>NC_086156.1:47242607-47867607 GCF_035149785.1 Candoia aspera
ACAGGAGTATGTGTAGTAGCTCTGCAGCCGCCATGCAAAGGCAAAAAGAAGCCCCAAGCAAATAGTAAATAAGAGCTTATATGGAAGCTCTAAAATTGGTGTGTCTACAACTTTCACATAGTTTTTAACTTTGTGTAATCTTCATGTGCCAATCATATTCTTCTTACCTTTCCAAAAGTTAGTCAAGATCTGTTAGCCCTGTAAGTAGCCTCTTCCCAGAAAAAGAAGCTGTGTAGGAACAGAGGTTTAATACAGGATGTCCATGTGTAAAACTTGTGCAGGTTTGAAGATTTTTCAAGATTTTTCTGAAGATGCAGAAAGCCAAGATCACCTCAAATGAGAGTAAAAGTTTTATGTTAAATCATGGAACTATTATCATCCTTGTAAAACTATTGTAGCTAAACTAGTTTGCTGGTAGACTTATGCAGCTTTTCTTTGTTCCCACCTTTAATAAACCCACCTTTCTTCCCACTTTTAATATTCGCAGTTCAACATCTTGAAAACTAATGTAATATCCTTTCACATAAAAATTAAAGACATTTAAGCTCTGTGATTATGTACTGACTTTTTATAGGTCTTATGAACCTAAAGATAAAATAGTTCCTTTGTATTTTTTTTAATCCTTAAGAAAATTCATCTACGTGGTGGCTAAGAGTTAAGATTGGCTTGATAGCATATAATCAATCAGTCAATTAAAAAAATTACACATATTTAACAACAAATCAGAGTAAAAAGCAACCTCGTCTATTATGAGGGCATTTCACTGGGCAGAGATCTTCCAATTTAATTATCAAAGTCATAATTTAATCCTTTGTCAGGAGGGCACCCCCCCCCAGGTGCCATCCTGACACCAATTCTACCACCAACTTGTTTGCACATGGCGCCAGGAAAGGAAACGCACGTCAGCCCATCAGTGCAAATCGATGGGCTGACAGGAGGCCATCGGCAGACGGGGAAGTGTGAATTACCAGCAATCAGCACCCTGGACAGATCAGAGTGGGCAGCCACATGATCAGTGGATTCACACCAAAAGTGAGAGGCAGAGGCAGATTTCCTCAATGGTAAGGGGGGAGAAAATGTACTCATACAGCTGCTTGTAACTCATGAATTACTCGAATCTTTGCTCCGTCTTGTGTCACCTGCCAATAAAGACTCTTGTGACCAACTCTGACTGTGCGGGAGTGCTGCTTATTTGGGATGGGACCTTAACATCCTTGTTTGACACATAACTTACTAAAACAAATACAATCATAACTGTAACTAATTCAGAATTTTTCCACTGATGGTAGAGTTCATTACATAGAGCAGAATCCAAGACAGAAGATCCAAGACAGAAACACCAGGTTAAGGTCAAATTGGGCTATGTAAAATAGGTTTAATTTAGTATATACAAAATGTATCTTTTCATGGAAAAGGAACTGCTATATTCTAATACCTGCAAACAAAAACTAATATTTTATTTTAGGATAGAAACTAAAATGAATGCAGATGTGATATGCCATTCCATTCAAATATGTAAGAAGAGGGCAGGCCAACCATATTGTCATCTATACTCTCCTCCTAAGGTGAGTTTCACTTAAGTTTAAAATAGAAGAAGGTATCATTTAATTCCTTTTCAAAATATTTTATCTAGAGAGGAGAGAATCTATGGAGTGATTGCTGTATGACTCCCAAGCTCACTGATGGATCAATGACTAAATTTTAATATGTGAATAACTCCCTGGTTGATTAAGCCACCAATCAATCAATAACATCTAACTGGGTATCTTTCTCAGTGCTGCCACTTTACCCTTGACTCATTCCATAATCATATCTATGTCATATCATTGTAACTGTATCTCATGCTTACTCCAACATGGGAGTGAGGCACATATTTTATTCCTATTTAATCCTTGGAACATCCCTATGTGATTAAGTAGGCCAATGGTTAGATAAATTCAAAGGTGCTTAGTGGCAGTCATGCTCAATCAAACATACAAACTCTGATCTCTTGCATGCATTATTGAACCAACAATTGTAGCCTGGTTTATATATAGTACACTATTATACCTAAGTCACAGAGTTGGGTTCACACATTGTGTTAAGCGTCAACAAACAAACCATGTAATATGTAGTTTATCACAATGTCTGCCACCAGCCACTCTCTCAATTCTTTTAAACTAAAGGACAAAAAGTGGTTCATTCAAAATGTCTTTTGTACTGCTGAGAATTGCTCTGTGACAATTGCCCTGAGGAAAGTAAATTGTAGGCCCAATTGTAGGGATAAACTGTGTGCTCTGTTTAGTATCAGGAGCCTGAAAATGTTGGGTTGAATTGCTTAAAAAGTGATGAAAGGTCTGATTCACCTCTGCTAGTTCTTTTGATACCTATTTTCCTTGCAGATATGTGATATTGGATCTGGGAAAGGATATTCCCTTTCCTGACTATCTTATTCAGTAGAGAATTAATTATCTGTTCTATTTAACAATGCCTCCAGTTGAAAAGGGATGAGATAATTTCCATGTTTTTGAGAACGTTGAACCTCCTTAGATCAGCAAAGATGAAAGAAAGATAAGGAGCATTGAATTTTTTTTAAAAAGGAGCTCTAAATTAACAGCTTCTATTTGTAACTACTGTACTACATCGAAATTCCACATTCATAAATAATAGTTCTCAACAAGAAGAGACAGTCATTTTTATACATAATTTGTGAGTTTCCTGGAAGTAAATGGTAGCTTATTGTAATTGACTTCAATCTGTTCCAGTAAAAACAATTCTTAAGAACAGCTTGGTTTGATCATTGTATTGGAATTAAACATCTCTGGCTCATAAACACATATAATGATACATAAGTAACATTTGGAGAATGGATACAACATCTGGAGTTTAAAAAAAACATTAATTCTGTTGTATACTACAAGGTCATCTAAATTACTAGGAATATGAATCAGGCAAATAGAATGAAAATTTTTATTCTCCTGCTTTTGTTTTTGGCTAGAGGTACCCTATGGGCATTTTAGTTTATTCTTAGACTTTTAATATGACATTTGACAGAATCTGACCTTCTACACAGCATGGAAACATTAAATAGAATAAAATAAATCAAGGCCCTAAAAGGAGGAGGAGGAGGAGGATGTGAAGACAACTATCTGGAGAAAGCAGAAAATAATTTGGTATAAAATTCTGTTTAATCTGTAAACAATTGTGCATGTCATGGCATGGCATGGCATGGCAGACAAATTCCATCTACCTATTATTATACAAGGCAAGAACAAGCCAGGAAGTATTCATTGATACCCAAGATGGTTGCACAGTTATGGTTGTTCTGCTAAATTCACTCACATGCTGCAGGAGCAGACCCATGGCCATTTTTTGTTGTTGCTCCATGTCTCTCCTGCAGTGTGTGATGTATAGATTTTATGCTTATTGTTGGGCATGTAACTACTTCCCAGTTTAAAAAGGGTCTGCTTTTGATGAGATTGCTAACCAAGGCATTATGCTTATACTGTAGCTCTATTTCCAAAGCACTATCAGAATAAAGACTGTAATGGGCAAGTTATATCTTCCATTTAGGTAACTTAGGAGCAACATTCCCACCGAACAGGGTGGAATAGTTGTTAGCAATTGATGTAAGAAATAATTTCTCTAATCTTTATGACTGGTGGAATATAAATTTATGCCAAAGCAAATGGTGATGGAAAGAAATCAGTCTGGCTATCCAGTAATTAATGGATAATAGAGATTATGGTACTTGACATTGTATTTTTATTTGTATGATGATGTTTGCCATTTGGCCTTCCTCTGCAGAGAATTTCAGAATACATATAAAACAATGATCAAAATGTGATGTATATTCAGCCATATTTTAGTACCAAAAAAGGACTCTTTAGATCTTTTTCCCAATACCCAGAAATATTTACCTGCCCTCCCTGATATTTATAGAGGCTCTCTTACTGTTCAGAAGTTCCATAGTACAGTAATTCTGCAATAAATTGATCAATAATGATATAAATCTTCAGTGTAAGGTGAACTTAAACTTCCAGCTTCCATATATGTATATATGACACCGCACCAACATGTTGTTTATGTAAACAATAAAAAAACCCTTGCCAGTCTAGGGACCCACCCCCAACTTTTAAAGTCCTATATGTAGAAGAAATTGGAAAAGAATAAAGTTTCTTGGAGGAGACCCTCTACTTCAAATTTAAAGTGCATCAGATTTAGTGACCCTAAATGTATAGTTATGTTAAGAGCAATAGAATGTTCAGGAAATGAAATATGTTAAATATCCACTTTGATTTATATATGAGACACAAATGCATACTCTTATTAAAAGTAAATGATCCGTGTAAGATTAAAACACCAAAATTCATAAATTTATCCAACAGGGAAATATTAAAATACAGTCTAATCACAAGTCAGTATCCTACTTCATCAGCCAATATTCTACTCAATTGGAATGTATAATTAAAAGGCAGAAGACAAGACATAAACTTTCCTCCATAGCTTGATTTCAGATAGTAAGGGCATATAGAGAAGATCAGCTTATTACTTGAGGAGGTTGATATGCATATAGATGGTATTTTAGATGCCAGATTCCCAAGTCATATATTAATCTACATTATGTTAAACTTGGGCTTGGAAATAGATTTCTACCCACTAAAACTATTTAAGAATTAATACGTTCAGTCCAATAGATCCCGTCAACAGTATAGTCAGTTTTTTCCCAACAGGGACAATGCCAGATGTGTTGGAACTACTGCTCCGAGAACCCCCAGTCAAAGAAGAACTCTGAGAAGTATTGTTCAACACATGCAGTGGCCTCTAGACTGCTATCTGTTGCTTGCATTCCTCCAACTAGGAAGTACAAGGACATATTAATGGACTGAATTCTTCTCCTCTCAAATAATACTGACATTGGAATGCAAGGATAGCTTATCTGAGAATCTCAAGCAATAAATCATGACACACAACTGTTTTAGTTGTTTTTGTTGGCTGGAAATATATGCTTTCTCCCTCAATTTATAATTTCATTGAAATAAAATATAAATGCACACTTAGTTTAACTACTATACACACACACTTGTTGGACTGAAAACCAGCAACAATGTATTAATTCTAAATAGTAGTATATCATAATTACAGAACAGATAGACTTATTTTAGTTGTATTCATTAGGGACTATACAGAAAGATGTTTTTGATTCTAACAGAATTAATTTATACTGCAGTATATTTTACTCTATTAATTACTTTTACCAGCCTTCCTCAGCATTTTTCCTTTAGTTGTATTGAACTTCAATTCAAATATCTCTAACCAGCAGAGCCTTTTCTTTTAGAAGTGAGAAGAAAACTGTTGGAAGTCCTGGCAAATCCAGCATGCCTCATTAACATGTAAATTGAGTTGTCCCACAATGCAACTCTGAGGAAGCTGTTTGTTGCCACTCCCACTTCCTTTCCTTCTCTTCCTTCTTCTCCACCAGAAGCAAGCACAAGGATGTGTGCTGCTCTCCTTCATTCTGGGCACCACGTGGTGGGCCTGGAATTCCCCTTTCTTCCACACAGCTCTTGGCAGCTGTAGGGCTGAGAGTTCAGGGCAAAACTAAGTATTTAGAAAGGAAAGAAGAACAAAGGAACTTCATCTTTTCCACCAAGATCAATGTAACACAAGCAACAATAAAGTTAGTAAGAAATTCTTTTACTTATCTTAACCTAATGTATCTAAGCGTGTGATTCTTTATGCTTGGGAGGGCTGTGTGTGTAAGGTCAATAACCGGTGTTTCTCTGACATGCTCATTGAAGCTATCTAAGATAATTTTCTTTTTCTGTGCAGCTTCTCAGCTGTGTTATAAGCTCTGCTCCATTTCAGTGGTTCTAGCAGGCCACTAAATTGGCTTCAAAAACAAAGACAGGTGGAAAAATGGAAGAGAAAGGACAGATATACTCCATAAGATACCACATACATGCTACACTTTGACAAAAGAGATGCAATTGTATTGATTACATGAAAGATTACATTGTCTTCAGCGAGTATAGACAATGCTTAATAGAACTGGATATTGACAAAAAGATTTATGTAGCAGAAATGGTTCAAAAGTAAGATAACATATACAGTGTATGTGGTAACAGGAAGCAAATTATCATTCTGCAAAAGATACAACAAAATAACAAACACATTTTCTTGTCTTTACATAACTTAACATATATAAATGCTGACCCTATCTGAAGAAAACAGTACCATGGCCCTATTATGGTATCATAAAGCAAACTTTATTGTGCTATTTGAAGGCAACCTGTTAAAAGTACACTTTCTCTTCAGAAGTGACTAAGCACCAAGTATGTTAGCTTTCTGTCTTCATAGTACTGATTCCTTGAAAGAGCATTTAAAAATATACAAGAGGCTGCAATGAAATTTTAAAAAAATTAAACCTTAATTTAATTTGCAGGGAATGCCAGGATAAACAGATAAATCTTTAGTTGTTTTCTAAAAATCCAAAGAAAGGGAACCTGCCACAGGTCCACTAGAAATCTATTCCCAAGGTGTTGAATAAGGTCACCTGAAGGACATGCACCCTAGCAACTCTTGGGGGATGTACTTGGGAGAAGACGGTCCCACAAGTAACCCAGTTCTATACCAGGTAGTTGGCACCTTGAATTGCATGTTGAGGTTGTCTATTCAAAGAGGGCTGAATTTATCTGTTGGATTTTAGCTGCTCCCATAGAACAGAGGCCCATTTGTTTTGCTTCAGTGGTCTCCAGTCTGAAAGATACCTGAGCTGAATACTTCCCAGCAGATACCTGCTAGCCAAGTATCCTTGGGATATGAATCAAGCTTTAAACAAATGCATAACCCTTGCAAGAAAATGAATGCACCCTTACATAAATGAACATTTACAGATGGAACATTATAGATTGGCAAACAGACAAGTGATGGTGAACTCAGAAAGAAATAATTGATGAAGTATAGTCAAATATTTCCTGCTACGAATCCCAAGAGACACATGTTGTCTGAGACTATGAGTAAAAATAACCTGCTGAATTATAAATGGCTTTCTTTTACTTTTATTGTTCTAGGAAGGGTTTAGCATGGCCATAAAGAAATTAGAAAGAATGTTTGCAGCTGGAAGCCAGGTAAGGAATTGCATCAAAGCATATTTTTCATTTTGATTGTACTTATAATTGGTTAATTCTGAAGCCAGAAGAATTCAAAATATACATAAGTCATCCTGAATGAGCATTAAGTGAGATGAAAAAAACCCTTTTTAAAAACTCTGTGAAGAAAAAAAAGTGGATTGTTAAGAAGAAAATGAGTAACAGCACATAGAGACAGAAAAGGAGCCCTAAGAGAATATGTACATATATCAAGCACAAGAGAAATTGCACAACTGTCAACAAGTCTAATCACAGGAAACCAAACTCGACTGAAAAATATGAAAGAGCTGCCATAGAAGCAGTACATCTGAGCAGAGGACCCTGAAGTTGCTGTTCTCCTTCTTATCCTTTTGACTCTAGTCTTAACAGTGTATCAGGAAGAGCTTTCTTGAATCACTGATCCCTGACCATGATCCCTGGCTTTGCACGGATGGGTTTGTGGATTAAGCCATATCTTAACAATGTGTTCATGGAGAAAGTCTCCTGAAGTCCTCAGGTAGGGCCGGGAAAGCTCCGATGTCCCTCTGCAGCTTCTGTAGACAACGCTGAACTAGGCAGAGCAGTGGTCTGTTTTTGCTATAATAGAATTTCCCGTGCTTTTAAATTCTTGTGTTTCATTTTCACACACAGATGTTCAACAGCTCCTTTAAAACTGAAATGTGCGTGAAAAAACTATATTGTAAGAGGCTATTTGAAATCCAGGAATATTTTACCTAGAAACAAAGAAAGCAAGCAAATCCCTTCCTAGACATTCAATTTCGTGTTTCAGCCAAGCTATGTGTGTTGCTTCCCATTTTCCCTTTGTATTTAATTATGGGGCAAATGTTTAGCTGTTTGCAAAAGGATTATGATATTGTTTCTTTCCAAGTTATTGCTCTGAAGTTAGTCACAAAGCTGAAAACTGAGGTTTCTAATTAGTCCCTGGGTTAATGCTGAATGTTGATGCCAGGACAATAAACAATATACTGTAAATAACATTGTCAACTCTGATGTAGAAGAAGAAGAAAAATGTGAGCATTATGTTTCTATTAAATATTACCTGCTGTTCTGCCACAAATTGCAATATCATTTATACTATGGAACTTAAGCATTCATTTCTTAAGGGCAGTCTGAAGGCTTCTGAGATAGAGGTTTCACAGATCAAAAAACCCTTTGGCTTCTCCGTATAGAATACGCCATCCCCAGAGAAATAAAACAGTCTATTGGAGCCCTGCCATCTCCCAACCCACCCATTTGCCATGCCTCTTCCTCCATGTCAGAGCTTTCAGAAGACCGGTTTAAGAGGGTGGGGTATGGGAACCAGTAGTCTCCTTCTTCTCCCTTTCTTCCTCCCTCCTATTTCTGACTACCCTCTCAGCATTTGAGGACATTTTTCTGACACTGGAAGCTCCAACTTTAGAAAGGAGACACAGAAAAACAGCATATGAAACATTAGGGATTCTAAATGTCTTAAACAAGACCAGCTTTCTGACATGCCCCAGAGCTTAAGAACTGATATAATTATATTCCTTCCCATTATAAGCAATGGGAGGGATGTTTTTTCTGGCTAGTTGCTGGTATAATGACTGGAGATTTCAGAGTTGCCTACCACAGAAGTACTAATTCTTATCAGAAGATGCTTTTCTCCTTTTGCCCCGTAACAGTTGTAATGTGAATATGGACAGTTTCTATTCAGAGCAGAGGACACATGAGGAAGGGCTGTAGGTCAGTGATGGAGCATACAGATCATATGCAGAAGATCTCAGGTTTGATTCATGGCATTTTCCAGGAAAACTATAGCTAGACACTATTGACAGTAGTATCCTTGATGGGCCAGTATTTGCCATTATTAAAAAAGACTCTCTGGCAGCTGTCAGTTTTGCTTCAGGTGATGAGAGCCATAGGAAGTGGATTTCAGTGGATTCATTCATTTCTATTCATTTTCAGTGGATTGAAGACCTTATTGAACTGTTGTGTGAGAAGGCAGGGCCTGTTAGAAAACTGAAGCATTTCTTGCTAATGCAATTTCCAACAGACAGACAGACAGACAGAGTCAAACCAGGAAAAGAGATTTTTGTGACATTGCTTATAACATAAGCTTAAGCATAAATGTGTCAAGGGTGTATATTTATTTAGATGATGAGCGTCATCTTTCCAGACTGGCTTCCAATCTCAGCTGTGCTAACTTCAATCAATCGATTTTATTTTGGTCATAGACCAGCATAGAAGTAATAACGTAACAATTCGCTAAAATAGAAATACAAATAAAAAGTCATATCGACAGAACAAAATAAGGTTATTAATGTAAAATTACAGAGTACAGGAATTAAAATGAAAAAGAATCCTATAATTTTACAATAAATAATCTACGTGCTATAAATAACTAGGATAGATAACTATAAAAGGACATAAGTAATACTAGAATTTATTAAAAAAAACTACAAGAATGTAAAGCTATGCTAACTTATATTAAGTCTAATACTTGCTGAAGCCCCGCTAGGGTTTGTTGGGATTAAGACAATTATGGTCCAACCAATTATAGTATAAGAAAGAAATAGCAAAATAAAATATAGAATGGTATGTGTACAGTATATTTAAAAGGAGAAGAGAAAAAAGGGGGAGGGGGAAGAAGGAAAGGGGGGGAAAAGGAAGAGAAAATATATTGAGTTTTGGAAGCCTAGTTAAGGCTCAGCATCACTTCAGTTGGAGGACAAGAACTGACACATACATGGTCTGAAATCCCTGCCACCTGCTCAGTTCACAAGAGACTAACCCTAACCTTTGGCCTGCCCAGGTATTGTGTAATACATGGGGAAATATGCATATCTCATAGTTTTCTATAAAAAAGACAACACAGCAACACATGTCCCACAGTTTCAATTTCCCTCTTACAAGGACAGAGCCACAGCTGTTTTGGTATGTTATACAACCTTCCCTCCAGAGAGCAGAGGGGAGGACATTACAGTGAGCAAGAGTAAAAGCTCTTCTGGTGTTTTGGGGGACAATATTGTAGAGATAATATGCAGGAGCGACTCTTTTTTGTGGGTTCACTGAATTAATACGTGGTTGAACCTGGCTAAGATCATTTTGCAGGGCCACATCTCTGGCACGTTGCTTGAAAGATGCTTTGGCCTGATCAAACCCCATTGGAATCAGTACATTGGGGGAGAATCCACAATGGCTAAGGGTGGCACCAAGTAATTTTCACCAGGAAGTCTGGAATTTGTCTTGAAGAGTCAAAGAAGCAGGGCCGCAACTAGGGGGGGGGGGCAACCGGGGCATGTGCCCTGGGCTCCGCGCTGGTGGGGCACTAAAATGAGTGCTGGGCGGGGGGGTGCCAAAACAAGTGCTGAGGGGGTACCAAAATGGGCACGGAATCCATCTTTGCCCCAGGTGACACAGACTCTAGTTGCAGCCCTGCAAAGAAGCCAGACAGCCTGGGTTGAAGATTAGTTTGTAAATAATTTTAACATGTGCTATTGGGGCCTGAATTTTAATTGGAACCATTCCAGCTTCAGCCCAAAGGTTGAGTTAAGAACACAACAAAAAACAGGTTCCTTAGGCTATAACAAAGAATGAAGCATCTCCTTTCAAAGAGTTATTGCAGCTGCATCTTTGGCTAGGCAATGTGGCAGTGTGGACACTCATGGAAACACAGCCAGAAGTAGCTCTGAAAGCAGCCTCATCAGCCTTGCCAAAAAAAATAAGGCTGTCTTAATGATTTGGAGAGGTATTTTGTTTGCACTGCAACTAGTGGCAAAGTGTCTGGACTCAATGTCTTTTACAGCCCTACATTTTAATCCAGAGTTTCTCAACCAGGGTTCCAAATGAAACTAATATAATAATTTTGTAACTTCTGGCCTATATTTGAGCATGAATGTGCAGGGATTCCCCAAGGCCTGAAAAATATTTCAAGGTTCCTCCAGGGTCAAAAAGTTGAGAAAGGCTGGTTTAATCAATGACACTATGCTTAAGGACATCTTGGGTCTAATAGTAGAACTTTGCTATATTTTATAGGTATTTTCACATGTTATTAACTAGTTTATTTTTAAATCTAATATTGGGTTTTTATTTGTACCATACAACAGTTCTGGATGTTGACTGTATATAATAAGGTATACTTTGTTATTTTACTTCATTTAAATCACTTCTTTTGATATAAATGTATCTAAAATGTCTCCATTATAAAAAAGTGGATGTTCTACTCTTTATTAATCTAATTTATTTTTTTAATATTGGTCAGTGACTACAATTAAAGATATTTGATTTGACTTTAATAATTTTGCTAAAATGGTGCAATATAAGCAGATTTATTAAGTCTGAAGCCTGTTATAAAGATTCTCTTATCATTAATGCATTTAACTGTTTTTGTTCAGAATTACATGTAGTTACTAGTGGTTAATCATCTGTTTTCAACTTCCAGAAATACAGTTATGAGCTATCATTTGTATGTACACTTCCTTTTATGAGGAATCTGTGCCAGAGAATTGAATTGTATGTATTTTTTAAAAATTATTCATTTTTAAATCATTTTATGCTTTGCACCGCTACCTTCATGAACACCTTCCTAAGTATTAGCCAGGTTCCCAGTCCCACCTGACAGAATATTTTTTAAAATTCTTTCAAATAAAAACAGTTATATGGGAAGAGAACATTTTGCAGGAAATGAAAAAGCCCACAACATGTTCTCAAAATTCTGATTGTATTCACCAGCCTGAAAACACTGACTTTGCTTATTCTAAAAGACTACACTGGGTTCATCTTCTCAGACAAGCAAAATGCAGAGCAGTTGCACCAAGCTCAGGCATGTCCACACAATGGAGAGCCAACGGTGTATCAAAACCCCACCCCCTGAACATCCACACTGGTATGTGTACCATGCACATACAAAGCAGCTGTGCTTTGCTCCACTCACTATTTTGCCCCCTGTCCCCCAGTTGTGGATGGCTCTGACAAAGCAAGTAGTTATCAGAGACCTTCGTTTCCCCACCTCCACAACTTCTGCTCCGCCAACAATTGTAATCGCTTCTCTAGCCAGGATCTCACATTGTTCTCAGAAGTTCCTTGTTGGGGTTGGCTCTGAGTGCTGCTCTTTGCTAAGTGCAGGCAAGCAAGAAGATTGTTCAAATGGTTACTGCAAAATCTGGTAGGACACAGTGCCATAGGTGTTACGGGTAGAGGGGCAAGGGAGGAAGAAGTGAAGAAACTTGCTTTAGATTGCCAGCCAAATCACTCTAAGTATATGTAAAAGGAATCTTGGTGCCCATAATCTGGGGGGCAGGGGGGGGGGCTTTCAATTTATTATTAAATCTTGAGTCCAAGAGTGCTTTTAAATACAGCCCAGATTGCTTGCATGTATGAGGGCTGTACTAATGCACGAATGTGGACAGAGTACTAACATGAGAAACTGAACTTTTTATAGCATGCTCTTCACAAAGAAAATGTGTATGATTTGTATGCTGCTTCCTCCCCCCAGTTCTCTCAAGAACAAGTTACCATTCATAGATCTTGATGGAGATAACTTTAGTACTTACCCGGTGAGTAAAGTCAACATGATTTCTCAGAACAGTCCTCTTCTTTCATGTGCTTTACAGTCCTGAAATACTATTTCCTTCTGGGTGAAGGAGAATAATTACTACTTCGTTTTCGGTTTGGAAATTTAGTTAAATTGCCCAGAGAAACAAATTACTCTGCTAGAGGGCATCATATTTATTGAATTATTAATAAAAGTAAAACAAAGTTATTTGAAAAAATATTAAAATTGTCGGGGTGTCTTATTTTTCCATTAAAATGAGCAATATGTAATTTTTCTGAAGATAGCTGGGAGGAAGATACTTGATTTGCCAGTCTCTCTTTTTTCCTCTTTTTCTTAGACTTTTTATTTTAGAAGTTTAATGCCTAAAGGGGAAAAACATAACAAAACAACACTCTCATTTTGCTTTTCTTCCTGATTAGAATTTGCGAGGGTATTACTGGAGAGGCCAAGACTGTGACGATATGAATGCTGCTGTGTACCCGGGTAGACGGTAAATTAGAAGATCTCATCTCTTAGAGCCATCATGCCTTTTTCCAATAAATACCAAATATCTTTTTATTCTCAGAAAAGTAATTTTGAAGGACTTGCAAATGGTTTGCTATATTCACTGGTGACACATTATCAAGAGTGTGGCAGAATACTAAATAAGGTCACTGTCGTATCTGCTGCCTGCATTACTACTACCCAGCATCCAATCTTAGAGATGCCTATGCATTCCCCACCCCACCCCAAATGATTCTTGTTAGCAATCCCTGAAGTCTTTTTGACAATAAAGGAGGAAGACATGGAAAACAGGAACCTGCAAGAATGTTCAGGGAAATATATTTATTTTATTGACACATTTTAATCCCACCCCCATTTCTCAAAAAGATTTAAAGGCTGATAGCAGAAAACATTCAAATTAAAAAGCAAATAAATATAAAAACTACCAGAATTAAAACCAATAGAGAATAAAATGGTAATAAAATAGTCCCTGACAAATCAATTGGAACTTTCAATAATTCTTAATTCTTAACAAAAAGGAAGACCTTTTTGATACAACAAACAATTATTAAAGTGATCTAAAGTACTGTATGGTATGAGAGGCAGTTTGGTGTAGGGTGAAGGACCAGGCTAGAAACCGGAAGGCCATGAGTTTTAGTCCTGGCCTTAGGCACAAAGCCAGCTGGGTGACCTTGGGCCAGTCACTCTCTCTCAGCCCTAGGAAGGAGGCAATGGCAAACCACTTCAAAAAAAAACCTTGCCAAGAAAATTTCAGGAACTAGAGTCACCAGGAGTTAAAAACTTATTTTTAGGCGTACAAACACACAGTATAGTCCAGCTACTGAAAATACATTATTTATCCCATTTATATTTTAGAGATTCACTTAACAAACTGTTGTATTTATTTCATTCACAATATATTTAATATCACAGGAACGCTAAGCTATACCTTGAAACTTTCTCATTTCTTCAATTGCTTGGAAAAGGACTGACAAGCTTTGCTTCATGGTCCACAGTGATGACAACCCACCTTCCACGTCTTATGAAGGGGGGGACCCTTATTTTGTCATTATCTTTGAAACAAACAAAAAACGTTTCTGGTTGGAGGGGCATCCCCAAACTCAGAAACATGTCTGAGATTCCTGTTAGGGATGAGGGAGAAATGTTTCTGAAGAAAACGTAAAGTGATGCAGTCATCCTTCCAAATTTGTATTCTGATTTCTCTGAAGCAATTTTCTGAATCAAAATAAAACAAATGTGCATATATTAGTGGAAGCTGCATACTCTGTAAGTATGCACTTGCCTTAGCTTGTAAAAAGTGTTACAGTTCAGCTAAATCCTTAACCCCTTGCACCAAGTGGTCATCTCCACATGTTATACAAAGAGCCCAGATAGAATTGCCTATCTCTCTATATGCTCCAGGGATATACCTGTAGCAAATTACTGGACTCATGGGATTTAAATGTAACCCTCTCATGCTCCTAGGAAAATTATACTAGTACTACTTAGTGAACATGAATATATGTGTCCACCTTATATTACATATATTTCGTATGTCCCCTGTTCTTTCAGAAGAGGAGTGCTTGAGTTGAGGCTCTGGAATTCTTCAGTGACTTGGCTTCTCTATCTGTTCTGAAAAATAGAGAACAAATATATTTTATTACATCTCCATAGCCTTGCTTTTAAAGAAGACAACTTTTGTTTAATGGAGTTTTGCAATTGTTGTTTAATTGCAATTGTATTTTAATTGCTTTCCATTTTAGCCCTGAGGCCTGGGATGTGAAGGAGGATTCCAACTGTAATGGCATATCAGTGAGTTGAAAATGATCTTTCTTCTGATTTACTTCATGGTTCTCCAAAATGTGAGCTTCCCTGGATTTTTAATAACAAAAGCACTAATTCTTTCATAAACATCACTGCGGGTCTGTCCTGCCACAGAACTAGTTGTGTGAAATTTACTCCAAGAAGTGTGCTATTGCTTACTTATATGGGTGATGGAACAGCCTTATAATAACCTTTATTTTATTTTAAACGAACTCAGTGAACACTCCCATGCACCAAGGCAGCATCTGGTTAAGCCAGTTCTCTACTTGGGAACTGTTGGGACCCTCTTCTTCTTATGGGGCCCTGACTTGCTCCTTGTGGCCCATCTAGCAATTTTGATTTTAATTAATTAATAAGCCTTTGACTTAAGCAGGGTAAAGAGGAAATTAATTTTGTACAAATTGTTCTATTAATGTAACAAATGAGCACTTCCCAAATCTGCATGCAAATTAGAATGTACTCATATGCTGAAATCCAAATTTTTCAGAATTTTGTTTAGTACTTTGCGGTAATTTTATGGGGGAAAAAATGGAAATGTAACATAAAAACACATTATAACTGTTCCCATAATGCTAAGAAAAGTACATACACAATGCATATATTTGCAGTCTTGCACACAGATTACATGTAAGTTCCCATTCAGCTTTTTTGCCAGATTCGCAAAAGGAACTGACAAGAGGCCAAGATGAATTTATAATCTGGGAAAGGAGTATCTGGTGAAAAAGACATAGGCAGATTCATCTGTGCCAGCTTATATAAATAATTATAAGGTGGACACAGGCATCCCACTCACACCCCCTTGATACAACAGCCCTTAGTTGGATGAGCAGGCCTATAGAATTTGTACTCCTGCTGTGACTCTATTTCTTTGGTCTTGTTGCTAGAATACCTAAAAGAACTATTCCAGTGAAAATGTAAACATTAGTGAATGACTCCTAGTTTGGATAAGGTCTTAGATGCTCTAATTTTTCCTTCTCTCTCAGGGTGTTGATTCAAAAGATGGCATTCCTTATGAACAGAAATTCTGCAATGGTAATTCCTTTCATTGAAAGGTTCAAGGTGATGTTAGTCTGTAAACATTTGGATACAATGGATTGAACTCATTGAAAATACAGGGCTCCCTGCATACCTTAGGAATGGACAAAGGTCATGTAAGACCACACTTACAAAAAGCAAATACCAGGAATACAATGAGCTGGAAGTGTAGCCATTTTTGTCATGTAAGCTGATTCCTTTCAAAAGCTAAACTAAGGAAAGGGAAGTTCTGCCTATAGGAACAAAATTATGCACAGCCTTGATTGGCTAATGGCTGTACTAATATCCACCCACTCATTTTCCTCCAGAGCAGTTTTGCAAGAATTATTTAAAGGGAAATATTAAATAAGTAAAAATGATTTCCCCCTCAAGTTACTGGACAAATGCTGAATTGCAGAAATGTAGATGCTGAGTTTCAATATCTTTTAAAGGCAGGCAGCTCATGAAGTGGAGGAGCAAAACAAAGTTGGTAACTAATTCACTGCTCAGGATGGAGACAAGCATGCCTGTCAGTTGCAGCACTAAGACAACAGGAAACCAGATTGTCACTCTACCATAAAAATAAAAAACACAAGAGACCAACTGGGGTAGCTCCAGAGTTCTGTTTTTTCCAGAGAATATATAAGCATGTCTAGGCATCCAAATCTGCTCATTTTCCAGTTGCAGAGCCAAATATGATAATTCTATCCTCCTGAAAGTTTAGATCCACCTATTTGATGACCACAGCATTGTAAAATCCCTTGAAGGAGTGCCTTATAAACCCTCTGTATTACTGTCTGAGGTATCAAGATTGCAAGATACAAGATATCAAACAATATACACTTTTATGGACTGTCGAGAAACAGTCAGGATTGTGATTTTCTTCCAATAGATGACAGCAAACGTCTCAGTATTTTGATTTCACTGTTTAAAATTTATTCAATGCATTACATATATAGTAAAATTAGTTCACATTAAAGTACCTGGCTCAGCCTTAAGAGAGCTTTAATAGACTTTGGTCAAAATTAGCTTGCACTTCCATATTAAGCTGAGTAATGCACTCCATTTATTCTAAATTATTCATAGTATAAATGAAGTTGAAGTTTGGAAAAGCATAAATGATCATTTGATTATTTTGATCGCCCTTTAGGCATGGAAACTGTTGTGTAGATTGTGCATTCCTCCATATATAACTTACTAATATGAGAAAATCTAATAAGAGTTTTAAAATGATTAATTAAATGTCCACCATAGGCACAGGATCCAGGGGTATAATTATGCTGGGAGATTCTGCTGGAGCTCTGGCTCACCTTCCTCCAGAATGGATAACAGCATCACAGATATCACCGGTATGTCAGCATCACAGTGGACAATGCTAACATTGGCTGGCTTTAACAATGTACTTTCTTCTGTGTTGCAAAGGGGGCCAGATGAGAACAGATGTGGAAATGTCTGCTATATTTAGTTTTCCATGGCTTTCAATAGAAGTTGCCACCAATGTAATAATGCATGAACATAGAGCAGTGAGGGAGATGTAAGTTCATGACCAGAAACTCTTTATCCAAAAAGGGGAGCAACTGGATAGTTTATTGCTGCTATAGATATGAATAGTGGTTTCTCGTTTTCTACTGTTTTTTGCATAGAATGAGATTATTATACTGTATATTGCTTGTGCTATGCTTATCATTAAGATAAAAGTAAAAGTTTCCTTCCAGTCAAATTTGACTGTTGATAACCTCATAAGGCATGGTCATGCCCATGTCTTTTTCCTGGGAACAACAGACAAGTATTCTGCTCCTGCATTCTTCCAGAGTGTTGGTGTTGTTTTTTTTTAACTTGCCTAGTCTACCCTTGATTTGATTGATTATGTGCCATCACATCAACAATGACTTTAGCAACCACATAGATTTTCTCCAGGATGATCTGTCCCCAACCTGGTCTTTCAGGTCTTCCACCGGTACACCCCTCACTGCTGCAATTGAGGCCATACACATTGCTACTGGTTGTCCTCTTCTTTTCATTCCTTCTACTTTTCCCAGCATTATAGACTTCTCCAGAAAGCTAGAGCTTTGCAAAATATGTCCGAAGTATGATAATTTGAACCTGGTCATTTGTGCCTCGAGTGAGAACCCTGAGTTGAGTTTATACTGTCTATCCATGTGGTTTTTCTTGATAAAATACAGGAGCAGTTTACCACTGCCTTCTCTTTAGCAGTATAAAAGGATGCCTTTGCCATTGTCACTAAAATGATCATCTGCCTCCAGCATCTTCCTTTATTGCTGATGCCCAATGAAGGTGCTTGCTTGCTTTAGCTGGGCACCAAGGTGACCCTGCTGAGATTATATTCTCTTGGCATACACTCCCAGAATTCCTGGCTCACTCCTTCCAGAAAAACCCCTCCCCACCATCATAAGGATTTTGGGGGGCAGTCTAACCTAGGGGGAAGAAAAAAAGAACCCTTGCTAATAATATGGAGGACAGAGGATAGCTAAAATTAATGATCCTTGAATCAGCCTTTTACAACTTGGTGCCTTCCAAAAGAATTGGGCTAGAATTCTCATTCTCCCAACTGTCTGATACAAAATTCACCACACTGGCGTTTAAGTTAGATTTCGTTGACTTTAGATTTCATTCTTGAAATTTAACCAACTTAAAATAAAATAAACTCCCAGCATTTAATAATGAAAGTGGAATATATAGCTTGGTTTCTAAGGAAAGTTAGTGGAAGGAAAGCTCACCCTCCCGTTACTGTCACATCCTCTCCCCACTCAGAAAGCTTGCTTGAGGGATCCTAAAAAAAAATTAGGAATCTTCCTAAGGAAGATTACTTGGTCAACCGGCCCATCTTAGAAGCTTCAACCCACCCACCAGACAGGCATTTGAACAGTGTGGTGAAGCTGGTTGCAATGCTGAGAAAGCTCAGGAAACATTCTTACTGTGATATGTATATGCTGATGTGTCTTACAGTCAAAGCTATCAAAGTTTTATACGTTTATATTTTCCCTAGGATTCATAATTACTAATAATGGTGGGGAAAACACTTAGGTTTTTGCAAACAGATTTAATATAGTTTACCCAATGAGCTGGTTCATTCACAGATTGACAGAGAAGAGGGCTTCAACAAGTCAGGAAACTTTAATCCTTTGCTCCCTGTGGCAGTCCACCATCCAATTCAGTCATCCAACCCTGGTAGTAATTTGAATTGGGGAAAAGACATTAATTTCAGTGGGAGTTCCCCCCCACTAATTTGGATCTAACCACCTTTGCTGGCAATTTGTTTGAAATAAAAAGCTTTACTCATAATAAATGACATGAATAATGTATGTCTGTGTGTTTGTGTGTGTGTGCTTCATTTGGAACCCTGGTTGAGGGAGAGAGAGAGAGAGAGAGAGATTCATGGAGAAAATCTATCTATGTGGTCGCTAGGAATCAAAAACAACTTGATGGCACATTACACAGACACACAAACACACACACACACTTGGTATTATTACAGAATGGAGAATGAGAAGTAGATTTATCTTCTGCCTGTCCCATCATGAAATCTTCCAAAAATAAATAGGTTACATGAATAGCATATTGAATCCTTCCAAAAGACAATTGGAAGAGTTAAAAAAACAACTTTAAAGCAGAGATTCAGTACCAGTAACCCTGTGGGCAGCATGCAAATTACACATCAGCATTGTTGATAGTTTTAATTTTCCTTTGGAAAGCCCAGCTGATGAGCTTTTTTTTTTTAACTTGTTAAAGTTTTATGGGCAACGATTGTAAGATAAGACTGATAATGTCATATAACTGACAACTGAGATTGCCTTATAATATGGAAACTGCTTTTTTTTTTTTTTTTTTTTTTTTTTTTTAACTTGTTAAAGTTTTATGGGCAACGATTGTAAGAATAAGACTGATAATGTCATATAACTGACAACTGAGATTGCCTTATAATATGGAAACTGCTTTAATGATTGTGGGGACAATAAGAATAATGAAGCATGAAAGTAAGGCATTCAGGCTGGCTTTTGAATCAAACTTCTTCAGCTTCAACTCCTGACTTCAAAAGGTATGTTGCAATTCACAGAATTCCATGAGAGCTGGGGAATGCTGGGAGTGGCTATCCCACACGTCTAGGGATCCAAGTTGTGGGAGGTTGGCTTAGCTTGTGAAAGGATTTATTTTATAAAATGTTGATAGCCCATTCCGTTTTTTTCCTTCCATGAGCTTTTTTTACATTGTGTGCAAATGGTTGTTTGGCATTTTGAAACACTGCTTGGGGTTTCAGCCTCTGATCCCAATACCAAAAACCTTTCTTTGCCCTGATATTTACTAGCATGAAATAACTATGCTATGGAGCTCTTATGTCCTTAACCCTGAAAATTGCTTTAAATAATTATTATTAATCTTGGCATAGGTGAACTATTAATAACAAAAGCAGTAATTTATATTTATATATTGTTATATTTGTCCATATCCTCGCTTCCCCACTGTAGAATTCAAGACAGTATATCTAGGATACTTAGAGAGTCATTAGATTAGATAACTCATTAACTTCAGATCATCTAAACTTCAGAAAAATTGTTATAAATGTCCTATATTCATACCTTACATACCCCTACCCTATGCCTACTACTGAGTTGGTCTAACTTGCAGGTTTGCTACAGTTTATTGTAACACCACAAATAGGATTACCAGAAACACCATTTCTTCCAAAGAATCATGTTCTCATGGTCATATTTATTCTGAACTAAGTTCTTTTTGCATGTCTCTGTTGCAGGCTTCTCGTTCACATGATAAATCTACTAATCATACAGTCCTACACAGTAGTATAGAACATACAGTAATGTGGCTCCAGATCATAAATGCAACCATATTTTGCTCAATAAATAAAACCTAAAGAGAAGGGGTTTGCGACATTACAAATCCTTAAATAAGTACATTTATATTTTTGAGCTACATTATTGCTTGTGCTATAATTACTGCAAATTCACAATATTTAATTTGATTAAGACTATTAACTCCATTTAAAATTTTCTTCATTCTTTTTTGTAGTGGCTGGTAATAGCAATCAAACGAATTACTAATATGCAATGGGTGGAAGGGAAGACCATTCTGATTTTTTTCATCTTCTTTTTAGAAAACGTATTCCAACTTTCTTGATGTAATTAGCAATGAACTTGACTGGCCTCAGTTTTCAACAGTCACTGGATTTCTCAATTCCACAATTGGGTAAGATAATAGCAACTAAAATCTCTAGGGTGAATAAATGAACAAAAACTGAAAAGAGTTCAGCAGTCCAATGGATACCTGAAATTCAGTTTGTTCATTTCTTAAACATAGGATTATAATCCAATATTTCACAAAATTTCTTAATTCTGCTAATTAAGTTTGACTGGGAATTTTCTTTGAACCACAAATTGAAATTAACTGCTCTTACTGTCGTAGTCTGGAAAAATGTGTAAGTTGGAATGGTGGTCTTTCTGAGATTTCTTATTTGTCCAAATGTTGCAAGAGCCAGATTGGCATAGTGGTTAAGGCATCAGGCTAGAAACCAGGAGACTGTGAATTCTAATCTCACCTTAGGCACAAAGCCAGCTGGGTGACCTTGGGCCAGTCACTCTCTGAGCCCCAGGAAGCCCCAGAAATGGCAAACCACTTCTGAAAAACCTTGCCAAGAAAACTGCAGGGACTGGTCCAGGCAGTCACCAGGAGTCAAAAACTGACTTGAAGGCACAACCACACCCACACTGAATTTTGCTATGCAGTTGGCTCAAGGAATAATCCAAAATAAATGAAAATGTGCATTTTAGAATGAAATGGGTTTAGAGTGCATACTTTGAGAAAAAAAAATATTTTTAGAACTGCATCTTTTGGAAGAAATGGGTTAAAATATGCATGTAGTTCTGGTTTTGCATGGTTTGCTTTTATTACATCTTGATGCAGAAAAGGGACTGAACAGACTAATGAATGAATACATTAATTTGTCAGTCCAACTGACTTGGACTGGAAATACATTAAGTGCAACAGTAGTTTATTGTATTTTACTCTGGAACAAGTCAGAGTAATCAAGTATGCAAGGCAAAATTGATATGGAAAGATAGCGAGCAATCTAAAAACAAGACCACTGATGTAGGTATGTAGTCTTTTTCATACAAGTCTTGTACTTTCTCTTCCTGCAGTTGTTCTACTTTCACTCTCATTTCTTTCACTTATTTCCTTTTCTCCACTGTCCACTTTTTCTGAAATCCAATCATGACACTACCAAAAAATCTGCCCCATATTCAGAATCTCTTGTCAACCTTCTCAATCTTTAAAATTGATCAATCAAATCAATTGTGCTTTTAAATTTAGGTTCCTTCCTTTGCCATCTGTTTTCATGAACAGATATATGTGGTTAAACCACACATTTGAAAGAAATGGATCTTTCCAATCCATTTTCATATATACTCTCTTTTCTTCTTCCCACCTGTCCATTCATGCTATGTAGGAGAATAATTTTTTGTCCTGGATCCCATTCATCCAGAAAGTTGCACAATTTCCCCCCAGACTCATCTCTGGTTCTTTCATTATTGCCATTCTCTGGAGCATAACATTACAGCAATTACCAGCCTGTGGATTTTTACTTTCATTTCATCCCAGACTTTCATTCATAATTAAACCTATACCTTAACTTCCATACACGTCTTTATCACTTCTGTTTCACAAGTTCATACTGACTTTGATTGATATCTGTTACATCCTTCCACTTCCTTTTGATTTCCCCAACACACAAATTATCTCTTTTCTTTTTTTCATTTCATGTATTACTTCATCTTCTTTACTCCTCTGACATTCCAAATCACAATCTTCCACATTCCATGGTAATCACCAGGTGGGTTCAAAATATTAACTCTGCCTCCCGGAGGCTTGCTTTGGCCCATCAAGCTTTCATATGGCACTTTTCAATAAGAGAAGGGAAGAGTTAGCCTACTGTCACTATTCTGTGCAGACTAGAAGCTCCAGAGACTACCTTGCAAGCCAACTTACTGTTGCTTGTAAGAAGTACATGCAGTATCTTCACACACTGAGGATACCTAAGTAACAATATATTATAATGCCTTGTTTAAAGAAATACTTGGTTGAAACTATTAATGTCTTTAAAATGTAATATGCTGCTTGCTTTATTATGCTTGTTTTATTTTATATAGTATAGTTGACTGCTTTCTAAAAGCTGGAGCTGTCAGATATATGTAGCTATTTATAGGAAATCCAACCTCATTTAATAATGCAAAGCTTCTATTTTATGGGCTGCACAACGTTACTTTCATCTTGACTGTAATGCACAAGAGCAGGTACCTTTGTTAATCTGGGCCCTCCTGCTTGCTTGGAGATAAAGTCTCAGTTCAGTCTGTCAATTAAACAAAACCAATGTTTCAAGCCCACCGTGAAAATAGGTTCTATAAATTCTTTTTTTTCCTGCTCCTTTCATCCTTTCTTTAGGTTTTAAGTTACCACATCCCCAAAAGTTCAGAGTATATAGTAATTTATAATGCCACTTGGAATGCATCACATTTAAAATATTATATATCAGATTATTATGATCATTACAACAGATAAATCCATAAAATAATTGCTATTGATTTATAGCTATTGAATGTTACTCATTTTTCTTAGAAGATATCTAGATTTAATCTCTGTTAATTACATGATTATCTTCTTCCAGTACAGACCTTGCAAATTGTAATTGCTTGATTAATATCTCAATTTATAATTAATTATACCCAAAGAGTGATGTGAACAAATAATTATGCTGTTTGTCATTTTCAGTCTTCGAAATAAGCAGGCCCAGTTTACTTGGCTTTTAGCAATGTGGCTTACTTGCTTGTGGCCTCTGCAGAATTTCATGCTGGCTAGGAATTCTGGGGGCTATAGTCCAAGATATCTGGAGGACCAGGTGGGAGAAGACTGCAACAATTTAGGCTAGACTGTCCATGGCTTCCATGGTCCCTGGTACACCACAGACTGACCACAACATTTTCCCAAAGCTCTTCCCCCCACCAATAAGATAGGGATAGGCCATCTGTAGGCCTTAGTCCCACTGCCATTCTTAGTCCCCCAGACCCCCAAACCCTGTTCAAAGGTCAGCACTTTGAGGGAGGCCAGGCAAGGAAACAGACTCCACAAGAAATATTAGAGCTCTCTTGATGCAGGCTATAATAACAGAACCTTGAAAGCCTGGTAGCTTTTCCCCATCCCTTCTTCGTATACCAAAGAGAGTCAAGGCAGAACAATCTTAAATTTCTTTCTCACACTCTCTTGTTTTCCCAGACTATTTTGCTAACCATCTCCACATATTTTCTCCAAGATCATCTCTGTGCTCCTCTATACCTACTGACTGGTTAGGCAGGTGAGGTGCAGCCCTTCAGCCACCAAAATTCCCTTCTTAAGAAGAAGTGATATTGCTGTCTGTTTGAAAAAGACAGTAACACAGGAGGAAATTGAAAACAATCTTCTTTTTCCAGGCACTTGGATCACAGGGAAGTTACTGCTATGTGTATCTGTCATTTCTATTAGATGGCTTTATAAGTGCCTCATTTATGATTTTATGACTTGGCTTTTAACTTTGTAAGCTGTCCGGAGTCCTGGGGTTGGGGTGGCAAGGAAATCTTGTCCAATCAATCAATATCATTTGTGTCATTTTGTATAAAAATCTGTTTTACTTCAACTGTGATGTTCACTCATCAGCTTTGAATAGATCATGATCACATTATTAAATGTACCTTAGAGGTTTGTAGTTACACTGAAATGTGGCTCTAGACATGGAGGAAAAGTAGGATACCAATATAACAAAATCTGCTGACAGTATTAAGTCATACAATTTTGCTAGGTGGCTTATAAGTCCTGTGCCACTGTACATTTTCTAACCTTCCAGCTAGATTGCTTTAATACCAAACATTCACTGGTTTCAGGGAACATTCTTCAGTTATTGTGCAATGTTTTATCTCCCTTTCATTCATTTTGTTCTATAAATGCAAATAATCTGGTTAATATACAGTTCTCCAGATCTGTTTTGTTCACTGCTTCTGTAGATTTAGAAAATAATGTCTTTAATACTTAAGCAACACTCTGCCCCTTCCCACTTCCTTCCCCATAAGACTCAAGATGAGTCTCTTCCTTAGGATGTATCTGTATTTCATTTACATTTTATATCATTATTATTTTACTGTGGGATTACAGAAATGTAAGGTACCATTTTATTTATTTATTTATTTATTTATTTATTTATTTATTTATTATTCAAATTTAATTACTGCCCATCTCCCCCAAAAGAGGGACAATTGCCAATTTGAAACTAGATCTGTACCTTGGCTCTGCTCACGTATTATATGCAGTTAAAGAAATATTCTTTGACAGTGTAGAAGTGCAAGACTTCCCTGTAGGTAGAGTATATATGTTTGTAAACATAGCGCTTGATATAATCAGCAGTACTTCTGTAAGTAAAATGGCATTCATTTGTCTATTCCCCAAAGAAAAGGTTATTTCTGCCAGCATAACAGGAGCAAGGCATAGAATTCAGCTTGTTTTTGCTTTGGCTTCTGCCTATGGTATTCCTCAGTTTATGATTAACAATAAAAGCCATTTGTGCTCCAAAATTCTAGAATTCTAATTCCAGTATTCTAAAAAAATGAGCAAGGGTGTAAAACATACTTAGTACTCCTGCATTTTGCAGTAAATTGGTAGAAAGGGAGCAGAAAGAGGGAGGAAGAGAGAGAAAGAGACTAAGGTAGGGGAAACAGATTTAATGATCTATACACTGTTGTAGACAATCTACAGCCAGTACTTCGAACTAAAATACAAAGCAGAAATGAGGTGTCTGGACATTTTGTGTGTGCAAACATGTAAGTTAATTTCTTAGATGTATATTCTGCATTCCTTCCAAAAGTTCATGGTGACTTACACAGAAATATCCCTTCATTTTATGGCTACCACAACAACCCTGTGAGGTATATTACAATTCTTGCAGAAATCAAAGAAAGGGAAAATAACACCATTATGCCAAAGAAGGATTATGTCTTGACACAGTTTGTTCTTTAGTCAGACAATATCAATTCACTAACCAGCATTTTGATTATTTTGTTACAGAGGATGGACAGAGTCACTCTACCTCATATTACACAGAAGAAATCGCTGCAATCATAGAGATTACCAGAATATTTCTAAAAATGGTATATTCTCATCCTTCATCTTCACTGGTGCTTAGAGCCATGTTCCATAAATAGAAGCTAGAACACTGCAGGACTGAACACTTATTCTAAATTTAGACTGAACAGCAGCTTATAAAACTAGAGCTTCCATTCCTGTAAAACCATAGTTCAGGAGGTATATGTGCTTTCCATATGAAGGTTCAAAGTTCAAATTCTGCCATATTTAGCTCTGCCACTCAGTGCAGGAGAGACTGAGGTAGATGGTTAAGGGAGTATCATGTCTCATTAAGGCAAAATACTTGAAGTTCGGTTTTAAAAATTCAAGGAAGGGAGGGAGGGAGGGAGGACTAATTCTGTAGAATTCAGAATTGTTTTAAAAAATCCTAAAATTTAAGATGAATATATATCACTGGACAAAATGTTTTAAAACTTATTGGGTATTAAGGCTGCCATTAAACCTAATCAAATTATAACCAGATATAATTTGATGGACACATTTCATCCATTAAGTTTCTTTTCAGCAGCATAAAGATATGAATATTCATTTCACCCTTCAAAATATAGATGCACTGCCTAGCTTACTAATTAATTTATGTACTTTGGCAATTCAGGAAACAAAATAGAACACCCAGGCAACCATCCTTCTGCTTACTGAAGACTCCATACCTGTAATACGTATGGTTTTAGCTGCAAATAATCATGTACGAAGTCCAAGAATTATCAGGTAGTCTTTACTATGAGGATGTGGCTTCTTCTCTTACCATGGACATGACTGGACTGAAGATTTACCGAGAAACCAGATCTGTCCTGGGTGATCTAAAGACAGGCTACTTTCAACTTTTGATTCAGTACTTCATTCATTCATTCATTCATTCATTCATTCATTCATTCATTCATTCATTCATTCTTCAAATTTAATCACCACCCATCTCACTCAAGGAGCAGCTCTGGGCAGTTGCTTTTACATATTGCTGATGAGAGACTTTACCTCAGTCTTTTCCCCATTGACTTTATAGTTTCTCACCTATTCCTTTTTTCACACTCTGTGATGACATGTTCCACCTTGAACCTGAGCAGCTCATGTTCTGTTGTAACTTTAATGATTGCTTTGATCCATTGAACATTATGAAGGCAGGCATTTCATGGCAGTGTTGAATGCCATTAGAAAAAGGGAAATGTTATTTTAATCTTGCTTGTCTAAAGAATCATACTTCACTTAAATGTAATTAGGGAAGCCTTGAGTCTCTTTCGTCTGCACCATTAAATTTTATACTTTCTTTATAGCTTTGGGGAGCAAAGGGTTCATTAAGCAATAAGTTAAGGGCAGCTCACTATCAAACTATTCTTGCACAAAAGTTCAGTATAGTATGATTTGGAATTCCTTCAAAGCTGCTATCTGCAAATGGCTGGCTTCTATAACTTTCCAGTTCTTGTGCCCAAGGCCTTGCTATAAAAGCTTTCAAATATTTGATTCATTGTGCTGAAGATACATTTCTTTTTGGCTATGCATTTAAATGAAGTTAAATGAAAATGGTACCTAAGCTGATGAAGAACTTGGAGGTCTTCCTATGTAAAAGAGAATAATCAGAGTCCAATTAGCACTCTCAGGGAGTTATAATTTATCAGAATGCAATATAGGCATTCTGTCCTGTATCCTCAATCAATTTCTGAACTGAAATCAAGTTTCTCCCACTTGATTCACCTAGTCTTTTCATCTGTCCTTCATTTGCTGCCTCCTAAAAGCAGCAGGTTTTAGGTACACAGTGCAGCATCTGTATAACAAATCATTATGACTAAGGGAAGAACAAGTGGGACACCATGGCTATTCCATCTTCTGGTTTACTATTAGATAAAGCTTCATGAAGGGATCTCTGAAATACTAATCTAGCTTTCCTTGACCTGGGCATTTTGCAAATGTATGAATTTCAGCTTTCCGTTTTCAACAATGACTATTCTGGTTATGGAATTCTGGAAACTGAGGTCCATACATTTGGTGGCTACGTAGCTTTTGAAGGCTGCATTAATTATGTGAGATTATAATTAATGAGTTTGGGAACCCTAGGTTTGTAGTTCACACACAAATCCCAGAAGTTAGAAGAGTATGTTCTGAAGTTCTTCTCCTTAATTTACTTACCAAATCATGGAAAATAAATTTTAATCTGCCATGTGATGTGGATACTATCACTCTCCAAGTTATTAGTTAAGAATGTGGAAGTATATTTGCCCCAAAACTAAATTGCTGTAGTAATAGTTCAGAAAGTTAGAATTTGTACTTTGAAACTCAGGATTCCATTGTACTTCCCAACTCAGTTGTTTTACTTCTAGCTTCTCTACATTTCAGATTTAAAATATGCCAAAGTGGTAAACTGTCCAGATATGCTCCCAGCATAGGGTATGTTGACCCTAAGCCATAAAATAAAAAGAAATAAACTCTCTCCATTTAAATTAAGTACAGCT
This sequence comes from Candoia aspera, assembly GCF_035149785.1. Lineage (NCBI taxonomy): Eukaryota > Metazoa > Chordata > Lepidosauria > Squamata > Candoiidae > Candoia > Candoia aspera. The sequence goes on from NC_086156.1 coordinate 47,271,206, forward strand.
GAATTGTCACTTTTATTTATGGCAACTTAAATTATATGCTTCATGTATTAGTAGATAGTTCATTCAGTTGACTTAAATTTTCTTGTATCCAATTACTTTGGATATTTAGGTGCCTCTTCAAGGAATGTCCTACATCTTGTACAAAGGTAAGTAGTAAATAAGATTGAAATAGTTTGATTCACAACTGAAGTAGCAACTTGTAGTAGTAGAATGTAGTATTCTATCATACTACCATCACAACTCCTATAAACTGGTTCATATTTATAACAATGTTTGGTAGAAAGTGTCTGGAAGTATCATAGCAAAGTTGAGCAGGAGGGTTTTAAACATCTGTACATAACATTGAGGCTGTTCAGAACAGGCCAGCAGTGCTTTTCATATTGGCAATTCATACTGAAGAGATTGAAGGATCTTGCACTGTTCAGCTGGGTGGGTGGGGAGGAGGATATGATAGCATTCTTCAAGTGCCTGAAAGATTACCCACACAGAAGAGGATTAAAAACTCTTATCCATCATTTCAGAGGGCAGGATGCAGAATAAGATATCTAAATTACAGAAAAGCAAATTCCAGTTGAATGTTTCCTAAGAGTGAGAGTAGACATTCATCAGTTATGAATGGCTTTATTTGGATTCCACCAAGCCAGAGGTTGAACTTGGTGAATGGAATGGGCTTCTTCCTTAATCTATTAGAAGAGCCACACTGCTTCATTTCTATATGCTTACATTATACAAAATGTGACCACAATTTCTTCATTAAGTGTGATCCTGATTTTATATTTACATTTATTGCTATAAATACCTATGGAACAACTTTTCTTCAATAGGTTCAATGTAACTGGAATATATTGGATATCACAATATGTATATGTGTGGGATGCATGTGTGTGATCACTCATGGTATGTGTAGGTTTGTTAACAGTCATGCTTTTAATTTATTTTTCATTTCTAGCTTAGCAAGGAAGCAATACTCTGACAAACCGGCAATAGTTATTTTTGCAATGATTGGGAATGATGTCTGCAATGGGTAAGATTAAAAAGAAAATTAACGTAGAATGTATCCATACTACAGATTTAAAATAATCTAAGAATCATTCATTCTTTCCAGAGATGACAGATTTATTGTACCTTCATTAACCTATAATTTCAAGGTTTCTTAAGCAGATAAAAGAGTGAAGTGGTATAAATCTAATTGTTTAGTATAGGCATACCCTTATTTTATGTTGTGTAACTTCCTTGTAATGTTATAGTAATCATTCTGACTTTCTGTATGTATGCATGTTCTCCAGTATTTTTGCAAGTGAATTATTTCTTTTCCTATATGTGTGTGTGTACAAGTATTTTTGCAGGATGTTTTCTGGCTAGCTTTGTCAGGTACATGCAGTAAAAAGAAATGATAAATACATGGTGGTAGTATGCAACTACAACAATGTGCACAATGATTTATTAATGCATAGGCTTGATATGATGTCCTAAGTGCAATAATGAATCTAAGGAGTTTGGATGTTCTCAGTAATTGGTGGCATTGGTTCCATGAATTTCCATAATATCCTGTACACCTATCACATCCATCTTCCCCAAATAGTTGTATTTATTAGTTACAACTCCCATCATGATCAGCCATCATATAAAAAGCATTTGGAAGGTGCTGGATTGGTAAAAGATTGGATTCACAACATACGTTTCCTTAAGCCTTCATTGGAACTGTCATGAGTACTGATGATGAGCAGGAGGGGCCCCCCATCCAGGGGGGAAAACGCATGCGTAGTACTGAGGAGTTAAGCAGCCATTCAAAGAGACACAGATCAGACCCGCCTTGACTTTTGGGCTTTATCTGTCTGGGTTTTTCCCACGCTTCTTCAGTTTGTTAGGATTTTCTGTCTAATGTAGCAGTAATAAAAAACTAGAGACCTATTCCTCGTCTCAGCGTTGTTCCTGTCTGTTAGGACATCAATCCTAACAAACTCTTACTCCCATTGAAAGAGGGAGGAACAAAAAAAAAAAGGAAGAGACATTTGGAAAAATGTCTTTGGAAAACCAGGAAATTCGGCAAGCCATCCAACAACTGGCAGCAGCATTGCAACAATGTCAACAACAAGTAGATCTCCAGATCAACACATTACAAGCAGCTATGCTACAGCGGTATAATAAGGTATACAGCGGTATAATAAGGGACGCGGTGGCGCTGCGGGTTAAACCGCTGAGCTGTCGATCGGAAGGTCAGCGGTTCGAAACCGTGCGGCGGGGTGAGCTCCCGTTGTTAATCCCAGCTCCTGCTCACCTAGCAGTTTGAAAACATACAAATGTGAGTAGATCAATAGGTACCACTTCGGCAGGAAGGTAACGGCGTTCCGTGTCGTCATGCTGGCCACATGACCCGGAAGTGTCCTATGGACAACGCCGGCTCCAAGGCTTAGAAACGGAGATGAACACCGCCCCCTAGAGTCGGACTCGACTGGACTTTACGTCAAGGGAAACCTTTACCTTTACCTATGCTACAGCAGTTACAACAACCAGCTCCAATTAACCCACAACCGGTGCCAGCAGCAGCAGCAGCAGCTCCGCCAGTAGTCTTGAGATCCCAGGGCAGTATACCAGATAAGTTTGGAGGAGAAGCAGGACAGTTGAGAACCTTTCTCACACAGTGTACAATGTTTTTTGACAGCAGACCGGCAGAGTTTCCCACAGACCGAACCAGAGTCACCTTCATTCTAAGTCTGCTAAAGGGCCCAGCAGCCAAATGGGCTATTCCCATGGTGGAGAACAACGACCCAATTCTCAACAACTACCAGAATTTTCTGGCAGGGTTCCGAGCACACTTTGACGACCTGATCAGAGAGGTCACTGCCAGCCGGGAAATTCGGAAGCTCGAGCGAGGCAACAAGAGGGTGGGAATTTACACTGCTGATTTCAAGCTGTTAGCAGGAGATCTGGACTGGAATGAGAGTGCCTTGGAAGACCAATTCAAACAGGGGCTGGATGAAGAAATTAAAAATGAATTAGTGCGCCAGGGAACACCAGCTACCTTAGAAGGTTTATATCAACTGTCTGTGGTCGTAGACACCAGGCTAGAAGAGCTCAGACAGATGCAGCCGGGGAGAATCAGGGGCCTCAGAGCGCTCCCAGGATTTCCAGCTCTCTCCGCAGCATCTCTCTACTCAGGACCAGAGGAGCCAATGCAGATTGGGGTGAGCAGGAGGCTTATTTCCGAGGCTGAGAGACAGAGAAGGAGAGAGAGAGCCCTCTGTTTCTACTGCGGAGTCCAGGGGCACATGGTGAGAGCTTGCCCAGCGAGAAGCCAAGCAAATTCCGTAAGAGCCCCAGGGCAAACAGCAGAACCAAGAGCCACCTCCACCTCTACTTCCAACCAGGGAAACTCCGTCAGTCTCCCTCCACAGAGCTCAGCAGGGAGACCATCAATCAATTAAGAAGGGCTCATTCCGAGGATTCCAGGCAATCCTTTTACTACTTACCAGTCATAATGCACGTAAACCCAGAGCACCAGGTCAAGCTAGAGGCCCTCGTGGATTCCGGAGCTTCCACCAATTTTATTGATGTACAGACTGTACAAGACCTCAACATCCCGACCATAGAATTGCCACATCCCATAGAAGTTGAGAACATTGATGGCCAGCCCCTCAAGGCAGGGCCGATTAGAAGTTCCACAGAACCTTTGCAACTAACAATGGGAGACCACACTGAGTGGATCCAACTTTATGTTACTGCATCACTTAATGTGCCTATAGTCCTGGGCACACCTTGGCTGAAGTTCCACAACCCATTGTTGGACTGGACTATGGGAGCAATCTCCTCCCAGCTAAGGAATGCCAGCACCACAAGATTCAAGCCGCTCTGTCACTCACCAAGTGATTTATCATGCCTCTATACCTAAAAACGTGGTCCATAAACAACTGCGCTGTGGCTTGCGCAGATGGGAGGCCCTTGCAAGGAATAAAATGTGCCATTTTAGTGAAAAGGTCCACCACCACTAGTATGGAAGTCAGCCCCTGGACTGGAGGTAAATCAGTGATGAAATCCATGGAGATTGTATCCCAAGGCCTACTGGGGGTGGGTAGGGGTTGCAAGAGTCCTGTGGGCTTCCCTGGGAGAGGCTTGGCTAGTCTACAGGTATGACAAGAAGCAACGTAACCCTTTATGTCTGCAGTCATCTTAGGCCACCAGTAGTCTCTCAGAGCTCTATGGAGAGTTTTGAAAACACCTCCATGGCCTGCCGTTTGATGGTCATAGCAAAGTCTCAGTACTTCTTCCCTCAATGAGGGGGGAATGTATAATCGCCCACTATGCCAGAGGATTCCTGCCTCCACATTAAATGGGGAGGCAGTGTCTTGTCTCTGGAGGTCATCCATCCTGGCCCTGGCATACGGGTCCTGTTGCTGCTGAGCTCTGACTCCTGTAAATAGGTCCTCTGCTTGTCTGCCTGCTGCTAAAATCTCTGTCTGGTTCCCCCTCATAGACTGATCAAAGTTGTGAGGTTGTAATATAGTACCTTGGACCTCCCAGTGAGTAGCGGGGGTTGCCTGAATGGATTGAGACAAGGCATCTGCCAGATGGTTCTGCACCCCGGGAACATAAGAAATAACAAAATTGAAACGGGAGAAAAACTGGCTCCATCTGATCTGGCGTGGGGTGAGGGATGTTGTGTTTTGTAGAAGCTGTAAATTCTTGTGATCAGTGCAAACTTTCACAGGAAAGGTTGCACCTTCTAGCCAGTGCCTCCACTCTTGAAATGCTGCTTTAATTGCCAGCAACTCCTTGTTAAAAACATCATAGTTTCTCTCTGCCGGTGAGAGCGTTCGAGAGAAAAAGGCACAAGGAAGCAATGTCTTCCCTTTGTCAGTATATTGCAATAAAACAGCAGTGATAGCAAAATCTGAAGCATCTGAATGCATTATGAATTGCTTTGTGGGATCAGGGTGCTTTAAAAGTGGCTGGGATGCAAAGAGTTGCTTAAATTTTTGGAAGGCTGCTTGCTCCCTCTCCCCCCAAAGGAATTTGGATCCTTTCTTCAACAGCTGTGTGAGGGGTTTGGCCCTGTCACTAAATTTATTTATAAATTTTCTATAAAATTTGGCAAATCCTAGGAATTTTTGTACATCTTATTGAGGGAGCTGAAATCACACACCACTCTCATGGGTGCCTTTTGAGCTGCCAGTGCCAACGGGTCAGGCTTCTTTGGTACGAAGAATGTAGGAGCAGATGCTGGGGAAGTAGATGGTCAGATGAAACCCTTTTGGAGATTAGAATCCAAGTAATCCTTTAAGGTGGCTAGTTCCTTGGGGGACATGGGATATTGTTTCCTTGCTGGAATCTTGGCTCCTGGTATCAACTCAATGGTGCAATCACAGTCCCTATGGAGGGGTAGTGCTGTGGCCTCTTGTTTGCTGAAAAAGTCTGCAAAATCTGCATACTTGGCTGGCAACTGGACCCCCCGCCCCCTGCTTCAGTGACTGCGTTGGTCGCTGGAGAGAGAAGAGTGGCTTGAATCATGTGGTGCTGGCATTCCTTAGCTGGGAAGGAGATTGCTCCCGTAGTCCAGTCCAACAATGGGTTGTGGATCTTCAGCCAAGGTGTGCTCAGGACTATAGGCACATTAAGTGATGCAGTAACATAAAGTTGGATCCACTCAGTGTGGTCTCCCGTTGTTAGTTGCAAAGGTTCTGTGAAACTTCGAATCGGTCCTGCCTTGAGGGGCTGGCCGTCAATGTTCTCAACTTCTATGGGACGTGGCAATTCTATGGTCAGGATGTTGAGGTCTTGTACAGTCTGTACATCAATAAAATTGGTGGAAGCTCCGGAATCCATGAGAGCCTCTAGCTTGACCTGGTGCTCTGGGTTTACATGCATTATGACTGGTAAGTAGTAAAAGGATTGCCTGGAATCCTTGGAATGAGCCCTTCTTAATTGATTGATGGTCTCCTTGCTGAGCTCTGTGGAGGGAGACCGATGGAGTTTCCCTGGTTGGAAGTAGAGGTGGAGGTGGCTCTTGGTTCTGCTGTTTGCCCTGGGGCTCTTATGGAATTTGCTTGGCTTCTCGCTGGGCAAGCTCTCACCATATGCCCCTGGACTCCGCAGTAGAAACAGAGGGCTCTCTCTCTCCTCCTCTGTCTCTCAGCCTCGGAAATAAGCCTCCTGCTCATCCCAATCTGCATCGGCTCCTCTGGTCCTGAGTAGAGAGATGCTGCAGAGAGAGCTGGAAATCCTGGAAGCGTCCTGAGGCCCCTGCCTCTCCCCGGGTGCATCTGTCTGAGCTCTTCTAGCCTGGCGTCTACAACCACAGACAGTTGATATAAACCTTCTAAGGTAGCTGGTGTTCCCTGGCACACTAATTCATTTTTAATTTCTTCATCCAGCCCCTGTTTGAATTGGTCTTTCAAAGCACTCTCATTCCAGTCCAGATCACCTGCTAACAGTTTGAAATCAACAATGTAAATTCCCACCCTCTTGTTGCCTCCCTTGAGCTTCTGAATTTCCCGGCTGGCAGTGACTTCTCTGATTGGGTCGTCAAAGTGTGATCAGAACCCTGCCAGAAAATTCTGGTGGTTGTTGAGAATTGGGTCGTTGTTCTCCACCATGGGAAAACCCATTTGGCTACTGGGCCCTTTAGCAGACTTAGAATGAAGGTGACTCCGGTTCGGTCTGTGGGAAACTCTGCCGGTCTGCTGTCGAAAAACATTGTGCACTGTGTGAGAAAGGTTCTCAACTGTCCTGCTTCTCCTCCAAACCTCTGTGGTAAACTGCCCTGGGATCTCAAGACTACTGGCGGAGCTGCTGCTGCTGCTGCTGGCACCGGTTGTGGGTTAATTGGAGCTGGTTGTTGTAACTGCTGTAGCATAGCTGCTTGTAATGTGTTGATCTGGAGATCTACTTGTTGCTGGTGTTGTTGCAATGCTGCTGCCAGTTTTTGGATGGCTTGCCGAATTTCCTGGTTTTCCAAAGACATTTTTCCAAATGTCTCTTCCTTTTTTTTTTTTGTTCCTCCCTCTTTCAATGGGAGTAAGAGTTTGTTAGGATTGATGTCCTAACAGTCAGGAACCACGCTGAGACGAGGAATAGGTCTCTAGTGTTTTATTACTGCTACATTAGACAGAAAATCCTAATAAACTGAAGAAGCGTGGGAAAACCCAGACAGATAAATCCCAAAAGTCAAGGTGGGTCTGTTCTGTGTCTCTTTGAATGGCTGCTCAACTCCTCACTACTACACATGCATTTTCCCCCCTGGATGGGGGCCCCCTCTTGCTCACCATCAGTGCTCATGACACAAAGGATAAAATTATGAAAACCATAAGGAGCAATAATATTAATTATATCTTCATTTAATTTTAATCAAGTTTATATGTGAATGACATTAAATTTTGTTCTATTTGGTTCATCCCAGTTCCTTGTCTTGGCTCTTTACTTTTTGGATTGCAGCTCCAGTAACTCCACTGTTCAGAAATAATCATTAAATAAAATATATATGCAACACCAAGAAATGCAGTTCACTGTGCAAAATCTTAGCAGTGACTTGTCTACTTTTTTTTTCTCCTGCATTTATCTGGACATATTGGAATGGGGAAAAAAGGCTTGTGTGCATCCATAATTCCCATATTTACACCAGTTAGCCATGAATCTGCTATTGACAAGAAGTTATTTCCCTTAAAATTCTGCTATTTCTGATTGTTAGTTCACCAAGTTGTGCCATTTCATCCTTTGCCTTGTTTCTGTTTTAAATACTTTCCCCTCTTTGGATCTTTTTTTTTTATGATTACAATGAGATCCTATTCTTTCCTACTTAAGAGAAAGCCTATTGGGATCACTGAAACTTACCCCAAAGTTGTGAGCTAGACATTGCAGCATGCTTTTAAACTGGCTGAAGTATGCAACTCTATGGTTCATTTGCTTTAGAAAGAAATTGGATGACATTCTGCAAAATATACATGAATGTTCAAATCTGTCTGTGGTCCTAAGGGAAACTGCTACTCATTCCTGCCTCCTTGTCATGGTGAGAGATTCCTTCCCAAAAGACACTGAATTAAATCCACTTGGAAAACTGTAATCCAAGAAGAGGTAGAATATGTATGGAATATAAGATTTTATCTTTACAAGTCAGCTTATACAGCTTTTTTACTTAAAACATTCTTAGATTTAGCTCTGACTGATGAAGGATTACAAGAGACTGACATTTTTGCCTATTATTCTAAGTAGCAGTAATATGATTTCATAAATATCAGGTCATATACTCATGTTCCAGAGTTAAAGATGGGTATAATAATACATTTACATTACAGAATCAGGTTTTGTGTGTGGGTATGCAGTGGCACTGTGGGTTAAACCACTGAGCTGCTGAGCTTGCCGATCAGAAGGTCGGTGGTTCAAATCTGCGTGATGGGGTGAGCTCCCGTTGCTAGTCCCAGCTCCTGCCAACCAAGCAGTTTGAAAACATGCAAATGTGAGTAGATTAATAGGTACTGCTTTGGTGGGCAGGTAACGGTGTTCTATTCAGTCATGCCGGCCACATGACCACGGAAGTGTCTACGGACAAACGCCAGCTCTTCGGCTTTGAAACGGAGATGAGCACTGCCCCCTAGAGTTGGACACGACTGGACTCAGTGTCAAGGGAAACCTTTACCTTTACCTTATATGTGGGTGTGTTTAATGATAGGGTTTAAAAAAAACAGTCTGATTTTTATTATTTCACTGTATTATTAGATTCTAATAATCTGATATTTAGGGCTGTTTTAATATAATAAAGCCTTCTGATGTAATTCAGTCCTCTGCTTGAAACAATGATAAGACAACTAAGTTCTACATGCTGTGGAATCATGTCTCAACTAAAGGACATATGCCATTAACTCATAACAGTTTAAGAAATTGGAGACTGATAAATGCATTTGTGGTAGAGATAATGAAATTGGCAGCTTGGCACTTTCCCAATAGAACTTAAATTGCAATGGCCAAATGGGAAGATGTACAAAAATACAGACAGATGGTACACATTTTATAGCCTACTAAGGCATAAATGTAGGACAGAAAAATAATAATGAAGATGAACATTAAAAATACATAGGAAGTGTGACATTTTAAAGGCTTCTGTTGTTGTTGTTAGATTTACTTTTGTTTCTAAAATTAATCATTTCCACAGTAAAATTCCCATTTTATCTGTGAAGTGAAGGCATGATAACAAGATGGAAACAGATCTGACTGACAAGGGCCAGAGGCAATCTGTACTTTGAAATAAGAGATAACAGAAAGAAATGATAGGAATGGATTAGAATTCTCTCATGCTAAATCAGGTGTTATAGAATTTGCCCCCTGCCCCTTCAGAAAAAGCTTTATCTTTAAGGACTTCTGCTAACTGCTGAGACTGAATGCATGTGCAAAGGGAATGACTTGTCAGTTTAATGTTTAATTTTCCACAATCCTTACTTCTCAGAAAAGAAACAGTTCATGTTTATTAGACTACATTAGCATACACATCCCTAGAGTCTTTTGAAATTTTAAGTAGAAGGGCAGGATTGGAATGGAGGTGGTTAATTATCTGGTCCAGGCCTGCAAAGTTTTGTAACCCATTCTTCAAAATAGGCTACTGTAGAATCATAGAGCTGGAAAGAGTCCTCTGGCTAATTCTATGCTCAGTGCAGGGATCCATATTAAAGCATCCCCAATGGAAGGCTACCTCACCAATGTTTGAACATGTTCAGTAAAGGGAAAGTGCTAATACCCTTGATAGTCAGCTCCAGTGTTTGAATTGCTGTTACTGTTAGGGAGTTTTTCGAACATTCATTTGGATCCTCCTTCCTGGACATTACATCCATTATTCCATGTGCTCTGGAACAATTGAGAACAGATCCTGACTAGCTCAATAATCCTGTTAGGGGTTTTTTTCCTGCAAAGATAGTCTGTTTCTAGCAACAGAGTTATAAACTACAAAGTGATGGAGTTCAAATGCAGCCATGCAAAATATGTTTTCAAATTTTTGATTGATTGATTATCTCCCATTAAGATGTTTTCAACTCCTACTGACCACATAGATAGATTTTTTCCATGATGGTCTATCCCTAACCTGTTCTTTCAGGACTCACAACAGTGCACTCATTGCTACTGTAACAGAGTCCATCCACCTGGCTGCTGGTTGACCTCTTCTTCTCTTTCCTTCCATCTTTACCAGCATTAGAGCCTTCTCCAGAGAGCTAGGTCTTCACATAATGTCTCCAAATTTTGACAGATAGGTTGAGCCTCGTCATTTGTTTAGTCTGTTTTCAAATTAGATAGCTTCAAAGAAGACAATGCTCATAATTTATACTTATGGTTCATATTAAAGAGTGTGGTTCTTTTTTATTTCCTTTCTTTTACAGACATCCAGACACATTGAAAAAAATGACACAGCCCAAGGAAATGCACTCTAACGTTGTGAAGACTTTGCTTTACCTGGACAGTCATCTTCCAAAAGGGAGCCATGTGGTTTTGATTGGCTTAGTAGCTGGTAGCTTCATCTGGGATACCATGCACAGCAGATACCATCCTCTTGGTAAATATGATACCTATCTGTATTTGAAGGCATTGAAGGCATTTTAGAGATTCTGAGTTTCTGAAGACAACAGTGAAATACAAGTCCTTCCTGCACAAAAACATATACCTCAACATTGTACTATAGTTTCTTTAGGCAGAAATCATTAATGTGAGGACTTCTTTAACTGGCAGCATCACCAGGTGAATATCTCACATATTTAATAAAAAAGTATCTGTGCCTAAGGAGGAAAAGCAAGGCTATTAATCTTTAAAAGGTCCATAAAGCATTAAATTGGGTGGACTCATAGTATCCATAGAAGCATCTGTAGTAGTTAGATCTCTATTTCAAATTGATGATAAATGTTTTTCTTCCACACTCATCCTGCTAGAAGCTAGTCATCCAATGAAGCTGAGCTCAGGGAGATTTAGGGCAAATACTGTAGAAGAAAATACTACTGCATGCAGTGGATGGCTAAATTATGAAATTTGATATCACAGGATATAAATATGGCCACCAACTTGCTTGCAGTCTTTACCTACCCTAGGAACAGAAAGCTGGATTATAGTGTTTTGATCTGATCCATTATAGCTTACTATCAACTTAATGAGCCAATTTGGTGTAGTGGTGAAGGCATCAGGCTAGAAACCAGGAGACCATGAGTTCTAGTCCCACCTTAGACACAAAGCCAGCTGGGTGACCTTGGGCTAGTCACTCTCTCTCAACCCTAGAAAGGAGGCAATGGCAAACCACTTCTGAAAAACTTGCCAAGAAAACTGCAGGGACTTGTCCAGGCAGTCTCTGAGAATTTGACATGATTGAATGGATTAAAAAAAAATCAGGTTAATAGGGTTAGATCATAAACTGTGAGTTTCACATCCCATTCTAGGTTTATTTGAGAGCCAAGCTGGAAAAAGCAATCATGCAAACTAAATGAACATATGAGAGTGTGGTGTAATAGTCCTTGAATTCAGGTCACCTATGCAGAATTATAGGTGTCCTCCTTTTACCTTTAAAGCCAATCTCTGTGCTGTAAAAAAAGTGAAAACTGATATACACGAAGTTGCTTTTGATCTTCTTCCTTGATGTGAAATGGCTAAATTTGTTGGAAAGGGAAAGGCTTATTAATAGGTAAAGCATCAGTCATTCACTCTTGGGATTCGAACTGATTATTATACAACTCACTTATCTTCCTGTCTGAATTGGCTAAGAATAGAGGGGGGAAACTGTATATACTTCGGGACTGAAACAAATGCTGTGGTGGAAATCTGGCATGTTTCCAGATGAACAGTTGCTGGTGCAGCTACAATATACAGCCTTTTCTTTTTTACTGTACTGGCTTCTTCCAGGAAAGAGAAAATATGGAAGAGAGGATGGAAAACACAGTAGAATTACAGTGAAAAAAACATCATCTGAAGCCCTTGTACAATTATCTGAATGAGATGGGGGGTGGCACCATAAATGCCACACTAGGAAGCACCGTTATTGCACTGCTAGAAATCTTTAGTCAGTCTATCTTTAATCAAATATTAAAACACATTGTTTTAAATAGAGTGGTGGTGGGGTTCTTTTTTATTTCGCTTTGCAAAATTTAGAAAATTTGGAAAAGCAACAATGCAACAGCATCAACATTATACATATCAGGGAGATACTCTTTGTCCTATGGATACTCTTTGTCCATACAGTAAATTGTCCATACTTTTTTTTTTTTTTTGCCATTCAATCATGTCTGATCCTCGGCGACTGCCTGGACTAGTCCCTGCAGTTTTCTTGGCAAGTTTTTCAGAAGTGGTTTGCCATTGCCTCCTTCCCAGGGCTGAGAGAGAATGACTTGCCCGAGGTCACCCAGCTGGCTTTGTGCCTAAGGTAGGACTAGAACTTTCGGTCTTCCAGTTTCTAACCTGCTGTCTTAACCACTAGACCAAACTGGCTCTATATCTATGTCTAAAGGCAACTCATTCATAATAAGAAGAATTAATACTCAGGGCATACACGGAAGTTGAAAAAGTTATGGAAGAGGGCTGAGATTCCCTCTTTTCAACAATGCTTTATTTTTTTTTTGTAAGAATTTTATTAAGTTTCAAATAGGGATAAAAGCTACAGAAAAACAAATATATATAAACCTTCTAATCAACATCCCCCCAAGATAACATTTATTTAATTATTTCCTTCCTACTACTATTCTATGCATTCCTGTCTACTGTAATAAAGATCAAACTAAAAAACACATACAGTATATTGTCTACCATTAACTTGATAGTACAGCAATTTTAATAATCTTAATCATGTCAGACCAAAAACCAGACATTTTTTAATACCTTAATAATCTTAACCCAAATCATTAAAGATAAATAAAATCAGCCAAATCCTAAAAGCAATCCAGATAAATATTCTTAAATCCTTATCCCACCTCAAAATAAACCAAAGCATTTACATATCCCCACAATACACACAAAGCTTTTTTCTTAAAGAAATCAAACAGCCCAACTGCCCCCTTCAAAAACTCTGACTTCTCTTCAGGAAACCTCCCATACATAATAACCCCTTCTTTTCCAAGGCATTCTATCAGAAGATCAGCTTCACCTATGGCTTGCAACTCGATCTCTCCCTTTAATTTCTTCAAGTCAGCTATCCAATCTTCCTCCAGAATCTCAGCAGAAGTCGAAGAGACATTCCTGATGCTGTTAAATTCCTCAGTTTCATCCATGACATCCCCAACCAGATGAGACATTTTAAAACTCATATTTCCACAATATCCTGAATGCCTTACATAAAAACTTGGTAAGAATCAGAAAAAACTCTGCCTGAAGTCTCATTGGAAGTCTGAGAAAGTCTGTTTGAGGTCCTCCATGTCTCATGCAGTAGATTATGGTGCCCCCTAGAAGCTTAACCAGCAAAAGTCGAAGATATGAAGGAATGTATTTACTTAAGTGAGAGTGAGATTGCAGACAATTCCCCAGGGAAGGTAGAAACAGAAAAGTGAAAGTTCAAAATAGCCAATTCGATGTGTAGGAAAATGCTAATTTCTTCAAATTTAGTACAAAGATAATAACAGGGATACAATTATTTACTCTCAATATTCCTTAATATTTGGATGGAAAACATGCCAAAACTTTTTTAAAAATGTTTTTTAATTAATCCCAAAAATAACAATAAGCACCAAGAGATCCTGCTTCTTCTTGCTGTAGAAAGCCTCTCTTAGGGTACATATACTTAAAAAAATATAAATTGGGTGATTTAGAAATGGGGTGGCCAGTCTTAATTCCCTTTAATGCTACAGCGCGGCTTGGAAAATGGTGATGTCTCTGCCTCCCAGCAGCTCTTACAAGTCAAGTGGGAATGCTGTTTATGATCTCCTGGCTGCAAGCTGCCATCCTGGAGGACAAATGGGGTGATTCTGAGCATTTTCCTTTCCCAGTAAAACGCTCCTGGGCTTCAGGAAAAGCCTGCCTGAGCCCAAAAAAACTGCCACGTTGTCAGTTCTGCCTGCAGAGCCTGCGAGCACAGCTGTTCAGTCTGCCATGTCCCCACTGGAAGTCCAATAATGCTCTTTGTATATGCAAAATTTCACCTGGAGTGCAGCGGTAGAAGATATGGTGTCATGCAGTGCTATTTTGGACAGAATATCCAAAACATGTTATATGAATGTTTTAGGCACTTTCTGTTTATACAGAGATAATATATAGAAGAAATCTATGAAAATCACTTTGTTCTGTTCTCCTTCACAAAGTTGTTGTTATCAGTGCCTTAACAATCTTACTTAGCCTAAAGTGTTGTAGATTTGCAAACAGTTTATTGCAGATCTGAAGGGCTGCTTTGAATTGTGCTTACATTTTCAGTCCAAAAAGAAGGAAGTGCCATCTACAATTTTTGCAACTTGGCAGAGCATAAGAATATTGTATGATATATACACCTGCTGTCAAAATCATCACTGAACAATGGTGATAATGATTGGGAGTTGATTGGAAGGCTGGTTGGCTAGTTTATGAATCCATGAATACAAATAGTACAAAGTCCTTGTTAAGCAGATTGCTTGTATGTTTCCAGCAAGGAATATTTTAGTTTTGAATGCTGTTGACTAAAAATATTTCTGTTTTTCAGGTCAGCTAAACAAAGATGTCACATACGAACAATTTTATTCTTTTCTTAGTTGTCTTCAGGTATGTCAGCTAGAAATCTTGCATAATTATATTTGAGGCTAAAAGATGAGGACTAGGAGATGCATTCCATTGAACTGAAATTTTGTTGGTATGAAAGTTCATCTCTGTTAGAGTTTTGGCAGGCAACCTTCCCATTCCAGCAACAGATGAGGTTAAAATCAAGTCAGCTAAACCAAAACATGTGGTGGGATATGTAGCATTCAGAAAATGAAAGCATGACTACATGTCTGTCAGACATAAATTTTAAATGCCCTGATAAGAAATGCAAGCCAAAACTAAAGGCTCACATTCAGGAAGCACAACATAGCACAGTTCTATGCGGAAAATCACCTGCCCCTTTGCCCCTTAGTTGACATTCAAAAAGCCGAAGCAAAAATAAAAAGAATTCTCCATCCAAAAAACAAGAATACAATATTTAATTCAACACTTCTGTTCTACATATCCTGTAAAATTCTCTTTCATTGATTTCTGCAAATGGTGACATTTCATTAAGCCCAAGAGGAAGTACCAAAGAGACTACTGATGGATGAATGGATATTTGGAAGCTGCAGTGCAACTTTGGCTATCTATGAAAAGCCCCAGTGCAGCTCTGGAAAGGAATCAAACCAGGAAAACACTATCCAGGAAAGGAGAATGATTCCCAAAGAGCACATGAATTTATGATCAGCCAGACACTTAGGAAATACCTAAGAGGAGATTCCCCCTTTCTCTCATGACCACCGGCCCCACCCATCCAGGAGAGATCAGGGTGGAGGCATAAGTGATTACTTTCATTGCAGAAGTGTCAGCAGCAAACCACAATGTTACCAAAAGCACATGGAGGAGGGCATAAGGAGGCAAATGCATAAGGGTAGCAGTTGTGTGATGACATCATGCACATTTCATCACTTGGTTCCCTATGCATTGCTGCCCCCCATCTTGTTTTCCTTCCCTCAGCAAGGGAAGACTAGAAGAAAGAAAATTGCCTCCCCTTTTTGCTAATTAAAAAAAACCACAAGGGCAGTTTTAGCCAGCAACTGGTAGCCAATCTGTGGAAGTCTAGGCTATCTGAGGCATGTTACCAGAAAACAACTCCCTAGACACATTTAAAATAAAATTTAAAATAGTATTTATTTTATTAGAAAACACCCAACAAGGGAAACGTGGCTGAATGCTGGGCTCAGTAATCTTAGAAAGGTTAAACCAAGGAATAGATAAGCTGATCCAAAATGGAGACTGTGCTTCAAAGAAAAATTGGTGTAAAAGGAACTAGGTAAGGCTTTGAACTGATTATGGATTGATTATGTGTCATCAAGTAATTTTTGACTCCTAGTAACCACATAGATTTTCTCCATGACAATCTGTCCCTAACCTGGCCTTCCAGGTTTTCCAATGGTGCACGCATTGCCACTGTACCTGACTCCAGCCGCCTTGCTGCTGGTTGGCCTCTTTCCTTTCCTTCCACCTTTCCAAGCATTAGAGCCTTTTCCAGAGAGCTGGGTCTTCACATAATGTGTCCAAAGTAGGAAAATTTGAGCCTGGTCATTTGTGCTTCAAGTGAGAACTCTGGGTGATTTGTTTGCTGATCCTTTGATTTGTTTTCTTGGCTATCCATGGTATTCTCAGGAGTCTTTTCCAGCACCAGAGTTTAAACGTGCCTATACTCTCTATCCTGCTTCTTCAAAGACCAACTTTTGCTTCTGTGGAGTGTCACAAGGAATACTGTGGCTTGCACTGTTCTGATCTTTGTAGGTATAGACACATCACAGCATCTGAATATCTATGGCTGCTCTACCAAGTGCTAGTCTGCGGTGTATTTTGTGACTGCTTGTTCCTTTATTGTTGATGGTTGATCCTAAAAGGCAGAAGCTATCCACCACTTCAATATCTTCATTATCAGTTCTAAGGCTGGTTGTTGTATCTATTAGTTAGGTCTTCTTTATATTTATTTTTAGTCCCATTTTTTTCACTTTGCTGCTTAACTTTTATTACTAGAACTTGCAAATCCTGTTAAATTTTCAGCTATCAGGATAGGGTCATAAGCATAGTGGAGATTATTTATGTTTCTTCCTCTATATTTAAAACCATGCTCATCTTCTTCCAGTCCAGTTTCCCTTAATACAGTATATATATTCAGCATATCGGTTGAATAAATAAGGGTAGAGTATACAACCTTGTCTCACTACTTTGCCAACCTGGAGCCAGTCTGTTTCACCATGTTCTGTCCATGTTGTGGCTTTCTAACATGTATATAAGTTTCTCATGAGGACAATGAGATGTTGGGATTCCCATTTTTCTGAGCACATTCCACAGCTTGACATGACTGATGCAATCAAAGGCCTTTCAATAATCAATGAAGCACATGGTGACTTCTTTTTGGTATTTTTTTGGTTTTCTTGATTATCCAGCATGCATCAGCAATAATATCTTGTGTTCCTTGGCCTTTTCTAAAGCTAACTTGAACATTTGGCATCTCTTTTTCCATGCAGGGCTCTAATCTGCTGGTTATTTTGCTAGCATGTGAAATTAAGGATATTGAACAATAGTTTGCATGCTTAATAGTCGCCATATTTCAGTTGGTATTTCATCAGTTCCTGTAGCCTTCCAACTTGGTAATGACCAGAGTGCTGATCTAACTTCATCTTCTAGTACTAGAGGTTCTTGTAAATAGGGAATATCTTCCCAGGTATCTTGAATGATGAGGTGAGCACATCCTAAATAAAATAATAAAAACTAATGTGCTCTGCTTTACTGCTCCTAGAAGGCTGTGTGTGATCAATTATTTCTAGAATCCTAGAAAATGTATGCCATGCAATACTCTAGCAGGCAGTCCTGTTCCTGGGAAAACTCAAAGACTGAAGTCATTAGTCTTTAAGGACTTCTCCATTTGGAAAAGTAATGGGAGAGTACAGCACCATGTTAATATTTAACTTTCGCTGCCAAACTTTTTGTAAGTCATCTATGTCTTTACTGCTAAAAATATTGGCAACATTTTGACAGTCAGAAATACCTGAATACAGTTATTGGCTGTTTGTGATGCATCTATTGAAAACAAATGTTTCCCAAATGTCAGTGAATCATTTCATTAATCCTCATTCATTTGGCATTTCCTGAATGGGTCTGAAAGTCTAATGCTCTGCTATTAATCTAAACTTCTGATCATTTCAGGAATTGTTTTTGATGCTACTTCCAGCTGCTATTTTTCATGCTACCACTCAGCAATTCAGTTTTTTTTCAACCATACATAATACTGATGCCATATTAAAACAGCATTTTCACATTCCACAGATAAATCTATGCAATGGCTGGTTGAATTCAAATGGCACACTTAGGAATCTGACTACAGAGGTATGTAATATAGAAATGGTATGAATCTCCCTCTCTATCTCTCTCTCTTATATCTAAATCTCTCTCTCTCTTTCTCTCATCTATCTATCTATCATCCATCTATCAGTTCCATTTTTTAAAAGGACAATGTTTAGACTTTTAAAAGAAGAAGAAAAGCAGGATTGTTGTAGTGTTATTTTGCTTTTGAAAAAAGGAATGCCTGAATTTTAATAACACTTAAGATTTTCTGTTTAATTCTTGGTGATTCAATAGACATACACTCACTCTAGGAGCAGAGCTTAAGCAAGTGGCATACCTCCCCAAGTTTGATCACAAAACAAAATCTAGGCAGAGTCTGACTTGGCTAGTAATTAGAAGGGAGATCACCAGGACATCTCAGGTTTATAGCCTAGAGAGACAAATCCAGGAAGAAATCTCTGGCAAACCAATTCTGTATTGCTGCCTAGAGTACTTCATGGGCATGTCCATGATGTCATCAGGAAATGAGCTCGATTCAAAGAGTTTCTTTATATAAACATAGGATTTCAAATGGCTAGAAGCAGGATAGTCTGTATTTTCTTGTTTCTTGCCAGAGAAAGATTAAATTCATATCCCAAAGTTGGCCCTTACGGGACAATCCACCTATGGGATTGTTCTGTCTAAGAATGCATATGCACGATAGAACAGACTTGTAGCTTTGTGTTCTCCCAGATATGTTAATTTTACTTGTGCAAGTAAAATTAGTTTTGACATGAATATCCTTGCAAATATGTTTTCCCCTTCACATATATTCAGAAGTTCATATGTTCATATGTACCCTTGACATATGAACCATCTCTAAGTGCATTCAATGAAAAGAAATGATTCTCAAGGGCTGTTTTCAGTCCAGCAATTTTGCCTGCTCTACCCTAAAGATAATCAGAAGTAAGGGAGATGGGTTAAACAAAGACAGTTCTTTGTCAAAAGAGAGGTCAATTTTCTGACTGAAACTATAATTGGCATATTTACATATATTTTCCTTCTGAGAAGCTAAAGTTTATGCTCTGACAATACAAAGCTCACATGTTGTTGGCAAGAGAGAGAGAGAGAGAACACTATCTGAAGTCTTGGCAGAGTTCTCGTATCAATAAAGTAAGGCCACATGTTTTATGGATTTTTTTTTTCCAGAGAGCCATGCAGCTTTCCAATGTCTTGAAAGAAATAGCAAAATCTGAGAAATATGCCAATTTTGACATTTTCTACATGGATTTCCCACTGAAAGAAAGTAAGTAGACACAATCTGAATGAACAGTTACGTGTTATGTATCAGTAGAAAGAGGGACAATGCTTACTAGCTTAAAACAACCTTTGTGAAACTGGTGCCAAAATCCAGAGGTGTGGGACTAGAATAGGAGCCTAAGGTATCAAGTGACAGGGGAAGGCTGGCCTGAAGGATGAATATCGAGATTGAAGCTCCAAGGACAAAATTTTAGGGTGTTTAAGAATGGCCTAAATTGCTAAATAAATGCATGTGGATCATCTTAAAAACTTGGGTACCACTACTGTCCTGTCCTGACTTGAACAGTCAGTCTGATCACTCCGCTAACTTTGTCCATGAAGAGAAGGATGGAGGCTGTGATATTACTTCCTTCCCTTGGTGAGATGGTTCTTATTCATGAACTCCGCAGTAGCAAGATCCTGTGATGGTGGGTGTTTCCTTTTTAAATACTATAATTTTAAGAAAGGTAGGTTAATTGAAGGTATAACCCACTGTAGGGAGGTAGTCTATAACTGTGTAGAAGCCAAAGTTTGAAAAGTTTATTCTGTTTACAGGCAGGTAGTTTTATTAGGATTATTGATGTACTGGAGAGCTTGTTGAAGAAATATGTTATTTTTAGTATTTCAATTTCTATTCAGACTAGACAAATCTTCAAGGGAGGGACACTTCATTTCAGGAAACATTCAAGCAAAACACTCCTTTGGTGCTGCTTTACAAAGCAACACAACCCCTTCTCTCTGCTAAGAGTGAAGTGGAACAGCCATGTTGCTTTTACTTCATTCTGCTTCACAGCCTCCTGAGGCCTCCTCCAACACATGCAGTTTTTTGCAGCTTTTACAAATGATGGACACCAATAGTTACTTTCATGCTTACCTGGACTTTTGCAGCCCAGATATGCTAGCCCTAATAAGAACACTTCTGGAATAGTTGGAATGACTCATTTTGAACAAAATGGAGTGTTTTGAGTTCAAAAGGTTTTGAGTTTAAAATCTTTAACATACTTTAATGGGTAGAAGTAATAACTTTGAGGGACGGGAGGAAGAGCTGCTACCAAGACAATGCTCAGGTAAAAGAAATCTGAGTCTGGGGCAGAACTATAACTTGAGAAAGTGTCTCAGACAAGCCCCTCTCTAGTTCTCACAAAGATAAAGGGAGGGATGGGGGAAGCACATTCAGACTTGCAAGATTTTGTTACTATAATCTTAAATTAGAGTTAGCGTGCATGACTTTGGTTTCCTAGTCTAGTTTACCTTGAAGGGCTGACATCTACCCCTACAATTCTTCAGTGGAATAAGCTTGTTACTGATTATGGAACTTTATCAGTAGATGGGCTGTAGGAATCCTGAATTACTTATCTTTTGTTTTACTTAGTGAAGCAGTCACATATTCTTTACTAATAAAGAATTACTAATGGAATAGGCACTTACATCAAAACAATTCTGAATATCTACTTAAAATTGCATAACAGCCTTTAGCAGATTGCTGGTGAGCCGAATTATTTTGAAATGGTAAACTTACATTAAATTAGTGGAATGTGGGGAGAATTAACATCATTTAACTTCCCACATTGGTAAAAAAAAAATCTAATCTTGCCAAAACACAACCTCTGGCAATGTTTTTCATAGTCCCCATAAGCACATTTGTAATTAAAAACTTCTGCTTAGCTGAAGTGTCAGTTCTTGAGTTTCCCTTCTACACTGCTGCTGTTCCATTCTATTCAGTAACCTATTTTTAGTTTACAGTCTTGCTGAATTCAATGCTAAACCTTTTCAGAGCATTAGAGTATGAAATATTTAGCAGCAAATGCAATTTTCTCACCCCCTTTCAATGTTTTAACACTTGGAATTTGAATGCTCCTGCATTGTTTTAATCAGAAATAGGTCCCATCAGGTTTTTCAGGATTCAGTTCTGTCAGACTAAAATGTGGGTGGTGCCAAAGTCCCCATAAAAGTGAAGCAAGTATAGTTTGTTGAAAAACTAGAACTCCTTTGTTCCTAAGTATCATAGCCCTTTAAAAATCTGAGAAAAATGAAGGGAATATGTGCTTTTAAAGTCTGTATTATGCTCTCTTTAACTTTCTTAAGTTGCAAACTTTCTTTCCTGCCTTGAATGTAAATGATGTAAATGATAATTTAGGTACATAGACTTATATAAATTGTTAATGACATCATTGCATCTTTATTTGGATCATGAAAGAAGAATGCATTTGCTTCATTGCAAGAAACCTGCAATAATATTGCAAAACATTATTTTGTATTGTTTCAGGTGCATGACCGGTAGGAATCTGTTTCTCCTAATTGCGCTCCAGAGTGAACTGATTAATTTCTCTGTCTAATAGTAGGAAAGAGACTCTTGTATTTTCAGAAATGGAGGACTAAACTGAAGTTTTTCTTCATCCTAGAACTTCTAGAGAGAATCCTAGGTGCTGCCTGCAACTGTCATAGCACTGGGTGGAGCCTAATTTGTATTTTTCCCATATTTCAGTGTAAAACTATGATTATATATTGTAGCTGTATAGCTGAGGCCCTAGAGTGAAAGATTGATGGTCTCAGACCTCCCAGAAAATCTCTGGGTCTACACATCCTAATCCATATCCTATATTACTTTGTGGTAAATTAAAATGGGGGAAATGAGAAAAAAGGAAATTAGTGATGTAGCCCCAACTCCTGACCTGTATTGCTGAGGCATGTGGCTAGGGATATCAGCCCCTCTTCCTTTATGGAGAAATAGACCAATCCTACATGAATAAATAGAATCAAACTTTATTTTAAAAAGGGGAAGAGAAAATATTAAAAAATCCATTTTGGCTTTAAGCAATCAAAAACAAACATTCAGTGATAAGGAGATAGCAACACAAATGTAAGAATGTAAGACTGAGTAAAGATGATGTTGGTTTGCTCCTATTTAGAGGCAACTATACAGAGACAATAGGTATCAGAGACAATAAAACTTGAATAGTGGCACACATTCAAAATATACATTATTTCCAAACCTGTTACCTATTTCATAGAAACAAATGGATCATTCCATGCTTCCCTGGATTTTCCAGATTCTTATGGATTACAGCCTTCTCTCCTTTACCTAGTCCTGGTACCCAGTTTCTGTCTTTGTTTTAAAACAATAAAAACTCCTCTACCCCTCTAGCAGAAATGAGGGGCTGAGGGATCTGCTTTGTGCTCATGATCATGCCTGAGAGAAGATGCTCATTGAGAATATCTGCCATCTGCCACTGTGCAGATGTAAAAGCACTGGAACACTGTAAAAACAAAGTGGCTTCACAACACATACAGATTTCAGAGCTTCAACTACGGCCGCATTTCATTTTCCTTCCGCTTTTGGTTTGTTTGGCATCTTTTCTAATGAAGAGCTTCAGAACTTGAAAGTTTGCACACATTCTGTGGTCTTCTGTGATCTTCAATATTACCTTAAGATGGATTAGGGAAATTAAAATGCTTGGAAATGTCTTACATGGCTATAGAACTCCTTGTTTCTATCTATTGTCTCCTCAGTGTAACCAAGCTATGCAAAGCATGATGCTGCTTGAGATATTACTCAAACAGAAAGGAGCAGAGAGTCTGATGAGACCCTAATGGAAAATTCACCCAAGAAATGTGAACAACTGGAGAGGCTTAAATTATCATTTTATTATTTCTAAAGCTAGCATGTTACAATGAGTTAGTGATCCAGGTAAGCCGAGAGCAAGAGCCCCAAGATTATAATAGATCTTATATAAAACATTAATCAATGGCAGTTTAAGCCCAACTACATGGGAGAATTGCTTTACAATGGATAAGAATGCAAGATAACAAGAACCAAGATACAGGTATGAAAGTGTGAAGACTCTACAGTCTCCTTCTTTGAAATGCCATATAGAAGCTTTGAAGTACCAAGACTCTAAATGTTATTCTAACAAGCTGACCCTGTTGTTAGCTGCAAAAGAGGAGAAATAAAGAAGCCCATCCTTGAATCTGTTGTGTTTCACTGAAGACAAAAATTCTATAAGTATTTGGGATCATTGACGGATTGTTGTCACTGTTTATGCAGAATCCATCAATTAAGAATAGATGACACTGGATACATATTATAAAATAAACTAATATTATAATGTTAATTTACTACTGAAATATGCATAATGTTTTGTTCTGTAGATTCTTATTCCATCCTTCCATAGGGACCTTAATATGTAAAAAAATATTATAGTATAAGCTTTCATGGACTACAGTTGATCAGATGGCATGGAGTAGAGTATCATTCTGAGAGAAGATACAATATATAAATTTAAAGCTGGGAAAACAAAAAAGGCTTATAAGGAAAAAAAAGTCTTTTTGGTTTTGTTTCAATAGAATAATATGGCTACTCTGGAAATATGAGAACAGATGGTGAAAATGTGGGCTGAATCTGACAAAACCAGGTTTAGATTATTTTAGGCTCTATATAGTGATTGTTATGTTAGCAAACAACTTTTTTTCTTCATCACTAATGCATATGCTCAGAGTTACTTAGTAGAGTAGAAATAATAGAATCAAAGGAAGTTCTATTAATAATCCTTATATTCCAGAAAATGTATTAGTTCTTAGCAAATATGCAGTAATGAAAAATGATGTAGCTAAATGATATATCAAAAACATATATATCCCATACAATTGTCCATTTTGTTTCCAGACAGTGGTGACTTTGAACCTTGGTGCAGAATAAGTCACAATATAAAAGATGAAAGTGTTAGATCAGTATTAAGAACATTGGCTAGCCTGCCTCATTTTAGTCTTGTTCTAGCTTGGAAATGAATGTGAATTGATCTGCCAGCAGTTTGCTGTGCATACATATCTTAGAGGAGTTTAAATGTTGCCTGGAAGGAAAATGGATTGAATAAAGTATTTGCTCTGACAATGCTACATAGATCATTATCATCTTCATATGTGGTAGTCACCTGCTAAAAATATTTCTAGTGATGCTGTGTGAAGTCTATGGTACATAATCTTTTATAATTATTTGTTTTGCAGTTATTGTGATGTGGCAGAATATGGGAGGAGAGATCTGGCAACTATTAGAACCCATGGATGGATTTCATCCTAATCAGGTAACAGGCAAGATGGGTGGGTAGATTTAGAACAGAAGGGAGGAATCTGTGGCCTTCTAGATGTTGCTGAACTATAACTCAGAGCAAACCCAGCTATCACGGCTAATGATGAGGATGCTGGGATTTGATCAGAAACATCTGGAGCTCCCAGGATCCCTACTCTAGTATAAAAGAGATAATAAGGAAAATCTAGATGTACAAGAGAGGTAATGTTTTCCATTAGTATGATGGTGCTTGGTTACAAAACACAGAATCAGACAACATACAGGATAGCTCTGCGTGATAATTAAGATCACTTAGGATCTTTGGGATACAATTGCCTCTGATATTATGCAATTCTTTCACTCCCTGAGAATTGTGTCTCTATAGTGTCAATTTAAAGTTCACCAGTGGTCTTTCTGCCACAATCTTTAAAGAAAAGGAAATCCAGCATTCTTGAGCCTTCCTGCCAAAGAGGGAAGGGATTTATAAGACGTAACATTCACAGACATACACACATGCATACAC
The DNA here is from genome assembly GCF_035149785.1 of Candoia aspera. Taxonomy (NCBI): domain Eukaryota; kingdom Metazoa; phylum Chordata; class Lepidosauria; order Squamata; family Candoiidae; genus Candoia; species Candoia aspera. Next base: position 47,296,018 of record NC_086156.1, read on the forward strand.
CTGCTGAATGGTTTTGGTTTAGCCTTGCTTGAGAATGGAGAATGAAATAGAGAAAATGTTTCTGGATTGAAGATATATAAAGATAGGGATAAGAGATAGGGATAGGGAGGGAGGGAGAATCACTTTTTCTTTGCAATGCTGGGGTGCTTGTGCACACAATGCTGGTCCTCAAAGGTTAGTGTTAGATGGATCCTCCAACAGTTAGAGGGATAGGTAGATAGAGGAGCATAGTAGCTAAGGGCGGACTGAGATAAAGGCAAGGATAACAGGCAGGGGGAAGTATAGAAAGTTATTTGATGTGGGGAGGGAGGTTGAATCTTCCTTGGGAAAGAGAGATAAAATAAGTGCCAATGTCTACTTCTGTTTCTAGTCTTACCAGTGAGATAGATATCTGGTTTGCTGGGCATATCAGGATCAGACTGATGCTTGTAAATGCCATATCAGTCTGTAATAAATCCAATTCCATCTATGATATAATAATGGACAAGATGACAAATCTGGTGGGTGTCACCGAACCCAGCTGGACAAGGAGAGTGGAGTACACCCTCACTGAAATCTTTCTGGACAGGTATCAAGTACTGCATCAGGCTTGAGTAGGGGAAGTGGAGTGGCAATTGTTCACCAGGATCCCTGGCACTTGCAAAGGGCACTGTTCTTCAGATGGCTAGGCATGGGGCTATATTTGTGAGAAGTGACAAGCTGGTGGGGAAGGGGCTGCTATTGTAACATACCCAGCTGCATAGCAGTGCTACATCCTGAGTCTGATTTCATTGCAAGGGTGATTATGGATTTCTCCAAATTTCTAGTCTGGATGATTTTAACCTCTCCTCTCTTTGGTCAGATTGGCTCATAAATTCATGACCACCAATAACCATGGGTTTTTCCTAGGTTACTGTCCTAACAGCCAGGAACCACGCTGAGACAAGGAATAGGTCTCTAGTGTTTTATTACTGCTACATAACAGAAAATCCTAACAAACTGAAGAAGCGTGGGAAAAACCCAGACATATAAACCCCAAAGGCTAAGGCGGGCCTGATCTGTGTCTCTTTGAATGGCCACTCAATTCCTCAGTACTATGCATGCGCTTTACAGCCTGGATGGGAGCCCCCTGCTCGCCATCCTCACTCATGACAGTTACTACAGGCATGACCATTACACCTAGTCTTTACCTTGGAATATGATTGGGCATTGGGGACATTTCTATCAGTCCCTTGTCATGGACAGGTCACTTCATTGTACTTATAGATTAATTGGAGCTATGAGACTCTGCAGGAAGGATGGGCTAGTTAGTATGGCCAACCCCAGGTGTTTGATAGATCCAGTTTGGGGATTGTCCCAGAGACATGGAGGGGAGGTTTGTTGAAAGCCTAGTTAGCTCCTGGAATATAGAGGTATTAAGGACATTAGACAGGATTGCTCCTCTCTACATCTGCTAATCCCAGTCAGTTCCACAGTTCTCTGAGTTGCACTTTAAGCAAAAGATTCCACATCTCTACAGAAATCAAAGGAAAATTGTAACATTGAATTAAAATTAATGGAAAAAGGAATAAGAGCGGTCAGTTTTTGATGTCTACTAACAACCACCTAGCCAGAGAGAAAACGTGATTGATACATTCAGAAAGCAAATTAACAGATATTTTGAAGAGGCGTGATATTGCAACCTGCAGAGTTGTGCCACTCATGGCCCTTCCAGGAAATACCTGCCTTATCTCGTATGACCTCCTATACCTCTCAATGTAGAAGAATATGGTAATTGAAAATCTGGTAGCACCTTTTTGGACTAACATATTTTATTGAAAGGTACAAGGTACAAGCTTTCATGAGCTGCATCTCATTTCATGAGATGCATGTAGTGGCTAAAGTGATGTAGGATTTAAATTGGGATGGAAGGAAAGCAGGGAGAAGATGGGGTGGATATGCAGATACAGATTACATGTGAAAGTTAAAAGTACCATCAATTAACCCATTGTTAAAACTCATTGTTTGTTAAGACTTTCTGAGATAACCTGAAAGCTTTTGATGTAGCCTTCTTGTTTCCAGTGAATACTAGAATCTAGTTGTTAACACTTACTGAAGCATAAATATGTATATTAAAACTGAATTCTATTCTTGCTTACCTTAGCTCCCCATCTCTTATAGGGTCACTGCTATTAACTGATTTGGAATTAGCTACATAAATTTTATAATACTATGACTGAAATCTATCTTGCTCTCTGATTCTCCATGTATAATTCTAGTTTTCAGATAGTTAATAATTCCTCTGAAGGCTTTCACCATGAAGAAGCAGCTCTCTGGTTGCTAGTAATGCGAATCAGGTCTAGATGAAATCAGTGACATTTGTGTTAGACTGCTTTAAAACCAAACAGAATTTTCAGAGGCATTGTGTGGCAAAGATCAATTAAAGCATGCCTAGAATATCCATTCTTAATGGGCATCCCTTAATGAATTGGTTCTGGAAGTTTAAATATAGCATAGGAATCATTGGGAAGATAACAGAATTTCTTCTTTCCCTACCTGCATGTTGATTAAACTAGGATAAAATTTCCTCTTGCCCATAGCATCTTCCTCTAAAAGTATGTATGGCACTTCAGGAAATTACATAGCTTCAAAGGCAGTGCTTGTTTCAAATGCTTGATTGCTTTGTACATGACAGGACCATGCATTTTAACGAAGAGTTACAAAATAAAATAATGACATGCTTTTAAAGAAAAACCTGATTTAGCAATATAGAGTCTGGCAAACACGATTTGTCTTGTTTATTGTGAAGAATTATAATTGCTTTGTATGGCTGGAACACAGCTTGAGGGCCATTAGATGTTCTCCTTCCAAATGACAAAAAGTATTTGTCAGAAAACTCCAAAGCTGAAAAAGCCATGTAAGAATTACATATTTTAAAAGGTCAAGCTGAAAAGATGCCGTTATCTAACTTAGAGAACTGAAATCCAGATTTAGTAAGTCATACAGGCAGCTCTGTAACATGTGTGTGCGGTAGGGGGAAAGGAACAAATCTGGCAACATGACATCTTGATTTAGGAATGGAAAAATAAGATTTGGAATTGGGGAGCCAATTTCCATTGAAGTATGTATCTGTTTACACCATTGCACTCCATAAGCATTCCACAAGCTCCCCCCATCCCTCACAGTGTATAATAAAACAAAGGACAATAACCAAAACATAGAACTGGACGAATAGAGGTCATGTAAATTTTGGTAAGCCAATAAAAAATAACTTTATATAAAAATCCAACTATACCAAAAGAATCTATTCATTAAAAGCAACACATCATGAACTGTCCATTCTCACATTAAAATGTTAAGTGCCCCACAATAAGATTTTAAGGAAAGGCCTTCTATGAAGTCTGTTTTAAACAGCTTTCCTGAAAATCAGGAGTGACAGTTCCATTCATATTTCCAGTGGAGAAGAAGTTTCCAAAGAATGCTATTATGGTAAAGTCTGCTTGCAAAAATGATTTGCCAAATTCCCCAATAATTGTGACAGAAGTATCACTCTTGCAGGTTTCTCCTATCAGGATTCCCCACTGCTGATTCTCTTTCTTTGCATGATAATCTCCTAGAACTATTGAAGTTGTAATGTTACATCAGCATCAACTCAAAAAAGGAGGCTTTGAATTCAGTGTGGCCTAATCTTTGATTCCCTCTTGTATATTTAGTTAGAAATTTGAAGAAGTTTGAAGAGAGTGATGTGTCACTGATGCAGCCCTCAAAAGACTGTGCATGTTATTCCATCCATCAGTCACATACTCTTTGCAACCTGACTGAATTAATAATGTAAATATTTAAATTGTGGGTCAAAAACTTCAGCTAGGAATATACTGTATATATTCTGTTACTGTTGGATGCTAAGCTTTCAGTTTTGTACATTGATGGCTTGTTCTTCCCTTATGAGCAAAATGGGTCTGAACAATAAGCACATGTGGAAAAGAAGAGATTTACTGAGTCATACTGAGCTTATTAATGTTAACCATTAATGTTATGGTTAAAATGTTAAGCCTAAGAAAAGCAATTTGACTCCACTTTGATGAAGAGCTTTGCACTTACAGGCAATATGATTCTCTTCCTTGAGGCAGAAAGGCAGTATGATTTCCCTTGCTCACTTTGCCTCCCTCAGCTAGCACTTGCAAAACTCAGAATAGGCTTCTGGTGAGTAACAGAAACATCAGAAGATAGTGTTGCACTGGGTATATGCAGAAGCCTATTCTAGCACAGGGAAAGAATATGCCTGGTCTGCTTTCAGGAGCAAGGCCAGTGTTGATTTGAAAAAACAGCTTCAAGCCTTTGTCAAAGTGAAGCACTCCCTCAAAGATTTGCACAGACCTAGAAGGTATAGCAATAAAGAAAAAGCTGTTTTGTATTTAATTATATCGCCATGCTACTGCTGCCAACTTGTCATATTTCTGTATTTTAATGACATCTAATCTGCAAACATTTTAACATATAAAGCTATTTTGGGCATGAATTTAAAGTAACATAGAATCCGCTCATCCACTTTTTTTTAACTGCTTCTAGATTGCTTCTGCCCTTGAAGCAAGAATCCTCTGGAAGAAGCTCCTCCAGGAAAGGCCTGATATTCTTGGAAAAGAAAATCCATTCAACAGTGAGATTGCAGCAATCTTTCATGGTCAGGGACACTGATATTAACGTTACAAGAGTGGGCAACCTTTTTCCACTGTTGCTTTCACTCTCTCTTAATCTGAGTAAAAACAAAACACCTTTTTTTTCTGCACGATTTGATCTGCTCTCCTAACACACATGCACAGACACAACCCCATTTAACAGACAGCTTAACTCATCATTCCCATGCTTTCCTAGTCCAAGTGTAGGGCTTTATATCAAGGACAAGTGGAGGTGTGGTTGACTCAAATATAATAGAAATGCACATGAAGATCCTTTCAGATCAGAACAAGTCCTGGTTGCTGAGAATGATGGTACATGGCAAGGAATGGAAGGAATGGCAAGATAAAAAGAGTTGAGGTTTTTCAGCAGTTTCTAGCTGCATGGTGATCACATCCTCCATCCTGGGGGGATTCCTCAGACATCTGGGAAAGTCTGGAAACCTTTGAATCAGGTTGTACTCTGGCTTGCTAAGCATCAAAGCATTTCCAGATGTACGTGGTTATGAAGTGAATGGTTATAGCCATTAATGTATACAAGGTAATCAATGGCAGGCATGGATGAATAGATTAAAGGGACTGGAGTGACATTCAGAACATAAGGCACTAGGGGAAGAACAATGTATGTAATTCAGTTAAGAACTTGTATGTTTGTTCACTCAGTACATATTTGCTTATGCAAAATATTGACACTGAAATATTGTATCAGGTAAACTAGGACTATGTAGCACTTTAAAGTCAGAGATGCTTTGGATCTTGTGGTTTTGGTTACATAATGCTTGCTTGCAACATCTTTAAGCAGCTGAGACTTTTCTGAGGATTGAACAACTGCAGCCCAATGCTGGGAAGATACTTTTAATCTAAGGAGCTGCAGACAGGTGCTAAATATCTTAGCCCATTCACCCTCCAGCACTCCCTTTCTCCAGGGATCATCTCTCCACCAGTGTTACCATAAAGTTGCTTCTGTCTTTGCTCCTTGATATATATAGCACCTCCAATCCACACAGCACAAAGCAGAGCATCACCAAGTCTCCTTTATTGCCTAACAAATCTGCCTTTTATACATTTTTCCAAAAAGCAGAGGTGTCTGCTCATAGGTGCCTTATTCAGTTTGACAAGCCTCTAAGAGTCTGAGTTTTTCCATGGAACAGGCAGCCAGAAGCTCTAACCTTGAGACCAATTTGTAAGACCCATATCCATCAGGGGAGCTCACACTCTAATGTTCTAAATACAGTCGTAGGTGTTCTGCTTGACTTCTAATACACATTCTGTGTAACTGGAACACTGGAGATATATTGCCTTTATGTTTCTGCTAGACATTAAAGTATATGGCTTTGCCTCGTCCATTAATATTTTGTCCTTCAATTGTGTCTTTGTAGCCTTTATCATCCAAATATGCCTATTTTAGAGTAAACATGCAATATACTTCTCTCCATGTGAATGTTTGATTGGTCATTGTGAGAAAGAAAAATGCTGGACTAAGATAGACCCTTACCTGATTGGACAGGGATATTTTTATGCAATATATTTCTAACTTTCCAGCCCATTATTCAAGCTCACCCTTAGTTTTTAGTCAATAGTATTAAAGGCAGACTTATATTTTCACTAGAAGTACTTTAAATCAATCTAGAAAACTAGTTTTATGCCCAGTTTATTAACTTAGTACCCATTAAAGCCATTAAAACTACTTGACTTTTTTTTGCGGTCCAGTATGTGAATTTGTACAATGCTATGATATCCATATAATCAGTACAATAATTAATAATTCTGATTAAAATAAACAAGTTTTAAGAAACCAAAATAACTTTGAAGTGTGAAATTACTTGTTCTTCTAGAGAATTAGCAGCTAAAATATCCTTATATTTCTTTAAATTAATGCCATTCAAGGTTTAAAAGGTAAAGGTTTCCCTTGACGTAAAGTCCAGTCGAATCCGACTCTAGGGGGCGGTGCTCATCTCCGTTTCTAAGCCATGGAGCCGGCGTTGTCATAGACACTTCCGGGTCATGTGGCCAGCATGACGACTCGGAACGCCGTTACCTTCCCGCCGAAGCGGTACCTATTGATCTACTCACATTTGCATGTTTTCGAACTGCTAGGTGAGCAGGAGCTGGGACGAGCAACGGGAGCTCACCCCGCCGCGCGGTTTCGAACCGCCGACCTTCCGATCGGCAGCTCAGCGGTTTAACCCGCAGCGCCACCGCGTTCAAGGTTTACACCTATGTATATTGACAAAATTTGGTTGTTTTTTTCCCTCAGCAGGGTTTAGCTCATGAAGCTTTTAAGTATTCATCATATATGAATAAACATGTATTTTAAATAGCTCTGCTTTTCTTTCTAATCAATTTATTATAAGAGTAAAACAAAAAGCTAGTTAACCAAATAAATTCTTGTAAAACAAAAGTCTGATACAAATTCAAAACTGGAAATTCATTCATAACACAGTCATTTCTTTCATAATTGGTCTTAAAATTAATTTATTAGGATTTGTACAAATTTAAATACAACATTATTGTTGAGCTGAATACCTTAATCAAATGCCAATTACTTTAGTCCAACAAGCTCCGGCTTATGGAAAAAGAAAAAAAGCCAATCGTTTCACTACTTGCAAAACCATCCATAGCTATTTTCCTGAAACTGCAATGTTACTGGAAGCCCTAATAGTGTGCCACAAAATTGGACCCATCTTCCTCCTAAACTCTGGATGGGAAGGACTATGCTGGGGTGGAGCTGACGGAAGAGAAAAACTCTGTTAAATGCCCCTTTCTTTGAAATAGATGCATTACTTCTTTGTTAATTTAATTTTTTTTCCTCATGGAAAGTACTCTGATAATGCCAATATTTTTCCAACAGGGTAAAAGTCCAGAGTTTTTTTGGATCTCTAGTCCCTCTGGGTTTTCGTATCAGAAAGAAGCTACCCTTTCACTATAAACAATAAGAGACAATTGTTTTAGGCAACTATCAGGCCCAATCTAACTTTTTTCTCTTAGCAGGAAACATGCTAGGTAAGAAGATCATAGAGAGCCAACACCTCTCCTAATTTGCTCCTCCTCTCAGGAATTTGGTACTGAATTTTGCCTTTGAAGATTGAATCCTTCCTTCTAATTCCTTGACCCAGAGAGGATAGGTCTTAGGGATGTGAAAAATGTGTTGATATACAGACCATTCTGGAGTACTTTCATTTCCCTCTGGACCATACTAACCTCCTTCAGACTATGCCATTCTCAGAGATGATTCAATGGTTTCCTAAAATAAACCCTCTGAACCGGAAGCAGTTCAAGGTTTCTGGAAAAAACAAACGTATTGCAGGCCTGGACTTTCTCAAACCATTCTATTTTGGAGCATTTATTTCTGAAAAAAACTAAGCCATCCCATGGGTTAGAAAGGTTAATCCAGAGGGAAAACAGGATGTTTTATTGTTCTTTGAAAACATCTTTTCCCGGATCAAGAAATTCTGCACATTCCTATATGCATGGGCTCACAGCTTTTTGGATTTGCTTATTAATTCTAGCTATGTCTGGATCGTCTTTTGCACTATTGCAAGAAAACACTACCTGTAAGACAATTCTTTTGATAGGCATTTTTATTCATGCTGAAGTCTTCTGCATAGCTTAAGAATATCAGAAAAAACAAATAATAATAAAACACAGAATTGTGGAAAGGGAATGGGGACAGTCGATAAAGTATTAGTGTTTATTTAAAGCTACATCAGGTAAAGGAAGTGCACCTCTATTAATTTTTCAGAGCATGCAGCCGCACCATAGCACATTGTGATACCAGTAGAAAACATTTGTGGAAGCTGCGTATCTGTTATTTAACTGAGCAGCCTTGATATTGCACCATTCATCTGAAATTACTTTTGCTTATAGATCACTTATGTAAAAAAAATCCATGGTTCTTTCTAAGTATTACTTAATGTACTTCAGTTGTAAAAAGCCTGAGTACATCCACATTGTGTCCTATTGTTTGAAGATCAATGAAATAGAAGAATGTTGAAGCAGAAGATGAAAATGGGTAGATCAGAAAGAGAAGTTTTGTTTTTTTTTAAAAAGCAGCTTTAAAAAAACACTAGATGCTTATTTGCTAGGAACATGTGCAACATAACTGAATAAATGATCATACCTGTAAACCATATTATGTGCAAAAATGCACTTTTGCTTTTTAATCTTATTTTGTCTACTTAGATCTTTGACAATTCTATGCAGTTCTATTCCAGGCAGACACTTCCTATACATGACTTATATAGTGAACATTATCCTTTAGGACTTGTTTTTTTAAAAAAACTAGTTAGGTTGTAAAAATGCATGTATAAATAGATCATCTCCTCACTAAAAGTGAACAATTTTGAAGAATTCTTGTTTAGTAAAAAAAAAAAATCCTTGATAGTTTTATTCCCCTGCATGCTAAATAGCTTCAGATCTTAAAATAAGCCAAGCTCTGATGCATTAAATACCAATAATAGACGAATTAGAGCTTTGCATGTAGCAAGTAGTCCAATATAACATACCTTTTCCCAAATTTTAAAGCATGAAGTATAATGAATAATCCCAAAGAACTTTTATACAAAAATTGTCATTAAAAGAATAACATTGTTTGCATCTAGCCTTTAAAGCAAGTTTTAAGGAGAAAACATAATTCAAGGTTTTCCAATAGGGACATAGCAAGCATCAGGTTGCCACATGCGAAGGTCAACAAGCACTTGATTTAGCTTCTGCATCCAAAGATTACGCTCATCTTTAGTATCAGCTGATAACCAGTTCCTTTAAAGAAATATGAGATTGAATATTAATTTATAAATTCTTCTATACAGGAAAAATGGACTGTCATAACTAGGAAACTATCCAAAATTATTAACTGTAAAAAAGATATCACAATTCCCAAATCACCCTCATAACCTAACAATGCTGATAACCAGGTCATGTGAACAATCAACTTAAAGCAATCTGTAATAGAGAAAATATATACTCAACTTTTTAAGGAATAGAATATGGATTAAAAAACATGCTTACTTGGTAACACAGAGGGTGTCTCTGCATTGGCTAACTAGCGTTTCCTTATCATCTTCTCTCTGGGGTCGAACAGTAATTAACTCAAAAGTATTGGGACGAGCACAGAATTCTCTATTAGCTGGTTCAATCTGACGATTAGTGCAGTTTGCCAAGTTTATGGAGCCCAGTGGATGCTGAAATTAAAATATTTATTTATAGATTTTTCTGCCTATAATGCTGTAGGCATTGCAAAGAGGCTTACAGGAAAATAAAGTACATAATAAAATTATTCAATAAAACCAACAAAATTATCAAACTAATTGGGAGGAAGAGGTCGAGGAAACTCCATAGAACCAGAGAATAGGACATTGTAGGCATTTATGTTCTTCATGCAACTACATTAATATGCAAAAGATGTAAATGGTTCCAAATGATATAATTTGCATTATGCAAATGCAAATGCAGATTACATTATTATGCCATTACACAAATTACATAAATCACAACAAATCTGTATTGCTGCATGTAGAGTCCACAGCATTGAGATCTGGTTAAATGAGGTTTAACTGTATTCTAAAAATGAAACATTAAAATAATGCATTCTAAACAAAAATTCTTCTAGCATGGTACGTTGTAAACTATTGTGCTAAAATAGGAGCCTCTTGAATTCCAGGCAGGAAAGCTTTCTAAAGAAGGCCCACCCAATAGTTCGCATTCAGCAGTTCTTGGTACATGTAAGCAGGACCTCCCTTGATGATCTCACTGGAGGCTGTATGACAAGTATTCTGGTCCCAAGTTGTTTAGAACCTTGTACATCATAATCCAAACCTTGAACCTGCTTTGGTAATTAATTTGCAGCTGATGCAGTTGCTTCAACCAACTTGTATATGGCCAGTGCCCTACTCAACAATCTGGCCTCTGAGTTGTGCACTTGCTGCAGCTTCCAGACCAAACATAAAGTAGCCTCACAAAGCTGTATTACAGTATAGCCTTCTAAACACAAAGTTACTAGAAAATGAACAACTGCAGCTAGACTGTCCCTGTCCAGAAAAGGGCATAATTGATATATCAACTCAAGTGGACAACAGGTATTCCTAGCTACAGAGATTATCTGAGCCTTCAAAGATAATGACGACTTCTGGAGCACCCTCAAACTACATACATGCAGACAGGGCATGTTACGGACCCCATCCATGAGATAATGTCGATTGGTGGGGCCCAGGAAGAGAGCCTTCTCTGTCATGGCCCCTGCCCTTTGGAACACTCAGGTGAGGCAAGTCCCTCTCTCCTGACCTTCCGGAAAAAGTTAAAGACCTGGCTCTGCCATCTCTCTTGGGACGGGAAGGGGACTAGTCTGGGGGTGGCTAGCACCTTAAATGGTCCCCATGTATTTATAAGTCTGAATCAGAACTTTTAACTGTCATCTTGGATGCTATTTTATATGTTATATGTTATATTTTATGCATCATATCTTGTTTTTATTGTATTTTAATCTGTTTAGCTTTATTGTAAACCGCCCAGAGTCCCTCTTTTGGGGGAGATGAGCAGTGACAAAATTTGATAAATAAATACATGTTCTTTCTGAGGAAACCATACAGAGAAGTAAAGAAATTAAATTCATAGTTAATTGCAGTCTTCTCCTCAAACTGGAGATTCCATTCATGACAGTCCAAAATGCACAGGAAGTTGATATTATTCATCCTACCTATGTGAGTAGTCCTAACAACTATTATAAAGTAGTACAGGATTTGGCTATGTAATGTTTGAATTTACCCAAAATTAATATAGCTATACAAGACCTTGATAAAAATGTCCTTGTTGTACAATTCAAAAAATTATAAAATAAAGAAAATCTCTTCATTAAGTGCTTTATTTTAATACGAATTTTAGCCTGAAGTTACCTTTCTCTTTTCATCATCTGGGTAAGTCCAAAAAGAGATACAATTTCCAGAAAGAGCACACCAGCGTCGATGCCAAGCTCCAAACCCACTAACATCTTCAAACATAGTCTAGAAAGAAGGGAAAAATATTTCTAAGCATAGACATTCCCCCTCATTCGTATGTAAATATGGTCAGGCCCTGCACATATACCAGCCCAGCCTGTTGCAGTTCCTATTGCTGCTTGGTTTGACTGCCATGCACAGGTTTCAGCAAATCTCACCTTTTGACCCAGCTTAACTTCATTAACTACATTTGATCACGCCTTAATCCTCTCATACTGGCCACTACGTAATCAGCACTGAATAGCTGAGAATATATGTATTTCTATCTGGCTTTTCTTTTATATATCAGAGCTTATACTTATACTACCATAAAGGCCACCCGGTTAAAATGGCAGCATACAACCATAAAAAAATAGATTAAATAAAATAAACATAATCACCATCCAAAAGATTTAGAGAATTCATAGATTGTTTTAACAAGGCCTTCTTAAAGATACAATCAATGCAGCACAATACTTTTAAATGAGCACTTTGATCTTGGGACTATGAGCAATTTTATAGCACATATTGCCATCTAGTGGAGTCAGCAATATTTAGGCAACTACAATTACTTGCAAATTAATAACTGCTGTAAAATTGGTATGTGCTTTTCTAACTAGAACTTAAAGAGTCACATAATGTTATTGGAAGATTTATCACAGTCACAAAGAAAACAATTTTAGAATCCCTAAATATCAGGAAAAACTAAGAACAAGATCTTACTCTGTATTAAAATAGCTGTGATAACTTACCAAAAAACCTCTCTCTTCCACACAAGAATCTATTTGACATTTGATCTTTAGATGTATATGGCCTTCCAGGGGAGACAAGAAAGGAACCTGAAAAATGGGTAGATGGAAAATTAGAATAATCTTATTCCTTTAAGGAAGAAAAAAAAGTTGATTCCTCTTTTACTCCCATTGATCAATGATTCCTACTATGCATCAATGACACCCTCAAGGCTACAAGTTTCTTCACAGTTTGAGATTCCACAATCTTAACCCTGAGATTCTAGAAACAATTTTGAAAGTTCATCATTAACTGAAAAGCAGCAGAAATCTGCACATTTGAGAGCCAGAGATTCAAGAAAACCCACAAACAAGAAGCAAAGGTCCCTAAAGTTATCAGCACAGTTATGGAGAAAGACAAGGAATATATATACAGGATACACATTATTGCAAAGATGGGCATTTGCACTATAAACTTTGAAATGGCTTTTAAAATATTCTTGGCTTACTGGGAAGAAACTTAGTTTTCTATCAAATTTAGTAACACTTAAACTGCTTAAAACTTAACAGACTGATTTAAAAAATACTTTTTAGTCTTAGCAGACATCTTCATCAGTCTTGTACAAACGTTGTGCACATTGCTGTATTTTCTTACATGAATTCAGGATCTGAGATTGTCCAGATGTTTGCTATAAATGCATTCCAATTATGATCAAGAGTTCTCTTCCATGAACTACCAGGGATAGAAGTTGAAAGGGAGCAAATATTCTTACAGGCAATGAAGCAAACATGTTATTTCCTCTATCTACCCAAAAAGTATTTAGCTAGATGTTCTGGATCATCTCCCTCCAAGAATTAAAGATAGTGTGGAAGTTCTATAGTCAGACATCTTAGATAGTTGGGCAGCGTGCCTTGAAAAACAAACATATAGATATATTGGGGTAGTATTTTCCTTTTAAGTATTAGTTGTGATTAAGTATATATTTGAACTTTCAATTACAGGCAACATCAACTAGAAGGCATTCCTGCTTCCAAGCAAGACAAACACTTAATTAAGTAATTTAGTTACTGAACAAACTAAAAAGTCCACTCTCCCCAAGAATGCAGACAGCATGCTTGAAGGACCAAAACATATTATCCAAACTTCACTTACATCAGTGCAGCAAATATCAAATAGCCACTCTGAACATATTCTGCAATAAATGGTAGCAAAACATTATTCTTGTTCATCTTTTTTAATAAAATGATGTCCCAACATGGCAAATCTGAATTCCACCTTGATGATCAGTACTCTTCAGTAAACACTAATAGGTTCCTTTTTCTTTTTAACCCCTGCAGACCGAGCCAGCAATCTCAGTTTGGCACTTGTAATTAATTTTATTTTACACTCTAGTTCCAGATTGAGAGATGGCATCCCTATATATATTTGAGAAACACAAAGATACATAACTCCCCTTTTTTTCTATTCTCCTTTCTAACTCCCCCTTATCTTAGCAATGCCCTTCTTTGTTCTTGTTCTGGTGTGGTTCACCTCCACTGCAAATTTCTTCAGTGACTGTTAGTACAGTATAGGTGTGATACATATTATTTTATTTTATTATTTTTTTAAAAAAAGACTTGTATGGCAACACATATTGTAAGAACCACCCTGGGTGGCGCACAAAACTAGTGATAACTAATCCTGGCAACGTCAGAAGCAAACAGCCTGAAATCAGACTTGACTATTATAATAAGGAAAGGTGGAAACCACTCCTCCCACCAAAAAAGAAAAACCTCAAGCCCATGGCATCATGTAGAAGGGAGAAAAAGATGAAATAATGTGAAGCTTGATTTTACTGTAATTAGGGCTTGCATTTGATACACAGTAGTCACTGGAATTCTTTCATATCACTTTCTTTTTTTTTTTTTTACAATTAACCTACTGTGGGAGATTTGCATTCTTGGATGCCTGTTTGCTCCTGCTTCCAGTTGTAATCTTTGTCAAGAGAAACCTGACAATAATTCAGAAGCCAAACTAGCCACATAAAATAATCTGAGTGCTACAGTTCTGAGAACTGTGCAAACACTGAAGCAGGGGCCTAATTAGGCAACAACCAGTTTCAGAGAACAAAAGGGGTGGGACAAGCTAAGCAGCAGAACCAAAGTGCTCAGAGACAGCTTTCTGCAGTGGGGCTGGTTGCCCCTCCTCTCACTCAGCTCTCTGGGAGGTAGAGGGCAGGGCCTCATCCCATGTATAGCCTCCAGAGCTTCAGAGCTGACACCACCAGGCACGTTCAGCTGAACTGTACCACTGCCCCTTACCATTTATGTATATCCCATGCTATGTCTTGTCGAGCAGAGAGGTGCATCCATTCTAGAAAAACTTAATAACTAGTTCTCATGGACGAGACCAAACCAACTAGATAACACCCCAGCTTTGAAATTCACTGCACAAGAAAAAAAAAGTAGTCTGGTATGTCCCTTCTACAAGTGCTAAGACTGAGGCTATGTATCAGTGGAATCTGTTTCAACAGAAAAATGAACAGAGGAAGCCCACCCAGGAATATAAGTTGAAATGTTTCTTGTAGCACAAAATTAACCAAATAATCAGAATTTATGCATCAAAAAATGTTACATTGGCTTCCTCATCTTTCATTTGACTGAAACACTGAAGAATCACCTTCCTTCATTTTGCAGGTCAACACTCTTTGTGCAATCTAAACATACATCGTTCTCCTCAGAAACTGTGACAAATTTATCTACATGCAAGTATTCAGCTATTTGTGGCTTACATGTCTATTCAAAAGGAGCGTATCACTTTTGGTTTTAAATTGTATCGGTGAAGTGGCTTCAATAGTATATTCCACAATAATACATGTTTAATGTGTTTTCCTAGTCATCTTTATCAAAATCAGTACATAAGCACAGGTCTAAGTTTTGGTACACAGCATTCAAAAAACAAAATCTGAATTGTCTGATGCTCAAGTCAAAATCCTATGTTTTAAAGTAATCAAGTCTACAGATTATATAGTAATTTTATGCCTTGATTTCATTTTTTTAAAATTTAAATTGTATTTGTCCTAGAACTAAAATGGAAAATTCAGTAATTCTTGATAAGGTAGGACTCATGCAGACCTTCAGGTGGGACATAGAAGTATCCTCACACTAGGACACAAAAGCTTTATTTTACATAGATGGTTCTTTTACTTCTCACAAGACTGATATGTACTATATATGTATATAGCCACAAGTATCTCCAAATACATGCAGTAAGATACTGCAGCTTTCCTGTATCAAAAGGGCAAATCTAGTCTGTTCTAGAAAAAAAGACAAATTTTGGTAGCTTTTATGTTTGATACATAGGTCATTTCTATTTTTACACGCATATCAGAAATCTAGCTATCAACCTTGGTGACATCTTTTTAAAAAAACTATCTAACACAATCTGGTTCCAACAACACATCTCCAAATAATATCTAATTTTCTGGCAATAAAAGGAAGATTAAAAGCTAGAAGTATTTCATTACAAGGCCACCAATATTCATTGCTCAAGTTTCAGAAGGCCTGGAACCAAGATTAAATTAAGGTTAATTTCATAAATGTTACTATATGTTGTTTTCAGCTACTGAGTAAAGGCATCAAGGAAAGATTCCAAGGCAAAAAGCATTTGCTTCCCAACATGCAAAGTAAATAATTGACAACTAGCTATTGTTATTTCTGAAACAGATACAGCCATGGAAACTATGGACATAATACAGATTTGCTTGGCACCCAACACTTAAAAAGTATGAAGTGCTCTTGCAGGGACATTCTTTCCTTCTGACCAAATCTACAACATGAACATTATAGAGGTCCTTAAAGCAGCATGTCAATCTTGCTGTAAAGAAAGTGACAAGACATAGACAGCATGCATTTTGAGTTTTTTTTCATTACTTTTTAAAAAAGGAAATAACAACCTTATCCTGGAACAAATAACCCAGTAGTTCTTTTTCCTTAACTCCATAACTTATCTAGGAAAAAAAAAAAGTGGGGGGGATGCTGAATGCAACTAAAGGCAAAAGAGAGAAAAGATAAACATAGCAGTCTAGGTCTATGTATGAGCATTTTGGCAGTCTTTTACCTTTTAAACTATACATTAAAGCCACATATCCAACCCATCACCCACCCAACTTCCTGAGAGGAATAAAGTTACAGAAATGCTTCCATGTATCTAATAGCCAGACAGAGAATACACTCATGCTTACAACAAATGAAGTCCTTTTGGGAGTTGCACTCATATTAACATTTGCTTCCAAATACAAATTTCTACCCAAACAAAAACTGTGTGATTATTGTATAATTCAGAAAATAAATAAATGTATGAATTATGGCTGGTATTTTTACACAGAGAGCCAGTGTGCCATAATAGTCAGAACTGGGTTGGGGAGATCCTGAAGTCCTCCATCATGCAGTTCACTGGGAGATTTTGAGCCAGTCATTTCCTTCCAGCTCAATTTATTTCACAAGGTTAGTATGAAGCTAAAATGAAGAGTGACTTAATATAACCCATAAACTCCTTACAGAAAATGTAATAAATAACCAATCTTTTCAATACCACCAGTATCAACTCCCCTTTAAATGTACAAGATGTAAAGACAATGTTACAATATGGAACAATTCCTGCATTAGCCTTGAAGGGAATACTTGTACTCTTAGGAAGAGGAGAAAAGGATCAACATCGTTAAATTACTGTTATGTTCACAGGGGTTTAAAATTAACAGCATAACACTAATTTGCCATACCTAGCAGTATGCATCAAATAGTGTTAAGGAATGCATGATAAAAAATTACATGTTCTTTCCCTTGGGCAGTATCTCCTGACCAAAAATTGATCTAGAACGCTATAAAAAGGAGAACAAAACAGTTTTATCTTCTACTAAAATATTACTTTTTTCTTTTTAACAATATGACTATGTCATAAAACAGTCATTATGCACCAAGTACATTTTATGCAATGATTATAAAGCAGAACACTTTTTAATTCAGTTAATCATATGGAGAGAAAGTTTTATGCTATGATTCTTTTAATATTCAAGGAGAAGGAGAAGGAGAACAACAAAACGACAAGAAGTTTGATCTGTGGAATAAGGAATCAGAATATTCAGTCTTGGAAAATCAGTGGGGTCCAATTGTTAAGATATCCTAATGACCTAGGGATGAGGTTAATTCATCAGAGAATCTTGTTCCAAGTTTACTGGGCTTCCTCAAAAATGTTTTAAAAAGGATTGATATCAGATTTTTTGTTGGTGCGTTAAGAAAATTAAGTGCTCTCTAACTCATATGCTCTGGTTGCCCTGTTATGGTTTTCTTTTGTTTTCAAGTCATCACATGTGAAGGAGAAAAACAAATATCTGAACCAAAACCTCTAAACTACCAAGGCCCCTGAACTCAAGTAGCCTCCTTAATAATTTGCTTAGGCATTTGCAGAAGCTGGCTTGTGTCATGTTCACTGTTTCAATGTACACTGTACATCGTAACGTTTCACACGCCATGGTGCTGACGCGCGTTTCTGTTTGGGAGGGAGCTGCTGTGAAACCTTGTACCAAGCTCTGTATCTGTGCTCATTACAATAGAATGTGTTTGGGTTATGTGCTCTGTTCAAGGTCTTTTCCCGCAGACCATCAGAAGCCGTTAGGAGCACCTGAGATTGTGAACTTGGGAAGATTCTACGGGGGGAGGGATCTCATTTGCACCGAGGGTTTTTAGTTTGCGTTTGGCGTGCTTTTATCATTCTCAGCTTTCTTCATGATCCTGCATACTATTCTTTAATAAATCAGATATCTTTGAATTCCTGCTCATGAGTTTGATAGTGTTTTAGAATAGGCATTCATTACAGCTTGTGAGTTAGCTTAAATCAGCACTTGCATTTTTAAACAGGAACTAGGCAGTAACTAACCACACAAGCTGACTTTTGCCAACCTCCATTTTATTAATTGAGTATTCTCACTATACGTGGAAAATCTAACCCATGTTATCAAAAATAAGATTGGCATTGGATATCATTACAGGTCAGCGTTAATTATATAGCTATATAAAGGTTGTGTGTACCCTTCTTAAGTGGGAAGTTGAAGTTTGTCCCCAGCGCTGTTCAAATAAACTTGGCTCAAGCAGATCATGTGTTCTCCACTTGTAAATTGGGTTTTGGGGATTTTTTTCTCCTTCACATGTTAATAAAATATTGGGCAAAAATATAGTAAAGATCAAACGTGATGCTGAATTATACTCCAAAAATATGAAAGTTAGCACTTTATGAATAACTCTGGCATTATAGAATTGGGGTTCAACAAGGATAATTTTTCTGTGTAGATGGAAAGAAAACAACACTCCTGATGTCAGAGTGGATTCAAGAGATGCATTTTTTGTCAATTTTTGAAATGTCCTTATATTGTAAAAATGAGGAAGTGGAGAAGTATGGTTTAATAATATGCTAAAGGACTGAACTAATTAAATATTAATTCTATATTAATACCATATATACTGTGTGTATATGTATGTGCGTATTGTGTGTATGTGTGTGCGTGTATATTATCTTTTTCCATTTAAAACTTTATTTCATTTTATTCACTATTAAGTATATATCTTTATTGTATACCACTGATATTGTTTTTGTTATATTTCACTGTATTATTTTTATCTCTCTATCTCTATCTACCTATCTAGCAGAACTAAACAGAACAGCCAGTACTTTCATACCAAAATCTATTCCTGACTGTATCAGGCTTCCTTCATTTCAGCAGTATAAAAATTAAGGCAGAGCAGTCATTCTGTTTATTACCATTAAAATAAATGCAAGTAAGAAATCCCTGATAAGCTACTGGAAATCATCAAAATCAATAGCAGGTCCATATGTATCTCTTTATTAAATTACTATAATTTAAAGAAGTAGCTTGGGGAAAACCCAAACCTAAATTAATTACCTTGTCCAGCAGAAATTTGGTACTCCCAACTGAAGACAGTGAAATTGTATGTGAACCAACAAGAACAAAGTTACTTGTGCGCACAGAATTAGGTCCACCTGGACTGGTCATAGCTATGAAAATAAACAGATGATCAGAGATGTAATCTTTATTCAGTTAATATTACTGGTTAGGTTTTATTAGTAAGTATTTAATTGATTAAACTAGAGAACATTTAAAAACATAATTCTAAGAATAGAAAAACTGTGTGGCAGGCCCTTTCTCATTATATCCCCTTCTTCGTTTCATACAGTAAGGAATGCCACCATTTACACATGAATATGTTTTGGGATAAATGCGATATATACATGAACAATCTATACACAAAAAGGCATTTTATTCAAAAATATTGATAACTGTCTCAAGTTACAGATAAAGTTATTTAATTGATAACAGCATGTTTTGCACATGAAATATATCAAGAATTGAAAACTAGGGAACTAGTCACAATATAATATTTTTTTTTTTGGTTTGAAATGGCCATGGACCCAAATCGTAAACTTTCTTCTTGTTTGAAAATAGCTATTGTTAATAAATATATAAACAGGCCTTCTTCCTAATTGTTTGCTTCTGTAATAAATATGATTCATTAATTACATAGTATCTAAAACTCCTAACCAAGAATTTGAATTCTAAAGCCTGTAACTTTCCCTGAAAGTTTGCAAAGTTGTCACCTCATTTTCATTCACTCCCAATCTGTGAATGAGGAAGATTGATAAACAACCTGAAAAAGGAATCTTGATAACACATAAATAATGTTTATAAGATTATAATTTCATTTAGCCTTCATTACTGTCAGGATTAGTAATAAAATGAATACCAAAACCTAAGGTTTTGCTTACCTGGTGCAAGAAGATTCGTTTTCTATATATGTATAAAAAAAAAGAATAATGGAGAGAGATAATTCAGGAAAATGCTTTAGACAATACATTTGAATTCTACGCTGGAAACAATAGTCTTTATCAAAGACAACTGTAGATTTCTCAGATGGCAATGTTTTCTTGGGTATGGGGAGAAGTTAATTGATATTAGTACTTACAGTAGTAATAGATGTCAGTAATCTCTTTGGAGTAATAGCCTATGATAGAGAAAACACAAGATACCACATCCACTACAAATATTATAATTTATTTTAGTTTAAAGTTAATTCAGTAGCATCACAAAAGAAAAAAAAGCAAAAGGAAATAAAAGCTTGTCCAGTACAAAACCCCAAAACAGAAGTATAAACCAGGACAATAGATTTATCTTACTGTATATAAACTATACAAATATTAAATATATATACAAATAGTGAAATGAAACCCAATTTTTTCGAAGTCACAGAAGCTTTTAACTGTAGAAATAACAACAACAACAATAATTACATTTCTTCTTTCAGGTTTGTAAACACCAGCTTTTTACAAACATCAAAATAGTGAAATAATATCATTGTAGTAATATTGATAAAACATGGCACGCTTGTGGATTTTGATCCAGTGAATGTTGAGACCCATTTGGAAACAATCTCACATTTAAGAATTTGAGTTTAAAACCTGTCAAGAGTATTCAACTTTCTTTTATATACTGTGCATATTATCTTTTTCTCTGTATGTTCTTCATATACTGAATTTTAATTCATGTTGGTATTTTACGTATGACTGCAATAAATTATATAGTATAGGTATATCTATTGTCCTGGCTTAGTTTGTGTCACAACATGGAACAGAGAACATAACTTCTTTCAATTGGAATTACCTTCTCTAAACTTCTATTTTTGGCAGATACTGTATTTGTTTGGAACTTATATTTATGTAAACTCCAATTCTGGATTAAAGTGCGTCTGCTCACACACATAAACATACAAAGTTACTTATAGCCTTGAACACGTTTTAATCATAATGAGTTAGGATTAAAATTACTTGGAGTAGGACCGTTTTGCAGGGATACCTGGGTTTTGTAGTTATTTATCTGGCTGACAAGGTAACAGTTCTGTCTCATCTGTGGCGCTGGGTGTTGTGTGACTGGTGATATTGATAGTTTTGTGAGAGAATGGCTTCCTGGGATGGTGGTGTTCTTTTCCTGTAATTGTTGAATGTAATTGACTATTAGTTAGGGTGGTGAGGAGATGGCTCTCTTTATCTAGCATGGTTAATCACTGTATGATGGGGACAATGTTGAGCTGATGTGCCAATGTTTGGTCTTTGGTTATATTTTTTATAGGTCCATAGATAGAGTTTAAGTCTGTATCTCTGTTGATTGTTACTTGGCATGAATGATATGCTTCTAAAATTTCTCTTGTTTAATATGGTATATTTTATAATTTCCACTGTTTCTTAGTTGAAGTTATGCCCAAGGTTGTCCATCTGGAGGGAAATTAGTTAACTTGTATTGTGTTTTCTGACAGCTAGTAGGTGTTCATGGATTCATTTTGCTACTCTTCTTCTGTCTATATAATAGTGTTCGCAGTCTTTACATTTTATTTTGTAAATGATTGCTGTTTTGCAATATACTTTCATTATACCCCAAAACTGCAGTTTAAGGGCAAAAAGGTTTCATTTCTATGAAAGTCAAACCCTCCATTTCAAGTTTTGATTCATTATGAATACAGGAATTTATAAATTTTCTTGATTTCCAGTTGTATCATTGGGTGTGTAAAATGAATGGAACAAAAATAATACAGGTAGTTCTGGCTTAACAACTATTAATTTAGTGATGGTTTGGATTTACGACTTATGACCTGTCCTCACACTTATGACTGTCATAGCATCCCTATGGTTACATGATCACAATTTGGGCGCTTGGAAACCAGTTCGCACTTATGACCGTTCCAGCACCCTGTGGTCATGTGATTGCCATTTTTGACCTTCCCAGCTGGCTTCTGACAAGCAGAATCAATGGGGAACCACATGATTCGCTTAACAACCATGTGGTTCGCTTAGCACCCAGTGACTCACTTAATGACCATTGCAAAAAAGTAAAACTTGGATTCACTTAATGACCACTTCACTTAAGAACTGAAATTCTGGTCCCAATTGTGGTCATTAAGTGAGGACTACCCTGTATTGTTATATGTACCATTATGAGCATGATTTGAGTATTATTTAGCATTTTTGAAATCTTGGCATGTACATAGAGCAAACTCAATTTCAGTATTTCCAATACTGAAAGATGGTAGACACATTTGGATATTATTGGTAAATAAATTATAGTTTGATTCTTGTTCTCATAAGAAATTAACTTATTTTAAAATGGGAGGTAACATTTTATTTTGGAAAATTTGGGCTGAAAATAGGATTGTTGTCTTAAATCACTTCATTGTTAATTATGGTTATGAAAGAACAAAATCTGCCTAAAACTAAAGAATGACAATATATTTAGGTAAAATACTTGATAGAATTTAATTTGGAACACATGTATTGGTGGCCTCAGAAACTCCAGTGATTCTTCTGAATGTATTCAGTAAGACTTTTTTTTATAGAATCTAAGCCAAGTTTAGTTTATTTGTCTATACTGGCTCTCTATTTCTATAATGCAGGACCCAGAATAATAGATCTGAGTTTTAAGAAGACAGATTCTGAATGAGTATCCAAAAAAAAAAAAAAAGCTTTGAAAAATACAGTGAGAGTAATTTGGCAGTAGAATTACCAATTACTCAGAAAGGATATTGAGTCTTCTATATTGGTTGTGTTCAAATGAAAGCTAAGCAGCCACTTGTTTGGGTTGCTTTAATTTAGATTCATACTTTGATCAAAGGATTAGACTCAATGGCTCCTACTAACTCTATGATCCTTTAACCCTTCCCATTGAGGATATAGATACTGAATGTCTTTGGCAAGTACAACATGTACTTTGCTTTTGCTGGGACTGTCATTCACTGCCATGTTAGAATATGCTAGGTATTTAGTTTGATTATTCCCATCTGCATTTTGCCATCTTACGGCTAGATTCAGTTCTTTTTCTTTGGGTCTACTGAATGGCCACTTTAAGAGCATTCTCTATTTCTAGTGATTGTGCCTTTGCTGGCACAAACTGTTGATGAATCTTTGATATAAGTTTTCTTTTTTATGATTATTATAGGGATGGGAGTTGCAAACTTACTACTTTCTTATTAGTCAAGTATTTTGAAAGAACATCCATTTGGTATCTGTATGTGTATTATGTTGGTTGCTCTATCTTGGTAAATTCTCTTGTTTTTGTTAACTTGGATTTGGGATTGCAGTAAAGCTACTGCACCATTTTATTTTATCAACTTAATATCTATTGAGTAACAAACTAGAATTTAGTATTAAGAAACTTTGGGAAGAACATTTTAGTCAACACAATATTATATGGTCTGCTGGTCTGAAAAAATCTATTTTTCTTCTTTGCACTAAGTTCTTTTAGCATTGGCCCATGACAGTAAGATGTTAGAACTATCCTCTTTACCTTTGACTTAGTTGATTTTTTCTTCTTATCAACACCTGTGGACTCTTTTTTCTGTACCTAAAGAAGAAAAAATGTACCATTACAGACCACCGACCACCTAAACATTCTCTCAAAAGAAGCATATTGAAAAGTGATGATACATACCAAGCTATACACTTCAATGTTTATCTCAAAGTCACTGGACACATTTTGCCTTTAAAAATAGAAGATAAAATTAATAATCAGAACAGACATTAAAGCTATGCCTTGACAAGAGGCTTTAGCTCTTAAATGTTCTCAAACCAATATTTTAATGACTGAATATTTCCAGGACTGGCAGAAGGAGTATACAGGTAAAGTGTAAGAGCTTAGAGACCTTCAGTGTAAGATCCTAAAGACATTTCACTATTGTACAAATTAAAATTACCACAGATACGTTCTGTTCACATCTTCCAACAAAGATGAAGTGTATATGATGAAAACTCCACCCTAAACTTACTTTCGTTTCCAAAATTTAAAAGAATAAATTTAGCAGTTTGTCCAAAAGCAAGCAAGGAAGGAAAGAAGGAAGCCACACTACAATTTGTTACTTACTGGAAATGAACAGCAGCTGCTATCAGCCAGACAAGAAAAAAAATGAAGACAGGGCAAGGATATTTGATAGCGCAACCAATCCAATCAAACAATTTGAGAAGAGTAGCAGGGTGGGCTTCTGGTGGGAATGGCGGACTGAATGGCTGTGCCCGCTATTTCAGCAGGGGGAGCGGACAATGCGGCAACTTTTTTTGGGCTCAGGCAGGCTTTCCTGAACCCTAGAAATGTTCTCCGGATCAAGGAGAATACTTGGAATCACCCCATCTGTCCTCTGGAATGGTGGCTTGCAGCCAGGAGATCACAAACAGCATTTTGCGCTCAACTGGTAAGGGCACCTGGGAGGCAAGAATGTCATCATTCCCAAGCTGTGCTGTAGCCTTAAAGGGACACTAAGCCAGGCCACCCCATTTCTAAATCACCAATTTGTGGGGTTTTTTTTAAGTATATGTACCCCAAGAGAGGCTTTTTACAGCAAGGAGAAGCTGCTTCTCTTGGTGCTTAAAAATTTAAAAGTAATCCCAAAAATAGCATTAAGTTTTGGATTTCGTTTTCCTTCCAAAGGAAATTACAAAGATTGAGTAAACAACTGTCTTCCTGTTACCGGCTGATTTGAACCTTCAGCTTTCTATCTTTACTTTCCCTTGAGAACAGTCTGCTATTCACTCTCACTTTATATAAACAACTTTCAAACTTTCCCATATCTTCGACTTTCGTTGATTAAGTTCCTGGGGGAGCCATAATCTACTGCATGAGACATGGAGGATTTCAAACGAATTCTTTCTGACCTTCACCAGGACTTCAAACAGATATCTTTGGACTTTTATCAAACCTTTATGCAAGATATGCAGGACACTATGGAAAATATGAGAGCTATAATGTGTCATCAGGCTGGGGATGTGGTGGATGACATTGAGGAAGCTAAGAGCAATAGAAAGGTTTCTTTTAAGACTGAGATCAGGATTTTTATCGAGATGCTGGATGAAGATTGGATAGTGGAGCTGGAGAAATCTAAGGGAGAGAGCAATCTGCAAGCTATAAATAAAATTGATCTCCTGGTGGAATGCCATGAAAAGAACTTGGAATTTTTGAGCGGGGCGGTTGAGCTGTTTGATTTCCCTAAGAGGAAAGCTCTGCACATATTTTGGGGATATGTAACTGCTCTGGTTTATTTTGAAGTGGGATAAGGGTTGAAGAATGTTCATCTGGTTTGCTTTAAGGATTTGACTGATGTTATTTGCCTGTTTGGATTTATTGGTTTGAATTGGCTTTGTTTTTTGGGTTTATTATGATTGGGATTATTAAAATTGTTATACCATTAAGTATAATAGCTGACAACTTATGTACCTTTCAATTTGATTTATATTATAGTAGACAGAAATGTATAGAATAGTGGTAGGAAGGGAATAATTAAATCTGTTTTATCTTTTGGAGGGGAGAAAGATGTTTAGGGGATTTATATGAATTTTTTTTCTTCATTTTAATATAAGGGGGAGGAGTAACTATTTAGTGATTTTTATTATGTGTTAAAGGGGAATGATTTATAGAAATAATGTGGTGTTTTGGTTTAATATAGTGTAAGCCATTATGGAAATTTTGTATATCCGTGCTGTTAAAAGTTGGAAGCCACATCTTTCTGTAAAGTTAAAAAAATTTTCTTCTCTTGTGTTTCTGCACTTTTTTCTTCTTTTTCTGTAGTTTTTTTTTTGTTTTTATTGTGGTTTTTATACTTTCTTTGAAACTCAGTAAAATTTACTTTAAAAAAAAAAGAGAAGAGTAGCAGGGCACATACAAAGTTGCAAGGCTAAAATGCAAGTGACTGCAGTTAATTCCCTCCCTCCCAAGTATATAAAAGGGGAAGGCTAGTATCATTTTTTTCAAGGATTCCAAGAATCAAGTTTTGATTAGATTGACAGACTCATGAACAAAAGTATTTAATGTGTTATGTCTTATTCTGCAGTCAGAAGGCAGGAATCACTAGAATTTTTCTACTCCTTGGCTCTGCACCAGCCCATTTTATGGTCTGGGTTAGGAAACCTAGAATATCCATTTGTTAGAGTGTTATCCCTCTTGCCTTATGAAGGCTGCACAGGAGGTGACATGCAGTTAGGTCGCATGCAGTGGTGAAAGAGGGGTGATTCCACTGGCCTTGAAGGAAGTGGTGGTATGCCCCCTCAAGAGAACACGGTGGATCCAACAATCCTGGACAATTTTGAGAAAGTGGTCAGGTAGTAATTACAGAGGACCCTGGCTGAAATGGATTATCTGAACAATTTCATCTGGGTTTCAGGTATGGACATAGTACTGAGACATAATGATTGTGCTTGTTGATGACCTAAGGCAGAGCTGGGACGGAGGTGATATAACTACTGTGGTGATCCTAGATCTCTTGGTGGCGGTTGGCATTACAAATCATGGTAACATTCTGGACTGGCTGTGGGAGTGAGGGCACAACGTTACGGTGGTTCTCCTTTCTCTGGCTGGCTCAAATCACTGTCGCAGGGGGAGAGGTCAAGCACTAAACCCTTGATTTGTAGCATGCTTCAGGACTCAATGCTCTCACCTCTCCTGTTTAAGGCCATTGGGGTAGGTCATTTGTCAGTTAAAGGTCTGGAATCATCCATATGCTCATGATATGAGCACATCTCAACCTCTGGCCAACCAAGCAATGTTGTCAATGTTTGTTCAAGGCTGCTGGAGTGTGGATGGGAAGCAAGGGGTTCAGGCTCAACCTTAGCAAGACCAAGTGGCAAAGGGTGCTTGGTCTTCCCATTTCTAGTCTTGCATGGGATTGCAATAATTCACTCAGGGCTTCTGGGCAATATGGTGGTCTTTACTGACTATTACCTACTGCTCAGGGAGCAGGTGGCAGCTGTGGCCAGGAAGTCCTTTGTACAGGTTTGATTTGTGCACCAGTTGTACTCATTCCTGGATCAAGAGGCTCTTCTCAAGGTTACTCATAAATCGGTCACTTTGTAGATGAACTATTACAACACACTCTACATGGAGCTGCCTTTAGAGACAACAAGAAGCTATATTTGGTCCAAATGTTACAACATGAGCAGTGATGGACAAGCCTCACTACATGAGCTACAATGGTTGCCAGTTGGCTTCCAGGTGCAATTCAAGGTGCTATATCTCCTAGAAAGCTCTATATGCCATGGGGTCTTGCTATAATGTTATCTTTTTAATTTTGTGAATCTGCATAGAGACATTTTGGGGTTGGGTGGCCTAGAAATTTGACAAATAAAAAAAATACCACTATCCATATTCTGTGCAGAGGTTTTATAGCTGCTGTGTTGTGCTCTATGAAGAAAAGGAGAATAATCAGGCAAATAATAAAATAGAGAAGCACTTTCAGAAATGGAGTTGGTTCTTCATCTTAGGGGCAACAACCATTTTAGGAAATGGGCACAAATGTGTGATTTCACGCAATGCTGTCAACATTGAACAAGTAAAACCAAATAAACATAAAATCTAAATACCAATAATTTAAAATGGCCAATTTCCTGACACCTCATTTGAAAACAGCCAATTTTTCAGGGCTTCCTATGAGACTGAAAACTATCCTTACATGCTATTTAGTGGCTAATATAATTCATACATTTAATTCCTTGTATAGGCAATGGTTTTTGCACTTTGAAAATTTGAGTGGAATCCAGGAAAGGCAAACTTAACAGAGCAGTAAAAGTACTGCCTGATGCAGAAATTTTTACATCATGGCAGCATGAGGGGGTTCCACTACTTGATCAGCCTCCATCTTTCACTGCACTAAATACACCTATGGAATTAGTTTCTTTTGGGGTTATAGAAAATGCTGTAGTATTCAGTATGTTTAATATTTTTATCATCAGGTTTGTTGGAGGAACACCCCCCCATTGGCGTCATTAAGCAGAACAGAGAGATAAGGAGAACAGAGAGATAAGGAGGCAAGAACAAACTAAAAGGATGTTGCTGGTGACATTCAGAGAAGAAACCTGCTGAAAAGGGGAAAAAAAATCACACAGGTAGGTTGCTTGGCGTGAGATGAATGAAAGACTTGAACTAAGCAGAAGCAGATACCTAGTTGTAGCTATTATTTAAAAAGTGGAAGAAAATAAACTCAGCAGACAAAAGGGCAAGAAGATCGCTGAAAAACATGTTGATTCCATAATTCTTGCCTTCAGAAGAATAGGAAACATGATAAATGCTTCCCAGGCTAAACAAAGTACTTTTAAGCTTTTACTGGTTCTGATTTTTAATGTTTGAAATATCATAGCACTACCATGGCAAACAAGATACTTAGTTTTTAAACTAATTTTATATATATATTATATTTCTGTACAAAGAAGCTTATTAGTGCTGACATAAATACAAATACTAAAATAATACTTACAGTGTAAATGTTGTTGTAAAAGAAAGGGCATCTCCGCTCAGAGAATTAGCAGTACTTGCTAAAGGTGTCGCAACCATATTCTCTGCACCTGATTTTAGCATTATTATGTAGTAGTAATTTGCTGTTTCTGTGAATAAATTAATGGCTTATTTACTTACTAGATTTAGATGCCACTTTTCTACTTGGAAAGAACACTCATAGCAGCTTACAATAAAAACAATACACAAAACAAAAATAAAAAATGCAAGTAACAAAAAGTAGTTAAATAAGACTATAAAGTTTTGTTCTTCAGCTTAAAGACTGGTTTTTTTTCTAGGAAGATGCCTTGTTACCTAATTAAGTAATAAATCTGGAAGGAGTCTTTGGTTCAAAATTGAGCCAAGACAAATTCAACCTACACAAGTGTTCCAAAAGTAATGCATAAGTGGGCTGCAAATATTTTTAAAGTAAGTTTTATACCAGCATGCTGAGGAATTCTGGTAGCTGAAGTCCACACATCATAAAGTTGCCAAGGTTGAAAAACACTACAATACTGTATACCATCTGTTATAGGTGAATACAACTCCATTCAAACTTACGGGAAGTTTTTATTCACCCTGAAATACAGTGTAACAAAGTTCAGACTGAGCATAAGCAAGAAAAACCTATTCAGTAGGTGTGTGTAAAATGTGCCATGTACAAATCATTCTGCGCATGTTGGACAGTCTGTACCCAAACCGAAACATGATGTAGATGCTTGGATACAGATACAGATGGAGCCAGGGTTGACTGTTCTGGATATGGAATAAAACACAGCTGCTTCATGCATAAGTGATGGGGCAGGGGAATTAGACAAGGAAAAAGCCAAGGTCAGGGCTTTCCTTTTTGATGATGGAGACAGCAACAACCAAGGGGAGGAAATAAAGGAAAGGCACTGGGAAAAATTGGATAGAGGCAGGTTGGTGGGACTGCTATGCTGGGATATCAGTGATAACAGCTAAGGAAAGGCAGGGGTGGTAAGGATGGGACGGTGCTGAGAAAATAGGAGGATGGATGGACTGCACATAAGTCATGTGAAGTGTGAGAGAGAAGCAAGCAGTGCACACCCATAAAATTACTCAATGATCCTTCCCAGTTTTTGTTTTTGCTAAACTGCAGCCAATTCAAAATGGTTTGACAGAACTTGTGAAAGGTGATAGGGTTTTTTTTGTTCAAAACAAGCCATTCTTTGTTTTGTGCATTAAGTCCCAGTAAGTCAGGATTTCTCAACCAGGGTTCTATGAAATCCTTGAGTTCCACACAAGAGGTCATTAAGGATTCCCTGGGAGATCACAATTTATTTAAAAAATTATCTCAAATTCAGGCAACTTCACATTAAAGAGGTAAATTTCATTCTTTATTTTCAGTTTAAGAACACTGTTAGTGCATATATCCAGGCCTACACATGAAATGAATATAATAATTTTGTAGCTTCTGGCCTATATTTGAGCATGAATGTGCAGGGGTTCCCCAAAGCCTGAAAATATTTCAAAGGTTCCTCCAGAGTCAAAAGGTTGAGAAAGGCTGCAGTAAGTAATTCAAGAACTACTGCATATTACATTATCTCATCATTATAGCAGGGCTAACCCAAGCCCACATCAAGGGGAAGATACTCAAGACCAAGACATTGTATCTAAGGCAGAAAATTTCAGAAGTATTTCTTCCTACCTTGGCAATAAAATAGGAAAATAAAGTACTACCAGTTTGCTGTTATTTTTTAAGACTCTTAAAAGGTGCTGCCTCATAGTGCTTGATGGTAGTGCCAAGCCTTACTACACCATAATGATTATCATACAAATACAAGAATGTTACCTGCTTTCTGGATAGTACTGCATACAAAATCTGCTTTTAAAGGTAGTCGCATTTCTGACAGAGTGACAGATCCTTTAGATGGTGAAACTCTAGAAAGCGTAGAATCAGCTTTTATCTTCTTATTCTGAGGACCTTTATTTTTAAGCTTGTTTAACTCTTCCAATAGGGCTGCTCTTTTTTCAGCTTAAAAAAAATTAAAGAGTTAAAATAGCTTCCCTTGACAATTAACAATTATCTTCATAAAATAATAACCACTTATCAGAAAACATATGCCACTTTATAGAAGTCCCCTGATGGATCAAAACTAGCAGTGTACAAATTTTTCATTTAAACCATTTTGAGTGTGAACATGTTTCAAGAGAAAAATGGGCTGTTTTTAATATTTCAAGTTTCCATGGTTAGAATAGCTTTGCCTCAAGTACAAAACACTGTTTTGAATTCAGTGTATTTCCAGAAAGCTCAAAACAACTATTCCATGTGCAAAATAGCAGTTTTATGCTTGAAATTGGAAGTTTAATGAAGTTTCATGCTTGACACAGTTCAAACAGAAGCATTTTCTGTACATCTTATCAAAACCATCTAACTCAGCACAAATTCAGCCAAAGTCAGCCAGCTTTAATAGCTACTCCCCAAGGTAACACAAGAAAAATGATGCTTTTTTTGTTCTCAGACCACAATATACAGGGCTATAATCTCTCTAAAAATGAAAGCTTCATTTATTTAACAAAAGGGATCAAAACAAGTAAATTTCAAACTGCCAATGCTTTTTCAATAATTGCTGCTCTATTCAGGTTAATGAAAGAGGGAAGATATAAAAATATATCTACCATAAAAATCATTCTTGAGGCATGATATAAACCCTAAAGCTTCTCTTAATCATAATGAAAGTTATAATTCCACAAATATTTGTTTATTGTTTTTGCCTCCTTTTACTGGTTTTTAATTCTGTAAGCTGCCCAGAGTCACTGTGAGTTGGCAGCCATATAAATTTGTTAAATAAAATAAAATAAATAAAATAGGTACTTTAAAAAAATCACTTGATCTTACGGGTTATAAAGCACATAGTACCCTAAATGATATTCTCTGCAAACCCAAGACTAAATAGACTAAGCATCATACTTGCAATAAGAAGTAGTCTCTCAGCTTCTGCTTCTTCTTGTGATCCTCTCCCGTGGTCCTCATCAATACAGCAATTAAGAGCCTGGCTTGTTTGATGTATGACAGTTTGTTGCAAATTAATTTCATTATTCAGCTCCTAGATGTAGTTGAAATTAATTAAAAGATTTCTCCTTACCTTTTTTGTTAAGTTACCTTAACAAAAAAAAATTTGTGAATAAAAAATAAATGGCCCTTTCTATGGAGAAAAATAGGCTCTATCATTCAAGATAGAAAAAACATAATATACATCCAGAAGTCTTCCTGAACTGAATACTTACACCCATATATAGAATTACAGAACAAGTTACTGCACTGTACTGTGTATTTGCATTCCTGCACCCCCCCCACCACACACACACACACATCGAGTGGGCCTTTTTTGACATTTGGAGAAAGGTAAGGGTCAAAAACAGCTTAAGTTACCCATTTCTCCTCTTAAACAAAATCAGGTTGGGAGTTATGGCGGTAGTTAATAGGGAAAATGAGTACCTTAAACTTCTACAGTTTGCCCCTTGGATCCCTAAAAATGAAGTTGAAGAGAAAACATTTCAGTCCTGTCATTCCAGTGACATCTTGACATCACTGGAATGATGTCAAGAACCCTCAGGTAGATCCCAAAGGTGATTCCTAGCTTTAAAAAAGTTCCTATCCCTGCAATAAGTGATGTTTATCAAGTACAGACATAAAGCTACATCAGTTAGCAATGGTTTAAGAATACAATCACACAATTTCATATTTACTCTCTTCTCATATTAACTTGAAGGTGGAATTCTAACTACCTGTAACTTGTGTTTAATATTAGTTTGATCATTTCCATTTCTCTTCTCCTCAAGCCTGGAAGATACATCTTCTTTACGAACAATTACTTGTTTTATTGATGGACGATCGGTTTCCTTAAATCTCTGAGATCGATAGGCATCAATACTTCAAGTAGAAAAAGTCCAGTTTTAGAAAAATACAAAAAAAGTATTTGACTTATTTTACTCCATTACTTGATATACAAGGATAGATACCACCGCAAAGCTGGTTGACAGATATTATAGTCCCTCTTCTGGGAGGAGATGGGCGGTGGCAAAATTTGAAAAACAAACAAACAAACAAACAAGAGCAGAGATGAGAGTTTTTCAAGTATTATTAGAGTACTTCGTGCTTCTGGTAAATTAGATTGTTTTGTATAGGGCCTGAATGTTTGGTAGATTAAGTTTTTCTACACACTCACGTTTCTTCCATGACTTCAGGAAGCACATAGCACTGCCTTTTTACTTCACCATTGATCCAAGAATAAGTTTTGATTAGGCTGGGCTACAACTAAAATCTTTGTTGTTCCTTTGGCTAATTTTACCATCATTACTCCAAAATGAGCCATGGTTCTACTAAACTTTCTAAATTAGAAATTACCTGTAAAGGTTACGTTCTTCTGAAAAAGATCCAATGCTGCTTCCAGATTCAGTTCTGCAGACAGACATTCTCTGGAATCTGATGGACTTTGGACTATCATCACTTGCAGTACTTCCCTCAGCAATTGATTTACTAGGGGAAGCAAAAATCTGGAAGAGAGAAAGTTTGAAGCTACATTAGACTTTTATTGTAACAAAGGGATTTTGTTAATGTGGGGAATATCCAACTGAAAACATAAAAAAATTGATATATTTTCTCAAATTCTTGAGAACCTAGTTAGCCATGCTGGAGATATACAAGTAATATAGCTATATTTAGAATTTGCCCTTACCTCTGGACTTGTAACAGCAACAGCCTCTGTTAAAGGTGTTAAGAGGGACATTGATGAAATATTCAGTGTCTCTTCCTGTTCATCATCATTCTCAGCTTCTAAAGTTATACTCATTTCTTTTTTAAGTTTCTCTATATCAGACCCATCTTCATGAAGGACTTCATCAAAGATGTCACTTATTACCTTTGCACTATTCATCTCATCATTTACCTCAGTTTCTTCTTCACCTGGACAGTGATATCAACAAGTTTTAACACAGACTAAAAACACAAACACACACTAGAAACAAGATTGCAGAAAGAATGACAAAAGGAAAGCATGAGGATTTTTTTTTTTGCTGTTTTTAAGACATGACTCTATTATGGGAACGAATAAAAAAGTATAAATCTATATTATATTATCATTTAGATTACATGTTCATCCCAAAAGTCTTAAGCTTAGCAATTGCAAGGGGGGGAAAAAGAAGCAAAGTAGCCAACAATTTCAAAATAACCCAAGGGCATAAAAATCAAAACTACAAAGTCTTGTAGTCTTGAAGCTAACATGCCAAGTATTAAGGATTCTAATCTTAGGACTCAGAATCATGTTTGACCCTACAGGCCTGATGCTTCTGATGTTGTTAGACAGCTACCAATTTCACTGGCACCGTACCTGCATAGAAGAACTTTGCAGTCGTGGCTTCTTTCCTGAATACTTAGGCCAATTAACCGTGGAGAAGGCCAAATCAGTAGTAAAAGAATTGGGGATTTTGATCGACAACAACGATATCACCAGTGCTCCTGAATTCTATTGCCAAATGTTAGATGGCTGCAAACCCTCTACAGCGGGGTATCTATACAATCTAACCCTAAGCAAATAAATATGGGCCTTTTCCAGAGCCCGCTTTGATGCCCTCCCTTCAGCACTGCTGGTGGGAAGATTTCATGGGACTCCTTATTTACAGAGACTTTGCCCTTGTGGATCCAGGGAGGTAGAAACTCTTGCCTATGTCCTTATATGGTGTCCTTTCTATGGTGCCCCAAGACATGCTTTGATCTCCCCAATCATTTCTAAATTTCTAAATTTGAGGGTCATGCTGATAGATTTTATCTTTATTTCTTTTTAAGGGATGCTGACTCTACACTCATACACCAGGTGGCCAGATATTTTTATCAAGTTATACAATTGTGCAAAACTTTTAATTAGATATGTTGTTTCACTGTTTTCCTTTTTTTCCTGATAATGAATTGTGGGACTTAACTATTTTTCTTCTTCTGTTGTAAAGTCTGGTTAAAGACTGTAAAGATATTTGAAACTACAACTACAAATTAAAAATTGCATCTTCAAAAGGATGTGCAAACCAATGATGATAGGAAAATTTGCCCCTTTGTAGACACTTTTGGTCATATCATCCCAAAAGGAAAGAAATTTTTAAAATTGAATCTAATGTCAAATGGCATCTTTAAAAGGAGATGCATGGGGAAAGTCGCTAATAGTGCCCATGAAAGGCCAGTTGTTACTGGTAATAGTCCACGCTGTTACTGGTTTGCAAGTTGTTTTGAAAGTGTGATTTTAAATTAAATTGAATCCAATTAAAAACTTTATTTTAAACATTATTTGCTGAATACAACATACACCCATGATCACGGGGAATTAGAACTGCCTATTGCATCTTCTAGCCAGTTATAGCCCAGTAAAACTGTCAATCGAGAGAGTGAATACCAGCAGTTCTTTTAGGCATGCCTTGGTTCCCTGCTATCATAAGCAACTATTGCCATCCTTTAGGCAGAAGTGTCTATACTTAGCAATTTGCTTCCACAGTTCATGTTTTTTCTTTCCCCACAAAGCTAACAATTAAGTCTTATTAATTTTCAAGTCAACCTGAATTTTTTAAAAAAACTAAATTTTCTTCAAATATTTGTGTTCACTTGAAAACAAGACTAAGCTCATATGATTAAGATAAAGTGGCTAGATTCACAAAGAAAAGCTTGCCAAAATAATTTATAATTGGAGCCATCCAGCAACTCACCCTTAGCAGCAAAAGAATATATGTTAACAGGGCTTTCCCTTCTGGCTCTATTAAAAATTGGACAATATTCTGCCTGCAGTTGTTGACAGATGCATTTAACCATACTATTAATTTCTGCTCCCAGCATTTTTATTTTTGTCTTCCCAACTGTTCTTCACCAGAGCATTGGTTTGGAGCAGTAAAATTTTAAAAAAATAGTAAATAGAATTTCATGTCTGTTTGCTTATAGTCAGCCAGCAATTTCCTTTAATTTCAGCAACAGACACAAGATGTTTGTCATTTTCTGGTATCTGAACTTGAAAGACATAGCAAGTGGTACAGGCTAAATTTAACAAGTCCAACATTAGTAAAGAACTAGGGTTTTTAATAAACTGTTACCAAACCCAGAGAAACAGAACACAAAATTATGGATTTTTTTGCAGGTAAATGTGATTAAGTCAGGACATTGCTTGCTAGTGTTATTATGTAATACAACCATTTCAGGATACAGAGTTAGGAAATACAAACCGTTCTGTTTGTCAGGAAGTTGCTCAAGTTTTGAGTTAGATGCTGTTTTTACAGGAGTCTTTGGTGAACAAACTTTCAGAGGACTGAGTTCTGCATTTTCATTTTCTGAAGGACCTAAAATTTTCCAAGACAATGACTTAAGAAAAGTAACTAGGTATTTTGTTTTAAAACACACTTCTACTGAGATAATTTTAAAAAAAAATTCTCTTAACTTGGTTTCAATTTACTGAAGCACTAGGAGCAATGTTAGCAGAGACTGGGACAAGAAAATCACTCATCTGGCAGCATTATCTTTTTTTTAATCTGGCATTATTTTATCAACATTCAAACAGATGTGATCTACAATTCAAGATACCTCATATCACATCTAATTGACAAGGCCAGATTTTTCCCCCCTCATCCCTGGAGCAGGGATGGGATGGGGATGGGAAGAAGGTGAATAAGGTAAGATTTGCTCTGATGAACAATTGTGGAAAACATCCAACCAAATCTAATGTGTATAAACATATTACCTATTTTAGTATTACAAATATTACATATCTGAAATCGTAAGGGAAACCATATTGTGATTCCTTTTATCAAAAAGATAAAGGGTAAAGTTAAAAGAAAAGTACAGGTACCACTTGGTTTTGGCGCTTAATCAATCAGTTCCTTACAGACCTTTTAGCCCTATCACACAAATATCTGCAGATAAATGGATCACTTCTGTAACATTTTTAAAACAGAATCTACTATACTGTCAGATATGATTCCTCTGGTAATGACCTCCCAGATTGGCTGCCAAAGTTGATAGCTGAGGTTAAAGATCTTATTGCCCAATTAAAAACAGGTAAAGTATCTGGGAAAACAAAGATTGGTGGGTTCTGGCCACTCCATTTACACATATCAACAACACAGGCCAATTTCCATCTGATTGGAATCAGGCTAATGTTGTACCATTACACAAAAATAAAGGAAATAGACTTGACCCTACAAATTATAGGCCTATTAGTTTATTAAACACAGTGAATAGACTTTATGCCAGATTTTTATATCTAAAATTAGTGGATTGGTACAAAATGAAAATATCATTGAAGAAAAGGCTGGATTTAGAGGGGAATGATCAGCATTAGATCATTGTTTGGTTCTCCATCATTTGGCAGAAAAATATTCTCCGCCCCTTCAAGGTTCCCTTTTTGCAATTTTTGTTGATTTTAAGTCAGCTTTTGACCTAATACCAAGAGAGAGACTGTGGGCAGTCTGAGACAGTCTACTAGTGGTAAAAGGCTGCTCCTACTTATTCAGTCACTTTACTCAAATACCTCTCTGAGAACTAGATGTACTCCTTGGCGACATGATTTCTAAAGCAGTCCTAACTTATAGAGGTGTAAGACAAGGTTGCATATCAGCTCCACTACTTTTTAATCTATATTTATATCCAGTAATCCAAGTGCTTGCTGTTTCAGCCCATCATCCATTTTTTTTTTTAACCAGGCAAGTATAGCACAGTGTACCTCTACACCTTTTGTAAGATTTTACCACTTAAAAGAAGTCCATTATATCCCTGCAGCTTGCAGGCTTTTGCAAGCTAAGGTAGTCCCTCAGCTTCTTTATGGCTCCCAAATTTCTCCTTTTGCAAAGCTTAACATTCATGAAAGTATTCAAAGTAAGTTTTTTAGAGCCATACAAATAGTTCCAAAGAGTATCAAAAATGCCATCTTACATGTAGAGAAAGGTACAATCTTGGACGCTAGAGCATGGTTTCTTCTAACTACCTTTTGGCTAAAGTTAATCCTATTTCCTATAGGTTTGGCCCCATTAATACTTAGAGATTGTTTTAAATCATAATGGCTTTAAAAAGCCATTGATACAATTCATTTACTGGGCTTCTCTATGAAAAGTATGTGCTCATTAGGATTTGATAATGCTAGAACTGCCTTCAAACAACAAATCTGGGATATAGATCTCCAAATAAATTTAAGCAAGGGGTCACACCCCAATATTTATCATATTCTTCCAAAAGGGTTCACTCCACCTTCCTATTTATCATCCATTATGATTCTGAAATTTCGTGAGGCCTTCACTTTAGCCAGGCTGGATGCATTGCTCTCAGGAGTCTTTTTTGGATGTTTTAAGGGTACTCCTGTGTATCTTTGGTTATGTCCATGTGGTGATGGCTCAACAGAAACTCTAAGCCATACGCTACTATGCTGCTCTCTATATAAAGACTCTAGACAGATCTTCATTCATCCAGTCTTGAAGGAACTTCTGAGTAGGGAGTGTGATTTCTACTTAATGTTACTTCTTTCAGACAACTCAAAAATATCTTCCTAAGTCGCCCAGTTTTGTGCTACCATCTGTACAATATGCTGCACCATTAACTAAGTTTGGAACTTCTTGTACTATTTTTATTCTGTTTTATTTTATATCAGTTCTTATTTTTAGAACCTATTATACTTGTTTTTCTGATACACACACACACACACACACGTGTGTGTGTCTAATGGTTCTATTAGATATTTTATTGTATCTGGCCTTACGGCTGTAATAAACTGATATGATTTGATTTACAGCTCCACATTTAAGTTCTTCAGTAATTCTTTCCATGAGCTATTTAATATTTATTGATCTCTAGAAAATATCTCGACAACCTTCACTATCAGTTGCCTTGCTAAATAAAAATTCCTTCTCACACATAAAGAACAAAACTCTAAATCAAAATACAGATGTTCTGAAATATAAAATCATTTTTTTCTAAACATTTTCCAAAGCATCACTTAAAAAAACTGTTTTTGCATATCCTAAGCCTTCACTGACCTGCAGTTTTAAGGTACTTTATTCTCACCTGAATATGTACTTTCTGCTACTCTCTCAAGTGTTGTCAACTTTTTTACTATTAATTGGGAACTGGCATCTGCACTTGGGAAGTGCTTTACATCAGCATGCGTCTGATTCTCCTGGGTGGAAAAACATACATCACATTTCGTCTATATTAACTAGCTGAAATAAGTGTGGGTATATATGCATAATGAAATAAAGCTCATCCTTTATTGACATTTTTGTGTAATCTCTCTCTCTATATATACACACACTCACAAGGTACCATATATAGGGTGTACCAAAACTTAGGCCCCATAGGCCAATCACAATTTTTTATT
This sequence comes from Candoia aspera, assembly GCF_035149785.1. NCBI lineage: Eukaryota > Metazoa > Chordata > Lepidosauria > Squamata > Candoiidae > Candoia > Candoia aspera. Next base: position 47,335,037 of record NC_086156.1, read on the forward strand.
AATTAATACTGTTTTTAAAATAAAATGTTATACTGTACTTAGGAAGTAAGGAAATGTTTAGAAGAAAATGGCAACCAATTCAAACTTTTAATGGAATTTTGATACAGGTAGTCCTCACTTTATAACCACAATTGAGACCAGAATGTCAATTGCTAAGCGAAGTGGTCATTAAGTGAATCTTACCTGCTTTTGGTGGTTGTTAAGTGAATCACCACAGGGGCTAAGCAAACCACGTGGTCATTAAGCAAATCATGTGGTTCCCCATTGATTTTGCTTGCCGAAAGCCAGCCAGGAAGGTTGAAAATGGCGATCATGTGACCACAGGAGGCTGCAGCGGTCATAAATGCGAAGTGGTTGCCAAGCACCCAAATCATGATCATGTGACCGTGGGGATGCTGCAATGGTCATGTGAGTACTGGTTTTAAGTTGGGTTTTTCAGCACCGTCGTAAGTCTGAACTGTCACTAAACAAATGGTTAAGTGAAAACTAGCTGTAATACAATGTCTATGGGGCTTGGCTTTTTGTATATCTTGTATATACTTTTCTTGTTCTCCCAATAACAAAGTTTAGCCTGTTAATAAGCTAAAATGTGCATGGAGTATATCAGTACCCATGTACACATGGTCCATGACACTTTTAAAATAATTTCAGATCGTTCTTTAGAATCTGAATTCTAAAGCAGAGATATACAACTTCTGTATAAGGATGTTTGGCATCTTGGGAACTGAACTTCCAAAAGTGCTGCAAAGAGCTAGAACAAAATCTAAATTTGATTTCATTTATACTGAAAGTACAGTACAAGTCCGGTAATAACAAGTAGAGTTTGTGACAGCACATAGATTTGAGGACTTAGGTTTTAAACCTCTGCCCCAAAAAGATACTACAGGTTTCCTTAAAACAGATTTTAACATCTTACTGGTTTTATCTCTGGAGGCTTTTTCTTGGGCTGCTCTCCTTTTTCAGCACTCCACAAATTGCTCCTGTCAAAGCGACCTCGAATACATGCAAGTTCTCTTTCCCGTTCCTGAACAGGCCAAGGAAAAAATAAATGTAATCTGAACATTTCTCCAGTAGATATCCAATGTTCAAGACTGATCAATCCCCATGTTTTAAATACAAAGTTATTTAAATACATACTTGTTTTAGCTGCTGGGCTAGACTGGAAGCTGAAGATGCTTCATTCTGCCTAAAGAGTCTTTCTTGGATTGTCTTTGTGTTTGGAGTGATAACTGGAGTTCTGTACCCTCCCACGATAGCGGGACTTTGTGTAGTGTACTCCTGGCAACGCTCTCCAAAACGCTCCAGAAAAGGCTTGATGCTTGAACCTCCTAAAAGAATAATGGATTTTTCTTTGTTAACAAGTTTACATCCTTTATCACCAAGAAATGATGAATTGCAGCACGAAACTATCCTAAACAATTTTCCTATAGAGGTCATATCCTATATGATAACTAGATGCCATAAATGAAGAAATCAACTGTTATGACTTAACTAAGACACAGATTACTAAACCTGTAAACATTATAATATGTACATAATATATATACCTTGCAATCTAATTCTGTGCCAAAGGGCATGTGTTTTTATACATAAAAAATTTGGAATTTGGGACCAAACTAAGTTATGCAAATCCTTCATTAAGTTCCATGGTCTTCTGAGTAGATCATGATCATGAACATTTGAGTAGAAATGTTTTCTGGTTATTCCATATTAGTTCAAGAGAATTAGTTTCATCTGGTTACTTTATGGCTTCCTGTGCAGAAGCCCAATCACTTTTATATAGAATCAGTATTATTGACTATTAGCAGTATCTCACTGCAATCATATAAAATATGGCCCCAAAATATAATCTAAAAAACCAATTATTAGCTTGCTGGGGCTGACTCGAGAAAATGAGAATTACATTTATATGGAAGTCCAGAGTTTTTCACCCCAGCTATCTTGCATGTAACCTGACCTCATAGCTTCCCACTATACCATTCTACGTTAAAGACGCACAATCTGCAGTATTATAACATGGACAATGCACTGTCTTGTAAAAACATTTTAAAATTATATTAAACATATAGAATTTGTATGTTTCAAGATGCTGTTTGTATGAGTTGTAGAATACACTTAATGTTAAAAATCACAAATGACCATTGTCCAAGGACATTATTTTGAGCTACATTTCAGTGGAATATGCTAATGCCATTTTTGTATATAGGATTTCAGGTTTTCACCTGTATGTCTCAATCAGCACAATCAAACTTAATTTCAAATCATTTCCTGCATAGAATTTTGCTCCTGCTTAACATGTGGTTGATTTTACATGCTTAGTGTAATTGTTCAATAATCCTTTTAAAAACTGCACTAAGAATTCTATAAATAACAGGAATGCGAGGGCAATCTGGCTGCGTCATCTGTCACCCCATTGATTGCCAGGGTTGATTCGGCTGATCTGGCTGGCTAGGCCGGTGTCCCCTTCCTCCCTCACCGCTCCATGTGCGTCCCTCCCAAAGCTGTGTGCTCGGTGGAAGAGGACAATCATCCCAGATAGGAGTGTACCGATCTTCAGTCAAGGGTATAAGATAGCTGCGCTCCCCTGCTAGAACCTCCAAACAAGCTCAAGGTTATAAATAACAGGATAAATACTGCTAAATTACACGGAATGCTAGAAACAATAGATGTAGCACTCAGGTTATTAACTAGCCAGATATTTACCAAATGCTTTACAGAAACATATCTTGCATACAAGTACTTAGTTAAAACTACAAAAAACACTACTTTAAAATACTGAAGTAATTTTTTACCTGGTGTGATGGGCTTATCTTTGTGGCCAACTTGTACATGCGTTCCTTGTGTTTGCTCTTCTTTGGCAGGAATTTCTTGAGGTTTTGGTGTTAGGTTAAGACTGCCCTTTTCTTGTAGCTTTGGTTCCTCAATTTCTTTAGCATGGTTGCTAGTAATTCCTGAAGCTTTTGTTATGGAACTACTAGTTCCTTCCTAGATGGTTTGAGTGGGGAAATATGATGAATTAGTTTAAGATGACCACCAAAATTATTCCAAACATTTTGATTGTTTATAAAACAACGTTTCCAGATGTAATGTAACCTTCTGTGGAAGCACTGCTCCATAACCAATATGTTTTTAACTGTTCTATTAGTAGATTATCTATTATTTGCCTGTGACTTTCCTTTTCCACAGTATAATTTGAACAGTGTCTGCGAAAGTACTTTCTATCAAATTTAGTGTAGCGATACATTTCTAAGTACTTGCCATTTATGAAAAGATTCTCATAAATCTCACTTTTTAAACAGAACTTATTCCCTATTAAGCCTGGTTTGAATTACAATGCAATATTGTCATTTTAGCAATCTAGATAGGAAATATACATTATAAATATGATTACTTACCAATATCCCAGAGATTGAAGACTTATTCACATTCCTTTGTGAACAGAATGTAGCATCCTGCTTCACACTGCCACTATTGATTCTAGCAGATGCTCCACTTGTAGTGGACAATTTGGAAAAACAAGTAGTACCAGGCTGTTCTTGTGTATTGTTTTGCTTTGCAGATGGATGGCTTAGGTCATTTTCCCAGGAGCCAATTGTAGCAGCAAGGTTAGCTAGACGACCTCGTCTCCCTATTGGGGTATAAGCTGTAGCAGGAAGTTGTTTGGGTGGGGAAATGACACATTCTTTTGACAGGGTAGGAGTTATGGAAGTACTTTCAGGCAAATCTGCAAATTGAAACAGAATAGAACAGTATTTTAAAGAAATGTAGTAAAGAGATGTCAAACTTTCTGAAACAAGTTAGAGTGTACAATTTAGACGCATCCCCTTCTTTTGCAGTCACTTGCCATGAAAAAACACACAATCCAGAAGGGGGCAGAGGCTACTTTGCCCTTCTTACCTCCCCATAAAACAGACAAAAGGAAGTGCATCTACTACAGAACTCTGACACTTCAAAACCTAGTCTTAATATAAAGAGGCACTTGGGGTATTTTAAGCTGAATACAGTTGAAGTAATTTCAAACAAGCACAGATTTATCCTTAGCCATTACACAAATCTATAGTAATTACATGGAACAATCTTTCTGAGAGTACTTCCATGCCACCAGTTTCCATCTCCCAATCCTTTACAAATCAGTTTGAAACTAATGGAGATTTCTTCCCTTCTTGAATCTTGAAATGCAGAGCACTTGTAAAAAAAACAGCGAGCCAACCAGTGCTTATCCACTTTCCAGCCATTTTACAACAGAAGAGTACAAAGAAAAGCCAGTGTTCTCTCTGAGGTAGCACCAGCTGTAGAATACCTCACTCTCACTTCATAAAAGAAAAAGTGTCCCAACCAATTTTTCAGTGCATGCATTTATCTGGTCATTTGCAAAAAAAAAAAAAAAAAGAGTAAACTCACTAGGATGGAAAGCTATATGAGGGAAGGCTGACTTGAAAAATGTGAATAAAAGCACTAAGTCTTCCAAAGGTTTCCTGGCTAATACTGTGCAGAGAGAAGTAGCTGGTTTGAATCCAGGAACCAGGGTGAGGCAACAGCCCCTATCAATGCTAGTTTATATAAAAATATTAGCTTTCCTGCAATTACAAATAAACTAAATTAATAACAAATTCAGTTCTCAGAAACAGACAAAACAAGATTAAACATACATGGAGCCAATTCCAATGGTGCAAAGCAGAATTATAGAAGTGCCTTAGGTAACAATTGTGTTAAAACTATGAGCTGGCACACACATGTATGTAACTCTGGTTTTTTAACTAAGCCACAGTTTGTTAGATTCATAAATCAATGCAACTTCAACAATCAATACCAAATAAACCACATTATGCCTCAGTACCGTATGATGAAAATATCCAGCCAAGTAGGTAGCTACATTTTCAGCCAAGTTTTGTTTTCAATACATGTTACTGGCAGTAACTCATTGGCAGACTCACCAAACATTTGTAATCATGTTTGGTATATCAGGTCAGACTACTTCTGTTCCCCTCTCTAGGACTGTACACTGCAGACAAGTTAAACATAGATTAAAAAAAGAAAAAACAGTTTCATGCCCTGCTTTTTCATCCAGTGTTTGCTCCCTGATATCATTGCATAGGTTTAGTCTTCAGCTTCATGTGTCATTTAGCACGAAACACATACCATTCTCCCAGCAGCGTCGCTGTTCAGCCAGCTTCTGCATACGTGTTTTAACTGAACTAACCGAAGCCAGTTCAGGTGTAGAGTTGTGTTCTTCAATCTCTGAGGATGGGGCAGCAAGCTGAGAGGTAGGAGTCACTTCAGGAAGAACTGGGTTTATGGAGGACAAATTAATTGGATGCGTATTCTCTGAATTAGAAACTGGAATTTCTGCATTGTCCGAACAATGTCTTTTGGATGGTGATGGCTTTGTACCTGGTTTTGCTGTAGTTTTGGAAAAAAAGAAACAACTGAGTACTTTTGTAACTAGAGTAGCAATGAATACAGCATTCAGTTGAAAATAAATTAAGATTTCACAGATCAGAGTATAGGATCAATTCACTTAGAGAGCTTCCAATTTAAGACATTTTGTAAGCAAAACAAGCTATTCAAATATATGGCAGCAGCTTGTTTACACAAGAGTTTTACAGGCTTCTTGGCTATAGCTGGTTCTATGCTTTGTATCATTTTGCCAATAACCCACCCCCTAAAACTTCTTAGGGAGAAATGCACGCTTTTTGTTTGGAATCCACCAAAATAAAAACATTACTTTCATACAAAAAAAAACCTCTGAACCAGTAATCAGAAATGGCAGGGCTGATAATTTTTACGATGAAATTTCATCTAATAACTTTTTTTTAAAAGATCAGTCAATTTAACAAGCTTATCCTGCTAAGCAACTATGTTACTCCTGCTACTACCACCCAGTCATGCCTTGTAGAAAAAAACAGTTTTTCATTATTCGTTGATATCCACTGATAATTGATAAAAGATTTGGCTTTTTAACTCCAGATCCAAATCAGATACAGCAAAATCTGAAGCAGCCATAGGCAAACCTGGCTGTTTTCAAAACCCGAGTTCCATAATTAATCAATCATTGGGCTTACGGGCAGCTCCAGTGATCTGACCGAGAGGCGTAGAACTCCCCAAATACAAAATTTGGGATTAAATCAAATCTAAAAACAAATTATATATTGTAATTGCATTCCCATTCAGTACAATACAAACCAATTCATCACCTGGAGGAATACAACAATCTGTAATGCATACTCCTGCTCCATATTTGGTTTATGGCATTTTAATGTAAATTTGCTGTAAAGAAAAAGACAAGTATGGTTGTGGAGTAGGCAAAATGTTACATCATTGTGAAAAATACCTTCTTCATTAGGCTGAAGTGCCTGGTTACCAGCTTCTGACAAAGGTTCTCTATTCCTTTTTGTTTGAGCTGTACTCCGCACTCCTGCTGTGGGACGCCCAGCCATCTTCTTCTGTAAATTCTCCCTCCTGGCACGAGTTCGTTCTAACAGTTTCTAAAATGTTCATAAGGATCATCACAAATGTTTGCTAATAACTAAAGTGATTTTTGTATAAAATAGTTTTATGAACTAGTAGCAAATTATGTTAACTTGGTGATAATTCTTTCTAAACCTTTTTGACCACTGAGGAAGTAATACAATGAGATCTATCAACTGAAATACAGGTGATCCCCATTTAGCAATTGCCTTGTTTAGCAATTGTTCCTAGTTATGACAGTGATGAAAATGAACTTTGTGACCAGTCCTTGCATTTATGACCTCTGCAGGTCTGTAAAGGAATGGAAATCTGAAGATTATAAGCACAATCATGATTTCACTTAGTGGCCACCTTGCTTAATGACTTTGTTGTCAGTCCCAGCTGTGGTCACTAATCAGGACTAACTGTATTTTATCAGATTTCTTCAATGAAAAAAGAGAGATTACCTCATTATAGGTGCTAAATTTATTCTGCAATTTGTTAATTCACTTGACTGAAGTGCAGAATAACTAGAATCCATATTAGCAAACACTTTACAAGCCGTGAATAATCAAGGCAATGTTTAAATTAAATATAACTGTAAAGCCTATAAACCCTACTGTTTAAATAATATCAATGCAATACTATTATATAACATATACCACACTATTATATAAGATTTTTATATTTAGTGCCTTCAAGTCAGTTTTTGACTCCTGGCAACCGCCTGGACTTGGCAAGGAATAATATAGTTGGATGTTGTTATGAATGCATCCTTGCCAATCAACAGGTTCAACCATTACTACTCAGACATCCCTAGTACAGATCTAGCGGGACAGAAGTTCTCCATCACATTCTCAAAAGATATATCCCAATCCTACCCTCTGCTGTAGTTTCTGAGGCCTTATATTGCATCATCTCTGTTTCTCAGGGTGAAAGCATTCATTGCCAGCACTTCAGCATAATCTTCTGGTTACCTGGAACACTGCATTTTCTTTTGTAATTTTTCTATATTTTGCCTTATCTTTTAAAATAAAGTTTGAATTTGTTTTTCTCCAATGAGATTAGGGAAGAAAATGGTAAACCTCTAATCACATGCTTCTATATTAAGTAGCCAGGAGGTACCTTACTGAAACTATTTTTCCCCCCATCTTTTAATTGCCAGAAAGTACACATAGGTTGTAAAAACTGATCTCTCTCACAGACTAGAATGAGGGGTAGAATGTCAGGTAAGACATGCCTTGGAAGATAGGTGGTAGCTGCAGGAAGTACCAAGTTGCTACCCCCAAAGCAAGAGAAAGAGGCAAGTTGTGGACACCCAGAAAGCTTTTGATAGGAGATCTCGTTTACTATCATTCACAACTAATAAAATCAGGTAACACATAGTGTAATATTATATAATAATGCCACACTAAATGCAGTTAATTCTAATTTAAATTATTTTTAATGCAGCTATATTTTCCCACTTTTGAAAAGATAAAATACATTACATGCTACTTCAGCCTTTAATAAAACTTTAGGACAATTTTATTAGGGACTTTAACTGTTTAAATTTGGTTGACTCACATGTCCAATAACAATTTGAAAAGATGCTACAATGCAAGAGGTAAACAATATATTTTATTCTGGGAAATGTGCCAGTTGCATTCCATTTTTTCCATTATTCCAGCTGTGGTAATCTAAGCACTAGTCAGCCATTTATCAGGAATTCAGTACATTATAAAACTCTACTTTCTCCATATAAACGTTTTTTTCAATCCGTTCAATCATGTCCAATTCTCAGAGACTACCTGCAATTTTCTAAGCAAGGATTTTCAGAAGTGGTTTGCCAGTGCCTCCCTTCTAGGGCTGAGAGAAGATGACTGGCCCAAGGTCACCCAGCTGGCTTTTCTTTTATGTAGTGACTAACAGTTGACAATTATGCCTTATCATTTAAGTAAAAGGAAAATAGTATTGCTTCTAGATTCAAATATTGCATAGAGAGCAAGAATCGGTTTATATGATACTGCATTTCTGGTAAACTGAGCATCTACAATGTCATTAATGATTATTTATCAATTTACAATCATTAATTAAATTGGGTTCTCAACTTTTTTTCTCATGGCCCCTTTCTGAACCTCATTTACCTCTGTGACACCCCTCATAGTCACTGTTAGCTGGAAAAAATGGTACTTTATGATCTGCACTGTTTAATCTAAACTGTATCATGTAAAGACGTGGCCCCCTAGAATTATGGCATGGCTTCCTTGGGGGGGGCCACATGGCTCATGTTGAGAATTACTGAATTAGATTATTACTTGAAAACGGCTGTTATTGCCATTCTGAGCATACACAGTAACCAAACCAGGCTATAAGAAGCAGATAAACAGCCATTAATAGGTTTCAATAAGATTATGATGACAAAAGAAGACAAAATATAAATAAAGCCCAAATATTATTGCATGAAAAAAAATTAAAGCAATCTGAATTTCTTATAAAGAAGTTACAAAACTTCTTTATAGGAAGAAGTTGATAGGATTATACAGAATGTTCAGGGCAGTAGCATTTACTTTCTATCTTCATAATGCAAGGACTACTCTTGACTTTACTAAATGCTGCTAACCAAAGTCAATCAAAATAAAGTGATACAATACTAACTAATGTGTACTAGAATGATTCCATTTTTCTTTCCTATAATAATACATATGTTAAAGACATACACAGAATCATAATAGTTTACCGTGAATTGGAAATTCTGTTCCTTTTCACTAGTATGTTAAAAGCAAAGAATGCCCTTGGTGCAAGAAATATTTTTGGCCGCCAGCCTGATTACCTTTTCCATGATAAAGCAGCTTTTAAGAGCCAGCTAATTCAAAAACAGCATTATATTCAATATTGCAAAATGTTTTAATATGACATCTACAGATTGTATTTTTGAAAAAGTACAAGTACAAAAAAGGGTGTGGATTTTTTAAGACTTCCAAAATATGCCACACAGCAGTGGAATTGTTTAACAAGCCAAACTTGAAAAAGGAATTTCTTCCAAAGTACGTTAATCAAGTTATTCATTACCAGTCAAGGATAAGATTTTGAATATTTGAATGTAGTGTCAATCAGCACTGAATGGATAAGAACCTCTTAATGTAATTATGAATAAATTATAAAATACCTGTCCTGGGACTACAGAACAAACAGGGTTTGACCCCCCCTGTTAGGAAGTTAACTGTCATTGGGAGGCTGAATCCCTTGCTCCCAGAAAAGACATAACAGGAAGGGGGTGGGGTTATTTTATAACCAGCCAATAATGGCATAACTATTCCAGTGTTTGCTCATTTCTAATTTATGATTTTTACATAGCAAATTCTTTCATAGTCCTTTGTTATTCCTTTTGTTATCATGTCTATAGGACAACCAGCCTGTAATCAGGGGCTGCTATCTTTTAATCTTTGTGCAGTATTTAGAAACAAAGGCAATTTTAAGTATAAAATAATTTCCATGCTGTACAAAAGATGCAGATAAGAACTTCTGAAATTTTAGTTACTTAAATTCGTTTGAGTGCTGCTGTAAAAGTAACATCCAGCCTTTTCTAGAACCCAATTATAATATTTGTTTTTAAAATGTAAGTGATTTTAAAAGAAACCAAGTTTGTTGTTGATCATAATGTTCTACTTACAACCTTAGCTTTGAAAATAATGTACAGACAACTTTTTGAACTTCAAGTTATATAAAAATAGTTATAAACTGAATATTTTGTAGCAACTCAACTTGCTTGCTTTTGTGTTTCCACTCATCTTGACAAGCCAAAAGAAATTTAGAAATGCCACACCCATTCGTTCATTTTTTCCCGGTGAGTCAGGACTTGCAAAAGGCGCAGTCTGTGAGCAGTGTGTGTGTTTTTTTTAAAACTGCTAAAACATTCTTGATGACAACTATTGGCAACTATGCATTATGTGTGCAAGACTTATAGCAGACAGCACAAGCTTAGTATTAAAGCAAATCAAGCCCTCAACCCAACAGAATAACATTTGGAAGGAATGAGGAATCGAAAGACGCATATAGTAATCCTACACTGGACTCCTCAGAAGTACTTTGAGTTAAATAGGAATTAACTGAATTAAGTTTTACTAATGCATTGCATCGCAGCCTTTTAGTTGAAGCCAAATCTCCGTTTATTAGATTTTACTTGTAAGTAAGTGCGCACAAGTCAGGTTTGCAAAAAAAGCAATTGTCTTCTTTCACGCTATGCTTCCTTGATAACACTTCCTCTCCCCAACTCAGTTTTCTCCACTGACACTGTTCTTCTCTTCACCCTACAACCTGCCCAACTTTCACATTACCCACCTCCCGTGCCCTCGGCCACACTTAACCACCACCTCAGTGAGCCACTGAGTACAGGGCACCACATACCTCGGTGAAAGGATCCATCCTTACAAGTATCCCCTGCCGTCAGCGTACCCGCTTGCTCCCTCTGCAACCAAGCTGCTTCACTCATGCGCCCCAAAGGATAACCGCTCGTCAGATTTGAATTTCAGCGCCTGCCACAGCAAAACTGCGCACTACGCATGCGCCTCACCCGCGATCGGCTGCCGCTCCGCCCATCCCAATTCTAATAAGGACCGCCTTGTCATGAGCATTTTCGCCCTCTAAAGCAGAGGTTCAACCGAACTCTGCGAAACGGCTAATGCGGCAAAGCGACCGTAGGAAAGTGAAGAGAATGATCGACAGGATTTTTAGCCAGTGATTCACAAGCCACATTCCCCAGGTTCCGTTGCGTCTTCTCATTTTACAGCCGCGCTTTTAGGACGGACGTTTATCGTGGCGTCCTATGGTAGTGGGTCCTGTTCTGTTTATGAAATTGGCGGCCTCTTAAAAAAGGGCCTTTGCATGGAGTGGTTTTAGAACTTCAGAAGTAGAGGAAATCCCAGTTGCAATCCTGTATAACTTTAGGGTTCCTTATGTTTTGTGATTTCGTTTGGACCTGGATGGGACAACCCGTACGGTACTAGTACTTCAGGGTACTGGAATCATTTAGGAATCTGAAGCTAACATATTTAATTTTTATACAAATATACATATAAAGTTATGTTGTATGTACTGTAGCATGTCCCAGAATGAAGATACTCTAAAAATATTTTTAAATGATCCAGTAATAAGCATACTGGAGTACATTTAATAATTAGAGCAATATCTTCTTTACTACTAATGGTAGGATCTTATATATATTAGCAACATAATGCTAGTGCTGAATAATATTTTCCTAAGTTGGAAAGATTGCCCCATCAACAAAAGAAGGATACAGTAGTGGATGTGCTTTGTTCATCCACTATGCAATAGTAACCAATAAGTGTGACCTCTGTAATCACTTGCCTGCACATGCACCATCAATTTTGGTTTTTTAATGTGGTTTATAATATGCTGCCGTGGTTATTTTGACCTGTCATATTGACCATCCCAATTAAAAAGCATTGGTACACAACAAGGTAAAAACAACATACTTGACCTGATAAAAAAACAATGTCAACTAATCAAGAGTACTACATTCAGATGGACATCAGCAATTGTGCTGTGAGCCAAAGGCTTGCAGAACTGAAATTATTAAAAAGGCCTGCCTTTTAGCCCACACGCCTCATAGTCATGTGAGGGATGGACTCTTTAGCAGGCCCACTCTCAATATTTGGGTTGGATGGGCATAATTACAGTTAACAAGGTGGTCCCCAATGTAGCCTTGTGTTATGCCATATAAGGTTTTATAGGTGGTAACCAGCACATTGAATTAGCCCAGGAAGCCAATGGTTGCCATAACCTCCTATTCTAAGGTTACGGCAACCATTGCCATAACCTCAGAATAGGAGTAATTCTGCAGAAGTAGGTTGCCTATATTAATATAACAACATTCTGCACCAGCTTTAGTTTCCAAGCTGACTTCAAAGGCAGTGTGTTGCAGCTGTCAAGCAGCTTTTTCTTTCCTAGCATTTCCATGAATGACTGGAAATACAATTATGTAAAAAGTATAAAAGCTCAATTTGAGATCAGAACCGGTTTACAATTATATCAAACTGATTAGTGAAAGAGAAGGGCAGATTCCAGCTAATTTACCACAATTCTTCCTTTTTCACTTTTGCTGAATCTTTGAATAAAATGCTTTACACGGCATAGTTTAATTTAATCTTGAGTTTTCATTGGCCATCTTTAGAATTCCAAAGGAAAGGAGACGTTTTCTTAGCGCACATCAGTTTCCGCTGTGTCATTTTACTTGAGGTAACTACTTACTTGCCAAACACAATCCCATGTTTTCAGTAGCATGGATTTAGTGAAAGCATATTATTGAAGTTTTAAATGTAGTAGGATGAAGTCATAAGATGACATCATAGAAGCTCTAGCATAATGTTCTAGAAAAGGAGACACAGTGTCAGTTACATGGCTGGAAACTTAGTTAATGAGTTTCAGTTAGGAGGGCTTATCAGCACTGCTAACTGCTATAATGAGGACCCTGAGCCTGCTCCCAATGGTGACTTTCCACATTGTGGTTTAATACTTCAGTATACACAATACAAAAAGAAAAAAGCAAAGGAACTTGTGTGTTCAAAATAATAGCTTGAAAAAATTCTTTGTTACTGGACTTGGATGGAGAGGAGAGCAGGGAGGAACAGAATGTTATTCTTTCAATCCTGGGCTTCATACAATCAAGAAAATACTGTGTTTATATGAGAGATTGTTATTTTCATTTAATGAAATAGATTCATTGTGCTCAGGTAAGTCATATTTACTTCTAGGTATCCTCTGGTAATCTAGTTTGAAGAGTGGAAATGTATGCCCTAAATTGATACCTGAATTTGAATCTAAACAGAACAAAAAATTGTAGGTTTTTAAAAAAGTGTTTGCAGTGAAAGCTGCTCTTCCCAGACAGAAATGCCTTAAAACCAAGCTAAAAGCATTTTTAAAGAGCAGAGAATTCACAACTTAATCCAGGGTTGCATGCAGCCTTGAAAGTCATGGCTTAGTTCTCAGAGCCCTTGTAAAAGTTAGGGTAATTATAATTTTTAATGTTACTGAAGGGGACATTTTATTACATACACAAGGAGTAATTATGCTAACTATTTTGTATTTAATCAAATATGGTTTTTGTCCTAGATCTCCATTTTTTTTTTGTCTTGACTTCACCTACTTTTTGAAATGTGGCCACTAGCATGCCACTTTATCAAACTTGTTCTGATAAAGTACTCCTGCTATAAAAAATTAACAATGCAGTGCTATACATTCAGAAGTCCTATTCATTTCAATGGGTCTTACATATTGATGTTCATAGGGCAGTAGTCTAAAAGAAATAATATTTGCATTCTCTAAGCCAGGGTTTCTCAACCAGGGTTCCCTGGGAGAGCACAATTTATTTAAAAAATTATTTCAAATTTGGGCAGCTTCACATTAAAGAGGTAACATTCATTCTTTATTTTTAGTTTAAGAACACTGTTAATGCATATACACAGGCCTACACATGAAACAAATATAATAATTTTGTAACTTCTGGCCTATATTTGAGCCTGAATGTGATTTATTAATGTGTTTAAATTTAAAAAATATAGTCGAATGGAGATAGATAACAGTTGTCTTACAGTAAGGCACAACATAAAAAAACATATCCTTATAAGGTTCATAACACTCTTAACCGTTGAATAGGAATGATGACTTTTCAAACTGCAGTTTTCAAACAGTGTTAACCTTCAGAAATACAGAAGCCAAACTCTGGATCTATATTAACTGGGGAAAAATAAGAATTACATTTAAATGTATTTTTTAGAAAAACATTTACAGGTATTAATATGTGGCCAAGCAGTTTTAGATATAATACAAGCAATTTTGTAATGCTGTACAGTTTTTACTTTTGCTTGTGTTTTGCTATCAGAAAAATAGTAAGAATTCTACATCAACATACCAGATTACAAGACTATGACTTTTAAAATTCACCTTTATATGCCACTATAACTATACCCATATATGTCACTATAACTCCAAATAATTTGTTTGTCATAACTATTCAATATCACTAATTGAATGCCAAGAAAAGAAAAAGAAAAATTGTGTTACCACACAACCTCTGTTTATACATGAATTTCCATGTGTACACAGGCATACATGGAGTAACAAAATTGATGAACTGCCCTCCAAGAAACGGGTATTTTCTTCTAAAGTGAAGAATAATTATCACAAACCTGTATCCGGTCAGTAATTAGAGCTTAGTTTTATTCCTTCTCACTCACAAGTTCAAGGGGACAGAAGATATGGTTGCTACACCTATCCCTTTGCACATGATGTGGGCCAGTATATTGTCCCCAGTAGTCCTAGCAGAGGAAGATAGATTGGATAATGTTTACTAAATAGCACTGGAAAAAAGTGCTACAGAAAAGATCCATAACCTGTGGCGTACATATCTAAGGGGTTCTACCTGTCCCTAGAACTCCCAACCTACTTTACTAAACTTCAAAGCCTCCATCAAAGTTGGTCTTTTCGGACCATTTGCATTCTTGATGCTGTCTCTATACCTCATTTGCCCTCTGCTCATTTGCCTGCAACCACCTTGATGTATTTTTCTGCTGCTACTCCCTCTTACCTCCTTCCTGTTCTCACTACTTGTCAACTATAGATGTTCTTTTCCTTGATTCCCAATGTCTGTCTTCATGACTGATAGATAAAAAGGATGGGCCAGAAGACCACAATCAATAGTGTTAAAGATGAAATTAAGAACTCAGTTATAATTTTGAGTTCCAGGACAAAGGGCATGGGAACAGCTTCATTTTCAGATTGGTTACAGACAGGGAAAATCCTTGGGCATCTGTGTACAGTATGAGGCAAAAGTATGAAACTGCTTAGAGTACTATGTTACATTCAGAAGCAATTCTGACAACAGGCTTCTAATGTGAGACAGAGAGCAAACAGAGGCTCCATCACCATGTTATTGTTAGCAATCTTTGCAGCTGCAACATACAAAAACACATTTTCTAAGTTGTGCCTACACTTGTAGCCCCTTCCAAAATCCTTTAAATTCTACATGGCATCAATTTCCCTCTAAGTAACCTATAACATAGGGACGCGGTGGCGCTGCGGGTTAAACCGCTGAGCTGCTGATCGGAAGGTCGGCGGTTCGAAACCGCGCGGCGGGGTGAGCTCCCGTTGCTCGTCCCAGCTCCTGCACACCAAGCAGTTCGAAAACATGCAAATGTGAGTAGATCAATTGGTACCGCTTCGGCGGGAAGGTAACGGCGTTCCGTGTCGTCATGCTGGCCACATGACCTGGAAGTGTCCTATGGACAACGCCGGCTCCAAGGCTTAGAAACGGAGATGAGCACCGCCCCCTAGAGTCGGACACGACTGGACTTTACGTCAAGGGAAACCTTTACCTTTACCTTTAACCTATAACATATCACTGCCCAGCAGATGCAGAAAGACTTGAACCAGATCTTGTACATTTTACCCAGGATAAAGCTTTGGGGGGAAGTTTCAAGGCAACTGGGTTTTTAGACAATCTTTTGGTGGCTGAGGGCACCACTTAACCATTTACTTTGGAAGGGGAAGCTGCTCTAAAGAAGCATAATGACATGAAGTGGACAAAGCCACTATGTGCATTTTGGTGTGGCTTGGAATTTTTGGATTTGGGAGAATTGGATTTCTAAAAGAAAAACTGTTAACACCTATTTTAGACTTTGTATTGTTTCCCTCATCAAAATTATGTGAAATATATGCTGCTGATTTTCAGCAATTGTATTGGCACTCAGACGGATTTCAGGAAGATGCAAAAGGGGAATTTGGGGACCTCGAGCAGCCCATCCTAGCTCTAAGCAAGTTAGACAACAAAAAAGAAAGCAAAAAACACCAACCTTGATATGGGTATCAGGTACCAGGGTAAACGTTTATTAGATTTCTAATTCTTTCCTCCAGGAGTTCGAGGCAGCATATGTAGTACTCCTTCATCCAAATTCTTCCCATGACAATCCAGTGAGCTAGGCTGAGCTGAGAGAAGGTGACTAGCCCCAAGACACCCATTGAGTTCCAGTGGCTAAAGGTGATCTTGAACCAGGCTTGGGAGCATATCTGTCTCATGACGTTGCATGAATAATGCAACACTGCAAAGCTGCAATTCTATATATGTTTACTGTCTGTGTGTGGCTTGCATTTGCCTAAGATTGAGCAGTACCCCTGAGGTAGCAAGATGATTGAAAATGCCAGGGAAAAAAAAGGTGGAATGTGGGAAACTAGATGAAAAACATTTGTTTAAATATAGCCCTTCATAGGTCAGGGTTTCTGTGGAGGAACAGTTTTTAGGGCTAAGGGAGGTTGTGAGAACAGGACACTTCACAGAAAATTTTCATTTTCTGTTTCCTCACTTTTTTTCTTTTTGTAGTTTTTTTCTTTTTTGTAGTTTATATCTTTGCTTTAAACTAAATAAAATTCTTATAAAAAAGAACATGACACTTCACAATTCCCATGCTTGTTGGATATCTACCTTGAACTTGTCTCTCCAACCTGTTGCTCAAATTTTGCTAAATTTACCGTGGTACATTCTTAGGCAGTTGGCAGGGCCCTAGAGGAGCTTACAACTGAGTGGTTTTTTTAAAAATAACAGTCTGAAAACATTGGTTCCATTTTCATTTTCTGTAATGCTCCCAATATAATGTAGAATTCTGGGAAATGAAAATGGTGGCTGGCCCATGAAGCTAATGAAAGCACTGCAATTGCCACTAGGGTCTGCAGTTGTCATTCCTCCCTGAAAATAATTTATTCTGTGAAAGAGGAGGAAAGTATCCACATATACGTATTACCATGCCCTTAACTTTTAGTCCAAAATGTCCTTTTCTCCATCAACCATATTCAGGACCACTGCAACCTTGCAGAAAAGCCTTGCTATTAATATGAAATAGTAGCTATTCTAATTATTTGTAGTTGGCAATTGCAACAAGCCTATTCTGCTATGCTATTTTGGTGGCAGCATCCATATACTGAAGATTATCTGGACTACATTAGGATTAGTTAACACAGCCAAGTATCAACCACTTACTTTCATGGAAAGAGTTTCAGCCATTTTCTTAATCATGGTAGCTGTACAATATTGCAACCATGGAAACAACTAAAGCTAAAATGAAGCAATAGCAGGTAAACCAGCCTGTAGAACTGTCAACCACAGGAAGATTTTGTCATGGCCATCTTTTATATACGTAAATAATCTAACGCTGTACTTCAGGTCTTCTTTGATTCTACATGTTTAAGCAATACTATTTTATGCTACATTGGTCAGTGCACCATCTGTGCATCTCCAGGTCAGTAAAAATTTTGTACCTCCCTGGAACAAAACTCTGCCACCTAACAGACTGTGGTAATTCACTGTGATACATGGACTATTATATTTGACTGATTGATGGGTGGAAGAGAAAGGTTTTTCTCTTCCAGTTCTGCAAATGAAGAATCTACTTCCTCTCCTGTCCCGTTAATTACATTTTTTACAACAATCTGGATTTATGTTCATCCAGTGAAGGCCAGAGATTGTGCTATTTTTTTTATTCTGATTACACTAATACATGACTATAAAAAGAGACAATAAAAATTCTATTTAAAAATACATAAATCAGTGCTAAGTATAAAATGTGCTGATTCAAACTTCTATAAATATTCATATCACAATAAAGAAATGTGAAGTCATAAGGCAATAATATTTAGCCCTTTCATTCTCTTCAGGAGTTTTATTCACGCCTTGGAGGTTCCCAAAGTACAAAGCTGCTTCCAGGAAAAAAAAAGTATTTATGATTGACTGATGACACAACACCCTTGATTCATCCAAGAACAAGTCTGCAAAAGAATATAGTCTGAGGCCATCATTATGTATGAGCAAGATTGCCAGTGCATATTAAAAGAACTGGTTCAGAGGACTCATGGATCTCACTGAATTAACTTCAGGTAAAAGTGTCCCACAAGTCAAGTTTGATTCCTGGGGAGCTCATGAACATATCTCTGTATGTGTTTTCTTGGTAGCAATATGGAAATGGTTTGCCATTGTCTTGCAGGATTTTGTTTTACTTTCTGGTCTAGCCTACAGCCCTGCTATTCTATGGTGGTCTCCCATTCAAGTGCCAAGAAGGTTCAACCTACTCTGCTTAGCTCCTGTACCCATCCAAGTGCTGCCATTTGGTACACAGGGTTTAAAAAAGAAGACATGCCAGGAGTCTTTGGTAAATGACTGAGATGCATACAATTTGAGCCGAAGGGTGTTCTGAATGTAGAATCTTCATTTCAGGATAAAGCTCAAGGGAAATTCATTCGATAGCTTTTTAGTAGGGCTGTGGGCACCAGAGAGGTATTTTGTCTGTGCAAGCAGATGACATGAGGGGGTTCTTGAAGCAGCCATGCTGAAGTAAAGGGTTTGTAAGGTACCCTTCTGAATCATTCACACTGCCAAAGTCTGTGGCAGCAGCTCCCAAGGCAAAGGCAGGTTGGCTGGATTCTGGGATGCTGCTGTATTCTTCAGAGTTTACCATTTTAGACCTGAAAGTGTGTTTGATATAAAGATGCAGCATGTGCTCACTGGGCAAGTTCAGACCTCCCAAGTTGCTAATAAAATGAAGAGAGATCCATATGAAGTCACACTGAGCCCTGGAGGAAAGGCAGGATATGAATCAAACCAGTCTAAGGGCAAGATTCCCATACAAGGGGATCACAGCTCCTTTCAGCTCCACCCACCTCATCCAGTGCTTAAAAGCTGACTGGAACTGTAGTTATCCAAGTGTTGCTGGACTCAAATTCCCCAGTACTACCTTATATCCATTAGGACGTATTTATTGAAATTTGATGCAGCAAAGCCCACATTTCTTGGTAAGAAAAACTGTTATCTACTGTGTTTATACTTGGGAAATTAATATGAATGGTTTACATACTTAGTATGTTTCTGATAATAACTGGAAGAGGCAGTAAACAGCAGGGAAACTACCTGGATTTATTCTATTCATCACTGTTCCAAGTTCGCATATTTTAGCCTTCCCCAACCTTGTGTCCTCTAGATATGCTGAGACTTTTGGGCTCCACCCATCTAGAGGTCATCAGGTTGGGAAAAGTTGGATTATAGTCATAAATATACGAACTAAAAGCTTGCTTTAAAAACACCATCGGAAACGAAATCTTTCTGAAGCAGCTTGTAGACAATACATTCCAAATATTTTAATAGCATTATAATTTGTCTATAACTAAAGCGTCGGTTCTTTTCCCCAATATTGATCTTAGAATCAGTTCATGGGATTATGCTTATCCCATGAAAGGGTTCCATAACAACTGTAACATGCTAGCTTTCTAAAACAGATGAACGGATCAATCAATTACCAAGGAGCATAGGTCCCGGGCTTCCGGCTGCACCTTTCCGAGCACGACAATATCCTTCCTGTCCACTGATAGAAAGACTTCCCAGCCAGTTGCATTCCATTTGCAATGGACTTCAACTCCAGTCCCATAATCCCCAATTTATGGGAGATTAAATCAAACGAATCTGGAAGACATTCGGTACAGGAAGACTAATCAACATTCAGGCGAATTAGCACATTTAGGCGACCATAAGCAGAACAGTCGTTGCTTGCTCCTGGATCCATCCACACTCCATTTACGGTGCCTGCAATTCCCAGCGTACTCACATATGTCCCTTGGCGCATTGTATACTGGGAAATGTGGTCTCCGATGAGATTCTGAGGTATGGGCGCACTGCGCATCTGCAAACTTTCGTGCTGTCCTTCCCCTACGGGGCTGTTCTGTGATTTGCGGGAAATGGGGGTGTCCTAGCAACTAGCCCAGCCAGCAGTTACTGACGATTCCAATGCCCCCTTATAAGAAGCGGCCGGCGAGGAGCGAAAGGGAGTCAGTCTAGCCTCTCCCCGGAGCAGAGGCGCCCTTTCTAATTGCTGTTGCTGCTCAGCGCCTTGTTTCTGGGCTTCAGTCTTCGCGGAAGCCCGGGAACTCCTCTCCCTAGTTCCCCTTGGTCGCGCCTATCCAGTTGCCCATTGGAACTGCCCCTGAGATTTTCGGACCGTGCCCTGGGAAAGAGTGGGGAGGAGAGATCCCTCTGCAACCCACAACTCACGTGCCGAAGGATGCTTGAGTCTATTCGTGTCACTGGTGAGTAATAGTGCCGCACGGTCTTTGTTTCCTCATCCGTCAGATCCTTATCGTAGGATTTGTGATGAAACGGGATGGCCGGGGGAGGGTTTGGATTTAGCGTCAATTACTGCAGTCCGACAAACCCTATTGAAATAGGGTTCAAATTAATCCTGGCTCACTTGTCCCATTGATTTCAAATGGGTCCACCCCAAATAGATCGAGGCTTTAAGTTCAGTGTGGCAATGTGTCATTTCTGGCATGAATTTAAATCCATTAGAGAGCAATTATGTCAGTCCCATGGGCTCTTTTGATGGGTAGAGTAATGTGGGGCTTGGTTTAATTGAAAATATATCAAGTCTGCATAGTAGTGGTTAAAAACAGTGCATCATTTATTTGGAACTGGGAATTGTTTTCTCAGTTAAATACCTGATTGCTTTATTATTTTCAAGATTAGTGTGATTTTTTTTTTTTGGCACAGAGATACCATCATCACAAAGGTACCATTACCATGGTCTGAGACATAGGTTATCTTTTCTCTCTCTCTCACACACACACACACTCATGTAAATCTGTATAAACAACCATTGATCTGTCTGCACAGAAAAAAGAGGAGACCCTTTTCTCTGTGCATAGACAGGAAAACTGTGGGATCTGACATGGAGAAAGTGATGTGGATAGATCATTTCCTTTCCTTCTTGTGCACAAACAGGTAAATGAATAGTCATGCTGGATATGAGGAGAGAAACTGTCTTTGTTTGCAACCACATTAGGGCTACCAGTTCTGGGCTACAAACATCCAGACTACTACATGTCATCGAAGATTTGGAGTATTGTGTATCTGTTTGCTGTCATCTAATGCTTGTCTGGATGTTTGCAACGCAGCTCTGGTAACTCTAAGCCAAATCAGTTCCCTTCTTCTGTGTCCAGAGGAAGACATTTTGCTTCATTTTCTCCTTTGTATAGAAGGTAGAATAGCTTTCTCTGAGTGGGATAGGATTTCAGGAGAGAGATGAAGTTTCTTGGGGTTTCCAGCTCATTCCTGTACTAAATTACTCTGCCTTTAAGAAGCTTCTTTGAACAGGTTGCATGTATTGCAAGAACTTGTAAACACTGGGTCTCTCTCTCTCTCTCTTTGTGTATATATACCCTCCTTCTCTCTCTCTCTCATTACAGAATTTATATATCTAAGTTCTGTAATACTGCAAATGTTCCAGTTGCATGTGTCCTTGTAAAATAAGGAAGACTGGCACTATCATTGAACAGACTTCCTTGTGGCTTTGGTCTGGCCACATTGTCAGCTCCAATGATTAGAAGAAGGCCTGATAGTTAGAAGAAGGCCTCCTGAGGAGGGAGATCTCATATTTGGCACCCAACTGTTCAAACATGTTTCTTGGCTACAAAATAAAATGCTGTACATTGCCTTCTTTCAGGTTTGATTTTTACTGTTCTAGATGGACTGGCCTGCAGATTGTCCTCACTCTTGGTATGATTTGCTCTTAGCTTCATTCCTTCCCTTTTGGTCTCACCAGGAAAGTGATCCTACCAAGAGTTTGTATTTCCATCAGTGTTGCTCTCAGGATCACTGAATCTACTGAGTTTTTCCACCTCATCAGAGTGATAATCACAAACCAAGGAAAACATGAAATTGCCAAAGTTGAAATGAAGTATAAATTAGATGTTTTTAGGAAACTAGTGGATGTAGGTAAACTGAGGTGATTAAATGATATATTAGGTCATGAGACTATAAAAGGGAATGGAGTAGCAATGATACTAAAAAGGACATAATTAATAATTAACATAATTAAGTTGGCTGTAACTCTGTCAGTCATCTCTATTAGAATTAGTGGATATCTAGGGAGTATCAATGTTATTCACTTATTGTAGATGCAGTGGTAGAACGCTGAGGAATGGTATGGTAAGGTAAATTGCATGAGATGCTAAATGTAACATCTAGTATGGATGTAGTACAACTAATGGGTCATTGGAATGCAAAAGTTAGAGAAATGGAGGAACTTGCAATTATTGTCATTGAGTAAACACAATAATGCAGAAGTTAGGTTAATAAACTTTGGTGAAGAGAAATTTTTGTTCATTGCTAACACCTGCTTCAAGTAACATAAATACAGACTCACTACTTGGTTATCACTGGATGGACAGCATCAGAATTAAATAAAGTACACATTAGGAAGCAGAATATGGAAAAGTGCACCCAGTTAGCTGGTCCCTTCCAGGTGCAGATTGTGGAATAGACCATAGATCATAGGTGTTAAGTATATGGCTTAAACATAGAAAATTGAAAACAGCAAGTTGCTGGCATGATTTGACCTACAGAACATTGTCAAAGTGTAAGATCAATATAAAGAATGGGTTAAATGTATTCAATATATGTAAAAGAGAACCTGAAGAGCTGTGGAAGAGCAAGGAGACATTAGGAAAACCAAAGCCAAAAAATATTTCCTGAATTTGAAAGAGAAAAATCTCCTAGTGGCTTTCAGAAGCTGTCTTGATAGCCAAAGAAAGAAGATGAAAACCTTAGGGAACAAGGATGTACAGCGACAAAATGCTGATTTCCAACATCCAGCAAGAAAGGACAAGGAAAGCTCTTAATCCAGAATGTTAACTAATAGAGAAATATAACAAGAAAATGAGTTATTTTTAAGAATATCAGAGAAATCAGAGGAAAATTACTGCTAGGGTAGGAATACTTAAGAGTAGTCATGGAAATGATCTAATAGAGTCATGTAAGGTTGAAGGAAGATGGAGTGACTCTACTGAAACTCTTTATAAACATGATTATAGAATAAAAGAAATATTTGCAGAGAGAATTTATTCATGAATCAACTCCACAAAAAGAGAGGCATGATGGGCAATTGATCAGCTGTCAAATAGGAAAGAACAAGGTACAGATGAAATAAATATTTAAAGCTGCAGGAAAAGAGACATCTGAAGTGCTACAGCTTTATACTGACAAATATAGAAGAACAAGATGGTGTGGCCTAGAGACTGGAAAATATGTGTAAATACACCAAGATGGGAGATGCAAGAGAGTGTGTAAATTAGCAACCCATCACACAAATTCTTCATCTAATCTTATAATTCTCTGAAGTTCCATTGTGTTTTGTGGATCTCCCTTCCACGTAAGGGAGTATATTTGTAATTCTAAGCATGCTTACTCAGTAGTAAGCAGCAGTGGATTTATTGGGATTTATTTCACAGTAAACATGTTTTGGTTGTTCTGAGCTCTATATTGGCTGATTGTGATTGTTCTCATACCATAAATTCTGGTTTGGCATTACACCCATATCAGCCCTTTCTCTTGCTCTTGTTTCTGAACTGCAGCTATGATCATTCTTGAGATATAGGTCAGATGACTTTCACTTCTGTTCTCTTTCAAGTGGATGTGTTCCCTTATATTAATTATCAAGTGGCCGTTTTCCAGATGTTATTTTTTTTAATTAGAAATATGTACCAATTAGATTTTCTAGACCTTTGGTTAGGTTGTAGTTTTATGTTTAGCTTTATACATTTTTGTAGTCATATTAGTCTTAAAACGCTAGACAGATGTTCAGGGTTGTAATAGTTTCATCAATTGGGGGGGTTTTGCTTTATGCTTTGTATGTTATGACTGTGTTATAATCTGTGGTTACAATAATAAACCAATTCATAGCTATAACCAAGGAATTAAATAATTCCTTGCATTTGTACAATATGATAAATTATGGTTTGTTTTTAATAGTGAATAAGATACAGTATTTACATGAGCAGACCATCATGTTATTACTTGGCCCATGTGTGACTTCCGCCATTTTGTTGTTACAGAGTGGAAAGATGTCTTATGATACCATACGATAGTCATGAATGTATTTTACTAAGCAACATTGATTCTTGTGCTGAGCATATTGCATACTATGAATTTCAACAATGAACAAATCAAAGATAACTCAGGGGAAGAATAAGAGAGCAGGAGCACCTCTAAGTAGATGCATACTACATTTATCTCAGCAGTTATTAGTATTTTCTATAACTGCAATGTTCTGTAAGTTTATCCTGAATAGGATAACCATCTAATTAATACAACAGGCACTCTGTGCTAGATAGGTGTATAGGCAGGAACTAGAGTTAATTATATTATTACAGGATATGATCCAAACGTGTTGTTAATGCAATACCTGCTCTGTTTACATTCACAGTTAGTGAACTGGAAATCAAAATATGCATATTCTTGAGTAGGAACTATAACAACAGGAAGAATCAGTTCAATTTATTTTCCCTCAAATAACAAAAGGAGGTTGACCTTATTGATATGTTTCAATACTGTGTTTGTAATATTTTTTTTTTCCTTTTCCTGTGGCAAAAGCATTAAGTCTCTAAAATCCTGAGGCTGAAAAAAAAATGACTTTAGTGTGCAATATGCTCCCCAAGTAATTTTCCTGCCACATTCCCCCCATCTCCCCATGCAAGGAGTGCTTGAGCTTGGATGTGACACTGAACCAGTGCAGAAAAATGGCCATTATTTTTAAAACTGAGGGTCTCCTCTGGAAGTATGTTTGTGAACATGTTTCCTTTCCAGGGTCAAACATGGGAAAAGAAATGGGTGGAAATTTAAAGGAGACTTAATGGCCATGCTAGCTGAGGAATTTTGAAAGAATGGAAGGTGTACAGAGGGCATCCCGACTGGGAAAGCTTAATCTTGTCAATATCACTTTTCCTGCTGGAAGAATCTGCAGAATCTGATCATTTTGCAAAAAAGATAAAATGAGCCCCATATGTTACAGTGCAAGCTTTACCCCTTTCATATGTCTATATTTATTTATTTATTTTCTATCCCACCTTTATTATTTTTATAAATAACTCAGGGTGGCGAACGTACCTAATACTCCTTCCTCCTCCTCTTTTCCCCACAACAGCAACCCTGTGAGGTGAGTTGGGCTGAGAGAGAGGGCCTGGCCCAGGGTCACCCAGCCGGCTTTATATGACATCATGACATAGCATGCAACTAATTTTGCTGTTCCCCCCCCCCCCATGGATATCTTTATTTCCCATGTGAGTTTTTAAAATCATGGAGCAAATGAGTGTTTTTAAATTATTGTTTATTAAAGTAGGCAAGGCAATTTTCCTGTTTCATAGAGTCATGCACTTACACAGGAATGTTTATGACAAATTCAGTATGTTAACATAATGAGGAAAATCCAAAAAGCTTCCAGTTCTGTATTTTTAAAAGACAGTAGGCAAATTTTAAAAGAGGCAAATCCAGCCTATGTACTTTTTTTGTTGCACTAATGTTGATAATTGTGTATGGAAGTGCCACAGTCCAAATTTCTTAGAGATGTGTATATTTTCATATTAAAAATTCTTTTGTGTATTTCTGTGCCTGCATTCACATTACTTGTTAAAATCTAGAAAAACCTTTATTATGTATTGAATCGTTTGTCTATTTTTTTAATTCAGAAAAGCTTCACTGGCCAGAGCGAGAGCTCTCCAAGAAGTCCCTCTTGAAGCCTGAAGAACAGAAATTCCTTTGTAAGAATGAAACCAGAAGCATTAAGTCCTGCGTCCTTAAGGACAACTTCACCACAGGGACAAGCAGCTACAATGTTTTGCTGCAAAGCAAAGAGGAAAAAAAACACCAGAAGCATTCATCAGCCCACCACAAGAGACTCCGGAAGTCTACCAAACTTGCTCATGGCTCACGCAGTGAGCGCCACAAGGTTAAGTTACCACTGCTCATACCCCAAAATGGGTGGTGCTGTTTCAAAAGGCAGCCCTCCTTTTTCATCTCCAGCTCGCTCCGTAATGGGCTTAAGTTAGCACACAGTATTTCCGTGACAGGGAGCAGCATAGGATTGTCAACTCCGCCCAAGAACAAATCAAAAAGGCATTTTTCCTTTAGCCTAGGAAAGCCCAAACAGCTACAGGCATCTAAAAGCTACTTAAAAGAAGGAGATGCCACTGGTCGAAAGTTCTGTATCCTCACTGCCATCAAGCCTTCCAATGTGGAGAGGGAGAAGATAAAGTTCTTCAAATCAGATTTTACCTCTAATCCACAGTTCGAATATGCAAGTTCTGCCCTGCCCAGTGTACTTGAAAAGCACAGCCAAGCATCCAACTTATTTCTTAAGCAGGTAAATATACTTTTGCTCTACCTATTTCTCATGCATCATTCTTTCTGATTCAGGTTTTCTGCTTTCCCCATACCTCCTACTCTTTCGTTAGGTCTGTTAGCCTAGAAGGGAGATGATCTGACTAGGGAAGAGCATTTGAAAAGCAGGATGCCACAACAGAGGGAACTCTGCGGCTTTCCTTTCCATTTTAAAAAGTGGAAGTCTTAATCAGGGCCTCTGTTGACAGTGGCCTCTGTAACAAGAAATGGTGACATCAAAACAAGAACATGCGCATCACCATGCAAATGGAATAATTACATAATCTGTGTCATGATGTTTGATGTAACCTCGCAGACACCCATACCTTTTGCTTAGGCTTCTGAGGGAGAAAGCGAAGGTGTCTCAGACTCAGGTACAGGGGTGAGCTGGGGTCAGCAATGCAGTGCACACATGCATTTCACAATCACATCATCATGGCCACCATCTTGATTTTTCTGGCACATTCTTAGGATACTGCTGAATAAAGTAAAGACATGACAAAATATGTCAGCTGTATCAAATTACAGGAGACTGAGATCTATACAGCAAAGTTAACAAAAAACCTGAGCAAGAGAGAGAGAACAGGAGCAGATGTAAAACCAAGCAAGCTGAGCAAAGCAGCAATGAAAGGAAATGAAGCATCCCTCACACATCAACCCATACTTTCCTTGCCAACTTCCCTTACTGGTTCCAGTTCTACCAGGACTTTGGGGCCTGAATCTTAGGCCCCATCAGGAGATTGCTTCTACTGTCCTTTCTGCTTTCCTGACCCTCCTGCCCACTGGACCTTTTGGGGAAAAACATTGCAAAGCTACTGACTTCCTCTCACTGTGAACCTTACTCTCCAGTTTTTCATTGGAAAAGGGCAGTAGTGATAATAATAGAATTCTTAGGGCCATCATATTATGTGTTGGAAATTGCCAGATATTTCGTTTCCTGTAAACGAATGAATACTTTATTATACTCAGTTGTGATCAGTACAGAAAAGAAAGAAAAACATTGTAATAAACGTCCCTATGCATATAACCATAATCCTAAGCCATATGTATATAGATAAATGAATAAGTAAATAAATTGTAGACATAGAACCCATAAAACCTGTAAAATTAATCTAAATAACTAAACCTATAAAACCTATTATCTGTGAAGCTGTCCACTTTGTTTACTACTGTAAAACCTTTGGTTAGGTGCACTTAAAAAGATCAGAAATAAGGTAAAAACAGTAAATAATTTTGTGACGTACAATCTTTAAAATATTAAAATAAGATAAAATGTAAAATTTGTCTTTTTAAACCGGCTGATGTTTTTTGTCCGTAAGACTTTCATGGACTTTTATGTGTTTTTGTATAGCCTTGAAGCAGAATCTCACAGCTTGTGCTGAGTATTAGGGACTATGTTCTTCAGTAGTAAAAGGAGGTAAAATTCAGCAGGCTGCCCTTTAAACCTTTCAATAAGCAGGGCTTTGGCAGGGAAGACAAAGAGCAAGATGATGCCCCTTCATCAGTCTATATATAGAAGCTAACTACTTTGTCAACTGAACTCTACTTTGATAACAATGGTGAGATAGTTTTCAGCCAGGATAAGTTTTATGTTTTAAACTTTTGACCCAAGAAATAGAATTCAGGAGGGCTTCAGCATCTGCCTCTTTCAGCAGTTTACTCTAATTCGGTCTGGTTCTGCAAATTTCATTAAAGTTGCCCCATTTTATGCCAGTCTCATTTTTGACAGGGATTTCTAGATTGAATTTACTGTTTGCTGGTAATTTAATGGCTTCATCTCAGGGCAGCAACCTTATACTTATTTCTCTGGGAATAATGGAACTATATCTAGTGAACTTCTACAGTATCCTGTATGTCTTAAAGAAATAAATGGAGGCTGCTACCAATGTCTGTTACCATTCCCAATGGACCACAGAACACTAGCAACTTCGAGATCAAAAGCCAACAAGAGGAAATGGGCCTCTGAGCAAAGATGGACCAAGGCAGGAGTTGCACAGCTGTAATCCTCCCATGAATAAAACTCATGGGAGTTTTGTTGGGATAAGCGCTGAGCAAGAGAGATATATACCTCTTAGTTTCTAACATTTACATTATAATCTATATATTGTGGGGCTTCTCCACTTTTTCAGGCTTGCAAAGCAGGGACCAAAACCCAAAGTTAGTTTTGACATTGCTCAAGTTTTGACTATCCAGGACTGATAGGTTGGTCAAAAAAATTGTGACTTCCTAATTTGCTCAGTGATTCTTGATGGGTGGGGGGCGGTTCATGACTCACAGTGTGAGAAGCCTTGGACTAAAGTTTTTGTGAAAACATTGCCCTCAGAGCAAGCAATACATAATTTTTCATGCATTTGTGAGTCCAGCATTGTCCTCTGTGGTCACCGGTTGTAATGCCCTGATGGGGTAGTTAGTCTTGCATAAAAGTCTTCTGTTAGTAGTTTTTAAATATTATTTGGGGCATTAAAAGTGGACAGGATTATATAAATACTTTTCTTAAACCATTTTAATGCATCATTTAAAAATTGTATATTAGGAAAGAGTTTATCCATTCTTTAATCCATTTTAAAATGAAAAATAATTCTCCCTACTTTTTTTGTGCCTTCACAAGCAAGGCCTAGTCAACCATCTCTCGGGAATGATACAGCTCTAGATTTAATGCACTGAGTAGATTACATAGCCTTCAGCACTTTTTCCACCTCTTGGATTTTGAAAGGAAAATAGTTCTGATCTGGGAAAGGCAAACTAAGGGGCTTAGCAGTGTGTTAAAGTGGGGAAGAGTTTTAACTCTTCCTACACATGCACCACTTTTGCTTTACAGTCAAGCCTTCCAACCTTAAAAACATGATTGGAATAGGTCAGGTTTAAACAAACATTCCTGCTTTTGTGAAATCTAGTTTAATGTTACAATTTAATTTCATTAGAAACCAAAAGATATTAGATTACCGATACTGATCATTTGGAAACACTATCTGTATCTTTTGTTGTTTTCTACCTCGTGGTATCCTTTGTTCCCTCTGAAAAAACAAGATAGCACAATGAAGGATTAGATCAGAAGATAAAATATTAAAGGGAACAGTCTGTTTAAATGAAATGATTGTTCAATAGAAATCATAGATATGTGTAATAAGTAATGAGCATTATAAATGGCTATCAATATTCTAGGAGTTTGCTTTGGAAACTGGAGAATTATCATTCTGAATTATTTAGGTCCCTTGTTACAAAATGCAATGGCACTTCCTTCATAGCAGGAAACATATTTTCCTTTTAGTATCAAACATTTCATAGGTTTACATGTCAACATTTGTAGATGTGAGAGAAACTTCTCATAGTCATGGGATATAATGTGAATATGGAACAGTATGTCATTTGCCATACCACAAAGGCAGGTGCATTCCCTTTAGTAAGAGAGGACTGCTCTTGGTTTGTGTCTCTTTTCAATGGAGCTGCCCCCTCTTTTGAAGTAAATGAGACAAACCTCATATGCAGGGACTCCAAGATAGATTCACATTACCATTTATAGGTGGTGTAATGAGAGCAGAGGACCATTATCAGAGTTACTAGGAGTAGTATCTAAACAATGTTAATGGTATATTCAGACATGTTGCCTTCAGATCAGCATAGACATTTTTGAAAAGGTAACTCAGATGCCTGTTCATCACTGGAAGAAGCCTCTATATGGGCAGCCTGCTTTTGTGACACATGTAATTCCCAGCCAAGAGCAAACACAGTCACTGTGACCTCCCATTAGAAGGTCTAGCTTATTTAACATTTGTGTCTACTGTTCTTTTGTCACAGGCCATTAGAATTATGGAACTCACTTTGCAAAAATACGGAAGCTATGAAAATTTTGAGCAGTCCACTGGAGGAAGCCTGCTGCCCAGGAGTCGCATCTGGAATCATGTCCGAAAGTATATGGTGAAAGAAGGCTGCCTGGGCGAGGTTGGGTCACTTTTGAAGCATTCCTTTGAAGTAGAGAGTCTCAGTTTATCCAGCATTCCTAATTGTAGTCTCATTGTAGCCCATCATTCTCACAGGTGACATACATAAATTACTAACAGGTGACCAGATAGCTCTAAAGAGTGATGACCACATGATGCAGGAACTACCATTTTATTTATACACACATATATATATATATATTTCAAATTTCTACCACTGCCCATCTCTCCTGAAAAGGGGACTTTAGAATAAACAATAAATAAAATGCTGTGTGAACACATCCACTGTAGATCAATGCCTTTATTTCAGCCCAGCCTAGTTCACAGGGTTGGGTGAAAGAAATGGAGGAGAAAATGCTATGATGCTGCATTGAGTTTTTGAAGGAAATATGCAATATAAACCTGCCAAACAAAGAGAAAAATTGAACTACTGTATTATCTACCACCAAAAGTGAATGAAATAGGGTAATTTTTATAGAAAAGGAGTGCATATTTTATTGAATGAAAACTGTGAGTACAACTGGGATACTTTTTATCTTCTATGGTTTGTCTGTCTGTCTGCCTCAGATTGTGGTTCACCTTTCTGAAGACTTGCTTTCTCGGGCCTCAATGACTGTGGTGAATGGCCGTCCAACTCTTACCATCAATATTTCCACTGCAAGGGAACATTGGCTAGAAGGGATGCTCAGGCATGAAATAGGTATGTAATAGTTATCCTGCTTGAGTTTTCCCCAACCCAAAGCGCTCCAGCTATGAAAAAATGGCTAAGGAGGATTGCAGATGGAATTAGCAGGCATAGGGAAAATTAAACACATGTCCTTACTTGCCTGTATATCTGTGCATATGCAAATACAAATCCTGTATGCTACTTCCATGTTTGGATTGCTTCTGCAAAAGTGGGCTGGCAACTGGCTTTTGCAAAGTATCAGAATACCTTTTTTAAATAATGGTCGTAACCCACTAAATGTAACAGCCTACTATTCTTGCTAAAATAAACTGGCATTTAAGAGAAACTGCTTGTGCATTTGGTCAGTCAAAATTATATAGTTTCTTATTATCCTCAGAAGTCTTTTTAGTGGCTGATGGCCACTGAAGAATTCTGTCTCCTTGGCAGGAAGAAAAAGCAGTTTCACAGTTGCAATAGCCTATAATTGATGGAGCAGGAGGAAAGTTAAGAGTTCATGTAAAAAGGACTCTGAAGAATTGCTTTGGAGCTCATGTGAGTGCAGCACCTCTCTGTTCATCACTAAAATAGCCTGAGTTTTTTCAGGTTTCTGCCTGAACCTTAAAAAAAAGTAGCACTGCTTTAAGAGTTGCCTAAACTTTAATGGATGGATTCCTTAAGTAGCAGCAGCAGAACTTTTTTTTTCAGGCTATACAGAAGCCTGAAAATACTCAGGCTACTTTAGTGATGAACAGAGAAGTGCTGGACTCACGCAAAGTATGAGGTACTTCTTGTGAATAACTCCCAACATGTGCACAGCTCTGGATGAGAGAGCTTTTTAATCCACCAGCAAAGCATAGTACAGGTAGTCCATGGTTTACTATGGCAGTTGGTTGCACCACTTAGTGATTGCAATTCCAGCAGTCCCAGGAGCTGTCATGAAGTGAATCACTTCAGGTCATTAAGCGGGAATGTCATGTGGTCTCCATTTACAACCTCCTGCCAGCTTCCCCATTGACTTTGCTTGTTGGAAGCTGGTAAAGAGGGTCACAAATGGAGACCATATGACCATGGGGTGCTGCAACATCATAATTGTAAGCTGGGCACTGAGCACCGAGATTGTGATCATGTGACCATGGGGACACTGCAAGGGCTGGAACACTGAGGAATGGTCATAAGTACCACTTCTTCAAAGCCATTGCCAGTTCGAATGGTCGCTGAATGAGTCATCGTTAATCGAGGACCACCTGTAATAATTTCAGTGAAGAGTTCAT
Source organism: Candoia aspera (assembly GCF_035149785.1). NCBI lineage: Eukaryota > Metazoa > Chordata > Lepidosauria > Squamata > Candoiidae > Candoia > Candoia aspera. The sequence goes on from NC_086156.1 coordinate 47,367,596, forward strand.
ATGAAGGCAGTGGTATAAGATTTTTTTCCCTTTTGTTGCTGAGTCTGTTTGCTTTGTTCTATAAAAACATATTTGCCTTATCTTTTTATCAATTAAGTCAATATTATGGTATCTTTGACCATCTACAGATAGTCCTCACTTAACAACCATTCGTTTGGTGATGGTTCGGACTTACAACGGTGTTGAAAAAATTACTTATGACTGGTTCTCACACTTATGACTGTTGCAATGTCCCCACGGTCATGTGATCATCATTTGGGTGCTTGGCAACCAGTTTGCATTTATGACTGTTGCAGCGTCCTGTGGTCATGTGATCACCATGGTAGCCTCCTTTCAAAGAAAGGAACAGCTGTGCCAGAAAGTAGCAAGTTATTCTTGTGGCCAGAAAAATGGGCTCAGAGTAATCTATCCATCCATCCATCCATCATCACCAAGAGAAAGGCACAGAGTGTGAACCAGAGTTCACCCGTTACCGTTTTAAGTTTGGCCCAATTCATTTATGCTTTGGTTTGCAGTAATCTTTTTGACATTGCCTATATGTATGTTGGTGCACTCTTACAGGAACTCATTATCTTAGGGGCATTAACAACAACAGCCAAATATGGAACAACTGGAGCGGGCGCCGAAAGCATGGGTTAAAACCCATCAACCCCACTGAGGAAGGCCTGGCCAGCATTCACAGTGTTCTGCTTCGAAAAGATCCTTTCCTGTGGCGGGCTGCCCTTTTGTACTACACTGTCTACCAAGCCAGCCAAATGTCCTTCAGTCAGCTCTTTCAGGACATTGGGAGATTTGTCACGGACCCCAGTACTAGGTGGGATTATTGTGTTCGAGCCAAGAGGGGCTGGACTGATACTTCACAACCAGGTAAGCTTTCTTTTGTCTTTCGCTTGCAGGTTTTCTTTGAAGATGGGACTTCAGGGGGATGCCAGCAAGAGATGAACATTCCCCTTAGTACAGAAAGCATCCTTTACCAATAAAAGTCAGAAGAGAAGGCATCTTCTGGGGAATAAGGCAGCACAAGATGTAGTTGCAGTTATTTAGAATGAAGTTTTGTAATGACTATGTGAAGAGAATTCTATGGAGATTTTTGATCTTCACAATCATAGATGACTTTCTTCAACAGCATGATTGTAGTGTTGTCCTGGATGTCAGTAAAGGGAATTCTCCCCTCATTGATAAATCTAATTTATGATGAAATGCTTAGATTTAAGAGTATTAGCATCCTGGTTGTAAACCTCTATGTAAACGAATAATCACAAGACGTCTTACCTCAAACTCTTATTTTTTGCCATAATGGTTGATTCATCTTACAGCAGCAGATTTTAGGAGTTAAAGTTTATTCTTAGTTCCTTTTGTATGATTTACTTGGGGTATAGCTAAATCTCTTAGGTAGGATATGGATTGAAGTATTAATCTTCTAATATACCTCTGGATTCTATATGTGGTTTAGTCACTAAGTTCAATGGGACTTAATCTTGAGTAAGTTTGTTTGGGATTGCAGTCTTACAACACAATCCTTTGTATTGCAGCTTTAAATCCAACTACTTCAAAGGGATTTATTCCCAAGTAAGCAAGTGTGACATTTTTGTTTTATTTTTCTTTTAAATTCAAAGATAAATGATTCTTTTTTGATGCTGCCATAGAGTAGTAAATATTTTACATTTTTAAAAGTTACAGTCTCCACCATGATTTCTGATTCTTTTAGGGTGCTTTAGTAAAGATCAGGTCTACTTGGATGGCATCCTGCGAATTCTGAGATACCGACACTCTATTGATTTCTACTTATTGACAGCTCTAGGAAAGGTGAGTAAATGGCTGGATGAGAAAATGTCAACCTAAATGGAGTCTGTCTGTTTCCAGTACAAACATACTATTAAGACTGGAAGCAACTGACATGCAAGTATAGAATAATCAGAAGAATAGTGAACATGTTGAAAATATTATAGATGATATTTTGGTTTCAGGAATTGGGAAATGTTGAAATTGTTCATGGCTCATCTGAAGAAGTCTAATGACCTGTTTTGTCTGTCAACTGAAGAAGTCTAGGGCTTAAATACCCTTAAAGAGAAATGGCAAACATTTAGTTAGTACATTTACTAATTCAACACCCACCTATTCCTCTTGCTTTTATGCAGCTCCCAGGCTTTTTAGTAATACTCATTTCTATTTTTCTTCTGAGTAGGGCCTTCTTGGTTTAAGTTAATAGTGATGTTTGTGTTAATACTGTCAGGTGTCCTGAGCCTTTTCCTGCTGTTTGTGATATCCCTGGATTAATCCATGGTCATAGACCCTAAAATCACTGGAAAGATAAAATTACTTTACATGAAACCATCCCACTTTATTTCAGGAGAATACAAAATGGGATACTTTCTGTTTCCTTCTTAAAACCTTCCTTAGGCTAGAATTGTTTGAGGAGATAGAAGGGACAACTTGTTACTACTACTGAGACAGAGAAGGATGGAGAGAAATATCCTCCTCTTCCTCCAAGGTCTAAGTCCAGAAGAGGTCTGCTGGTCCAAGACTTTGACTGTTGGAAGAAGAGGAAGTTATCTTTGTAAGCGCCTGCTTCTGGAGTCCTGATTTTATCTGCTCCACAGATAGCTGTGATGTGGGTAAATTTGCTTTTAATACTGGTATAGCAAGGTTTTATAATCTCCTGAAATGATTTTAGGTCTACTGAAAAAATGTTGGATGGTTTTAGTTCCCCTGGAAAAATAGGACAGCATTCCATTCCATTGTGACCATCTTAAATTGGGATTAAAATAATGTCTCCTTTGAGTTGAGCTTCTTTCCCAGTGACTTACTGGACTTATATATATATATAAGTCCAGGAAGCACTTTTTTCACAGTATTATAGAAGTGATTCACCACAGTCTTCTTTGGGGATAGTTTTCAACTTTCTAGTCTACCTACAGCCCTGCTGTTCTATGGTAGTCTCTCTTTTAAGTACTGATGAGGTCCAGTGCCACGTAGCTTCCAAGACTAGACAAGGTTGGCCAGGTGCTGCCACCTACTGGTTTCTCCTGTGTTGTACTTTATTTTAGTTAGAAGGTTTACTTCCAATTTTGGTTTCATGCTGAAGTACCATATGGGGCTACAGCTAAAAGTAAAAGCATGTTTAGAGAAATTAGATGCTTTAAAATAAGGTTAGCCTGGAATTATTTTTTCCCCTGATGTCTAGGTTTCATATGAGGATGTGGATCGCCTGAAGGATTTAGGAATGACTGAAAACATGAGGGTGCCACATTTTTTGCAAGACTATTCTCGGTACATGGAACATCTAGAAAAGATCATGGAAGTCAATGAGATATCTGACACTGAACTCCAAGCTCTTGTGCCCTAAACCAGCCCATCTCTCTGTTTCACTTATATCAGAGCTGAAACGTAGAATGACCTAACTCACAGAAGTGGATTAACTAAACTTATTTTTGATGCCTGGCAAAACCCCTATTTTTTGGACCTGCTTCTCTGTTTTTTAAGACTGAAAAACTCTGGCTACAAATCTGGAGCTCATTGCCTTTCAGAGAAAGAAAAAAAAATCCACTCTGCCCTTTTGAAGTACATGAAAAAATATGTAAACTGACCAGATTAAATTATAGCTGGAATATAGACACATCTTTTAAGAAAGTATTGCGTAGATTTGTCAATAGTACATTTTCAGATTCTGTTGTCTTTTGAATTGTCTCTCTAGAGCATAATATTTAATATTTTGGGGCTTAGCTTGTTTGATTTCTTTAGTCCATTGATTTTTGCTGTATCAAAGGGATCAATGCCCTACAGTGTGGTTTGCTATCACCAGAGTTCCAATCTGTGCTTTTACTATTGGAATTGCAGGGATGCCCTGAATGCTTGGAAGCTACTGGAAACCTGGCTACATCTCGTATGACTATGAATATAGTCTGTAGTCTTGTGGATTTTTCCAGAATAACGTGGTGTGAAGATTATGGTGGAAAGTAAACAGGGCATTTACTTGGTGGAAAGTAAACAGGGCATTTACAGTGTGTAATCCATTTGATGTCAGTTTGTCTCATTATAATTCAGTAATGGAAGTTATGTGAAAGGGCAGGGAAGGAAAATGATCTCCCCTCATGTTCATTAGATAGTTTCATAACTGCATTCCTCTGACTTGTCTTCATATTTTCGTATTTCAGGAAATTTAATTTACGGAAATGACATTCTTTTCCTCTTTATTTTATTTTTGATCATGCATAAATAGAATTATGAGAGGAAACTGGAAAGACTTGGAATTCTATTTTTTAACATCCTTTGCAGACCCACACTGAAAGATCTTGATATGTAAACAACTTTCTCTCTGTGTTATTGATGTAGATGTAAAAAGTCTCCACAATATGGTGCTTGTCAGATATTTTGTTGGATGAACACTGGATGCAAATGGGTTTATATACCTAAACAAAGGTCTCCCACTTGTTTATACATAACTGCAGGGGCATTGAAGCCTATCTAAAAGGTTCAGGTCTAGCTCACCAGAATTTTTTTTCTCTAAGATGTTGATGCTTTCTTTTTTTTTGGCACATATTCAGTTAGCACAATGTGGTGTGATGTAGAGCTCCATACACATTTTAGAGTGGATTTTCCAAATCTTTCCACAATTCTTGGTATTAATTCAATGACAGCTTATTGATGCAAAATGACCTATTTTGAATGAAAACCTCATTTAGCAAGAAGACTGGAAAAATTAATAATACAACATACTTGAATTGTGAAAAAAAGTATTCTGCAATACAATGATAGTCAAAGTAGATTTTACAGACCAAGAATTTGTATACAGTAGTTTCCATTGTTATTACTATATTGTTATATAAACTGAATCCATTTCTGAACTGAGTGAATTCAGTGAAGAGACTTCTGTTGATTTCAGGGATCTCTGATGTTGCCTGTTTAGACCAAAATTAGTTAAATTGATGGTTCACATAATAATTTATTAACCCAGTTAAACAGCAGTGTAAACTACCCAGAAATAATCCAAATAAAGACTAAATGAGCACTGTATGTGCTTTTTCAGTATTTAATTTTTGGTAGTATGGGGCAATGCATTGCAACTGTACCTTACCTTATTTCAGCAGACCTATTGTAACTGCATGCTATTGTTCAAACTGTCCTAATACAACATGTTAATACCAAGGGTCAGTATGTTCCTGCCTTTGTTCCTTACCTGTCCCAATCCTATCTCCTTAAACCCATTGCAATTGCAGTGCCATAAATATAGGCCTAGGAAAAAATAATTCAGAGTGTTTGAAAAAATATAGTAGGTCTGTACAGAGAATGACTGTGCCCAGGAGTGGAAAGAATCATTTTTGGTGGAATTGCCCCATAGTTCTTGTCATGAAACAGAATGTGGGGAAAAGACAATACTGGCCTGATATTCTACATATCTCTCAGGTAAAACCTACACTTAGTCTTAGCATGTAGCTATTGAAAACAATCGATTCACATTGACTTTCACAAAGTTAACAAAACTTTTAACAAAAATAACTTGCTCTTATCTATATTCACTTTCTCAAGCAAAAGGATTTAGCAGCAATGATAATTTTATTGGAGAGCCTGGTAATTCCCATGTCCTATCTATATCTAAATTTTAGGTTCTGAAAGCAGTTATTTTCTTACTCTTGAAGTGTGGATTTAAACATTCAGGTTGTAGACTTCACGTATGGTCTAATTTTACATACTATGTTACCACATACATGTTATCATTAGTAATGCATGTCATTCTGCTCTGCCAGATGTCGTTCTCACAGGAATGTGGAAAAATTGTGGTATATGAATGATATATGAACATGCAAAGTCATCTTGTATCCACAATGGATCTTTTAAAAAAGTCTGGTGCAATTTAACTTTAGAAAATGTCAGTGTAGTAATTTGATAGTCAACTCATTTCTCCATCAGAAAGACCACTCCATCAATTGCTCTTAATACTGTTTTTTTCTCTATTTATATAAAATGTTTTGGATTTGTAATTGTGGTTTTGTAAAGTTTTTCTGGATTTTTAAAATTGTGTGAAACTTGTTCTTAAGCTGTTGTAATGAAGTGGTAAAATAAAGCATAAGAATGGCTTTCACCAGACTGTTTCACTATGGTTATATATCACTTTAAAAAAGTTATTGCTAGATTTATTTGAACTAACAAAGATAAATTCTGCCTCTTTATCTTAGTTTAAGGAATAGCCTTATATTACCAGATCAGCAATTATGAAACATACTATCCAAATGTTTGACTAATAGTATGTTTTTAAGATGTTACTACATTACTCTTATCCTGATGCTTGAGACATGTCAGTCAGTCTTGGGAACAAATGAACTAATTGTATTTGGCTTCTGCGTGGTATTTTTTAAAAAGCAACCCTCCCCAATCTGTTTTCCTCAAGATATTTTGGATTACAACATATACATGTACAGGTAGCACAAATTCCAGCTAAAGATAACAGATTCAGATACTGGCTTTACCTGTACAGAACCTGGAGATACTTCCAAAAAAGTCAGATGTTGAAGCAACAGAATCCTGAGTGTAAATCCAATTATTCTCTTCTGAACCCAAGTTCATTAAAGGGAGTAGCAAGAAACTGGACTGCAATATTTTCCAACAACATTTTATCCTTTGTCACCAAGAACCCTTTAAATAGATTTGGATAGAACAGCAGCCCAACTGAAATCTGAAGAGCTCAAAAATCCTCTTCTTTGGAGAAATCTTTGGGAAGCCAAGCTTCAGACTCAAATCCAAACAATTTTTTTCATATTGTAGCCTTGAACTTTGCTCTTATTATTCATTCTTCTTTACTGAAATGGCATCCTGACAATTTTCCACACCCTTTTTACCCACTGATTTCTCATTTTCTTCACTGTATATTAATACCATCATATTTTCGCCTTACTTCTGAATGAGAAGTTATTTGAGTCCAATAGAAGAGAATATCTGTAGCTCGGGGTTGAACTGTGGAGTCCTTGATGCGCTCTGAGCTTGGTGATTTGCTTGCAGTTGTTTCATTACCCAACTAGGTAACTCTTGCACTGATGATGTTACCTAATTGGGTATGAAACATCTGCAAGCAAGCAACCAAGCTCAGAGAGCACCAAGGACTCCAAAGTTATTTGAGTCTCTAAACAATACAGTGATAGACAATTCACTAGTTACCTAAACAATACAGTGATAGACAATTCACTAGTTACCTGCCAATGTTTTGACACAAATGTAATATTATAACTTCTCAAATACAGAAAATTGGATGTAGGAGACACAAATGTGAATACAAATGAGAAGAGACACAGGATCATTTAATGTATTTGCAGGGCAAATATATGGCCAAAACAATTTTTTACAGAACAGGCACCGGTTTCCTGTTTGGAAAACCTCTCTGCCATTCAATTTTGAGAAAAACTAGCACTCTCAGGTAATCCTTTCCTGAATTGACACCCAGTTAATATTAAACAGGTGTTATATTGCTGCAATAAAGTTCTTGTAGTTGATCAGCTTAATATTTGCAGTAGCACTATTTAATTATTTGTGTTCAAGAGCAAATGGATGGTGGCCAATTTCTCAAAAACTGCAAATGCGAGCTAGTTCATAAAACTGTATTGTGTTCATTGATCAAGAAATCCACACATGGTAATATAAATGAGCAAGGTGTGAGTTCATCCAATCATGATTCTTTTTTCAACTAGATTTGTTTACAAAAAGAGATGATGTCCATAAGTTCCAAATAGTTAAGCTGAACATTATAGATTTAAGCCAGTTTAGTATCATTGTCTTGATAATGTTCTTTTGAAAGCTAGTTGAGACAGTGTTTAGCTACGTACTTTATGATTATCTGCTAGATAATGCATTACTTGATAAAAGTGGAGTAAACATGAAACACAAAAGATTATCATTTCCCTCCCTCCCCCCAGTTGTTAGAAATGGAGACTTTTCCTTCTAGGCTAAGGGTTCACCATCTGATGAACGAAACAATAGATTATTTTTCTTTATAGAGGGTAATAATTTGAGAACAGAAATTAACAGTGGAGTCATTTCAGTCTGATAACTGATTTCAACCTCTCTCGTCTTGTTCATGTAATTTAATTTGTTCAAGCTATCACACATTTTTTTCCATGCATACTGCACGAGAACTGAACATCGAATTACATTGTGAAGAATTTTTAGAATTCTTAGAAAAGGCTTGTGCTTGTTTCTATGTCTGCTTGTTTCTAGATTATCTGGAAAAGCGACTGTTCTATGAAATAACAAATCCTATAAACTTTGCAATGTGGTTTGCACGGCAAACTTGAACATAATGCTGTATTCTAGCATTCTTATATTTTAGGAGGTAGAACTCCCTGCTTGGTCCATGACTGGGAATTCTGAGAAGCAGACTCCTAATGTATCTGAAAGTGGGGGAAAGTTGCCGTATCCTATATCACTGATTCCTCTTCCAATCTACAACCTTTTGATAAAACTTATAAGAGCTAGATTGTGTATCTGCACATACTTCAAACTGTGATCTTTAATGAACACATACTATTTAAATGAACTTTGTTACTAACTCCATTTCGAAAAGAAAAATTGCTCATGTACAATAAAAGCAGATCAATTAATATTCAATAAAGTACCACATAATCATAACCAGTATTGTAATTTTTCACATTGAAGTTTTCACTCACTTCTTATAAACTATTAAGAGAAGATTCAAAAGGACTTTTTGAGGGTTAGACCTATCATAAAGGATTGAGGTCATGACAAAGAAGGCTTTGAAATTAATTCCCATTACTGCAATATGCTATACAAGAAAAGATCCAGAGCTTCTCCACCTAGGAAATCCTAGGAATTCATAGGAGTGAAGGGCCTCTTGAAGATACACTGGACCCTATCCATATTTATTGTTTATTTTCTATCCCGCCTTATATATATATATATATAAAAACTCAAGGGGGTGAACATACCTGATACTCCTATTTTCCCAACAACCCTGTGAGGTGAGTTGGGCTGAGAGAGAGTGACTGGCCCAAGGTCACTCAGATGGCTTTCATGCCTAGGTAATAGTAAATTAATAAGTAATAAGTAAATAATAAGTAAATAGTAATAAAAAAATAAATAAAAAATAAGTAAATAGTAAGGTTAAAACATTAGGTATTTTAACCTTACTATTCAATGGAAAGAATTCTGCAGTTTTCATGAGTAAGTTCCTTTAAATTTCTTTTTAAAAATTTATTGTTCTAATCAGTTTAACAATATACAAAACATTACATATGGCATAAGCCTCCAAAAAGTAAAATCTATAGAGTTAAGTCCAAACATAAATAGGTATTTTCAAATTAATCATGACAAGTAAATCCAATCATGACAAGGAAGTCCAATTGATATCAATACATTTGTTCTGTTTATGTCCACGGTCAGATTCAACCCTGACTGAAGATTATTGATTCCTTATTCTTACAGTTCCGTTTAAAGAAGTATAAATCAGGCACACCCTTATGTACAGAACTGGCTAAGGGCTGCTTAGATTTCATTTTATAAGTTTTAGGAATAATTGCTAATGGTCATGCTAGCTGGAATTTAGGAAGTTTTAATTATTAATTCAATTTTTTTTTTTATTATTTTTAAATTAAGCAATCTAAAAGGCACCAGGTAAGGCTGAGATAATCTTAGTTGTATAGTGATCACCTTTTCAATGGACTGTAGTGTTTTCTTTTTTTCAAATGATTCAACTCATGACTCATTATATCCCAATGTCAAGACTACTAGCTGTAGTAAAATGCAAGCTGGGTGTTAAATGTAACAGCACTTAGGGATTATTTTCCATTGCTGAAGTATCTCAAGCACATGACAGAATGCATTAAAAACTGGTTGCCTGAGTCTGCTCTTTCATGAGCTATTATCTTCAATTGTAGCATTTTATTAGAAGTAGAAAGAGGGAGATTGTGAACAAACAGTATTAAAAAGTGCATTTTATTTGCAGTTATCCAGGTATCCAGCCACAGAAGCACCCTCCAGGTCTCCGTAAGTCACAATCCACTCAGTGGCAATGGGATATCCTAAAACGCCCACAAAGGGGACAGAAGTGGGAATGGGAAAGGGAGATGTTAAAAGCAGAAGCTTATTCATTTTTAGATGATGAAAATACACGGCAGTTCTTGTTCACTGTCAGGCCTTGAGCGAAGGAATCTTCTAACCATCTTTTTTGGGAAAGGAAAATGAAGCTTGCATCTTCTTTCATCACCGCTCATGTTTAGAATTCAAGTCAGTGCATTCCATCATCACTCCACTTCCATTTTGAGTTAGATCCTTTCTATTCCAGTCCCTCTCGATGTAAAATTCAGCTAAAACTGGGCAGTGACTTGATGCTACTCCACCCCATGACCAGTTATCAGGGATCCAGGGGTTTGTAAGACCTTCTCTTACAACTGCCCAATGACCTGTGGGTGAAAAATTGTGCAGGGAAAAGAGCTGAATATTTGGAAAGACAAAAGAAACGCCAACAATGACAATGAAGAAAGCATCTCACTTTTAAATGTTAAGCTGTGTGCATTTTGTCAGAGACAGCACATCAAACATTTCTGAGGGTTGGACCTATCGTAGAGGATTGAGATCATGACAGAGAAGGCTTTGAAATTAAACACCAAGAAACTAAGTGGATGCAGACCTACTTAGTGCTCAGAAGCAACAAGGGAGGCTGGTGCTTAATTCAAGTTTTTGAAAGAAAATCATAGCACAAAGAACAGAAAATGAAATTAAACAAATGTGGGAGCTTACATATAGTTAACAGAATCCTTCTCCAGAATAATTATTATATTTCTAGGTTATTAAAAAGGAGTGAAGAAAATACTGAAGAAACTTGACGTATAACATGGTAAAGGAACACTGAACACTCAAGGTTATCTGACAGACACACCTTGTGGTCAGCTGTACCCCCAAAATACAATTGAAGGAGTATCTATCTTCATATATTTACTGCAGCAAATTTATGTCAAACATTGGGAAACAAACACATTCAATCTGGCTACTGTGCAAAATAGGGATGGGCCAGATTAGTCTCCAGAAGAGCAGCAGGAGACCCCCAAACCTCTATTATCCCCCACTGCTCCTGACTACAATTGTCAAAAAACAGCACAATTTCCTGGTACTCTGAGGTAGAATATACCCCAAACCTGTTGTGTAAACCTTTAAATAAGTTGCATGTAAATAATATAAAGCAAATACATTCAAAATTCAGCCTCCAAACCAATAGACAATCTATCCACTTGCAGTATTGCCTCACATATTGCAGCCCTTGATTCTCCCACAAATGTTAAATACATCCCCTGATCATCAAGAAGTGGGCCACTCTGATGTAAAACATCTACATATAGCAGCCTTTGTTGGTACCCAAGTTGGTACCCTTCATACATGTTAGAAACAACTTCCAACCTCCCCAGTCAGCAAAGTATTTGGTTATATTGTAGGAGATGAATAGAGGATACCAAGGTGGAGCCTATTGTATATAAAGTTGGCATGACACTGCAAGCAACAGGCACACAGCAAAATAACCTTTGCTATGCTTATATTTGAAGTCCTAACAATTAAGATGTACAATAATTGAAACTATTGAGAACATTGCCTCCTCCCAAAATGGAATCTTACCAGTGAAAATCTTTTTCAAGCCACGACTGATCCATATGTTGTCCAGGGACTTGGAACCTTGAGGATTCTTTGTGCTGATGTTTGTAAATGTACTTGCAGGAACCAGATGGTGGAACCTTTCCTTTCGTAACAAGTCATGGTCGCTAGTATCTGGGGGCTGGCTAAAGTCACCCAAAATAATCACATCTTTTTCACCTAAGGTTGGGAATAGTATAGTCATGAAGGGTTAGTGGAGAATGACAAAATCGATATCCAGAGGCTATATCTTGTACTGTACGTTAAACTGTATATAAAAAGACCACCATACAGTATGTGGCTATGAAAATCTAGAGGGCCACTAGATGGTAGCAAAGAGGTATTGAAAACTCCTTTTTTTCCAGCCAAGATGTGATACTCCTAACATTAATGTACTATACTGAATGTACTGTAATACAAGCTGAACTGCTCATATGCTAAGCTTCTCTGTTCAAATGGAGAGAGGAAATGTTGTGCAGGAATAAAACTGCAGACAGTTCTATCCTAAATCCTCCTGTTATTATTTATACATTAATATACTCTTGTTATCCTAAAGAGCATAAATCTTTGCAGCTGTACAAAAAAGTCCCATTTACAATTCAAAAAGATTTACTTGTAGGTGAATAGGTAAAAGTTTGCAATCCTAGTGATTCACTTCTGTTTCCTTTTAAGATATCCAATTATTGTTCTTAATACTCTTTACTAACTTCTATATACAGCTCTATTCCTCCTATGGAAGTATTCTGCCACAACTCTTGGCTTGTTTGGATTTTAAAAATGGTTGTTAAATTATTATCCTTTCTTTTTGGTCAACTATTTTCACTTGGTCTCAGAATTGCCAAGTGAATTCTGTCTGATGTCATCTGATAAGAGATAATCAGGTCTTTATCAGACATATCAATGTATTCTATTAAATAAATATGATATATTGATATATATTGATATGATCAATAGTATTCTACTGAGTAAAAACCAGAGTTAAAGTCCCTTCATCACTGCTGGCTGTGCAATGGTTCTCAGTGTGATACATATCTATGCAATGTTCCTCATTATCTCATTATATAAGTAATAAATGTAAAGAGGGTGGCAATTAAATCACCTAAATAACGGGTAAAAAGACGTGAGGAGGAGAAAGTTGAGAGAGGCTGAAAGAATTGCAGGAAGCAATGTAGGTTCATGGACGTAGCAGGAAAGCCTCAAGGATGCCAAACAATAAAAGAAATGGCATGATTATGAGCTTGTTGGATTATAAATCTTGGGATGCTTTCAGAGAAAGTTAGTGTGAAACCATTCTGGATTGTTCTCAATGATTTTTGTACATTTTGTACAGTTAGTGCTTAGTGTATCTTTGATTAGAAATTAACCATGGAAAATAATATTTAACTACATTAAATTGTTTTAACAATGTAAATAAGAATTGCTACCATAAACATGTATCTCAGTAAACTTTTTCTTGATATATTTTTGGAATTATGCCTAGTAAAAAGAATTGGTTTCATTTCAAATTTGATTTGTAACTATTTCTGAGTAGTACTGTGTATTTCTTTCTAGCACTTTCGAGTGTTTCTATATGTCCACCAGATGTGGTAAAGTGCTCCTTCTGTCTCATGGCATTTCCAGTATTTATTACTGTATGATTTGTCTATTTGGCAATTATTGACAAATTGTATACCATCTATAAAATATTTATACCAGTTTTCTCAAGTTAAAACTTGGAGTAAATTTTACAGATTTGTTCTATAATTCTTCCCATTGTTGTGTTGTGACTGTTTTTTTTTAAAGTTTTGCATCCATTTTATCATGCAATTTTTTATTTGTTCTGTCTCCAGCATCTACTCCTTTCAATTGTCTTGCATGGTTGATTCAGAAGCTGCATCCAGCTGACTCCACATTTACGTGCACATGCAGCCACTCTGCTTCATGATTTCTCCCAAGGTTATTTTCAGGAAAATAAGGTACCAATCTGGGCTCATACCACAATCACCTTCCCAAGCCAGTGCCCTACAAATTTATTGGATTTCAATTCCCATAATCCCATGCAAACACAGCCCTCAAGTTGGGGAAGGAATGTACGCAACAAAACAACAGTATGGAAGAATGTTACAAAACATTTAGCAGCAATCTTTAATGGATGAAGGACAAGGTGCAAAAACCAATGGGAAATCTGCTCCAGTGTGGCCTTGGATTTTGGTATCATTTTCAATCAGCATGAATGAATTATAGGCAAATGTTGTTTGGAAGACTTACAGAATTTAATGACTGTGTATGCACTTTATGAATGAGGCAAATCATTCAACTGTGCCCCAGACACATAGTAGTGACATATGAAGCATTGCAACACCTGCCATGGTTGCAAAAGCAAACCAATACACACCAAAAAGTGATATACAATCCTGAAAATAACCTTTGGAGGTGATTTTTGAAAGCAGCATCTATCCATATGTCTTTTTGTCACTTACGCACAACTAATCTGGTGTAACATTTTTTACATTCATAATCAATGCCAGTAATCCATTTCTTAACACCTTTTTGATGTTGGTTGGCCTAGTGTTGCATGTTACATGCCCTCTTCTGAAACTGGAGAATGCTTTCGGCAACCGACCTTGATAAATTGAACAAAGTCATGCTGTCATTTTTAGCCTTTGTTTAGCTGTAAACAAAATGCTAGGTTCTCCTGAGCCCAAGAGAGCCCATAATCTATACTAATCATGGTAAAATCATTGGGGTTTCATTGCAATTTCTCTGGATCTAGTTCCTAAGGGACAGAATAAGGGCTAAACATTGAAAATGAATTTAAGGATCAAGCTAATAACATCCACACAGGAACCGTCAAATTTCTAGTCAATGCATTATCTAAAAAACAAGAGTGAGTGAGTGAGTGAATGAATAACTTTATTACAGTCTTTGTCCAGCCTTTACAATAAAAGAAAATTGTTTAATTCAACAATTCATTGTCAGGAAAAAGGAAAACAATAAAATAGTAAAACAATGTATCTAATTAAAATGTTGCATAATTGTATAGCTTGATAAAAATATTTGGCCCAGGTATGTGAGTGTAGAATCAGCATCCCTTAAAAGGAAATAAACATAAAATCTATCAGTATGACCCATAAATTTAGAAATAATTGGGGAGATCAGAGCACGTCTTGGGGCATCATAAAAAAGACACTGTATGAGGACATGGGCAACAGTTTCTACCTCCCTGGATCCACACTGATTGCCAGAATGATATAACCAGTGCTCCTGAATTCTATTGCCAAATTCTAGATAGCCGCAAACCCTCTACTGCAGGGTACCTATACAATCTCCTTAAGCAAATATAGATGGGCCTTTTCCAGAGCCTGCTGTGATGCCCTCCCCTCAGCAGTGCTGGCAGGAAGATTTCATGAGGCTCCTTATTCACAGAGACTTTGCCCTTGTGGATCCACATACCAGGTGGCCAAATATTTTTATCAAGCTATACAATTACGCAAAAATTTATTACACAGATAATATTGTTTTACTATTTTATTGTTTTCCTTTTTCCTGACAATGAATTGTTGAATTAAACTATTTTCTTTTATTGTAAAGGCTGGTCAAAGACCATAATGAAGTTATTCATTCAATTCTAAAAAACAAGTTAATTCTTAGAGTCTACACTATTCTGCCATTTGACTATGATCAAGTTTGTTGTAATCTATGGCATTTCAATGGCCCTAAAACATTTTCATATGGTACACAGCACTTAAATTTTAAAATATACATCCAATGTTTGATCCATTCTAAGTGGGCTTCATTTTCTGAATAGGTTGCATAGCAGCCTTCTCACTATTTCTTTATTTCCACACCCTACCCAACGTTCACTGGTTCTTGTGGGATCTTTGCAGCCTAGATTGGTTCCACTAAATTACTGAAGAGTGGAACTGTCTTCATCCCCTGCATGCCAGCCAACAGCTTCTCTATCTCATTTCTTTCAGAGCAACTGGGAGCCCCTTACCTTCATGTTATTACACATGCATGACTGAAATAACTTCATGGAAATTAATGATGACCAACATTTACTTGGTTCTTAGACGGGACTAGATGTGTATTTATTTACAAAAAAATGAATTTCTATTTTGTATTATGATTGTATGCATTATGATCCTAACCATGCAGTACCAGAGTGTGTTCTGGTAGCCCATTTAGAGGGAAACTTCCACTAAAAGCCAACAACCTGACATCCTGGTTTAAGAGCAAGCAGTAATTTGTTAAATACACATTCTTAAGCTAGCTGTAAGATTAAGAAGAATGTGCCTTTCATAATTGACAGTTGCGGTGCCTCCCCTGCAGACATTCTAGTCCACTTTTGCAATATACTTCCCTCTGCCCCAACACGTTTTTACAGATCAACCTTGAGCCTAAATAGGTCTCCAGATATGTATATAAATACAGAGTATTTCTGAATATATGGACAATATATACAAATTTTATAAATCGATATTAAAATCTATGGGTGCTGTAAACTTATTTATTTATTTATTTTCTATCCTGTCTTTATTATTTTTTATAAATAACTCAAGGTGGCAAACATAATACTCCTTCCTCCTGCTATTTTCCCCACAACAACCACCCTGTGAGATGAGTTGGGCTGAGAGAGAGTGACTGGTCCAAAGTCACCCAGCCGGCTTTCATGCCTAAGGCTGGACTAGAACTCACCGTCTCCTGGTTTCTAGCTCCTGGTTTCTAGTTTCTAATCCCTTATTCCTCCAATATCTAAGCAGTACAGTTATGGACTATATACATTAAATTTTGATTAATGATAGATGTGCTCCTGTTAAATCACACAGATTATTTTTTAAAAGGCATTATTACTTGGAAAAAATGCAGTTGGTAAGTGCCACCTTAGAAAGGGCATTTGCTCTTGAGTGGGAAAGAGAATGGAATGCCTCTTCTAAAATGATGCCTACTGGGTAGATATATGCATTAGCTAAATTAAAGTTGACTTTTAAAGAGAACGAGCATTTTTATCGTTTGAACATTTCCAGAAATTGACTGACCAAAACACATGTGAATAATTGTTTTGGATCAATTAGGCAACTGTTGTATTCAGCATGTCAAAATTCCAACATATGTGTTTCTGACACAAGAAGATGCCAGCACAGAGCAATTTTTCTGCATTCAGAACTGTAGAAAACCTTCCCTAACTCAGCCCTCCAGATGATTTGGGCTTCTAGGTCCATACTTTCTCTTTGAACTTCAACACATCTGGAAGGTGCCATGTTAGGGAAGGCTGATAAATAACAAATGAGTGATGGGTCCCCTTCAGTATTATTTAACATTTTTATCAGCTGGTCTTACCTTTCAGTGTTTCCTGTACAGTATGTGCAAAGACTGCTAATTTGTGACTATTGTGATTCTTCACAGAATTTTCTCCAGTGGATGGCAATGGCACTAAATGCAAGTTAACCAGTATTAAATCATTCACTCCAACCTAGGGGCAAGCATAGGGAGCATTAAGAGATTTTCAAGGATCTGTTCATACAATACCTCACAAATGAAAAATGTCCCCTGATTGCTCACCACTGTTCTCAATAATACAATCATTTCTCATTTGCAAAGAGACACATACTTACTAACAACCACAAACAGACCTCTGATTTGGTTTGTATCTTTGGGAAATATATTACTACCAACTTTTATTAGGACGTTATCTAACACCAAACTATAAACCCAGGAGATAATGCTACCACTTTTAATTGCTCAGTGAACCTTAAAAATAAACTAAAATGCAAATCATGCCTGCGCTATTTAATTTCCAACTGTTTCTTGAATTCTTCCAGTTGGGAAAGGCAAGCCTTGTTTAAGCACCCTTACCTTGAAATGTGCAATGTAAGGATGAGGATGGACCTGTCTCCCATTGCCATTTGTATGTGTGCCTTCAGAGGAGGTAGCATCTTTCAGCTCTATCCCTGCAGTTGTGTCCCATAGGAAGCCAGAATATTCTACACACTGAAGGCCAAAAGAGAAAAAAATAGCTAAGTGAAACAACTCATCATTAAAAATGGCTAACCTAAGTCCTATTGATTCCAATCACCCAAGTCTACGCATCATTAAATTTGGATCCAACCAAAGTTGATGTTTTGTATAGGTTGAAGGGGTTAGTTAGAGTCTTATTTTGTTTGTATGTTACCCAGAATCTGTTGGTTGGCATGGCATATAAATACTGTAAAGAAAATAATAATAATATAAATGCAAGCATACACTTGATAAGGGCTACTGAAAAAAGAATTGAAGACAGGAGTCTTGTTTGGATTAAGAATGTATTGGTTAATCATAAAAAACAATGATTTTTTATTACAAAATGGAATTTCTATGATTCTCATTTTTTTATCAGTCTTTTGTGAATTCAGTATACATACTACCATGAGTCATTGGATTAAGATTTCAAGATCCATAATTAAATACACCAATATAGACATTTTATAGCTAAAGTGGAATTTCAAAAATCTCTGCAGCCTGAAAAAAACTTTCTGAAATCAATGACAGTCCATAGGAAAGACAGTTATGAAAAGTTACCTCAAAGGGTCAGGGGAAATGCTGTCCTGAGCTCAGACAAAAACTATAGATTTTCCAGCAGTTCAAAAAGCTTAAATAATTTCCTTGGCTAGAAAAAAGCAAAACTTAATAAAACGTCCAGAATTCTTGATTTGCACTAGAATACCTTCTCGAGGTGCCCTGAGAGCTTCTCTGAAATAATCCCCTTCCAGCATCCTCGAGGGCCCTTCCATTTGCGGATGTTTGGCAGAGTCGGCTGGTTTAACTCCATGCAAAACTGTAAAGGGTTGGGTGGGAAGAGAAAGAATTTATCATACTGGAGCATTCCTAGGTCATTCTTAAATTTCATAGGAAAAAGTAAAGGAACAACCACCTTTCCTCAGTGAAATGTTTTTAAAGAACTGCATTTTGTTAATATTATTACTCCAATATTATTCTTTGCACACCCAAGAAAAGCAGTTTATTGAAAAACTATTTAGGGCCAGTCACTTTGATGACCAAGCAGGCCAGTCATTTTCAAATCTGTGTACATAAATAGTTAATGTGAAAGCAGCACCCTTGGGCCAAAAAGAGCACATCAATTAATTGAGGTGGCAGAAAGGCTTTGGACAGTTCCCCTTCTATTCAGGAGGTCCTGAGAAAAGATACAGAGATTGGTCTCCTTGAAGAAAAGAGAAGGCTGCTATATGACAGCATGGCAAGTTGAAAATACTTTTAAACATCTGTACAAACTTCTGTACAAAGAAAACACTGTCTATTCCAACTTGTATGAGCAATGAAGATTTTTCACTTAAAAAGTTAAAAGTCTCACTCAAGTCAAGCTCAGCTCCTGTGGACTACACAAACTCATTCGAGTTGTTTTCTTGGCAACAAAATGAAAGTGGCTTGACATTGCCTTATTTCATTATTGTTGCATGTATAAGTTTTACTTCCCAGACTAATCTACTTGCTTCTTTTATAACATTCACTCTGCTTTTAGTACTTCTGAAGCATAGAAATGAGTTTTGTAAGGACCCTAACCTCAGCTGTTTGATTACTGGGAATGAAATTGAACAATTCTCTCATAACCTATGTCCAGCCTACCTTTTCACACATATGAGCTAGAAGCACGCACCTTTTCTAATTCCTTTTTTTAAAAGCAAGATGTTAGATTTCATTGTTCAACACTGTTGTGCGTTTTTCCCCATGTGTGAAATTCACAATGTGAATACTTTTAATATGGTTGGTACAAAGAAGAATTATCTCAAATCATAAAAGACTAGTATGAGCTTTCCACAAGTGGCTTTGGGCTGGAAAGCCAAGTAGGGTTGGCTCAGATTAGTACTTGGAGGACAGATCTCCATAGAATCCTAGGGCTGTAGGCTATACTTGGAAGTCAAAAAGTATCCTGAACAAAAGCAATGGCAAATCACTTCCATACTGTTACAAAGAAAACTGCATGAATGTGTCCATCAACATGCAAGGAGTTAAGCTTGACTTTAATAATGGGAAAAACATGATTCAACCAACAGTAAGCAAGTTAAAGGTTTTCACATCTAAATTAATCATATGTCAAAACCAATGCTTAAATATGGCTGGGTCCCACGAAGCTTTTTCTCTTTGGTTGCTGTAAGGCTACATATTCATCAGTAGAATTTTATTTATTTATTTGCGTATTTCTTTACCGCCCATCTTGTAACAATGACTCTGGGCAGAATTATCTTTATTTTGTTGTAGCTTTTTAAGAATGTTTCATTTCCAAACATCAAAAACCTTTCCATGCATACACAAATAATTCTAAAGACAAAGACATAAATTCAGAATATATAAAATAAAAATGAAGGCTTTTTTTAAAAAAGGAAAGAAACTAAGAAATACAATAAAACAAAAAGGGGCTGGAAGAAACAAAAGCAAGGTTATCACTTTTAGGAGAGTTTTAAATAACAAAATAAATACATTCCAAGGAAGCAAAAGTCCATCCAAAACCAATTCTACTGGGTTTTCAAAAAAGCAGTCCTATTTCACGGAACAAAACAATAAATTCTGAACCAGCCCCAACAGTTAGAAAGAACAATTGAAAGAGCCTACACCATCTCAAGTAGAGTTGTCTTCCATACATTCCACATACATTCATTCTGACATATACCTTATTTGATCCTTTTAAAGGGTTGGCAGTTAGCACATAACAGGAAATGTCTTGATCAGAGTTGCCTTAAAAGGGGATTCTCAGTCCACCAAGTGTAGTCAGTGCTAAGTATAAAGCTTTTCCCAAAGACTCCTGATGCGTTTTTGACTTTAACGCCCATCACTCCCATTATGTAAGGTGGATCTAAGACATCTGGAATATACCAGACTGGAAAAGATGTCTCTAAAGTGTATTTCTAGCACTATTTTTCTGAATGTCTTTCTAGCAGTGGAACCAAATCATATTTTATTTAGCTTGGTCACCAAGATCAGGTTTATGCTCAATCATATGTATCAACTGTCAGCTCTTTAGATTTGGATCCTACTAAACTGCTTATGGACTCATGTAAGGAGGTGGAAGCAAGTCCTATATCTTTGTCTCTCCTCTGCCTCCAGTCTCTCCCACAACAGTGTTATGCCATATACTATTCCAAGTTCATTCCCAACCATCAGAAGCCAATTTTGTGAGGACCAGATGGCTGAAAAGGGAAGAGTTAGGGAATCCCTTCTCTGGGCTGTTCATAGAAGAAATTTTGGGAATGTAATCTGATGATTATTACAGTTTATTCATCTATAATAACACATTTTATTATTATAATTTATTAATGCATGCTTTTTAGGGAGGGTCACATTTGATGCCCTTTAATTCCTCTTATTTTACACCTGTTTTTCTATGTTTATGACACAAAACCATGCTTATGTTAAGGGCATCCCATTTTTCAAAACCCACACATATATACACAACACTGGAAAGAAATATAAAGAACACATTGACGTATTATGAGCAGTAGAGCATGTAGAATCAGCACTCTGAGGAATCAAACTATCCTTGGAGTTACATCCAGTGCTATTTTGATTCAGTATCCTATCCCTATTACTGAAGTATTTTTATAACAAAAGAGCAAAAGAAATATCTTTGAGGTAAGGGAGCTCAGCTATAAATTGGCACAAGGAACATACTTATCTGAATGGTGCAGGTGCCCATAACAGCAAATCAAAATAGAAACAGAAGCGTTGAACAGTGCTTTTTTTTTTAAAAAAAAAATAATTGTCTTTCACTCCCATGCAGAACACCTGCAGTTTATTCTGGCAAGTTTCTGATCTGTACAACAAGCTATTGTTTTCTTAAGGAGACTGCTCTGCTCAAATAAAAGAGAGAGGAGGAAGGATAACATGATTGTTCCAGATTACTAAACACTTCCATTTATTGGACAGTATCAAAGAGAATCCTCCATTATGCTGATTTAAATAAGCAGCTAATTCCTAGCAGCAAGAGCGCCATGTTTCTCAAACCTTCTCTTAGCAAAATGTACACATAGCAATCTTAATAGTCCTGGACAAGCTGGTGTCCTGGGCCACCAAAAATGAATCCAACGGAAGAGAGACTTGAGGAGTAATGCTACATGGGGACAAGAAGCTACAGGCTAATACAGCGTATCTCAACCTTGGCAGCTTTAAGATGTGTGGACTTCAATTCCCAGAATTCCCCAGACACCATGCTGGCTGGGAAATTCTGGGAGTTAAAGTCCACGCATCTTAAGAATTGCCAAGGTTGAGAAATACTGGGCTAGTAGATGAAGATGTGCAATTTCCCTGGCAGTGAGATCCCCTAACACTAGAGCAAGTGACGAAGCTCCAGGGTTTCCCCCAGCTTAGACGGCCCTGGAATCTAATACCATAAATTATGTTTTAAAAATGAAGTAATTTATCTTCTTCCAAAGGCCCTGTGAGGAAACAAAGATGGCAGTGAAGGCAGTAAAGGTTTGCAGCACATGAACTTGCAGGGTTGTCGCTGTAAAGATAAAATGAAAGGTGACCCCACCACCCCCAATAAGCCACCCTAAGCTGTTTAGAGGAAAGGTGGCTAATAAAAATAATAAATTTCTAAATAAGTAACTCTTTAAAATTAAAGTATCTAGAGAAAGCTAAGATGCTTCAGTCTAAGAAGGGAATAGAAAAAATGGAAATAGAAAAAATTCCAGAGGACGGAGGAGAGACAAAAAGAAAAAAAGCAGCAATGGAGCCCGGGATCCTGGGATTCTTCCAACAACGATGTTCATGGGAGGATTCCTGCAACTATGGGGGACTGACTGAGAGAAGCAAGGGGAAGGCTATATGAACCATGTGTAGTAACATCCATGAAGGTGAGTTGGAACTATTTAAGAGATAGCTTCTGGAGCTTGCTGCTGCCTACAATTATCTACAATTATGACTGGAAAACAGAATAGTAATACAGGTAGTCCTCAGCTTATGATGGTAATTGGGACCAGAATTGTCACTGTTAAACAATGAGGTCGTAAAGCAAAATGTCACATGACTGTGTTGCTTAGCGATGGCAGTCAAGGCAGTCCTGGTTCCTGTTGTTAATGAGGACCTTACAGGTCGTTAAGAGAGGACCTCACGTGACTGTGACTTCCAACTTCCTGCCAGCTTCCCCATTGACTTTGCTTGTAGGAAGCTGGCAGGGAATGTCGAAAATCATGATCACATGACTATAGCTCACTACAATGTCATAATCATGAGGTAGGCATCAAGTATCCAGATTGTGATCATGTGACCAAGGCGATGCTGCAATGGTGGAAACTACAAGGACCCATCGTAAGTACCATTCATTCAGCACCATCATAACTTTGAATGGTCGCTGAACAAATGGTTGTAACCCAAGGACTACCTGTACATTTCAAGAAAGAAGGAGCAGGACCCATGCAGCCTGCTTTACAGGGCTGGTTTGCCATCCTCCTTCACACTTTGGATATCACCTTGTGCCACAGGCAGTGCTACTTTGCCTACAATGCTATTAAAAACTTAAACAGGAGAAACATTAACTAAATCCTCCAGCAATTTGTTAAACATTTCCCAAAACAACAGTCACAAGTTTGTAATTTATAGTGCAAGAACAGTTGATAGGAACTTGTTGTCACAAGGTTTAAATTCAAGCACTAAATTAAAAGTTGCCAACTGAAAAGTTTTGTAAGAATACAGCTTTATCGGGTCAGCTTGGTTTAATTAATTTCAATTTGCTTCAACTCTGATAAACTAGCAAATTGCACAAAGTGAAGACAGTGTGTACTAACGCAGTACATTTTGGCTGGATCGCTTAACAATTAATCTTAGCTAGACAAAATAAGCAAGCCAAATGAATTACACAAGACTGAATCTGATGTGAGCATTTGCAAAGTTTGCAAACTCTGAAGTTTCATCATGTCCTGCAGGTTTTAAAATTTCTTATGAAACAAGGAAAGAAACAGAGCAACAAGCTATCTGGATTTCTCCTCTTTCTCAAATACAAATTAGGAAGTGATTTTAGGGCTATTCCAAGATACCAAAATCAGGATTTCATCTGAATATTAAACAATAGAGGTGTCAATAAATGATTCAGTAAAGCAACATAAATTTAGCATCATTGACTCTTCCTTATAAAATGGAAGGGGTGGGAATAGTTAACATGAGTAACCATACTACTGATATGGGATTAAACAATGACTTCAGTAGTCAAGAGAATGGCAAAGACCACCAAATTAAGTTTGTAATTCTATTTGCAGAAAGGGTAACTACCTGGTGGCTGGAAGCCATGCTCAACATTTCTTGGGAGGCTGAGAGTATAGTGGTTGTATAAAGCATTCAAGGCCAAAAGACTTCTTTTCTTGGGATTTGAGAGGAAGGTTTTTTTGTGGGGGGGATTATTTTTAAAACAATAATGGGTTTATTATTTGAGTAGATTTATACTACTAGTTACGTATCTTTCCCACCTCAAAACAGCAGGAAACTATACTACTAGTTTTCAACAGCTGTGAAAGGAAGGGATTTTGAGGACTATGGTGAAAAAACATTTCAAGGGCGAGAGATTTCCATCTCTCTCCTAAGTATTTAATGACAACCATCGATCTCATGAGTGGTGAAGACCTATTATTTAAGTCTAAATATTGCACAGGAGCAGACAGTCCCAGCCTGCCTTGAATATTTATTTATTTATTATTTGTTTGTTTGTTTTCTACCCCACCTTTATTATTGTTTTGCAAATAACTCAAGGCAGCAAACATACGTAATACTCCTTCCTCCTCCTATTTTCCCCACAACAACAACTCATGCCAAGTTTAATTCTGAGGAAGCAAATTATCACTCTGTTAAAACAAGAGAGCCAGTTTGGTCTCCTCTAGTGGCTAAGGCAACAGGCTAGAAACCAGGTGACTGTGAGTTCTAGTCCCACCTTAGGCATGAAAGCCGGCTGGGTGACCTTGGGCCAGTCACTCTCTCTCAGCCCAACTCACCTCACAGGGTTTATAAAAACAATAAAGGCGGGATAGAAAATGAATGAATGGATGGATGGATGCACTGAAACCTGAGATGGAATTGAATGTCTGGGGCTGTCACTAACCTTCCTTTCTTTATGGAGAAATGCTAAAGTGAAAAGTACAAAAAGACCTAGTTACTATGACAATAAAGCCAGGGATTATATACCAGTTCCTTTTTCTCCTTTTTATTTGTGCATGCATAGGTTATGCCCATATTATGGATGTTAATAATACCTGTCATGCATACTGCATGGTACATATGTAGAAAAGTAACTGATTAAAAAACTTTCATCCACAGAGTTACTGCCACCTTTGCAGTTATGTCAGCCAAAAGCAGGAGCTCTATTTGGCAATGCAGAAGCACTCTCTTCTGCTTAACAGTCATCTCATGAGCAGTCTGCTGTGTGGTGAAAGTAATGTTGAATTAACAAAGATAACAATAGGTTTAATCATGATGTAATGCTGATCTGGCTAAGTGTATTCTGAAGCTGACTGGACTTGGAAGGAACCACTGCCAATGCATTTGCTCTCAAGACTTTAAATATTCAACTCAGTCTTCCATTCACTGCCAGACATGGAAGAAAATTTATACTGCAATAGCGAAGCAACAAAATGAAGGAATTTCACTTTGTAAAGTTTTAAGGTAAAGACCAGGTTGGGAGGGTGGTGGTGGGGTAGAAGCAAAGTTAGTGGTATGAAAAGCAGCATTTTCAAAACATTGCAAACATTGTCATTTTATGCATTTCCATATTACTCTTTGTTAGTGAATTCAAATGGTGAGTATCAACAGCAATGGAACCAAAATAGCGCCACAATGATACAAAGGAGAAGTATAATACATTATGAGGTATTGTTTAAATCTTACAGGACTTAAGATGCTTGAAGAAGTATATTTTCTTTTTTTTTTAAGCTAACATTCAGACCATTCCCAAGAAAAGCTTAGTGAAGACTGAGCATGTTCAATAACCACATTATCAGCCAGAAAAAGGAAAACAACAACAGGAAATGGAAGCAGGGAATATATTGACCTCCTAGAGATCAGGGACACGTCTTGAAAAGGAACTCTTCTACCCTGTCATAAGAAGGCCTTACAAGATTTGCTTGTAGAATCTACTGGCCCACCTTAATGTACTTGTTTTTCACAAGGCAGCAAAAACCAACAGAAATTAAGAGCTGTGAGAAAAATCTATTTTTGTACTGTGCCAACTGAAGCATACAAAGGAAATTAGAAGGGATCCAAAGAGTTAATTTGCTGAGGAATTTTTTCCCCCTGTAGAGAAAAAAGAGCTATTCTCCTTCCATCCCTTAACCTCCATCTGATGGGTTTCCTAAGCACCACAGCCTGGGTCATATTTCAAACTGCTCTGAAGTTCATCTCAGGATTCCTCGGATGTGGGTTTGTTGTATATACTGATGGACAATATTTAATGCAACTGACGGCCCTCAGAAACCTCCAAACGTTATTACCAAATTGTGATTTTTAATGTGTCATAAAAAAGAAATTATAAAATGAAGACTGGAAAGTAATTATATTATATTTAATTTTATTAAAATGTATATGTAATTAAAATGAAATCCAATTTAGTTTTTATTCTGGTTCAACTCAATTTTGGGGGAGAGGCCCTTCCAGATATGCCACTGAATGGCCAAGTGTAACCCTTGCTTCAAATCCCCATCTAATTAGATTGTGAATGCAACAAAGAAAATAGACTTTGAGCACATGATGGTACATTCCATCTGATTCCACTGACATTATGTAATATGAAGTATATCTTATATGGCATGAGTAACAGTAAATAAAAAATACTACTAACAGAAGAAAGAAGCGTTAACAGATTTGTGTTGCTCTATAGAAAGATTAAATTGTACCTTCTCCAGTGCGTCTCTGTCAATCAACTCCTGCACAGCCAAAAGCTTGATGCTAGAAAGAGAGGGGCAAAAAGGCAGAAAATATATCAATTTTCACACAAGTCATACAAACATAGCTGTGAAAGCATGAAAACATCATTTTACCACCACATTCACAACCTTTAGCTGTGGTACATATATGTCTGCATGAGCAGTCAGAAATGTGTCCTTACCTTGGCCCTGTTTTGCAAGGGGATTTACTGCAAAAGGGTTGTGTTACTTCAGGGAATATGGAAGATACTGCATTGTCTGTTCGAAGCAGATACAACTTTTATCAATTTTGTTTTTGTCTGACTGTACCAACTGCTGAAATTAAATTCAGAATGTAAGAGCCAATTTCATAAGAGGCACATTACTCAGCTTTCGGGTGATCTCATCTCCAGATGTCTTGCCTTACAATTTCCATAATCCCATTTCACATGGCCCATTTAGGAAAGCTGTTATTTTATAACTGAAATGGAGTTCCCTGAATGCTAAAATAAGAATTCTACCCTGAACTTGCCAAGTAGCCATTCAGTTGTTGACAATGGTCAACCACATGCTTTTCGAGAAGCATGGAAGCAGGAAATGATAGTACAAATAACAATCCATTATTTGTTGGGAACCTCATAACTATATTGCTTTCATATAGGTATTCTGCGTTGCAGCAAACTTTACCTATATATCCCTAATCTATCAAACTGATCATTTTTAAAAGAAAAAGAAATGTAAGCTATTGTTAATCTCCACATATTCTAATAATTCACAAATACTAATTCACAAATACATCATTATGGATGCTCTAAATCCAAAGAAACCAAGAGAAAGTACAATTTTATCTATTTGGTATAATTAAAGAAATTTACTGTGTTATCCAATAAAAAAATCAAGTTAATTTTATCAGCATTTAATCACAGCATATGCTGAGAGATATTGTAAAATGTAGCAGAAAGAGACAAAGGAACAGAAATAAGATTTATCTGTTGCTGATTTTGAATAGCTAGCTACTTTATCTTTAGCAAGATTTCTGTGCTGATCAACAGAAAACATGAGGTTCATAAAGTAGCATTATCACTAAGCAAAGATTTATAGCACTGCAGAATGAGAGATTAATTTAGCTAAATAGAGGATGGCAACCTGGCACCAGTATCTGGTGCAGACAGCAGAATTGACTGGACATCCTCAATGCTTTTTACAGAACTTATGGTGCACTGTTCTAAAAATAGGAGGTAGTTATTGCTGGCTATTCAATATATTAGACCTCTTCAAGGACTTCAAAGGTTGCCTTTTAAAAGAAAATGTTTTGTGCAATGATATAGATAGGCATAGACCATGATTAT
This sequence comes from Candoia aspera, assembly GCF_035149785.1. Classification (NCBI taxonomy): domain Eukaryota; kingdom Metazoa; phylum Chordata; class Lepidosauria; order Squamata; family Candoiidae; genus Candoia; species Candoia aspera. Next base: position 47,395,416 of record NC_086156.1, read on the forward strand.
CCATTAAAAAGGCAAAACACCTTCCCAAGAAAGGTCATAGGGAACAGAAATTCTGTCACCATATTATCTAACAAACTCTGATCAAGCAGAGACATCAGCAAAGAAGCCTAATCTTTTTTCCAATAGATCAGAGCAAACCCACGTAACTACAATAAGCACATGGCCCCTGGACTGAACAGCTGGTGCAGACTGTGGCCACTTCACTCAATATGAACTAAGTTTGAAAGTAAGTCATAAAAAGATGGGTACATTCACACTTTTTATGTCACTCTGCTGCATTCTATCAAGGACAGTGTGTAGATGTGATCCTGAATCTTCCCAGCACATTATCGTTGTTTGTTTCATCCTGTTTTTTAGAAAAGCTGCAAAACTTTGTATGCAACAAAAACCTCCTACATCCATTTAATCAGATATTTAACAATGACCCTTCCTCCAACTCCACCCCAAAAGTTTTCAGCTGAAAGCAGATATATAGGCCCTAGCCTGAAAAACAAACTACTTCCAGGGAAAAGAACTCAATCAAATCCAGGAAAGCAAATACCCCAGTGGTTTGCACACTTCACAGTATATGAACTTGAACATTCCACTAAACTGTACATGGTTTGTTTGGCTTTTGATCTGCATCTGTGTGAACCCAACCAGCTTTGGTTTACTCAAATAACCATGGCTAAACAAACCCACAGCTTAGCCAAAATGTACATGACCTGGGGGATCTTCTGCAAGGAGCCCCCTAAAAGCTTTGAATGCAACTTTCAGAGAATAGCAAAAAAAAAAAAAAAAAAGGTTGTACGAAATTGTAGTTTTTAATGCAACAGCAGGGAAAAGGATTGACTACATAATTGGACACTAACATAGCTGAATATTATGTACAATTTACACTAGAATGGAACCAAACAAGATTTAATTTCTGTCTACATCCCATTTACTATTATGGGGGGGGGGGGAAGTGGCTTATAGTACACCGTTCAAAAACCTATTACGTCTCTCAGTCTGGAAGACTTGGTGGACCCCAGCTTTAAATAATAAGATAGCTGGGAAGTCAACATGCCTTTGGGGAGTGGTTCTCTGGATATACTGAGTGTGGACTCATGGTTATATTTTGGAAGAGTTCTGTGATTGGTATAAAGGCAAATACAGAAATGGAAAGTGCAGATATAATGTTTAAGGAATAAAAAGGGACAATTCGATGGATAATTTCAATCTCTTATAAAAATGAGTATCTATAATAGATTTAGGACAATATTCCAAATGTTATGGGTTTGACAGCACCAACAATATATCTAGTGGTGTGCTGCTACACATTTAAGAACCAGCTCTGTTGGCTCCACTGCTGCTGCGGCGCTGCTAGCCACAGAACTGATTGGTGCGCTACGCATTGAGGCTCACCTCTGCTGTCAACCAGCTCACAAAATTCCAGAAAATTTAACAATCAGCTCTCACGAGCTCGTCCAAGGTGTTTCTAGCACGCCACTGGATATATCATCAACTGGATTAGAAGCATTGCTTAGATTATCATATTGGTCCATCAACTAATGAAAAAAAGTTACTAGTAATATGGATGATGGATAGAAAAGCGACTGTGCAAAGACTGTAACAGCCACTATGTAGGACAGACAGGCAGAAGACTAGCAGAGTGCATCCACGAACACCAACTAGTGGTCAGAAGACAGGATGAGAACTCCTTAATCTCACAATAATCTCACATGGACACTCAACCATAGTTTCAACTGGGAAACTGAGCATTCTAAACCAAGCCAAATCCCAAAACGCCAGAGAATTCCTGGAAGCCTGGCACTCAGACAAAGCAGACATCAACAGACATCAACAACATTTGCATACCATTCAAAAGGGACAATAGAAAAGCTAAAAGACTAGCACACTCCCTTGCCAGCAGTCAACACCTAGATATGCAAAAATCAACACTAGGATTAACACCAGATGAACCATCAAACAGCACAATACACCCTAATCAAGGAACTATTAACTCAGGCAATCAACCAAGCAGCAAACAACAGCCCAATCAAAGAACTCCCAAGGACAGAACAACACCCCCACCAACACAAGCAGGGCAGGCCACTGTATATTAACAGAGAGCAAAGCCCTCTCCCTGTTTGCACTGAAGATGTTGCCTAGTCTGGCAGTGAAACGTCTGCAAGAAAACAAGGCTCAGAGAGCACCAAGGACTCCATAGAAAAGAGAACCAGTATGCTTTTGAGTTTTGCATCAACAGATGACAGAGAAATCAAAATGGTTTAAAGTTCAGCAAACGAGCATAAGAAACTCAAGGCTTCGTTTGAGTAAATATACAATAACAACTACAACATCTGGCCCTTTCGATTACTTTCACTGAGAAGGCAAACTCTGTATCTCATCCTTATCAGAAAGTGCCAGTCATATTTCAGTCTAGCAATAAAAAAAAATATGCTCACATGTTTTTCACAACTTCAGAAGGTTTTTAAGCCTGGCACTGCACTTATCACATGGAATGTATCACTGCATATAGTGCTAGATAATTTATTCAATCCATGCCTGACTGCCGAATTGGGCCACAAATAACTTTTCATCTCCTCCCACTCTTCAGGTAAATGCATTTTTAAAAAATGTTTAGTTTTTTCCCCCTTATTCTATAGGTTGCATTAAAGAACTAATAAAGTATTACTTTTCTGTTTTGTTCTAATTCATCATACCTAGAAGAAAGGAGCAATTAATAGTGACTCAAGCAATTAATTATAACACCCAAGAAAATAATGAAGCTTCAGTCCAACCCATCAGGAGATATCAGAATGGAAAACATCTGTTATACCTAATTAATACTGCACCACTTCCAACAATTTCCTCCTTCTAGAATGGGGTAACAGGACTAGCCTTAATTCTACCACCAAGTTAGTAGATACTGTAGTTGGGTTTATCCCTCATGTTCAGCCTGGTGTGTTTTACTTGGTGTTTGTTAAATAAACCAATATTGGCTGGGTTAAATCAAAATTCTAAGCAATAAACCACGATTTATAAACCTCAGTGGCTGAATTCACACAAATTACCAAGGCCCAAACAAAGAAAACACAGTATGGCATTGTACAATGCACCAATCCAGTCAATATGTATAATCACTTGCAGCTTCTCTGAACTGAATAGATTTTTTCCTAGTAAGCACATTTAGGATTGCTGTAACACGAGTTTAGGTCTGTAATCAAAATGTAGTGGTGTACTGCCAATTAGGAACTAGTTTAGGAAGACAACGTTCTACCTTCTCACTCCTCCATTTTCTGGTATGAATTCCTGTCCCTTCCATACTTGGCTTTAATCATACTTTAGCAGAAGGAAAGCTCTACTTTCCAGAGGCAAGCTCCTGATTTGCAAACTAATTTTCAGGCAGGCAGCCTGAAATGCCTTGTTTTATTTATAGTACATCCTTCTATAAAAATAAAGTTCCGGGTTTGTAACTAATTCACAATCCGTATTTGTTTGTTCTTACATTACATAATGAGGGCATTAATCCTACCTCACAGTGCTTAACATGGTTTTGTAATTATGGAAAATCCAGTGTCATTAAAATTGAAAAAAAAATTCAGGATATGCTGCAGGACTGCCTGTTTAAGTTTTTTCAACACTGAGCAGATTGAAAAGAACAGTCTCTCTGTGTCTCCTTTTTAAATTTGGTTTGGATGAATCATTTGTGTTTATTTTTAATCCCTATCTACTGGAAGAAAGACTAACATTTAAACTACAGATCTCAAAGTCATAAAAATGATACTTAGTGTATAATTTCCAAACACAGAACACGATTATTTTGCAAGTAAGTAAGATATTCTGCTTAGCACCTTTCCTTTATTTTTCTATTTCTTTCATGGGTCATACTAAGATATTTCTGAAGTACTTTTCTGCCATATAATGCACTGCTCCACTGAAAGGACCAGGTAGTCCTGAATTAAAAGGCATGGTTTGGAGGATGGGGTAGAGACCTGCAGTTCTTTTTAAAGCAATGGCCAGCAACATCCCATCACACAATGTAGTGCTGAAGATAAAATCAAGAGATTGTGGGAGGAATGCAGGAATAAGCAAGAATCGGTTTTGGACTTCATCATCTGCGCAGTTTAGTTTTGTCTGCTTGCCAAACAGTTTTAAACCCTAGAAACAATCAAATATAATTTAAAGTTGCCTGAATCTCCGCTTTTGCAGAGAATCTCAGCTAAATCTACTTAGCTTTTTCAGTGAGAAAATTTACATTGCCTGTTAATTCTTTGCAGTTACATGCTTCGTGGCCAACTCTGACCCACTTGCAAATGAGACATTCAACAATGGTTTTTCTAGGTCACTACCAGCTGGATCATCCTTTGTGCTGAGAGCTCAAGATAACAGGCAGCACATACCAGAGTTGCTTCACACACTGCAAAATTCCTTCAGTTTCCCTGAATTGTTTCTCTGTAGGACACAACAGTGTAATGGCACAGTAACAAATCTGCAGTCAAGTCATTAGGGTACAATGCATTCTAGAACTCCAGCCAACTGCTACTTACAAATGGGTCTATAGGGAGTAAAGTACAGGCGTATATAAACACAGAATGTGATGAAAAACAAAGGAAGTCTATACAACATATTCCTCTTTACTTCTCCATAGGCTTGAACCCTGTACAGGCTCATCCAGCAAACAGAGAAAATAGCAGAAAGCTTGCCTGCTTGCTTGATGTTGTCGTGGTAAGAACAGCACCAGAAAATAGGAGATAATCCCCCCCCCCCCGAGTATACAGTAAACTAGACTGGCTGCGAGTGACTTCCTCACTATGCAACATTGTGGTTGAACCATGCTGAAAGGCATTTCCTCTAAGTCAGTTCCCCAAGCCAGAGACTTTCTTAAATCATTTAAATCATTTTAGTCACTTAATGAGAGTGTTCAAAACAGCAAAGATCAACCAACCAAATCATTTTTGGCATGGTTGGCATAATATGAAGTAGCTTGCTTTGGCCATCAGCTGTTGCTCCTTTCCTTTCTTGAAGAAGTGAATAGCACTGTATTACATATCAAACCATAGATTTGACAGTAGTGACAGCTTCACCCAGGCTTTGCTCTTTCCACTATACAGTATGCCAATCTTGCTACCACACTAAAGATGAAACTTCAAGTGCTTTTGAGCTGAAGATGCAAGAAATGGCTGTAATTCTAATTCAGAGAAACATTTAAACTTTTCCCAAAAGACTTGTTGTTTTTGTTGTGTTGTTGCTTTCAAGTCAGTCCTTCTCCTGGTGATTGCATAGTCAAGTGACATTCCCTTCCTCTGGGATGCTTTTTTGACTTCCAGATCTAGAGTTGAGAATGAATGACAGGTCCAAAGTCATCCAGCTTGCTTTCATATCTATGCAGGACTAGAACCTGGGTCTTTGCACTCCTAATTCACCAGTTTAACCACTACACCACACTGGTTCTCCCTCAAACTCTACAAGGTAGGGGAAAAGTGTTTTTTAAATGCTTGTGTTTTCCTTTCTTTCAAGATTAGACTGGCATGTTCACCTTTGAGGAGCCACTTCTACATTAATGCTAGTGGATTAATTAGATTGCTCCCAGGCCAAATCCCAATTTGACAATTGTAGAGGATGACCCTGAGGTTTTAAATTTCAGTTGCACACTTGGAATGCATCAACATTACATACTCAAAACAAATAACCCACAGTCATTTCCTTCTCCCCAGGAAATTCTGGAGAGATGCATTCCCCTAGAGCAAAGAAATCTCCAACAGAGATTACCCAGCTTTGCTCCAATATAAAATATTTGGAGGAGCCCTGAAAGCTGGACATAGATAACATGCATAAAGATCTGATGTGGTATCAATCAATGGTGTCATTCATGATTCATTCAACCTTCCCTTTATTTTAATCATAGCATTTATCACTGTAATAAAGAAAAGAAAAACCTTCTGGTGACTGTTTCTAACTATCCTGATCAGATAAACTATCAAAATAAGAACTGGAGGGTATGTGGTAATTGACCCTGGACTGTTTGGTGATTTCTGGACCAAAACAATTAAAATAATTAATCTATTATGTGATGGCTGAAGTGCAACAGAAGCAGACTGAGTCAGACTGAATCATTTGACACACAGTAACCCTGGCAATTCAGCAAGTTTCTATTCCCTTAAAGGAATCAGAACCAAACAACTGCAGGAGAACATCCTAGCAACTAAAAATAACAACTGCCTGAGGTAGTCTGAGAAACAGAGGGAGTTTCCCATAGTCCTCTGAAGACAAGACAGCATCCCATCTACTTCTAAGGTCCATCCCAACTTCATTTAACCAGGCATTACTTTAAACTGTGAGTACAATCACATTAGCACTGACCTTTTCCTGTTTTCCTATTTCATTATGAATTTTCCTATTTCATTACAAAGAGGTGGGAGGTTGAAGTTTTGATGTTCCCCGCCAACCATATGTAATGTAAAATAAAAACCATTCCAAATGTAAAAAAATAATACACATATTATCCAAAGAGTTGTGGGAATACAATTCCTCCCTGGGCATAACATGCAGGAGCCTCATCCAAATTATGATCCAGAATTCCAAATGATCAGAGCAATCAAACTTTTTAAAAAAAAAATCCGGGCAATGAAACTTATCAGTAAAAATAAAACAATGGCCACACTTTTGGGTCACTACCTTTAATGGCCAAAAGCAATGGGGAAATTATAACAATGGATAATAGAATTAATGAAAGCTATTTGTAAGCTTAGAGCAAGAGTTTAAGGTAAATGTATACTTATATCTGTAGCAAAGGAAGACGGAGGTCATTCTTTTTCTTATTTTCTTTCTTTTCTTTTTCTTTACTTTTGACTTAGTTTTTTTCTACTTTGCTTTCCTATTTTACTTTTTTTCATTTCTTGTTAGCTTTTATCTTAAAATTTGAATAAAGTTTAATTAAAAAAAAGCAATGGGGAAATTGACATGGGATCCAGACAGAGGGTCAAATGAACGTTTTGCTCCCAGACCAGTCAGCACCTCAGAAAACATGGAATGTCAACATGTTTAGTGGACAGAGGGTCTACCCTAAAAAGCAAGGAGAGCAACATTCAAATATATAACCCTTCTCTCTGACACTTGATGTTGGAAGTACTGAAATCTAGGAAAGCTTTATTCCTTGAGGCTGTTAATGTAGTAATACATTACTGTGCACATGATGTTAATTAGATGACAGGTTGGGAAAACGATGCACACATGTAGCAGCCAGTAAGGTAGCAAAACATTCTTAGCACCAGGTTGTCATATGCTAACATGACTGAGTTCCTGCTTTGCATGCACAATTATCAGCCTCCCATGAAAATCATGTGCTAACATGTGATAACAATGACTAAGTGCATGCGTATATACTAACCAATAATGTTTTCATACATTATATAACTGCCCAGGAAATTCTGGAGAGACGCATTCCCCTAGGGCATGGTTATTTATGCTCATGATTATTTATGGACCTTAATCTCACTGTCTTTATCTCATTTATCATATCAGATCTTAAATCTTTGTGAAACAAAACCACGAGTTCTCCTATCAAAGCCTCGTTTCCCATCATTAGATGCTGCAGCATCCCTCAGTTTCAAGGGTAAACACTTGTTTGTAGATAAATCCACCCTCTTAGCAGAAATTATTTATTGTTAAGTCACAATTCCTGAATCTGAAACGAAATTTCCCATTAATTTAGAATTTGATTAACAGGCCAGAGAAACTCTGCAGTCTTGGAAACAAACCAATAATTGTGTTCAGTGTGGCAAATTGATCTTTTTTCCCCCCCCCTGCTAATGTTTTATGGTGCACTTTCTGAGGAGTGTCTTATAACCAGAATGAACTTTAATGAGTGAGCCTTTTGAACTCAAGTAACTCAACCACGGGCAAAAAGCCAAGCAGACATCTCAGAGGTTACTAGCATTCAGTGTAGAAGAACAACATGTTTGTTTTGTTTGAAATTTGCAAAGAATAAAAATTGCTGAGATTAGAATTCTTCAGCAGAAAAGTATCTTCAGTTACTGAATGAACTGATTCATGGTAACATTTAACTTATTTAAATACCTTTTGATAGCAAGAAGCACCTCCCAACCTATTTAATTCAGGGTAAAAACCCATATTCTATGGACTAAAATGGCTCAGTCTGGGAATAGAGGCAACAGAAGAAGAAGAGGGGTTGCCAGTGAGGGCCACCAACTTCATGCTTACAGAGTTTTTTGCCAGTTTAAGATGGGTACACAGAACTGCAGCTTAGCAGGAAGGAAAGACCCTCAGATGTGAGTAGTAAAATACCCCAGGAATATGTTGTCCAGCTGGTTTAAAAAATAAAGTACTTCCATTTTTTGTCCACTGGCCTTTCTCCATTTTTTGGTGCAGCTCTGATTTCAGAATGGCTGCCATCATTAAACACTAATTAGCTAACAAGACAATTCACTCTGCATAACAAACACTCTCTTCCAACAACCTAAGAGACGGCTTTATACATGGACTTCACCAGATGGACAACACCGAAATCAGATTGATTACATCCTTTGCAGCCAAAGGTGGCGGACATCTGTACAGTCGGTAAAAACAAGGCCTGGAGCTGACTGTAGTTCAGATCACGAACTACTTCTTGCACAATTTAGGATCAGACTAAAGAGATTAGGGAAGACCCACAGATCAGCTAGATATGAGCTCACTAATATTCCTAAGGAATATGCAGTGGAGGTGAAGAATAGATTTAAGGGACTGGACTTAGTAGATAGGGTCCCGGAAGAACTCTGGACAGAAGTTGGCAGCATTGTTCAGGAGGCGGCAACAAAATACATCCCAAAGAAAGAGAAAACCAAGAAGGCAAAATGGCTGTCTGCTGAGACACTAGAAGTAGCCCAAGAAAGAAGGAAAGCAAAAGGCAACAGTGATAGGGGGAGATATGCCCAATTAAATGCAAAATTCCAGAGGTTAGCCAGAAGAGATAAGGAATTATTTTTAAACAAGCAATGCGCGGAAGTGGAAGAAGACAATAGAATAGGAAGGACAAGAGACCTCTTCCAGAAAATTAGAAACATTGGAGGTAAATTCCAGGCAAAAATGGGTATGATCAAAAACAAAGATGGCAAGGACCTAACAGAAGAAGAAGAGATCAAGAAAAGGTGGCAAGAATATACAGAAGACCTGTATAGGAAGGATAACAATATCGGGGATAGCTTTGACGGGGTGGTCAGTGAGCTAGAGCCAGACATCCTGAAGAGTGAGGTTGAGTGGGCCTTAAGAAGCATTGCTAATAACAAGGCAACAGGAGACGACGGCATCCCAGCTGAACTATTCAAAATCTTGCAAGATGATGCTGTCAAGGTAATGCATGCTATATGCCAGCAAATTTGGAAAACACAAGAATGGCCATCAGACTGGAAAAAATCAACTTATATCCCCATACCAAAAAAGGGAAACACTAAAGAATGTTCAAACTATCGAACAGTGGCACTCATTTCACATGCCCGTAAGGTAATGCTCAAGATCCTGCAAGGTAGACTTCAGCAGTTCATGGAGCGAGAATTGCCAGATGTACAAGCTGGGTTTAGAAAAGGCAGAGGAACTAGAGACCAAATTGCCAATATCCGCTGGATAATGGAAAAAGCCAGGGAGTTTCAGAAAAACATCTATTTCTGTTTTATTGACTATTCTAAAGCCTTTGACTGTGTGGACCATAACAAATTGTGGCAAGTTCTTAGTGGTATGGGGATACCAAGTCATCTTGTATGCCTCCTGAAGAATCTGTATAACGACCAAGTAGCAACAGTAAGAACAGACCACGGAACAACAGACTGGTTTAAGATTGGGAAAGGAGTACGGCAGGGCTGTATCCTCTCACCCTACCTATTCAACTTGTACGCAGAACACATCATGCGACAAGCTGGCCTTGAGGAATCCAAGGCTGGAGTTAAAATCTCTGGAAGAAACATTAACAATCTCAGATATGCAGATGATACCACTTTGATGGCTGAAAGTGAAGAGGAACTGAGGAGCCTTATGATGAAGGTGAAAGAAGAAAGTGCAAAAGCTGGTTTGCAGCTAAACCTCAAAAAAACCAAGATTATGGCAACCAGCTTGATTGATAACTGGCAAATAGAGGGAGAAAATGTAGAAGCAGTGAAAGACTTTGTATTCCTAGGTGCGAAGATTACTGCAGATGCTGACTGCAGTCAGGAAATCAGAAGACGCTTAATCCTTGGAAGAAGAGCAATGACAAATCTCGATAAAATAGTTAAGAGCAGAGACATCACACTGACAACAAAGGTCCGCATAGTTAAAGCAATGGTGTTCCCCGTAGTAACATATGGTTGCGAGAGCTGGACCATAAGGAAGGCTGAGCGAAGGAAGATCGATGCTTTTGAACTGTGGTGTTGGAGGAAAATTCTGAGAGTGCCTTGGACTGCAAGAAGATCAAACCAGTCCATCCTCCAGGAAATAAAGCCAGACTGCTCACTTGAGGGAATGATATTAAAGGCAAAACTGAAATACTTTGGCCACATAATGAGAAGACAGGACACCCTGGAGAAGATGCTGATGCTAGGGAGAATGGAAGGCAAAAGGAAGAGGGGCCGACCAAGGGCAAGGTGGATGGATGATATTCTAGAGGTGACGGACTCGTCCCTGAGGAAGCTGGGGGTGTTGACGACCGACAGGAAGCTCTGGCGTGGGCTGGTCCATGAAGTCACGAAGAGTCGGAAGCGACTAAACGAATAAACAACAACAACAAAAGCTAACAGGAATTGAGGCATAAATTAGACAGTTAGCAAAGACACATTTCAGAAGATTATATGAGTTTTATATTTTATCAAATAGTTTTTTTTATAAAAGTAAAATAAATAAATAAAGGCATGTTGTAGAAAGAGAGCCAGTTTGCACAAAGCCAGCTGAGTGACCTTGGGCCAGTCACTCTCTCAGCCCTAGGAAGGAGGCCATGGCAAACCACTTCTGCAAATGTTGCCAAGAAAATTGCAGGGACTTTTCCAGGCAATCATCAGGAGTCAGGACTGACTCAAAGACACCAGGAAAAAAAAACCCACCCTTGTAGAAACTTAAATCACCAGGAAAAAAATAGCGCAAAGCACTAATTTCCTTGCTGCGATTTAAGAGACATCTAATGTTTAAAAGTGTGGGCTTGGTGATGGTGGATGAAGTCACACCCTGTTGGTGTCAAAATCTCAACAGGAAGAGCTGGTTTTAAGTTTAAAGTGACAGGGAACTAGTTTTTAAAAAAGACAAACAAAAGGGAAAGTGTTCTCTTCATTGATTAGAAACCTCCTGTAGTATTTAGATCAGGATTTCTAAGTTTGGAAAAGCATACTAAAAAGGACAATGACAACAACAACAAAACAGCCTCACATTGTTAGAGTCTTTAATCATGGATGCAGCCAATTCTTCCAACATCCAAAATTTCTGAATGAAATTTGGAGATGAGGGTTGTGTATAGCCAATACCTTGTCCAACCATTGACTCTTTTTCATTAACGAGTTATGTATTTAGCATTGGTGAATTATACTGTAAATATAGGGGTTATGTCACACCCTGCAAGCCTTCTAGGTTATCAGATCAAGAAAAATTTGCAAGCTGGAAATTAGGCAGAGGATATTCATATACAAAGTTAGCAAAATGTATATATCTGGACAGGCAGGTACTGTGAGCTATTAACTTTGGATTTATGCCCAAGCGGCATACTAACTTTCTCCATCAAACATGAGATTTAATTGTGACAAATACAATTAAGAACACCAGGGAGGATGAAAAAGACCAGTTCTCTTTCTTTCTCTGGTTCCTTAAGGCATTTATTTTTTGGCATTTATTTTCTACTGGAGGTAACCAAGGTAAGCAGCTACAAGAGACCTCATCTGTATCTCATTATTTATATCAGTGTTCCTTCCAAAGTATGGAAAGCAGAAAGGCTGGTGTGTCTGAACTCTGATCTATCGTTGTTCTATTGTTGTCTAAGTGTTTTAGGGAAAATTAATAACCAGACATTGTTTTTACAACAAAATGTTTTCAAAACTATCTATGAGGCCACATTCATGCAAATTTTATTAGCATGCTTTGCACCATTAGTTAAAGTTAGATGATACTAGAGGGAAAAGAGTAAAGGCTCCAGTGAAATGCCTGGAGATATAGCAAGCTATTAAAAGTCCATCTAATATTTATACATTATCAGAAATCATACAAAAACTGCTACAGGAGTTCCACTGAGACCCCTTTATCATACCTATCAAACCACCTTAGGTAAATTGGCAGAAAAGAAGCAAGGCTGAGGCAGAAAAAGGGACTGAGGAGAACAATCTCAGTGCATCTAGATTTGGATATAAAGCAACCTCTACGATGCTATGGTATCCCTGGAAACATTATATTATTACTTTACTGGGCTCTCTACGTCCTGCTCCTTTCTTTTGATTTTACCTTGATTTTTTTGTGGGGAGGGGAGTGGGAACATGGGGAATGGAGTACAGCTTGTGAGGTACAGTTTATGCCACTATTTTGCTGCATTCTTTCACATTGTACGGATGAATTGGAATCAGGCTGAATCGGGCCTAAATATACAGCTACAGACCTATAATCACTATTGCAAGGTGTTTTTGTGAGCCTTGAGAGAAAGATGAGGCATGGATGTAGCCTTTGGTTAAACTAGCAGAAAGTGGTAAAGCTAGAATACAGTTTGGTCTGGTTTTGACTTAGTGAAATGAACCACATTACTGTGGCTTATTCAACAAACTATGATTCAAAAGATCTTGGACGAGCATGATGTGGGAACCCAGCCAATTCCTATTTACCCCTATCTCTTTATATGATGGCACTGTTTGGAATTAACTGCGAAGACATGGAAGAACTCTCTATAACTGTCAGTCAGTCCAACATTGTCAAGAAATCTGGTGACAATTCCTAAAAGCAATCCCTTTTCAAAAGACAGTAGAAGAACACCATGCACAACATAGAATGAAGATAAATGAAAAGTCATTGCTACTGAATGTCTCTTTGTTATGGAAGTAATGTCAGACTATCCAACTTCCATGCAACTATATATTAAAACTGTTTTTGTTATATAAAAAAGCTTTTTCTCTTGTCCAATGTCATGTACTCCACTCTGCAGTATTGGATAGTAAATATAAAAAAGTACCATTGGCTGAAAGGCTTTGCCTCTGTGATTCCAGAAAGGTGGAAACTACAGAACATGTTCTTTTTCGTTGCCCCTTTTACAGAGACATTTGAACCAAATTCATCCTACCTCTGATTAGTAGATCTCCTGGTTGCTCAGACTCAGCCTTTGCCCAGATGCTGTTCACAGACGAACTGCCTTTTGTTATAGCACATGTGGCTAGATTTTGTGCAGCAGCACAGAAGATCCACCGAACCCTGATGGGCCAATTTTCCACTAGCTAAACACATTCTGTGTTACTGTAATTCATTTAAATTTTAGACATTATCACTTTTTTTGTAATTTTAGATGTTGTTATACTTTATATAATTTTAGTGTCTATTTTATAATTTAAATATAGACTGCACCCAAGACCTCACTCATAGATATAGGTTAGGTGGCTTTATAAATGTATTTTAAGTTTGTCTTAAATTTATTTTGTTATCTATTAAGATAGATTTATATACAGTATATTCACTGAGCACTCTGCTTATACTGGTCTATGACCATAATAAATTGAAAAACTGAAATTGAAATTGAATTGAAAAGTTTTCATTAAAGTGAATTTAAATTTTCCCATAATTGCCTTAGTTATTTTCAGATATCTGTACACTTATTGTGCTTGAGACTAATCACAAAACTAGTTTCATTTTTAGCAGAAAATATTATTTATGAAACTTGGAAAAAAGATCCATCTTTAAGCAGAGGGAGTCTTAAGAAACAGGTTCTTCTTAATATTTGGTTTGCAAACTTTACTACTGCATAATTCAGACACAAATGTTGTCTCAAGATTTATACTTCTGGTACTGTGTTATAAACAAACAAACAAACAAGCAAACAAAGTTATAATTGAATGGATGCATCCAAAGGTTCAACCATAATAGTTCAACTATTTCAGTTGTTGCTACTCTAAGTCTTCAAATGCTACATGAGTTCTTTGCTTTGCAGCCCAAACCAAGATATTCTGTACTGCCTGAAAGCCAGGAATACGTTTGTGTAGCAGATAGCTTTTAAAAATAGAATTGATTTGTAAATGCTAGAAATGGGCCAATTTGTACATTTGAAATGTGCACTGGGATAAGCATTTGCATTATGAATTCAGAAGCTAGTCAAATTACAGTCAATTATTTGCTATTTTCTCATCTTGTGAGCAAATGAAACTGCCTTACACCACAACCATTAGTCCACCTAAGTTATTACAAATCTGCTCAAACTTGGGTCTCACAGTTTTCAAATACAGATCTTTCCCAAACTTGCTTGGGAAATACTTGAATCATATGTACGCAAAGCATAACTTTAGCTACTGTCATAGAGTCATTGCTAAAAGCCATGATGACATCATAGGCATCATGATTTGCAAAATATAATTTGCTTCATTTGTGTGATTCTATGATGCCATCAACCACATGCCCCCACCCCCCAAGATTTCCCTGGCTACTAAGCTAGAGTAGTACTGGATGTATCCATGACTTAAAAACATTGATTACAAACCATGATTACAAACCATGGTATAAGGCAAATTAAAATTAATGGTAACCATCATCTGTCTTCTCTGGAAATAGCAGCAAACTATGGTTAATCAAACCAAGGAAGAGCGGCTTCAGATAATTGGGCATAATACCTTTTGTTGAGCCATTCTTCTAATACTTAGCCAACAATGACAGTGATTCTTGACTGATACAATGAACTACATTTTTGCATTTTTGTTAACACAATGCCAAAATGAGACTGGTTATACTTTGGGATATTAAAACAACAATTGCCAGTTCTGAGAATATACCATGTGATGATAGCAGAGAAGTTCCCTGGAACCCAGAGAAAAAGAAGGAAAGCCCTTGAAAAGGGAGGGAGCTGACATAGGTTTCCTACCTTGTTGCTGACAAAGCATGCTGATGTAATTTGATCATGGCAAAGATACGTGGATCCATCTAGCAAAACAGGTTAGATGCCTTGTGTTCATCTGAATGAAGCCAAGTATGTTAAATACCACTTTTTTCAATTTTTTATTTATTTAATTTATTTATTATTCAAATTTTGGTACTGCCCATCTCCCCCAAAAGAGGGACTCTTACAATAAAAGGGTGGCTTACAATAAAATTAATGCTATAACAATACGCGTTAAAATCTCATAAAAATAAAAACACATTACAAATATAAAATACAATATAAATAAATATAGAATCCAAGTGGCTATAAAATTCCAATCTGGTGGGAGGGACTCTAGGGTGCTAGCCAGCCCCAAGAATGGTTACCTGCCTTCCCGCCCCAAGCGAGATGGCAGAACCAAGTCTTCAGGGCCTTCCGGAAGGTCGGGAGTAAAGGAGCCTGCCTCACCTGCGGGGGCAAGGTGTTCCAA
This sequence comes from Candoia aspera, assembly GCF_035149785.1. Lineage (NCBI taxonomy): Eukaryota > Metazoa > Chordata > Lepidosauria > Squamata > Candoiidae > Candoia > Candoia aspera. The sequence continues at coordinate 47,410,913 of NC_086156.1, forward strand.
AGGGCGGGGGCCACTGCAGAGAAGGCCCGCTTCCTGGACCCGCCAGCTGAAATTCTCTTACAGAGAGGGTCCGTAACATGCCCTCTCTGCATGATCAGGTGGGGCGGGTTTTTACCTTCAGCTTTTCAGCTGTCTGGTAAAGCTGTCTGGAAGATCCCATAGCTACCAACATGCTACTTATGAAAATGCTTGGTCATCTCCTAGTGCATCTTTCTTCTGTATGTTCCCAGTGTACTTTTTCACACTCTACAACAGTTTTATGACAGTGCAATTGGCAGACTGCTATACAGTTGTTTCACCTTCCCAGTTTATAATTTAGGTGGTTACAGTCCCTCTCTGTCAGCTATAACTCCTGCTGCTAATGTACAGCTGCTTGTGTTTTTGTTGCAGAGAGAGAGAGAGAGAGAGAGAGATCAAACTTTTATAAATATATAAGGTAAGCAAAGCTAACTGACCTTTTTTCAGGGTTCAAAGTGGGTAATCTTTTATCTTGAGCAGCCTTCCCCATCCTGATTCCCTCCAGACCCTTCAGGACTACAACTGCTAGAATTCCTAGCCATACAACTAAGATACATACAACCTAGGAAATTTATTTATTTCTATTTCAAATTTAGTCACCGCCCATCTCACTCAAAGAGCAACTCTGGGCAGTTTATAATAAAACAAATCTGAGAGCTGTCATCCCAACGTATCTGGGAGGCACCAGATGATCAAGCCTTCTGCATATAAGAATGGTCTGATTTATCTGTTTAAAAAAACCTAGCATTCAATAGCCATAACAATAGGAGGAGGGCAAATCTTGATTGATGGCTTTTTAAATTTTTGTTCTAAATCAGCAATTTCTGTATGCGTGATGACAAACAACTAAGCGAGCACACTAAGCTTGTACGTCAGCCTGACCCTGCCAAGGTCATTGACCAGGAATTACTGTGGGAAATGCCTGGAAAAGACCAAGCAGAGGTGTGGAGAGAGCAAAACAGCATATGTATGCTCTATTCTGAAACCACAGGCATGTGAGGAAAGAGAATTAAACCACATACAGAATCTGAAAGTCTTACAATGGCAATAGTTCAGAGTGGTCAGTTTCAGATTTAATAGGTGTATAGTTTTCTCCTTTAATGTTATAAACTTTCAATTCATTTATATAAATAGTGTAACTGACAGAAACACCTAGAGCATTAAGTAACTTCTGTGGCAAAATTGACAGATTATTTTTTAATCCAAAGGCTACTCATAGGTCATCCATTCTCCATTTTTATTTTTATTTTAGATTTTTTATCCTGCCTTTATTTTTATAAATAACTCAAGGCGGCAAACATACCTACTACTCCCTCCTCCTCCTATTTTCCCCACAACAACAACCCTGTGAGGTGAGTTGGGCTAAGAGACTGACTGGCCCAAGGTCAGCCTTAGGCTTTCATGCCTAAGGTGGGACTAGAACTCACAGTCTCCTGGTTTCTAGCCTGCTGCCTTAACTGCTAGACCAAACTGATATTCAAAGCCCATACTTCCCCAGTTTTCAGAAATGGGGAAGGAAATCTGCCTACTTGAACTCGGCAATCTCATAGAATGAAATAGGTTCAGCCTTAGAATAGATGGGATTGCAGTACTGTATACAACTGCAATCCTATGGACGTACATGGAAATAAGACTCTTTCACCTCATTTGGATATATTTTTGAGTAAACTGGCAAAGGATTCTTCTATAAGGCTATAACACAATGAATACTTGGGTTAAACACCAGGGAGCACCTCTGAGTAAACTGATTTAAGATTGCATTGTATAGTATTGTTTAGTAACAGAGCCCCAGAGAGTCCCAAAGGCAGCTCAGTTTATAAAATAACTGTACAGACACATCTATTATTGTTGTTGTTATTTTATCTCACAAACACACACACACAGATATATATACATACATACACACATACATGCATACGATAAGTGTCACTGGATCTTAAAAGAACAGTTAATTCTAGCTAAAACCTTACATCTGAGTCCCACTGACTTTATAGCTATAGCCCAAAAGAGCAATACTGTACATGCATTAAGAGTTCTAGCCCTGAAACAATGGAGTTTCTGCTGGATAACTTAAATCACATTTAACTTGCCCTTAGAGAACAGCAAGGTGAGTCTGGGAAAGCATGGACTTCACACGATGGCCAAGATAGGTAAAAATATACAAAATCAGAAGATTCTGGTAATTCTGAAAACTGCAGGACCTGGAACCACACTCTGCATTGAAATGGCAGTAGGAAAATCTTCTTAATGTATTTAAGATAGTTGGAAAAGGGTATGCTGATTTAAACCTGTAAGCTTGTGTGTGCCTTACTATACAAGAACGGTAAGTACTTTTTCCATATAGTACTGTATTGACTTATTATTGTATTGATTTTGGTGGAAAACGTTATGACTCAATTGTGGTTGTCAAGTGAGGACTACTTGTAGTCTCCAAAATAGGTTAGATGCTTTAAGCCATGAAGATTAAAATTAGCCCCAAGATGAAATTCATGGGCTAATGCAGAGATTCTGTTAAATGTTGTTGGTATTAGGTTATCCCTATTCTTCATGAAGCTATCTCTGAAAATGCAAGACCATACACGTAGTCTCCACTGAACAACCATAACTGAGCCCAGATTTTCAGTTGTAAGTCGTAACGGTTGTTAAGTGAGTCCAGACTGGTTTTTATGACCTTTTTTTATAATGGCCGTTAAGCAAATCAAGATCAGGGCTTGTGGTTTCCTTTGGTCGTTAAATAGATGGCATAGTCATTAAGTGAATCAGGAGTTACTTTGCACCACTGGTGGGGGGAGTGTGATAGTCATATGTTTTCCACCAAAGTCAGTACAATAATAAGTCAATACAGTACTGTATGGAAAAAGTACTTAGACTTTTCTTGTACATTAAGGCACACGCAGCTTCCCTCTGCTGGTCCTCCTCCACCACAATGAAGAAATCAAAGGCATGCTGGCTGCTAAATCATAGGAAGTCCTGCAATCACATGACTGGGCCTGCTGCAAAGGCCCAGGAAGTCCTGTGATCACATGACCGGGCCTACTGTGAAGGCCCCAGATGACACATGATCACATGGCCTGCATGTGATCACATGGGCCTCAGAAATCCAGTGTTGTAACCCCAGATGAGTTCCTGGCACTAAAGGGCAGTCATGTGACCCAAAATGGCCACTGCTTCTGGGATGGCCAAATCTGGGTCACATGATCACGGAGGCCTTGTGAGGGTCATAATTTTGGGCCCTGGTTGGAAATCTACTTTTGGGATACCATCATAACTTTGAATGGCCTTTAAGCGACCAGTCGGTAAGTGAGAACTACCTGTAGTCCCAATCTATCACTTACTATGGTTTATATGCAGACATGTTTGAGCAGCCAGAACAAAAACAATTTTCAATAATTGCATTTGCTGATACTACATTTTACATTGGTACTGACTTCTCACTGGACTCTTGCACCCATCTCAGTTCTAGCAATAATTACTGATACATTGCAGTTAAAGGACATATCTTTAATATGACTTCTAGACTGATTCAGGCATTAAGCATGAGTATCTTATTTACGATTATCTAACAGCCATAGGGTCTTTCACATTCAGTCACTGAACTAAAATCTTCAGTTGAGAACATTTTCAGAAATATGTTGAGAAACAATGTCCAAAGGAAGGCTCAGTCATGCTTGCCTGAATGTAAGCAGGACTCTCTGTATGATCAGGGATCCTGAATGGTGCCATATTTCATAATTAGACATTTCCCCTGTATCAGTATCTTCATTTATCCTGGCCACTATTATATATCTCCCAAGACTAAGCACTAGCATTGAAAAAGGTTCTGGAGATGTGCCATGGGAAGCCGTGGCTCAAATTAAGGAAGGAAATTGGGACTAAGAACAGACGGCACGCAGAAGGAAGAGGAAGAGAATCCTGTTTCCTGTAGCAACTGGATTTTTCCACCTTTGATCTGAATCCTGCCAAATTCAGGAAAGTAAAGACTGAGATATTTCACAATCTTCTGACAGTGGTATTAGAATAGTTCAGTTATAAGCATACAATGCACCATGGATTCTCTCTCTCTCTCTCACACACACACACACACACTCACTTTCATTCTCATTTGCACTATTTTCTGCTGCTATTTTTGGTGGATGCTTTTTTAAAGCCAATCTGGTATCTTATAAAAGGCAAGACTGCCTTGACAACAACAAAAGGCATTGTTTGTTTATGAGCTCTCCCATCAACCACGATGTTCAAATTGTTTTAGGAAGAGAAAGAAGGGGGTCGGTATTGTAAAAAAACAAAAGGGCAACCTTTCTTTCTAATTCACAAGCACATGACTTCTGTAACATGTGCAACACAATGCAATAACGTAATTCCTATTAAAGTCATTCAGGCAAGTATGCACATAGCTGCATAATGTCTGTTGTATGCCTGTAAGTGTATCAATATCTTGATCACTACCCGAGCATGGATGAATAATACTTGCATGGAATGCACCCTAATAATGTCCAACTACCTGCTAAATAATTGAGTCTCTAGTCCTTGTGATCACCCCAAAATTTCAAACCTAACAAAAAAACCTGTTTATCCTAGATAAAAGGTACTGATTGCTCTAGCTTGTGACCAGAAAATATTCCCTAGCGGTCCTTGCCCAGTTTTCAAATATTTTGACTAACAGGCATCTTGTAAAGTCATACAAAACCTTTACAAACCTAAGATTAAAATGCAATTTTCCTCTCTTTCAAACTTATTGTTAGCAGAATGCATTGGAGTGCATCTTTTAGAACTGGAAGGAGCTCTACATACTAATTTTAATGTTAAGTGATTCTGAAAATAAGAATAGTTTCTGGCATACTTTTTGTGCTCACCATCTTTGTGTATTCTCAAGTTATTAAGTCTGTGTTTTTTCCTGCTCTTTTATTACAGCGGGGTTTGTCTTGGATGTACTCCAGTGTATTATTAGAATAGGTACAGGAAAATATACACAGAGATAAAGGAAAAGATAAGGAACAAAACAGACACACCTTATTGCTCTGCCAAACCAAGATGGTTTTAAGCATGTAAAAATAAATCAGCCAAAGGATTAATGTTTGCTGAAGCTTTAAAACATTTATAATTGTGGCATAGCAGCAAAGTTACAACAGTCCTATGATTTGAAAGCCATTCCACTCCAGCGCCACTGAAGAAGTGGGAGAAAAGGAATTCTCTATGCTGTTCTCTATGGGCTCAAATTATTAGCCTTCTGACATTTACCATGGGAAAAAAATCCATATTTCTAGACATTATGTTTGCAAAGGGAAGTTTGGAATGTAAGAGCAAACTATTAACTTGCCTCCTATCTTCAGATGCAGAAGATGGCTTTGCTGGAAACATTTCCCTGAAGGATAATGCAAGACATAGTGGGACTTTGCTTTTTAGTCTTTTCAGTGTTAAACCTCTTCATTATGCGAAGACCTAGCTCTCTGGACAAGGCTGGGAAAGGTGGAAGGAAAGGGAAGAAGAAGACGACCAACAGCAAAGTGGATCGGTAAAATTACAGTGGCTATGGGTGCACCATTGGAAGACCTGAAAGACCAGGCTAGGGACCTTCATCATGGAGGAAATCTATCTATGTGGTTGCTAAGAGTCAACACCAACTGGATGGCACATAATCAAGCAATTAAACCACTTTAAAGAATCCAAAAATAAAAAGAGAATAATTTTAAACAAGGACGATTGGCAGCATTCCCTGAAAAATTTAAGATGTCCGTTTAGAAGACTGTCTTCCAGAACAGAACTGGGCCATCTAACTTCCTCTTGCTCACATTTGTACATCTCAGGATCACTGTAAAGGTACACAGATTCAAGGCCTAATGGCAATTTTTGAAAATGTTTTTCAAAATATCAAACAACAACAACATACCTAAAAAGAGAAGAACTGTTAGAACCTCAATGTAAACAGTTCTTCTACTATGAGATACTGGAGCAAAGTACCACAGAAGTCTATGTGAAATTCAGGTTTTATAAAATCTACAAAGTACTGTAAAATAGCCAGTTATTTAGCATGCACAAACTGGAGAGAAATAGAAATTAATCTGGCTGAACTGGTTCAGAATTCAACATTTACTAACTGACAACCTTAGCTCCTGAGCCAGTTTGGTGTAGTTATCAAAGGCATCAGGCTAGAAACTGGAAGCCCAGAGTCCCCACCTTAGGCACAAAGCCAAGTAACCTTGGGCTTTTAGGAATAGGAGTAGGCTTGGAATATTTTTCTACCCATGCACAAAATATTCATGCTACTATAGTTAGGGTGCAAAAATCCAGACACTCAGGTGATGTAAGAACAAAGCTCTAACTCTCTGTTGCCATTTAGTGATCATTTTGATTTTTGCAGTCCTGATATGGTGGGTTAAAGCAGCAGAATAAAACTGTAAAACAAGTTGAAATCTGCAGCTATTTCCAAAATTATATAATATAAAAAGTTTGCAAAAGTCTATAATTTATGCCAATTATAACATTTTTACTTTTTAAATAAAACATTTGCCCAGTAAGTTCCAGGTTATATATGGCCTTTCATAGATTTTATGTACTGTATGCAGTATGCTGGAATCTTCATCTAAAGTAACTTGACAATTCCTATGCCAGGATGTCTGTCACTATATGGAATCACACTGGGATCTTAATCACTAGGCATTCCTATTTTAAGCCTATAAAATGCAATTTATGAACAAGAGGGAGCATGATGCTCTTCATAACGCAAAAATGTACATAAAATGTACACAGGCTAGAATCCAGGAGTCTGTGAATCTAGTCCTACCTTAGGCATGAAAGCCACTCTCTCAGCCCAACCCACCTCACAGGGTTGTTGTGGGGAAAATAGGAGCAGGAAGGAGTACTAGGTATGTTTGCCACCTTGAGTTATTTATAAAAATAATAAAGGAGGGATAAAAAAATCTTTAACAAAAATGTTTCAAACGAGAGAAGGGATTTCAGTGCCTTAAGTACAATTCGCTTAATGAAACCCGAAATGCAAATTTTCCAGCCATAATTTGTATGGCATGTTTACAATACATTTTTTTTAAAATCTACGTTCAAATCTGCTTTATTGTCATGGATAGCATAAACAGTTTATATAGTTTGATAGGCTAAAGTATAGTGGGCTCGCTTGGGGTTTAGTGTATTGCACAAAGAAAGACATTTCAAAAAGAAAAAAAATGCAGAAGACAGTAGTAATAATCTCTGAGTAAAGGATAGAATGGAGGGGAAGAACAGAGATAATGCTTATGAGGCAAAAGTAAATTCCACAGTAGTCTTCAGAATGGAAAAACAGCCAATAAGGCCAAAGCTTATTACTGTAGAAGTTGAGAACAGAAGAAGAAACCCCAGAGGTTAAATGCTTTATTGTGGCTTTAAAAAGAATGAACAAAGCTAGCTATTCATTTTTTTTTAAGTAAATTAAAATGAATCAAAACTATAAGAAACTGGCAGACAGTTTTTATTCACTGGGCTAGAGGAAGCTTTGGAAAAGAATCAGTACAACTGATGTGGCAAAGAGCAGGGAGTCTAATGGATGAAAAAAACTTACATTGTAAAGCAATTTTAGGGTATGTCTTTGGGTTGGGTACTATAGGAACAGCTGGGCACAAAAGGCAACCTAGACAATCTCGATTTTCTCAAGTCAAGATGAAAGCTTCAAACCAATTCATCCAAAGGGAGCATACTGAAAATGGAGCAATTGCTTTGAAAGCTAGCTTTCTGTACTCAAGAATGAGCAAATTTGCACTAGCAATAAGTTTCAGCTGTTACAGAAGAAACAGACAGACAGAAATCTAAATATATCATGGATTAAATGCAACAGCTATTTTCAAAAGAATTTGCAGGAATGCTTTAAAACTGGGACAAAGGAAATAAAATCCTGTGTGTTTGACAGGTGCTTGAAAAAAATCACAGGTGTGATTGGCTATTTGGAGTCATTTAGAAGTTCATCTTTGAACTTCACTGATATGGTCAGTCAAGAAGGGAAGCCCTTCTGGAGTGCACTCAAGGATCTGAACCAAGTTTCTACACACAATTACCATCTTAAGTTTATCTCAGCAGGAGGATTGGGATTTTTTATTGCCATGGTTCTAAGTCTTTTACTGCTGTTTGACAATGTTAAAACAGGTGAAACTCCTTTTATCACTTGCTCCCAGGCTGGAAAAAAGTGAATCTGATGTACATCAGGATACTATGGAAGTCTCATAGTATGATACTTTTCATACTATGAAAAGGAGAACACCCAGTAATCAACCCTAATTACTTTAAAAGGCACAATGAACAGTATTTTTCACCCCAGAATTATGACTGGAATGAAGAATATTCTTCCCCAACAATGATAAGGCATGGATTGTAATTTCTTCTAGGTTTATGCATGTCTTTGTCCTTATTTAAATGAAGCAGCTTTCATTTGGAGCAAAATGACAGAAGTCGGTTTTCTTGCATCCTGCCTTGCATGGACCTTGCCAATTCAAATTTCAAGCATATTTCCTCCAAAGACAGTTTCTTGTATACAGAAACATGACAAGGAGAATAATTTTCAGATCTGCCTTCCTCCTAATATGTAGTCTTCTAGATAGTGATGTTTTTGTTGTTATGGAGGAATTTGGGTGTCATGGAGAAAACAATGCAAGTTTTGGTTGCATTCTGGTACTGGAAGGAAAGGAGGTTAGGATTAAAGCTTATATAATGTCTTGATTCTCAGAAACTAAGGATTAAGCCTCCAATCAACCCTGATTCTCATTAGTCACTATTATCTCTCACTCTGTTTGCCTTACAGAGCTATTGTGAGAATAAGTATGAATGGGAAACCCCATGTTTATCCTCACTGGAGCTCACTGGAGGAAAGACAGGATATAAATTATATAAATAAAAATAGAACAACTCCCTCCCTCATATTTCCTCATATTTGGAATCATAAAATAACTTGAACTGTTGCAAGTGTAGATTATATGAAACTTGGAAACTGTCTGCAGCTAAAGTCTCTCTCTTGTCTCAATAATATATATAGCAGTCATTTACAACTGGGGGTGGGGGAGATGAAAGGAATGCTTGGAGGGCTGGGAGCAGCTGGAGACTGGATTATCATAGAAGTGTTGGTAGTGGTTAATTGGAGAGTAAGTGCTGTGTTGTGGAAAGATACTGTAATGGGCTGGCCATCCTGAAAAAGGAAGAGCAGCAATTTGCTGCTGATTTTACCTTCTAGCTCATTATTTTCCTGCTAGGATCTGAATGTCATATTCTGGATGGACAACATTAATACTAGTCCTTTGCCAGCGTCAGATCACTGCCTGATCTTGCTAATTCCACCACTTTTGACATTTGCAAGGGTGAGACACTGATTAAGAGAGGCTACTCTATGTACCTAATTGTATCCAGAAGGTGCTTGAGGGTTTTCCCAGCAACATCTCTTCTCTGGGCTACACAGGAGATCCTGTGGATCCTCTGTCAAGTGCCTGAAGCCTGTAAGGATCTGGATGGGAATAAACATAAATACTGAACCCTGTCAAGACTGAATAGTTGTTTGTCCAAAATCCTAAAGGTTGTCTGGTTGCCCCTACCCCTACTCTGGAACAGGTTGCATTCCACCTAGAAGGAACAGGCCTGCAATTTGAGGGTCCTCCTGGACCTACAGCTCCTGCTAAAAAAAGCAAGTGGAGTCCATGGCCAAGAGGATCTTTACCCACCATAGGTGGGTGAGCCACCTGTGGAGTGGCAGGTCTAGCAACAATCACCCATGCCTTTATTACTTTGAAATAGGACCACTACTGCAATACACTCCACTTGGAACTGACCGTGAAGACTACTCAGAAACTTTAAATGGTGCAAAAAGTGGCAGCTTGTATGGTGGCAGGTGAGAACTCCTTTAGCAGTGGAAATGATATTGCAAGTGCTTCATTGGTTGCTAGTTTGTTTCCAGATATAATTCAGAGTGCACATTATTACCTATAAAACTTTAGACAGCTTAGATCCAGAGACAGTCTATCCGCTCTGTCAAATCAACCTATGATTCGATATATCTTAGTTCCCTCTGCTCAGCAAGTTAAAGGGGGTGGGCTTAGAAGAAGGCTTTTTCCACAGCTTCCCCATCTGTATGGAATATGCTGCCCCAGAGACTCAGGACAGCCCTAACACTCCTATAATTTCATAAAGCAACTAAACCTATCGTTATAATAGATTTTGATGATTAAATGTAATGCACGAGCATTATTTTTATGAAGTTTTTGAACATAGTTGATATTATTGCCACTGTTGTTAATATTATGGTTTTTAAAATTTGATTTTAGTTGTTCAGGGTCTTCAGAACAGAGAGGAATACAAAGTATATAAATGCAAAAATAAATGAACTTGCTCTTAAGATAGATAGCAACAGTGGGACAGCCATGATTTCTTTTGCTTCTATGAAAATTCCCAAAGCTAGGTATGCTTCCTGCACAAATGCACATTTTTTTGTTTACATGTTGGATGATGTTGCAAAAGAAAGGCTTCAACAAAGGCTTCAGCTTCAAAAGCAAGAATTGCTCGTTATTTCCTCGGGACCCAACTCAGAGACACTTCTCATTGCTCCATCACACCTGAGTTTGTGAAAAAGCAAAACATACTGCAATATGGTACACTAAAGGCAGTTCAATCTCTGCACTGCAGACGTGTGAACAATAACTATTTATCAAGTTCATGTTGCAGTGCAGATAAAAACCCAGCAAGAATACTTTATATTTAATAACATGGTAAACTGTTGGTCCATCTAAGAACACTGCTACCCATACTCTTCCATAAAACTCTTTGTTCATATTTTTTTCCAGCTGGAAATTGGGACAGCAGTCTCTACAAGCTAGCATTTTTGCAGCACTGAATCTGACATCCATTGGAGAAACATTTTTCAAGGAGTAAGGCATATGGCATTATTTTAGCGTTGTTAATAATCATAGCAATGCTTGTTGGACTTGTTTCCCATTATTCCTGGGCATGGTATTTTAATTTAACAAAAAGTGGTAGCAATATTGACCATTCCAAACTCTTAATTTTTGTCCTAAAACATGTGAACTAGGGGATTTAAATTCTATTTGTGTAGATGTAGCCTTAAGACTGATTTAAACATGAATATGTATGCACATCAGAAGATACTTACCTGTACCACAGCCACCTGAATATGCTGGCATTATGAGTGAAATATGAGTGCAGTTTTACACCAGCAAAATCACCTGGCTGTGGAATGCTACTATGCAAACAAAAATGCTAGTGCACAGAGTTTTTTATCTATATCCAAAGTTCATAAATACCTAAATGAGTCAATTGTTTGTAGAGGCTCTGCATGGTGGCTATCATATTAAGTCTGTCCTTAAATTTATCAAGATGAAGAAGCCTATACGCTTTGCACTCCATAATACATCTGTTATGTCCACGTCCTCTAAAAACTCAAGATTCAAGCTGACTTCAGGATAGTGCTCCGGTCAAACTAAAAGCCATAATCCATTTTAAGAGCTAAGGTGGGGTAGAATTTAAACCTCTTCCCACTTCCTCAGGTGCTTTTGTCCCAACCATGTCTCCTTGCAATCACCAAACATGACTGAGAGAAAAATAATACAGGGAATTGACCTGCCAGGGACACTCCAGTATTCTCTAAATTGGCAGTCCCACTTTTTGTTACTGTATGCTATGAGGACAAAGTGATGCTGAGTCAACCTTGGTTGTTCTCAAAAAGCTAAACCAAATCAGAATTGGTAAATATTTGATTGGAGCTATGAGGAAATACAAGGGCTATAAGTAGATTGGGAAGCCAAAAACAAACAAAGAAACCCATTTCCATATAGTTGCCAAGATCAGTTACATTAATATATCTATGAAGTCATCAGGTTATGACACTTTCTGATTACCAATTAAAAATCAATAAATAGCAAAGTAATTTATTAATAGCAAAGTAAAAAAAGTAAGTGAGCTTTTAAGGTTTGCCATGCTCTGTTTCAAATTGCAATCAGCAGAAAAATAAATAAAAACTAAAACATCAAGAAAGATAAACTTGGACAGAGGCATTAAAAATACAAAACGGAGGCAGGAAAACATAGAGATGTCAAGTACAATAGTCTGACTTAATTTAGCTGCTAAATGTCACATTAAACTACCTTCTTCCTGCAGTAACTGTGGAACCTATGCCAGGAGCAATTAAAACTGTCAAAAGCCACTACAGTAATATGCCCAAAGTAATATTCCTCTTTTACTACGTATTTTGTTAATGGGATATAGGCCCATGTGAGCAATTCTCTGAATAAAATCTTGCATACTTCTACAAGTGTTTAGATTATACCATCAGGTTGAAAGGCTAGGCTGCATTTTAACTTGACTGAGTTAACACTCTAGCTTCATACATTATGCCAAAACGAACATATTTACTGTTTAGAATAATATGTTACGGCAGACAAAATGTCCTGAAGCAACTGTTCAGCTGTGTTGGCATGACCTTATAATGGGTCTTTTAAGCTTGAAACATTTATATGTGAATTTATAGGTTAAAAGGGAGTAATTGAGTTCATCCCCTCACTTATATTTTGCTTGCTTAATCTAAGAGTAGGCCACCTGCAGGTTCATGTGGCCCCTGAATCCCAGAGCCATATTGGATCACAGCTGTTGAAAATTGACAGTATGATTTCCTGCCATTTTATAATCAGAAAAAAAAAAAAACTGTAGCGTACACCCTAAAAGTGACACCCCAAGAAAATAATGAGTCAGTAAGTCCGTAAGTCAACCACAGATCATCACAATGAAGAATTACATGCTAATACCAATGAAATGCTGGGCACTTCTTTACTATTAGGATGGACATGCAGGAACTAAGGAAGTAGCAATAGAAGAGAAACAGACAAATAATCAGCATTTGTGGGCCTTATGTCATACCTGTTCTCCAACAGAGTCATGCACACAACCTCTCGCACACCAGGATTGTTGGCTTTTTCAACAGAGCAGCTTTGCAGATTCCAAGTGGCCACCCTCAGCACGGGTCTCCCATCCCGCACCCCACCAAACATTTCCACTGTGGGCCTTGTGGAGATCATTTGAGTTGGCCCTCCAGGAGGAAAATCCAAATCCTCACTCTGGAGGCTCAGGGACGTGGGGCTTGGGTGTGGCTTGACACTGAAATTGAGACCACCATTGGTATTAGTGGAAGGGGGTCTTGACCGCTCTGCAAAGATCTGATGCCGGATTTTGTCCAAGAATGAAGAGTTGATACAGTCCATCTTGACCAAGTCCTCAATACTTTTGAAGGGGCCATGCTCTCTGCGGTATTCTACTATGCTGTTGGCAATCTTTTCTGTGATACCACGGATGCTCATGAGCTGAGCAGGGGTGGCTGTGTTAATGTTGATTTTAGTAGCCGAAAGGTGGTCCAGATTCTGGTCTTTCCTTAAAGAGTTGGGCGAGTGCTGTGCAGAATTTCCTTTGCTGCTGACGCAGATCTCAAACTTCACCTGCTCCAGCTTGGCAGCTCCAACTCCACTCACCAAGGCCAAGTCTTCGACTTTCTTGAAGCCACCGATATACTCACGATATTCCACAATGTTTTGGGCTACCATCCTGGTGACCCCAGGAAGAGTCATGAGCTCCTCCTCTGTGGCTGTGTTAATGTTCAGCCTCTCCTGGTTCACGAGGATGTTGCTGAAATTACACGCTGCACTAAATTTACGGCTGTGGCAGAGATCCGAGGGGTCTCTAGGAATGGAGCGGTGGCAGCCAAGGTTACCCCCCATTGTTTCTTGTATATTTTGCAATAATTCCAAGTCAAAGTGGCTCGTTTTCCAGCTTAAATGGGACAAGAGGCTTCCCAGGCTGAGCCGGCTTGGCACTCAGGTTGAAATGACAGCTCTGCTGACAAGTTCCGAAGAAAGAGGGCAAACGGCAAAGCGCCTTTCAGAAAACCCTGGCAACATCACGGGAAGGAGAGACAGTAAACACTCAGCTTAAAATCAGAGTTGCGAACGGCTGGAGTAATCGCTGGCTTCCGAAGGGACTTCAGCGGCCAAGCGGTGGGGAAAGTTAAAAATACGCTAAACACACGCACGCTCGCACGGTGAAAGGCCAGCCACAAAACTCGCGGGTCAATAAGCCTCCCTCCTTTTTTTTTTTCCTTCTCCCCTTGAAGGGAAGAAAGCCTTTCTTGTCCCCCTCGTTTCGGCCGGGGTGGCGAAGCGTCCCACATCCGAAGGAGGAGCCCGCAGCCTCCAGTCGACCGAGTCCCTCCAGAGCCGGTGCAGCGCTGTGGTCCCACGCAAAAAGCTCTTCCTACCCGAGCATCTCGCCGGGGATCGTCCGGGAGGGCAACGCGGTTCCTTTTCTAGCAGCTCGTCCCCCCACGTGGGACTCTTCCCTTGCGACCTCCGCTAGTGGATTTCCTAACCTCGCCGCCTTTTGTAAGCCAGGAAGGCGGGGAGAAGCGACCCGATAGCCCGCCCGCCGCCCTCCTTGGGGCTTTCGCAGCCCTCTTTCCCCCACTCCCCGGTCGGCGGGAGCTTCTGCCTTGCTCCAAAGGCTTCTCCGCGACCGCCCCTTGAGAGCTGGAGGCCGCCCACCCCGGGGGCAAGGGCAGTGCCCCCAACAACCAGCAGCGACGGCAGGCTCGGCTCCCCCCGCCGGGAGCCTGACTTGTTATGCGCGCGAGTTGTGGAGCTCAGCGGCGGCGCGGGCGTCAATGGCCGGACCGCCTCTCTGCACAGCGGAGGCGGGGCCTGCGTTCTCGCGCTGGGGTTATCTGGACTGTTGCCGCTGGGCTGGCCGGCTGACGGTCCGCCAGAGCCCAGCTGCAAAGGGGAGAGTGGCGTAGGCCGAACTTTGGGGCCTCGGTTGCCCCCCTTCCAGCTTAACCTCCCCCCTCCCCGGTCCCCGCATACAGAACACACACCTTTGGCCTTGTGAGTCCAGGCTGCATCTGACTGATTGTCCCTCCAGAATACCTCATCCCTCTGGCCTCTACACACACGGCGTGACTGTTGCACATTAACTGGCCCTGTATGCTAGGTATGCATGCGTTTCCGTGCGCTCGGGGACGGAGTCGGGGAGACGCGCCCTGCTGGCTTTGCCTGGCAGAGCTTCGATTTGCAGGGACGACGGCTATCGGGAGAGAGAGACCTCAACAGGTCAGACAGAGAAAGAAACAGGAGGACATCACGTGTTCTTCAAGTAGGCTGCAGACTGATGTTTCTGGCGCTGGATGGGTCCAAGAGCTTTTGGCATTTGGAAGGTTATTGAAGCTTCTTGGGCTTGAAGAGTTTTCTGGTGTTTAATCAGCCAATGCTGGTAATTCCCAAAAGTGCAACTGATAAAAAAGAGTCCAGAAGCAGCTCCCGGGCTAAACAAACGGCCCGCCACTGCTCCGTAATAGGCTGCTGACACTGCAGATTGATCCCGGAAAGTTGCTTCCGGAGGAGGCTTTTGCGAGGCGATACGTCAGAAAAAGGGCGGGGGCGGGGCATTCAGGTGTTTTCACCTTTCACTTATAATACCCTGGGAAAAACTGGGGGGCCTTCTGAAAACAAGTGACCCTTCTTTAGCGACTGTAATAGCTTGTCTTGCAATTGGGAGCGTGCAGTGGTATCAAATACGCATGAAATACAAAATAATAATTCATTAAACTTGTATGCCGGAGGACTGTCAACGACTCTGGAGGCTCACAACAATCGAACAAAACAATTAATAAAATCAATAACAGATAAAGATAGAAGATGACAAGTGCCATGAAGCAGAGGTCTCACTCTCACTCATTCTCATTCACAAAGGCCTCTGGGTGAATTGCTGCAATTCCTTCATCCCTTTGTCCCAGAAGCAGCAGTGTGTTTCTTTTTTTCTCTGCCCCCACCCCCAGTACATAGAGTATTAAAGCCACCCAAGGAAGGTTTCACTATGAACCTAACACTGGTATTAAAGCCACTGGTTTTAATACCAGTGTTCTGTTCATAGTGAAACCTTCCTTGGATTACACAAAATGTAAATTATTAAATATTAATATAATATAAGGAGAAGCAGGATAGAGCTATGTGCCTGTGCCCCCACCTCTAACTTGGCTAGGATGATGGATAAGGTTGGAAGAGAGCTGTTAAGTGGCAAAAATACTTTTTTTCAAAGGAAAAGTGAAGAAGATTGCAGATCATTCGTCATAATATTATAGGCATTAACCAGTCAGCGCAGCATTTTTCCTCAGACGTACTGTAAATTTAATCAACTCTTTTTCTTTAGAGCTAAAAAATGCCCGGAAAGAAAAGGTCCATTTCACTGAACAAAATCAGGCTACAATATTTCAAAATGTGAGGCCATTAATTATTCTGGAATTCAAATTCTTGTTCAGTTCTGAAGCCCACTGAGTATAACTCGAAGATTGAGTTCAGGCATCATGCTAAGCCATAATTTAACCATGGTTTATTGAATAAAAGAGAGTTGTGTGCTCACAAGATGCTAACCCAAAAGTTACTGTGGATGTAAACATTTAGACCTTCAGCAAAGGATCGTTACCTTGTCGTGGTGCTGGAGCTTGAGCACCTCAATGATGCCATGAGCTAAACCGTGAAGGGCCACCCAAGACGGGAAGGTCATGACAGAGAGGTCAGACTAAATGCGATCCCTGGGGAAGGTAATGGCAACCCACCCCAGTATTCTTGCCGTGAAAACTAAATGGATCAGTACAACCAGAGATATGTCGGTATACCATCGGAAGATGAGACCCCCAGGTTGGAAGATGGTCAAAATGCTACTGGGGAGGAACAGAGGATGAGTTCAACTAGCCCCAGATGTGATGACGCAGCTAGCTCAAAGCCGAAAGGACGGCTAGCGGCCGACAGTGCTGGTGGTGAACGGCGAATCCGATGTTCTAAGGATCAACACACCATTGGAACCTGGAATGTAAGATCTATGAGCCAGGGCAAATTGGATGTGGTTATTGGTGAGATGTCAAGATTAAAGATAGACATTTTGGGCGTCAGTGAACTGAAATGGACTGGAATGGGCCACTTCACATCAAATGACCACCAGATCTACTACTGTGGACAAGAGGACCACAGAAGAAATGGAGTAGCCTTCATAATTAATAGTCAAGTGGCTAAAGCAGTGCTTGGATACAATCCAAAAAACGACAGAATGATCTCAATTCGAATTCAGGGCAAGCCATCTAACATCACAGTGATCCAAATATACGCCCCAACCACAGATGCTGAAGAAGCTGAAGTAGAGCAGTTCTGCAGCACCTACTGGACAACACACCTAAAAGAGATGTTATTTTCATCACAGGAGACTGGAATGCTAAGGTGGGCAGTCAAATGACACCTGGAATTACAGCTAAGTATGGCCTGGGAGAACAAAACGAAGCAGGACATAGGCTGATAGAATTTTGCCAAGACAATTCACTCTGCATAACAAACACTCTCTTCCAACAACCTAAGAGACAGCTTTATACATGGACTTCACCAGATGGACAACACCGAAATCAGATTGACTACATCCTTTGCAGCCAAAGGTGGCAGACATCTGTACAGTCGGTAAAAACAAGACCTGGAGCTGACTGTAGTTCAGATCACGAACTTCTTCTTGCACAATTTAGGATCAGACTAAAGAGATTAGGGAAGACCCACAGATCAGCTAGATATGAGCTCACTAATATTCCTAAGGAATATGCAGTGGAGGTGAAGAATAGATTTAAGGGACTGGACTTAGTAGATAGGGTCCTGGAAGAACTATGGACAGAAGTTTGCAACATTGTCCAGGAGGCAGCAACAAAATACATCCCAAGGAAAGAGAAAACCAAGAAGGCAAAATGGCTGTCTGCTGAGACACTAGAAGTAGGCCAAGAAAGAAGGAAAGCAAAAGGCAACAGTGACAGGGGGAGATATGCCCAATTAAATGCAAAATTCCAGAGGTTAGCCAGAAGAGATAAGGAATTATTTTTAAACAAGCAATGCGCAGAAATGGAAGAAGACAATAGAATAGGAAGGACAAGAGACCTCTTCCAGAAAATTAGAAACATCGTAGGTAAATTCCAGGCCAAAATGAGTATGATCAAAAACAAAGATGGCAAGGACCTAACAGAAGAAGAAGAGATCAAGAAAAGGTGGCAAGAATATACGGAAGACCTGTATAGGAAGGATAACAATATCGGGGATAGCTTTGACGGTGTGGTCAGGGAGCTAGAGCCAGACATCCTGAAGAGTGAGGTTGAGTGGGCCTTAAGAAGCATTGCTAATAAGAAGGCAGCAGGAGATGATGGCATCCCAGCTGAACTGTTCAAAATCTTACAAGATGATGCTGTCAAGGTAATGCATGCTATATGCCAGCAAATTTGGAAAACACAAGAATGGCCATCAGATTGGAAAAAATCAACTTATATCCCCATACCAAAAAAGGGAAACACTAAAGAATGTTCAAACTATCGAACAGTGGCACTCATTTCACATGCCAGTAAGGTAATGCTCAAGATCCTACAAGGTAGACTTCAGCAGTTCATGGAGCGAGAATTGCCAGATGTACAAGCTGGCTTTAGAAAAGGCAGAGGAACTAGAGACCAAATTGCCAATATCTGCTGGATAATGGAAAAAGCCAGGGAGTTTCAGAAAAACATCTATTTCTGTTTTATTGACTATTCTAAAGCCTTTGGCTGTGTGGACCATAACAAATTGTGGCAAGTTCTTAGTGGTATGGGGATACCAAGTCATCTTGTATGCCTCCTGAAGAATCTGTATAATGACCAAGTAGCAACAGTAAGAACAGACCATGGAACAACGGACTGGTTTAAGATTGGGAAAGGAGTACGGCAGGGCTGTATACTCTCACCCTACCTATTCAACTTGTATGCAGAACACATCATGCGACAAGCTGGCCTTGAGGAATCCAAGGCTGGAGTTAAAATCGCTGGAAGAAACATTAACAATCTCAGATATGCAGATGATACCACTTTGATGGCTGAAAATGAAGAGGAACTGAGGAGCCTTATGATGAAGGTGAAAGAAGTGCAAAAGCTGGCTTGCAGCTAAACCTCAAAAAAACCAAGATTATGGCAACCAGCTTGATTGATAACTGGCAAATAGAGGGAGAAAATGTAGAAGCAGTGAAAGACTTTGTATTCCTAGGTGCAAAGATTACTGCAGATGCTGACTGCAGTCAGGAAGACGCTTAATCCTTGGGAGAAGAGCAATGACAAATCTCGATAAAATAGTTAAGAGCAGAGACATCACACTGACAACAAAGGCCCGCATAGTCAAAGCAATGGTGTTCCCCGTAGTAACATATGGCTGCGAGAGCTGGACCATAAGGAAGGCTGAGAGAAGGAAGATAGATGCTTTTGAACTGTGGTGTTGGAGGAAAATTCTGAGAGTGCCTTGGACTGCAAGAAGATCAAACCAGTCCATCCTCCAGGAAATAAAGCCAGACTGCTCACTTGAGGGAATGATATTAAAGGCAAAACTGAAATACTTTGGCCACATAATGAGAAGACAGGACACCCTGGAGAAGATGCTGATGCTAGGGAGAGTGGAAGGCAAAAGGAAGAGGGGCCGACCAAAGGCAAGATGGATGGATGATATTCTAGAGGTGACGGACTTGTCCCTGGGGGAGCTGGGGGTGTTGACGACCGACAGGAAGCTCTGGTGTGGGCTGGTCCATGAAGTCACGAAGAGTCGGAAGTGACTAAACGAATAAACAACAACAAACATTTAGACTGAGCATGTTGTGTGAACCAGGCTTATATCTCAACCAAATGCACAGCGTAGGCCTGTTGTAAGAAGGAGATGGGAGGGGGCTGGTGTCATAGGGCAGGAGCCTCATACAGTAGTGAAATATATTGAGAATTAGCATGAGACATGATTGAGATGAGGATTAGCATATCCAGATAAATATCCAATTGGGTAAAGTCATCCAGAGGCAGGAATTTTTCTTTAATCATTTATCTGAACACTGGGTTACATTGCAAAGAAATGATAAAGTTGGAGCCTGTGCATTTGTACTTTAGAAGGAAATGCTTGGCAGTGAGATTTCCAGATTGTTCCAAATTTCAGTTAGTTTGGGGTGCTTTCTCTTTCTTCTCGGGATGCTTAACGTTGAAGAAGGTAATTTCATTATACAGCTCCTTTTCAGACCCTTTGCCAAAACAAAACAAAAATACCTTAAGCAAACAAGCATCACTTGGTTTTATGATAGAAGGTGCAGTAGAGAAAACCTGAGTGGGAAAACGCGTTATAAAAGCAAATATTTATTACATACCATCTTGCTTTTAAAAGCATGTTAGCTGCATCTTTGCATGAAGGAATTGGAAGGCATTTCATTTTTTTAAAATTATTCTGACAACCAGTAAATTTGCATTCATCTATATTTAAAGCTGAGAGCCAGTTTGGTGTGGTGGTTAAGGCACTAGGCTAGAAATCAGGAGATTGTGAGTTCTAGTCCTACCTTGGGCCAGTCACTCTTTCTCAGCCCTCAGAAGGAGGCAATGGCAAACCACTTCCGAAAATCTTGCCAAAAAAACTATAGGGACTTTCCAGGCAGTCTCCAAGAATCAGACATGACTGAATGGATAAAAACAAAACAAACCTTGAAGTTAGAAAGTTAATACCAGTATTTCAAAACTGGCATTTTCTCTGTTCATTTGATAAAACATTGGTCCAAATCTAATTTCACATACTCTATTTCTTACATTTATACCTTTATACAGGATATACATCATATTATGGTGGATGCTGTTCTCTGAGTCCATACAGGAACACAGTCTAAGAAAAGTCATTAGATATGATAGAAAAATCAGGTCTGAAAATTTTGCAGTGCCATTATCAGGGTGACTGTTTACCTAAGACAGCTGAATGACTGGAATCCTAACTATTGTTACTTATAGTCTAAATCACATTAGATAAATAACTAACCAGATGTACTA
The DNA here is from genome assembly GCF_035149785.1 of Candoia aspera. NCBI lineage: Eukaryota > Metazoa > Chordata > Lepidosauria > Squamata > Candoiidae > Candoia > Candoia aspera. Next base: position 47,431,818 of record NC_086156.1, read on the forward strand.
CACTTGGTGAGCCTTAGGGGGAAATGGCCGATCAGTTGTGATAACAGCTGCCTTATTTTGGAAAGAGGGTTTTCATGGTCATGGTGGGGCTGTGAAGCTTTGCTCAAAAAATGGTTTCCTTGCAGGGGTGGGGTGTGGGGTAATACTGTGTGAATGAAATTGGGGAAGATCTTCCTGCTTTATCCCTACAAAATGTTCTGTTGCTATAGAGTCACTGTCTTTGTATACTTCTATTGTTTCTGAAAAGCCACATTCAGTGGCTAGATTTGGGCAAGGGCCTCCAGTTTATGCCATCTCAAACAAAAAGGTGATATCTGAAAGCAGTTATACATCTCTGCTGAGGCTGAGAATTAAGGAGGATTTGGACTGATTTCATTATTTATTGATATACAGTGGTTCTAAGATATAACTGATATATAGTTATAATATCATCACAGTCAGCATCCTAAAAAATAAACAGCTCATATAAATTGGGAAAATGGGTCATATCCACTAGCTTTAGGAAAGATACTAGGTTCTTTCTGTCTGTCTGTCCATTTGTTTTGCTTAAACCTTTTGCCAGTAGCCAAAATATGCCTTAACTGACGTTGTTGTTGTTGTTATTTGATGTTTTAAAATTGTTTTAGTAGGCATTGTACCTCGATTTTCATTGTGCCCCATTATAAGATCCTTTGGATTCTGGGTAGGCTATACATATTTTAAATAAAAAGCAACAGTGTACAAGAGCGAAAGAAAATGAATTAATGTTTTATTGGGCTTCAGGATTTAGTGACTGTAGTCTAGACAACAGATTTTCTGATGTTTCACTGGCAACTGTGACTGGCACCTTCAGAGGCAAGGTGGTCTGCTATGTAGAAAACAGGTAATTGAACAGGGACTGACTGGGTTCCTGTCTTTATAGCCAGGTGACCTGACTTCTGATTGGTCTTTAGCTGAGCTGGTTTCTGATTGGTGCAGGTTGGTGAGGGCTGGTCTCTTGGCTAAAACCCAATCAGAAGTCAGCTTCAGAAGAAGCCTACACCAGTAAATTAATGTTTCAGTTTTCTACAATGATAAAGTGTTCTAGTTTTCTAAAGTGATAAAAAGTTGCCACAATTTATCCTCCTTTTCATTCTGGCTACAGATACAGAGTTTTACCCTTGGGACAGTGTACTATAATTTATCTAATTAATTGCTCAATTCCATTCTATTCTGTTTTAACACTGTTCTATTTCTGGCACAAGAGGAGGAATTGTGAGAAGAATTCCCCCTTTTCTGCCATATTGTCTTCCTCAAACACTGTTTCCTGCCATTGCTTCTCCTCCTTGAGCAAGATAAAAGGTTAAAAGTTACAAAATAGAATAGGTTCATACAAAGAGGATGCCAGAAATTAAAACATCACAGGAATTTGTCATATTTTTAGACAACTGTTTAGACAAAAGATTCCCTTCAGATTTAATCAGAGACCTTGTAAGACAAAAGGTCGCCCATTCACAGTGCTTAGCAAAGCCCATTCAGGTGAACAACATTCTTCCCCATCCAAATAGATCTCCATAATCATATCCCAAAAGATTCCTTCCAAGGTGAACAGTTCAGGCTAGTAGACAAAGCCACAGCCCAGCAGGGAGGCTGGACTATCAGAACAGGGAATACAAACAGCAGGGGGCCTGACCACAGAGCGCCTCCTCTCTGAACTCCAGCAGACTGCACTTTTCTCAGAAGTTCCTAGTACTTCTGTACTGGGAACACTTTTACATAACAACAGCCAAGCTCCCCTATATAAAAAGCTTGTGGGGAGAATATAAGGGTGGCCACCTCGAACCAGCAGACTCTGTACTTGCTCTTGGAAAATAGAATTATCTCTGTTCAAGCTATCGCCTAAGAACTTTCATTCCCAGCTCAGAATGGACCTGGTAAGACTTCCTTCCAACACTGTCTAATCATTTCCATTGTTTGGGAAATGTGAAAATACATTAAAAATATAAGACGAAAAGCAATAACAATGTAGTATGGTACAGATGGTATAACACCGAAATCAGACTGACTACATCCTTTGCAGCCAAAGGTGGTGGACATCTGTACAGTCAGTAAAAACAAGGCCTGGAGCTGACTGTAGTTCAGATCACGAACTTCTTCTTGCACAATTTAGGATCAGACTAAAGAGATTAGGGAAGACCCACAGATCAGGTAGATATGAGCTCACTAATATTCCTAAGGAATATGCAGTGGAGGTGAAGAATAGATTTAAGGGACTGGATTTAGTAGATAGGGTCCTGGAAGAACTATGGACAGAAGTTTGCAACATTGTCCAGGAGGCGGCAACAAAATACATCCCAAGGAAAGAGAAAACCAAGAAGGCAAAATGGCTGTCTGCTGAGACACTAGAAGTAGCCCAAGAAAGAAGGAAAGCAAAAGGCAACAGTGATAGGGGGAGATATGCCCAATTAAAGGCAAAATTCCAGAGGTTAGCCAGAAGAGATAAGGAATTATTTTTAAACAAGCAATGCGTGGAAGTGGAAGAGGACAATAGAATAGGAAGGACAAGAGACCTCTTCCAGAAAATTAGAACTATCGGAGGTAAATTCCAGGCCAAAATGAGTATGATCAAAAACAAAGATGGCAAGGACCTAAAAGAAGAAGAAGAGATCAAGAAAAGGTGGCAAGAATATACGGAAGACCTGTATAGGAAGGATAACAATATTGGGGATAGCTTTGACGGTGTGGTCAGTGAGCTAGAGCCAGACATCCTGAAGAGTGAGGTTGAATGGGTCTTAAGAAGCATTGCTAATAACAAGGCAGCAGGAGACAATGGCATCCCAGCTGAACTGTTCAAAATCTTACAAGATGATGCTGTCAAGGTAATGCATGCTATATGCCAGCAAATTTGGAAAACACAAGAATGGCCATCAGACTGGAAAAAATCCACTTATATCCCCATACCAAAAAAGGGAAACACTAAAGAATGTTCAAACTATCGAACAGTGGTACTCATTTCACATGCCAGTAAGGTAATGCTCAAGATCCTACAAGGTAGACTTCAGCAATTCATGGAGCGAGAATTGCCAGATGTACAAGCTGGGTTTAGAAAAGGCAGAGGAACTAGGGACCAAATTGCCCATATCCGATGGATAATGGAAAAAGCCAGGGAGTTCCAGAAAAACATCTATTTCTGTTTTATTGACTATTCTAAAGCCTTTGCCTGTGTGGACCATAACAAATTGTGGCAAGTTCTTAGTGGTATGGGGATACCAAGTCATCTTGTATGCCTCCTGAGGAATCTGTATAATGACCAAGTAGCAACAGTAAGAACAGACCACAGAACAACGGACTTGTTTAAGATTGGGAAAGGAGTACGGCAGGGCTGTATACTCTCACCCTACCTATTCAACTTGTACGCAGAACACATCATGTGACATGCTGGGCTTGAGGAATCCAAGGCTGGAGTTAAAATTGCTGGAAGAAACATTAACAATCTCAGATATGCAGATGATACCACTTTAATAGCTGAAAGCGAAGAGGAACTGAGGAGCCTTATGATGAAGGTGAAAGAAGAAAGTGCAAAGCTGGCTTGCAGCTAAACCTCAAAAAAACCAAGATTATGGCAACCAGCTTGATTGATAACTGGCAAATAGAGGGAGAAAATGTAGAAGCAGTGAAAGACTTTGTATTTCTAGGTGCGAAGATTACTGCAGATGCTGACTGCAGTCAGGAAATCAGAAGACGCTTAATCCTTGGGAGAAGAGCAATGACAAATCTCAATAAAATAGTTAAAAGCAGAGACATCACACTGAAAACAAGGGTCCGTGTAGTTAAAGCAATGGTATTCCCAGTAGTAACATACGGCTGCGAGAGCTGGACCATAAGGAAGGCTGAGAGAAGGAAGATCGATGCTTTTGAACTGTGGTGTTGGAGGAAAATTCTGAGAGTGCCTTGGACTGCAAGAAGGTCAAACCAGTCCATCCTCCAGGAAATAAAGCCAGACTGCTCACTTGAGGGAATGATATTAAAGGCAAAACTGAAATACTTTGGCCACATAATGAGAAGATAGGACACCCTGGAGAAGATGCTGATGTTAGGGAGAGTGGAAGGCAAAAGGAAGAGGGGCCGCCCAAGGGCAAGGTGGATAGATGATATTCTAGAGGTGATGGATTCATCCCTGGGGGAGCTGGGGGTGTCGACAACTGACAGGAAGCTCTGGCGTGGGCTGGTCCATAAAGTCACGAAGAGTCGGAAGCGACTGAACGAATAAACAACCACAATGGTACAGATAAAGACCATTCTCAGTCAAGATGGTCTTCTGGTCAGGAGATTATGGATGTTAACCAACACATCTGTAGATCCCCAAGGTGGGGGAGGCTGCCCTAGTTAAAACAACAACAGATTCAGAAGTAAAGCCAAACTCCCTTATCAGTATCAGTATCACAGCTTCAGCTCCCAGCAAGCATGTCATATACAGTATCCCACCAAGGTATTGTTCTTAAAGGTGGAACAAGAGATCTGCCACCTAAAAGGTCAAGTCATCATGTTCAAGGTGGCCCATACTGTACTTTTTAAAAATGGTGTCACTTTCCTCAAGCTGCTGCCACAGTCTATGAACATTTGTCAAATTCATATTCTTCCTCATGTTCATGATTGCCACTAGAACCCAGGCTGAAGGCTCCTCATGACTGCTTCTTAACAATATTGAACTTAGATTGATTAGACTGTCTGTATTTCTATACAGGTGCAGGTCTACAAAGATAGGATGTCAGCATGGGCAGAAATACACTTAGGTAATCTGCAGCCTGTGGACCACATGCAGCCATTTCTCATGGCCAGGCTGCCACCATTAAGTTCTTACTGGTGTAACTCAACCAAACAAAAGGTTGTGAAATAGAGTTACAATGAGGAGGAAGGTGCCAGAAAAGACCTTCCCCATGTGCCAGCTAAATGATGAATTGGGTAGAGCATGTTTTAATGGGGAAAGCAGCACACGGCAATAATATTTGCATGTTTTCTATCCTATTTAAATGACATGCATCCTTATTATCATCATTACTCAGTTATTTGGTTCTGAGAAAAAGTATGAATGTGCAAGGAGGGAAGATTTTAAATCTATTCCCCCTACACTTTTGGGGGAAGAAGGAATAACTGACTAATAGAATGTGTATGTATGTGTGTGCACAGCATGGCACAGAGCATTTGGAGTCAAATAAATTGCCCACAACTGGACTGTGAACATTGATCAGTTAGCTTTTTATGGGTTTAGGAATGGACTGGGATAGACAAACAGCTTGATCTATCCCATGCTCCTGATTACATGCTATAGAATTAACCTGCAAGCTTGGGAAAACACTGCCATATGGACACCATACCTACATGGGACCACATTGCTTTGACATAATTAGGCATTACACTGCACCTCGTTAAACCTCTGTTTTGTTCCTTAATTCGACCAGCTGACCTTGTAGCAATCTTCCTGGAGAAAATGTGCAAATGATACTGTACAACACTCACCTCCACTAAGTATTAATCGATGTCCTGTTATTCAGACAGGACTCAAATTATGGTAATTGTTTGTACGCACACAGTGTCCATTAGCTGCATTTCTATAACTTCACCTGACCCAAACTGATGCCTTCTAGATATATTGGACTTATATTGCCATGAATTGCAGCTGGGGGATTTTGAAGGGTGACCACCAAAACATCTGCAGGGCACCAAATTGGGGAAAGCTGATTTAGTTCATTGTGGATTTCCATGAGGAGATTCTATGTTTCACAGTCATGTTGCAATCGTTGATCTGCTTGCTAACTTCATGGTATACTCTTTCCTGTCTTTATCTCTACTCTTTGGAGAAAGTATGCATGAGAAAAGCAAATCAGAATTAGCAGAATCCATTGCATTAGGCAAGTGGCAGGTATGTCAACATGTTTAATGAGGAAAGGGAGGGGCATGTTTCCATTTACTTAGGAAAGCTAAGCATGAAATATTGTCTCATATGAGATTTTAATCTAAAAAAAAGTTCAGCAAACTCATCTAAAGCTGAACAGAGAATCATAATGGACTAGTGACAAAAGGAACAAAAGGTGACAAACTAATTATTACTGGCAAATAGTCTTTATGTAACCTAGGCCAGTTTCCTTTTAAATGAATGGAAGATTGGAAGTGGCACATGACAGATCACAGCCAGGTCGACTGGATTGCAGAACTGGCAGAAAATCTGGCTATTCTTTTCTGAGATACCAATCTGGCTTTCATAGATACCAATGTTTCTCATATGAAAAGATGAAGAAATATTTCACCATCAGTGTTAAAGGAGTGGTGCCCAATATGGACAGACAGTTCTAATTCTAAACTGGTAATATTCCTAAGAAGCCACATATCCTAAAGGCAGTTGTAGTAGCCACGTTCACCTGAGACCAGTTACATCCTCTGTGTAATCCACCCATCTTCTTATGACATCTTTGTCCATTTGTGAGAGAAAGGCTCAAAGATACTTTAAATGTCTTATGTGAAAATGTTCAAAGAAAATGGCATCAGTTATGCAAAGATTTAAGATCTACTTTTAACCTCAGTGTGCAATTGGAAGCCAGCTTGCAATGTTTAACATGCATCTCAACCTTTTCCTTTTTCCTGTTTCCCATGTTCATCTATCCCCTATTTTCCCTTGTATTTTTGCTTCCTTCTCTTGCAGTCCCTTCATCTGAGACTGAACTACATTCTATGAATTGAAAACTAAATAATGAGCCACTTAAAGAAAATATGTGACTTGCTTACTGTGAATATATGAAAAATTCCACTGGCCATCTGCTTTTGTTGGTGTTGAGATGAAGCTTCTTGATCTTTAAAACACTGACAGCATTAGTGCCAGCTGAAGTGCCAACTCCAGTAATGGTATAACTCTGGCTGGATATTTTGTTTGGTGGTATCACTGGGACTGTTCTTGGAACCTGGGTCCAGTTTAGCTGGCTTTAAGTAGGTTGTGACATTCCAGTAAAGGAAAAATGTGAGGATGATTTGCAAGGCGCTGAACAGGATTTCAGAAATCCTTTGTTGCAACTTATTTTATATAATTTCAAGTATCGGTGTCTTAATTGTACATGCTATGTTGTAGCATAGTTATGAGAGCTGAAGCTAGTGTTTTAGCAAGATTGACTCTAGTCTTCCATATATGGCTTTTCAAATAAATCACTTACTGTATTTATGCAGCATTTTGGAGAATGCAAACATCTCGCATTATTTATTTATTTATTTTGTTGTTGTTTCCTTACTACCCAGTCTGAGCTACAGGCAAGGAAGAATTTCATTTGGATATGGATTTTTTTTTATTGAAGAAACAGAATGAGACACACATTTAAAACAGAGTGAAAAAGAAAAATTAAACCGGGGATCCCTCCCCAAAAGAGAATAAAATTTAGTATATGTATGCATAGGAATATGTGAGCATTCACACATAACTGATGCATTGAAAGCTTTTTTTAATTTTACGTGTTTTGCAATAACAAACCTAGCAGTTAACAACATGAACTGAACTAACTTTACCTGTTGCATCAGGTTATCTGCATTATGAACTATGGATAATTTACCAACCACAGAATTATGGTTGTGAAAGATTGTTGGTAATATTTGTAATTTCTTTTTAAAATGTTGACAAAAAACCTTACAAACTGTGTAGTGGTTAAGGTGCTGGCCTAGAAACCAGGAGACAGTGAATTCTAGTCCTGCCTTAGGCATGGAAGCCGGCTGGGTGACTTTGGGCCAGTCCATCTCTCTCAGCCCAACCCACCTCACAGAGTTGTTGTTGTGGGGAAAAGAGGAGGAGGAAGGAGTATTAGGTATATTCACTGCCTTGAGTTAATATAAAAAGGGTGGGATAAAAATATAATAACAACGATACCAATTTGTTTACAATGTTATTGTCTATAAAGATTAAAATTTATGTGACGTAATTTTAGTGTTGAATGAATTCGCATCTATTAATTATTTTTATACTCATTTCTTTTTTTTGTAATAATTTTATTAAAGATTACAATTGAAAAGATAAAAAACTAATACAAACTAAAAATATATATAAAAGAAAAAAGAAAAATTAGAAAGTGCAGAAAAGAAAAGAGAAAGGAATAGAAAGCAAAATAGAAAAGAAAGAAAAAGAAAGTAATATATAAAGAAGGCACTTCCCCTTTCATCACAACAAGTATAAACAATTCTAGTAACTTACCACCTGTATCTTAAAATACAACAAATGCTCTCTTCTTCCCATATCTTATTTCTTAACTACAAACAAATAATAAAACCTCATCATTCATTCCTGGACAGCAAAAATCCATTAAGGTTACCAGAGATAACTATATATCTATTTTAACCTTGATCAAATAAACCAACTTTATATTCTTTCCCTGTACTTTTAACAACCTTGATTTTTAATCCCTTCAAAAAATGTCCTAGAACTTGATTTCTTTTCATTTTTTCTTTACCCCTTCTCAGAAGATCTTTCAAAACTTTAGCAGGTCTGTTTTGTAAGTCCAGTATAGGAAAGTTATCCAATCACTCTTCTGGTCTGTATTTGTATGTTCCTTTTAACACATCGACTGGTTTCATTTATATGTCCAATATATCAACTTTTTCCATACCAATTTTGTAGCTTGTCATTTTTAAGTCCACATTCAAATCAATTTCAGTCTCGTCCAGTAGAACTTGTTCCTCTTCTGTAACATCATTTACACACCATCTATCTATGATGACAGACATCCTTAAAATTAACTTCTGAGTTCATTGTTAACAAATATCCTTGAAAACTTCCAAGGTTAAAGGATTTGTTCCATTCTGTATTAATGAGTCGACTTTAAATATTCTTTAAATATAATCTTTAGTTTCTCCTAGCTCCCTCTAGTGTCTAACCTTCAAAGTCCCATCTTATCATGTTTTTTCCCCTAAGGAATCCAAACCACAGTCATTTCCCAAGAGAAGGATTCTTTAATTTCAAAATCTTTCTTAAGACTTGCTTACTTAAATCCATCTGGACCCTTAGTATGTTTTTAACTTTCCAAAATCAATACTCTAAACATCCTTTTGCTGTTTATTCCAAAAAGTAAGTTTTTTCTAAATCCTTAAACTCATACTTAAAACTTCCTTCATTAAGGAAAAGGAAACTCACCCAGTGAATGTGATAAAAACTTGCTGTTCTTAATATTTAAAAAACAGTAAAAAATAATTACAAAGGTGATTAAGAAATGAGGCTTGGTCGAACTCTATGTTGTTATAGGATATTTTACGACTGTGAGCTTAGATGGAATCCCTCAACTCCCAGCTGCTCACATAAGTCAACTGCTAAAACCTAGGTTCCTGAGGTCTACTCATGAGAAGCAGCTGTCCAGAGTCATGTGAGCTATCTTACAATCTCTCCTTTATCCGGACAGATTTTGCCGGCCATGATCCAGCATCCAGCCACCAATCTCCACCATATATGCCATCCCCACTCCTTCATGATGATCAGCTCACCATGTCCACACCAGAACTATCATTTTTATAGTCATTTCTTGATGATTTTCTGAAACAGATGGAACAGAAATTTTATGCCACAGAGTTCCATTATGATTCATCAAGTTCCAATTTGAAAAAAGTATTCCAGAAGTTTTAAAGACTTTCAAGTCAACCTGTCATGCTTAATGTAAGAGTTTTGTATAACATTAACAATATTCCCTTGCTATTAAATTAAGTAGATATACACCAAAATGTTGCCCGTGATTTTAAGTGATGAGATCTAGAGTTTGCAAAGGAAAAACTCATTTGAAACCAAGTTGAAATTTGTGACCTATTATTTTGAAATACTGTATATATTCATCAGCAAGAGGTTTCCATCAATAATTCTCAAATGCTATAACATCCAGGATCTCCCCATTCCCTTTGCTAAACAAATATGTCTGCATTCTTAAAAAGAGAAGACTGAAGAATGGGAGAAGAGGAGAAAAGTCAGGAACCAAAAAATAATTCTTATCTTTCCAAAGTTATAAATTTTTAAAAATATACCAATGTATTAATGTGAAGAATGATTTCACTCTGACAAATATAGAGACCAGCGCTGAACATTATTTAAATTCCTAATTATATGAGTTCGTTTTTGTATTTGAAAGAGGTGACAAAAACTGTTTCAAATCTGGGACATCTAAACACCTATCATTATTTTTGTTTATGTATGGTTTGCCCAAATCCTAGGTTTTTCGTTTGTTACATGTAAGTGAAGAAAATCTCTTTTCTTCATATGAACACAAGTAGTAGACAATGAAATTACATTTTGTTTTAAACAAAATAGATTTTTAGGAAGAATAATTTTTTAAATACAGCTATTCTACCAAGAATAATGAGACACATTGCCATACGTTACATTAATCTTGTGTAGAAGATAATGCTACATCTTTATTTTGTTTTTAAGAAAATGAAATATCTTTTGCAGACAGAATAATTACATGAAGTTGTGCTTTTATATTATGACCTTGAATACTTTTGTTCTTACTAATATTCTGTGCGTGCACCCATTGGATAAATAGATAAATGGTTGCGATAGATAGATAGATAGATAGATAGATAGATAGCTGCAGAAACCTCACTCCCTGACCTTTTCACGGAAATCAATCAATCTTTTCATATCCAGGATTTTATTTCTGATCAAAAGATCTACTTGAAATCTATAGAGAAACAGCTGGACTGTAAATAAAATGAAAAATACAGGATGTTCCTGGCAAAGTTGAAAAGCCAACATGGCAGGAGAACTATCCCGATGGCAACTTGTATGCTGTATTGAGACCTTCACCTAGGAGAAAAAATGGCTGAATATGAATCCTGAAAGATATTGACAAGCAAGTCTTTTTTTAAAAAAAAAATCTTTATTTTAAAAGATTATAAAATCTAATAATACCAAGATATACATTAACAAAATTAACCAATCCTAAAAGTAAAATGAAAAGGCAGGAGGAGGAGGAGGAGGAGGAGGAGGAGCGGGAATCTACCTTAAAACTATAGTCACTGATTTAGTAATAACATACAAAATATTATCATAAAATATCATAAAATCTATGTCAAACAGGAATATACTGTTTCATCCTTTGATTAGTAGAAAATATTGTCTTTTCCAGGACAGATAAGTTACACATTACCAATCTTTAATATCTGGCATAGTGTCACATTTCTAATTTCTCAATATTATTCTTTCAACCACCCCCATACATGGTACAACTATAATTCTTTAACTAGAAAATCTCAGCAAAGTTCTACAGATGTACAAAGTCCTATAAGAGCTTGTCAGACTACTAGTAGTCAATTTTTATTTCATTTTATTATTTTATTTATTAACATTTTTAAACTGCCCACTATCCATAGCTCTCTAGGCAATTTACAATGAAAAACACTAAAAATACAATTTGAATAAAAACATATAAAATAAGATCAAATAAATGCAAAATAAAAGCACCATTATAAACTAGGCAGCAGTAAGGCAGTCATTCAAAATCTAAAACGGTATAAATTAAAATACGGTTTAAAAATCTGGGAAAATAGGTCTTCAGCATCACTGAAATGATGCTAATGTGGGTGCCGGTCAAGCTTCTCAAGATATATATTTTTTATTTGTATACCCTTTATGCCATATCTGGTTACAAAAATGAGATAAAGTAATGAAAATCAAGAGGACAAAGTAGGATAGAAATATATGCTTTCAGATCATGTTTGCAAGTAGCATTGCGAACATCTTTCTGCCTAGAAACAGCTGCAGAGCAGGCAAATCTGGCAAGAACATTAGCTTTAGCTTTTCACACCATTTTTAGCTTCTCACAGAATGGAGTCCTGTTCAGCTGCAGCCAAAAAGACGTATTAGTAAACAACTGGTTCCTTTAACACTGGAGACTTGGATGACAGATTTAAAAGGGAACTCTTCCAGTTTGGCCACTCATAAGAAAAAATGGGTGAGAAAGGGAAAAGCCACCTTTGCCAGATATGTGCAGGGAAGTGTTTCGAAAGAAGCTACTAGTAACATCTTTGCTGGAGTCAGAGATGATTTAACTCATCCAATTTCAAATTGCAGGTCTGACTAAATTTCCAGATTGTCAGTGATTTAAAAAAACAACCCTAAAATCTTTTGGCTGGATATAAATCAGGAACAGCTCATGGAGCTTATGTCCTACAGTTATATCCTACCTTTCTGTATATGTCCTATGTCTGCCCAGGGCAGTTTACATTGCTTTCCCCATTCCCATTTTCTCTTCAGAGGAATCCTTATATTTCCCTACAAAATAACTGATGCAGGGAGTGACTCTGGCTCCAGCCCTGAGCACAGTTAGCTGAAAAGAAAAGCTACTGATTTCCAAGTAGACGTGCATAGGCTTCTAGATGAATCAGTCACTGAGAGCTCGCTTGCCTAGATTTCTGCTGTTAACTCAGTAGGGATAAGCCACTGTTTCGCAGCCCATCACCACCCTCGTCCATGTAGCAGGAACAGGTGGATTTTCCTCTAACCCACCCACGTGGTTTACTTTTGAAAAAAAAGGGTGAGGAGCGCTCAGATTCTTGTTTTAAAACAAACACAAACAGAACACACTCACCCCTTCACCTACAGTTTTCCTAGGAGGTTCTTCTTTCCGCATCATCTGTTGAAAAAATAATCAAAGTGGCTAGAATCAAAACAGCCCAAGATGATTGGACGTACTTAGTGGCTGGTGACCATCCCTCTGTATTTGAAGGGAGTGGAGGAAGATCAGAAAACTATAGAGAAAGGGGATGGAATGGAATTTCCTACAACTGAGTCTAGCTGGTCAGCAAGAACCCTGAAGAGAAACACACCATGATGTTTAGTTGGTTTCACTTCTAGATCACTGCATGTCATATAAATGGAGCAGGAAAAGAGAATGCCTGTATCTATTTAATTATAATTATGACTGCTTGCGACTTACTTGATAAATACATAAATGATTAGTTCCAACAGTAATTATGTAAGCATGCCACAGAAAACAAACAACTGTCATGTGTCAACATTACTGACAAATGCATTTTAACAAAACTATCCACCAGCTACTGTCATTCTCATAAAATGTGTGAAGTGGATGAGTAAGTCTTGTTACACTGGCCAGCTAATTTTAGCTAAATGGAAAATAGCCACAGAAATCCATATCAACTTCAAGTTGGGAAAGTGTTAAATAATTAATATTAGAACATAGAAAGCTAGAGAATGTAAAAAAAATGATTAGACCACAAGTGTTTTGTTGGGTAAGGTCCTAATTCACAAGTGTAACCTTACAGATGTGATAGGCTTTATTGATTTCTCTGAAATCACTTCAGCTACTAAGTGCTTTGCAGGAAGAAAAGGGCCTGAACTTGATGGAGGGTTTTGTTTTGTTTTTCAACTGAGATGTATTGCAAAATGCTCCCCAATTTGTTCAGAACATTGTTTGAAAGGAATTGAAATTAAGGATTTTACTGTAAACTCCCCTACTTTATTTTTGATGACATAAACTTTCAATCTCCATAATATCTACATGTAAGCCAAATAATACTGTGCACTCATGATGGATATGGTAGATCAGTTTACTACTTCGATCACATTGTCCCAACACATACCCACCCAAACCCATATATAGTTATTGTATATGCTGGTCTGTGACCATAATAAAGATTGATTTGATTTGTTGGTCACCATTCTGAAAATATTCATGTTCAACTTGGACCAGTGCTGTTTTGTTCAACAGAGTTATGAGATCAGTTGATTGGTCCACAGTATCTCTTTTTGATATCACTTCTTTCCTGAAAGGAAGACAATCCTGAATTTAAGTCAATTCCCTCCAAAAGACAAATGGGCATGCATGCGTGCATATGTATTCCTGCCTATTCGTCTTTTGGAAGGAATGTACATAAAGACTTTCTTCACGAGGTGTATAAAAATCACAAGGATTTATTAAAATCACAGACAAAATCCTGTATAATGCCCAGCTTCCTTATCTTGTTAACTTAGGTCTACCAACTCCAGCTGAAACCAATCCTGGAAATTTCTCATGCCCTAATAAATGGTCCATTTGTCACACTGGTGTGTGCATATATGTATGCATCTCTATGTGCCTACAGAAGCCATACTCCAGATAAAGTAATGTCAGGGTAGAAAAACCTGAATGAATAACTCCTGATTAAAAGAAGCTGCCTATAAAATAAGGTTTCCCATATACAAAATTGATCCCCTGTCTTTATATATGAATCATTTTCTCTCTCACACACAGAAAAACTCAGGTATACACATATTTCCCTCCTTCCTTCCATCAGAGAAGAAAAAGAAAAAATAGGATGGAGATGGGGTAAGAGGAAAGAATATTGCACTGGGAAGGAATGAGAAAGCTGGTAAGGCAGGGGTGGCAGGTGTTGTGGGCAAAACTAAATGAAGCTGAGGAGAGGGAAATAGGGAACTGGCGAGGTAAGGAGAAAAAAAAGAGAGACAAAGAGAGAAGTCCTGTTTAGATATCACCGAAAGAGGGTGATCGTTCTGGAAGCAAAGCCTCTTAAGCAAAAGCTTGACCTCAGCCATCCATCCATGTTTTCAGCAGCCACCTTCATGGGCTTGTGTGCCATTTCTTTGTTTTCAAAGAGCTCTTTTGTTATCAGCAGAAATGAGAGAATGGCGACAAGTGGTGGAGAATTATTTGGACTGGGAAACCCTATCTTTCCTAAAAAGAGTTAAGTAAATGGTGTGAAATACATGTGACACCCAGTTTGGTGTAGTGGTTAAGGCACCAGGCTAGAAACTGGGAGACCATGAGTTCTAGTCCTGTCTTAGGCGCAAAGCCAGCTGGGTGACCTTGGGCCAGTCACTCACTCTTAGCCCTAAGAAGGAGGCGGAGGCAGTGGCAAACCACTTCCAAAATCTTGCCAAGAAAACTGCAGGGACTTGTCCAGGCAGTTGCCAGGAGCCAACATGGACTGGAAGGGACCAAAAAAGAAATATGTATGCCTAGACACACACAGCCAAGGACCATCTTTATAATTGGCACAATCAGCTTATTTGATCACTTTCCTTGGCTGTGTGCCCAAATCTGTTGTTACTAAATGTCAGAGCATCTGTCAGCTATTGCTGTTATTTTTATGAGGTTCAAAGAGAAATACACTAAGAAGGGGTAAGGCTCTCTGCAATAACCACCTAGATCATTACTCTTCTGAACTCAGCTACTAATGAAGATCAGTGATATGTCTTTCCAGATGTTCAAGTTTTGCTTCCCTGGGCAAATCTTCCAAACAATCTGACTAATAGAACACCTTGTGAAGAAACTGGATGTGAAAAAAATGTGAGTGAGCTACTAGGGCCCAATAGGAAGGAGGCCATGGCAAACCACTTCTAAAAAACCTTGCCAAGGAAACTGCAGGTACTTGTCCAGGCAGTCTCTGAGAATCGGACACGACTGAATGGATTAAAAAAACCAAACAAACAAAACTAAGGCCCAATAATTGGTCCAAAGGGATGATGCTTTATTGCTGAAAACTCAGCAATGTCTGGACTTGTAAGCTGTCTTGTTGGATGCCTGCCGAACAACGACATGCAAGCTGCATTCAGTCCTTTTGGCAAAGGAACTGGATATACATGACATAAAAGGAATGGATGCCTTCTGTTCACATCCAGTATAACTGTGGAAGCTTTAAAATTGTTCTGTGATTTCTATAGCTGTTGTGGGAAGCATCACAGAGTTACACATTTTGTGTCTCCATGTTTCCCACATTTATGAAAGCATCACACAACAAAACCTGATGTAGCAAATAGGCATGAGTGTACCAGTTCATGGTATGAATGTTATGTTCTTTGCATGCTTCATTATAGTGATAATATATATAGGGCCTTGCTTACATGATTGATGAAGCACAAAAGGGGAGTAAAGCAGTCTGGAAGGAAGGAAGGAAGGAAGGAGGGAAGGAAGGAAGGAAGGAAGGAAGGAAGGAAGGAAGGAAGGAAGGAAGGAAGGAAGGAAGGAAGGAAGAGGGATTACTTGTTCACTTGGATTTATTCCAACTCAGTTTGTACCTCCCAACTGTTTAAGTTTGTTGCTGCCCCGTTTGCTTGAAAAGTGTTAATTGGGTGCTAAAAATTGTACCAGTTTTCCCTTATAGTCATTAAACACCTCGCCTGCCAATTCTGCATCACATTTGTGAATAAAATCTCACATTTTCAGATAAAGTACAGCAAACTTTGTGGCAGCCATTTAGGACTACAAGAGTGGCAGCACACACACACTGATTTCAACTGCTCAGTGCCTGGCAGGTTTAAACTTGTCCTCATTATAAATGACACCACTGTCATGAATGAAGAATAATGCAATGTTCATCATTCAGGAAAACTATTTTCCTTTTATGGCAGCTGGTGTAAGGGTTGCCTATTCTGACAGACTCAGTCTCACAAGCAGTTGCTTAAGGAAAACTGGTTTATTAAAAGAATAGTGTGCAAATACAAAGAAAGCTGAGAATGAGCAAAAGCACACCAAATACAAACTAAAAACCCTCGCTTCAAACCCGATCCCGTCCTAACTCCCACTTAGCAACCACCCCCTCCCAGGTGTTGGCAACCATCACACATCGGCCTGGGAAAGTAACCTTGAACACATGCAATAACCCAAACATACATTCCTCAGTTACAGTAAGGAGATTACAGCCTGGTACGGCTGAAAATCTCCTCCCAGCAAACGGGAGACACGGATCAGAAAATTGACATGCGAAACGTTACGATGTATTCAGTACCTTGGAACGATGAACATGACATACCGCCCCCCTTAAAGAAAACTAAACTAAGGAGCAGGCTTGGCAGGATAGGCAGCATGAAAACGGGCCACTAAAATAGGGGAGTGAACATTGCAGGCAGCAACCCACTCAGGATGAGGGAAATGTTTCCACCGGACAAGGTATTGCAGGGTAGAACGAAGGGATCGAGAATCAAGAATCTCCTGGACTTCGAAGTGTTGCTGGCCATCAATCATAATGGGAGTAGGCGGTGATGGTTGTGGGTGCCAGCGATCTGACTGGTGGAAAGGTTTGAGCAAGCTGCAATGAAAAACGGGATGCAAACGTTTAAGATTATGAGGCAAATCTAAAAGTAACAGGATTAATTTGGGCCACAATAGGGAAGGGGCCCACGAACTTGGGTGCCAATTTCTTAGAGGGTTGCGGAGATTTAATAAACTTTGTGGAGAGATAAACTTTATCTCCAACTTTGAAAGGTGGCTGAGGTGCGCGTTTGGTGTCAGCATGGCGTTTGTAAGCAGCCTGGGCATCGGCAAGAGCTTGTCGGATTTTAGGCCAGGAGTCAGCCAGATGCGCTGCCCAGTCCGTAGCGGACGAAGGAGGAGAGGTTGGTTGAGGCAGTTCAGGAATGGGCACAAAATCCCGACCAAAGACAGTACGAAACGGCACTTGCCCAGTGCTCTGATGCACTGCATTGTTGTAGGCGACTTCAGCAAAGGGCAGTAGATCGACCCAATTATCTTGCTGATAGTTAACAAAAGCATGCAAATATTGTTCCAGTGTGGAATTAAGTGCTTCTGTAGATCCGTCAGTCTCAGGATGCGACGCAGTGGACAGCGCTTGTTTAGTGCCCACCAATTTCATAAAAGCCCGCCAAAATTGGGAAGTAAATTGTGTGCCTCTGTCAGTCACCAAACGGGAGGGGCTCCCGTGGAGTCTGTACATGTGTACAAAGAAGAGGCGGGCTAGCTGCTGTGCTGAGGGAATGGAAGCGCATGGAATGAAATGGGCTTGTTTTGAGAAAAAGTCTTTTACAACCCAAATTACAGTCTTTCTCTGGCTTGGAGGTAAATCCACGATAAAATCCATAGAGATCTCCTCCCAGGGGTGAGAGGGACTGGCCACTGGTTGGAGCAACCCTTGGGGCTTACCAACCTTCCGTTTGGAGCCAGCGCATACAGGGCAGGCTGCAACATAGTCTTTAACATCACGCCTTAGTGTTGGCCACCAGAATTGGTGTCTCACCAAATGGAGTGTTTTCACAAACCCAAAATGCCCAGCCAGTTTGTCATCATGGGAACGGAGCAAAATGTCTTTGCGCAAAGCATCAGGCACATAGAGACGATCGTGCTTCCAAGCAAAATCGCAGTCAAAAGTAACATTGTGTAAATTTGCTTGCAACCAAGTGTCAGATTTCAATTGGGAAAGAAACTGTTGTTGCAAGTCTGAGGGAATTGGCAAGCGTCCCGGACGGGGTGAAAGTGAAGCGTCGGTTTGCTGTGCGCGAGTCTGGCTGCGAGTCACAGCTGCCAGACTCAATTGCGGCTCCGTCCACAGTGTACCTACTGCATCAGGCACAGTGCTGGAATCTTGGGGTCTGCAGGAAAGTGCATCAGCCAGAAAGTTTTTCTTTCCCGGAATAAATTTTAACTTGAAATCAAAACGGCTGAAGAATTGAACCCATCTGATTTGCTTTGGGTTGAGCTTACAAGGTGCACTGAGCGCTTCGAGGTTTTTGTGATCAGTCCAAACCTCGAAAGGGTGGGTAGCCCCCTCCAACAAGTGGCGCCAAGTGTCTAAAGCAGCTTTAACAGCAAAAGCCTCTTTCTCCCAAACATGCCACCGCCTTTCTGTTTCAGAGAATTTGCAGGATAGGTAAGCGCAAGGCTTCAAGCATCCCGACTCATCTGCTTGTAGCAGGAGCGCTCCAATGGAGAAATCAGAGGCATCCACTTGCACCACAAATGGTTTGTTAGGATCGGGATGCTGTAGAATAGGTTCAGTCGTGAATAGCTGTTTGAGCTTCTCAAAAGCCACCTGGCATGCGGGCGTCCATTTTAGCAACGCCCCCGGATTCTTTGCCCTCCATGTATCCCCCTGCCCTTTTGTTTTGAGTAACTCAGTGAGGGGCAATGCTATCTCTGTGAACCCCTGGATGAACTGCCGATAGTAGTTCGCGAATCCGAGGAAACTTTGGAGCTGCCTACACGTGCGTGGTGGCTCCCATGCCAGAATGGCTTCAATCTTAGCTGGATCCATTTCAATACCCTTGTCTGAAATTCTATAGCCCAAATAGTCAATTTGAGATTTATGAAAAGCACATTTGGACAATTTAGCATACAGTTCAGCCTTTCTCAGCTTGCTGAGCACTTGTTTGACCAGTTCTATATGTTCCTCCATGGTTTCAGTATAGATTAACACATCATCCAAATACACCAAGACCCCCTTGAATAAATGGTCATGCAAGACCTCATTGATTAATTGCATAAAGACCCCAGGCGCTCCCGCCAACCCAAAAGGTAATACTTTATACTGGAAAGACCCCAGAGGGCAATTGAACACAGTTTTCCATTCATCCCCCTCCCGAATGCGAATGCGGAAATATGCCTCTCTCAGGTCTAACTTGGAGAATATTTTCCCCCTCGCCAGATGTGCTAACATGTCTTTGATTAACGGTAACGGATATTTATTTAATATTGATACTGCATTCAGTCCACGGAAATCTGTACAGAGTCTCAAAGTTCCATCCTTCTTTGGTCTAAAGAGCACAGGAGCCCCTACTGGGGAGCTGGCTGGTTCAATGAAACCTCTAGCTAGATTTTTGTCAACAAACTCCCGTAGCGTTGCCAGCTCCTTTTGGGTCATAGCATAGATTTTTGGCTTCGGCAGTTTCACATCAGGAATAAACTCTATGGCACAGTCAGTTTTTCGGTGCGGCAGCAGCCAATCAGCCTCCTTTTTGCCAAACACATCTGCAAAATCCTGGTATTGTCCTGGTAGCCTGTCTAGCGGACCGTTGAGGAAATGCAGGGTTGCCGCTGCCGCCCTCCCCACTGTGCCGTCATCCATATCATCCCCCTCAGGGGCTTTGTAGAACCCATCTGCAAATGTCACAGTTCTTGGCACCCAATTTATATGGGGGTTTTGTTGGACAAACCAAGGCATTCCCAAAATGACAAACGGACCCCCCATAGGCGCCACCACAAAAGGCAGTTTCTCCCAGTGGCTGCCCATCTGCAACGCCACCAACCCTGTGGAAAGAGTCGCAGGCGACCCTCCCGCTGTAGATCCATCCAATTGCGTGAAGATCATTTCAAAGGGAACGCGGGTAACTCTAACGCAGCCACCACGTCAGGTGCATTAAACACCTAGAACACCCTGAATCAATCATTGCCCACAATTCCACCGTTCGAGTGCGGGACCCCAATTTCACCTTCACTGTCAGTGTAGGGAAGTTTCTACTCACCGAAGCGTGATCGTGCCCTTCCTCTTCCACCTGCCCAGCAGCGCCCTTTAAAGCAGGTGGCTGGCATTTCCCGCCGGTTGATTAAGAACAGCCTCCTCCTCATCCCCAAAGAAAGGGACTTCTTCAGGTTCGGCCTCCGCCAGCGCCGCCTTCATCTTTCTTGGTAGAGAAGGAGATTTTCCAGACGACTTTCCCGGCCGGTCCTCGGTCTTTCCCTTCGGGCACGCCCCTCCTTTCCGCACCGCAGACACTGGCCTCTCACATAGCGTCGCTCCTTCTCTTCCTCCCAGGTCCGTTGGCTGGATCTCCCTGGAGGAGCCGGGGTGCGGGACCCTTTACTGAATCTCCCATACCTCACCGATCTTCGGTGGGCAAACGTCTCTAGGGCATGCTCAGCGCTGCCTGCCAGCTGAATCCAGTCATACAGGGTTTTAGGGTCCTCTCGCCCCAGGGACCACTTCAGAACCTCAGTTTCCAGTCCATCCTTGAACATCTCCACCAGTGTGGATTGGGACCAATCCTCCACTTTCCCAGCCAGTGCTTTAAATTCCAGCGCATAATCCGCCACGGATCGTGACCCTTGGTACAGTCCCTTTAATGCCTGCTTCGCTCTTTCCTGAGCTAACGGGTCTTCAAAATGTTGCCGTAACGCCCACAGGAACTCCTCGAAGTCTTCTAACTCCAGAGCATCTGATTGGCACAGCTGTACATACCAATCGGCTGCCCTCCCCTTGAGCTTGGTGGCAATGGTGTTTATTTTGCCCCGCTCTGACCGGAACCCCTGTTCCCAATCCTCCATATAACTGTTAGCATTAGTTATGAAGAAGGACAATTTGGTAGGGTCCCCATCGAACTTTACCGTGAAGGGTGGGGGTCTCGCCACTTCTGGTCGCTCAGCCCTTTGCACTGCCCCTAGCAAGTGCCTCTCCGCCGGAGGGGACCTCGAAATTGTCACCATCGGGCCCCTCTCCTCTCGACGCCGGGCCCTGCTTCTCCCTCTGGGGGATGGTAGGGGTGACGGTGGGGTGGAATGCCTGCGGTGGGACCTTTCCCTTCCTCTTTCAGGCGAACCCCAGCCCATTGACATTTTTTTCAGCATGAATTTGACCGAGTCTAATTTTGTCCCCAGCACCTTTATACGGTCAGGGGTGGGTGACCCCTCAGGCGCCTCTTTTCTGACCACGTTAGGTGACAGCGGGTACCGCCGCTTCCAGGAGGCTTGAGTCGCCCCAGTGACCGAGTCCTCGTCCCAAGTGAGGTAGTCACCGGCCGAAGTACTGGTCGTTTCTGGTGCTTTTTGACGTCCCTCCTTCTCCTTCGGGTTGGGGTTGGGTTCTGCCCGACCCTCCGGAGCGTCGCTGCAGGGTACCTTCTCCGCTCTCACCACCGTGGAGTCCGGTTCCCCTTCGCTCGATGCCTCACTCTCCATCTCTTGCCGTCTCGGTTTGTTCATCGCTAGCGCTCCCCTTCACAGACGAATCTGAATAGGGGCTAGCGGAATAAGTTTTTGAGATTCTCAGCTTTATGTAAAGGTTGCCTATTCTGGCAGACTCAGTCTCACAAGCAGTTGCTTAAGGAAAACTGGTTTATTAAAAGAATAGTGTGCAAATACAAAGAAAGCTGAGAATGAGCAAAAGCGCGCCAAATACAAACTAAAAACCCTTGCTTCAAACCTGATCCTGCCCTAACTCCCACTTAGCAACCACCCTCTCCCAGGTGTTGGCAACCATCACACATCGGCCTGGGAAAGTAACCTTGAACACATGCAATAACCCAAACATACATTCCTCAGTTACAGTAAGGAGATTACAGCCTGGTACGGCTGAAAATCTCCTCCCAGCAAACGGGAGACACAGATCAGAAAATTGACATGCGAAACGTTACGATGTATTCAGTACCTTGGAACGATGAACATGACAGCTGGTTACCTGGCTGGAAACCTGTGGCCACTTATGAGAACCAGAGGGATGGAGTGAAAGACTCCAGAGAGCCTAAAGAATTGCCCTGGCAGGGCCCTGGATTGGAAGGGTGTCTGGAGGAGAAGAAACTACTGTGAAAAGGCCCTGCAAACTACGCTGCCATGTTGCAAGCAAGTATGGAGAAGTACCCAAAGAATTAAAGAATGAGCAAAGAGACTTGAGGTAGAAGACTACTTGTCTAGAACCAAGTCCTCTGGTGTACTGGTTTCTTTCCCTATACCCTGATCAAAGCCTGGTCAACCTGATCAAGAGAAGGTATGGATGTTGTGTGAATGGGTTTCAGTGGATGTGAAGGGAATGGCTCGATGTTAATAGGGCTGTCTTGCATTGCTTGCTGCAGAAAATTAGGCTACCTCTCTGGAGACTGGCAGCCACCCCTCTGTATTGGTGAGCTGCAAGCTCTTCCCCTGATGATATGAGAAAGCTGGAGCTAAATTCCCATGAGACACTATTTTTCACCATGGCGAACCAGGCGTCATTGGAAAGCCGTACATCAAGACAACAGTTTTTCCAGACGTAGGGAGAGATTAACCTAATCCGTTCCACTCAAAGTTTCAGTGCCTCCTGGCCTTGTCCCTTTGCCGTATTTCTAGTTATTCCTCCTTTACTGACCCCAACGTTCAGCATAATCATGTAAGAGTCCTGTATTCATGCAAGTACAGATCTGTAGGGCTCCTTCGCAAGAAAAGGAATCCAGCTACAAGCTCCATTACATTGGTACCAGAGTACATAGCCTGGGATATCTGCCAGGGTGCATGGCCATTGTAAGCCTCCAAGTGAAGGAGCACTGGGAAGAGTGAACATAACCTACACGCTTTCCTTTCATGCTTATTGAAAAGCTGCAGAATCCTTCAGTAATCATAGTGTGTCATTAAATTGGTACAACTGTCATTTGGTTGCACACCAAATCAAACCTTGTGCATCAGTTTTGCTGATTTTACATGCTAAATGTTGAGAGCGAGAGAAAGAGAGAGAGGGATTAACATACACACAGCTATATATTGATTGCATCTAGCTTTAAACATACTAATATTAGTGTAATATTACTTTAAACATACTATTAGTGTATGAATGTTAAATTTGTATATGCATGCACCTGCATGTATTTTTATTGAAGTTTTGCATACATTGTAATTACATACGCTTGTGTTTTAATTTTTCCACTTTATTTAAATTATGTTTCCTGCATGCCTCTTTGAGAGGTTTTAATACAGGAATGTGACATAGAAATAGATGAAATACGTGCACTGATGCTGATTCACTAGGAGTATTAGAATGCAACGTAAGTCAAGCCTTTGCCTTCCTGGTCAGGTGTTCATATCCAAATGAAATCCACAGCTAACAATAACAACTCAAGGATGCTATCAGCACATTCATGGCCGACATGAGATTTGAACCAAGAATGTATTGCTTACTGTATGCAAGCTTAACTGCTATGCTAAACCAGCTTCAAATTATTGCATAAATAACGTAGCGTCATTATTTGGATTTGTGTCATTTTCCCAAAGAATAGGAGGCTGAAAGCTTTAAACTTACTCAATGGTCTGATTTTCAAGATTATATAATATCTGTTTATCTTTTATGTAACCACAGCAGGAATTACATTCACATGAGTAACCACAAGGAACATTCATTTTATCCCTGTGAGTGAAAAAAGCAAATTATACCTGCCCAGTATACTCTTGATCCAATAGTCATGTGCCACCTATATATCAAGGACACAGGTAACTTTTTCAGGTAAGAATAAAGTACAGTTAGGTTTCAACATTTAATGCGGTAGCTTTAAATAGAACTATATTTTAACTTTGGTGTATTGAGCTGTGAACAGATGATGCATAAGCAATTTGCTTTAACCTGAAATTAGTAGAGACATTGAGTTAATCAATTAGCAAATTAAACAATATGGAAGCAAGTTTATATAATTTCAGTGGGATTTACCTACATATCAAAATGCTTAAGGAAGGGACACAGATTGGAGCAACTAAAGAAACTGAGGCATGCTGTATACCTCAGATTATAACTCACATTCTCATTAAATATTTGTTTTCTTGCAGCCTAATGATATGAACAGGAGCAAAATTGGTGTATTTGTTAAGGCACTGGGCTAGAAACTGGGAGACCATGAGTTCTAGTCCTGCCTTAGACACGAAGCCACCTTCTTGGGCCAGTCACTCTGTCTTAGCCTTAGGAAGGAGACAGTGGCAAGCCACTTCTGAAATCTTGCAAAGAAAACTGCAGGGAGTAGTCCAGGCGTCAATAATGACCTGAAGGCACACACACAAAAATAAAAATGAACATTTCATGTGAAGTGGATTCTACTGAATTCAAATGGATTGCAACAGATGAAATGCCCTTAAATCATATATACTGTATATGTGTGTGTATGTATGTGTATACACACAAACACACACACATGCACACACACATACACACACACTGTATATGCATACACACACACAAACACACACACTGTATAGAGGGAGAGGGAGATCACACACACACGCATTCACATACACACATACATGCAGCTCCAGGATGCAAACACTGTAATCAAAGCAGTGGTACCAAGGCTGGCTTTTATTTTATTTTTTATAAGCAAGTTTAGAACAAAGATAAAAATTACAAAAAAGAAAAAAAACTAAAAAAAAAATGAGAAAACATAAGATGAAAAAAGATTTTTCAAAATTACATAAAGAGGTGACTTCCAACTTTTAACAGCAAGAATATACAATAATTTCCCATAATCAATCCCTTATTCTATATTAAACCAAAATCACATTATTGCTATAAATCATTCCATTAACATGTTGCAAAGATCACTAAATGCAATTGTTCCCTCCCCTTCTATTAAAAGAAAAGAAAATATATAGACCCAAACAACCTCCCCCCCCAAACACTTATTTAGTTATTTCCTTCCTACCACTATTCTATACATTTCTGTCCAGTATAATACAGAGATTTTGACTACAATAAAAGTTATGTTACAGTCATGGTTGACAAGAGGTGGTGTAAATAAGCTTAGAGAGGAAGCATTATTAAACTGTGCTGCATGTCTCTAAAGGAAGCACATTATAACAAACATTGGCCCATGAGCTGACTCTTCCATTACCAAAAGAACATAATCATTTGGTATAAGGAGTGTTTTTGAATCTGACCTTGAGATCTGCTGAGGGTAAAACATTAAGGTGTATTAGCACAACAGCTCTGCAGTATTTAGTACAGCAGGTTGTTCAGAGTTCTAGCTGGTTTAAAATTATTCAGCTGATTCCCTAACTCAGCATATTTGAGTACTCTGTCTGATCATAACTTTAGGTTAACAAAAGACAATAATTTACCCTTAACTGCCTCTGCCCATCAGACCAATAATTATCAGCTAAGCATAGCAAGGTCAACCCTTATAGGTGAAAAAATAATTTTAAGATGATAAACTTCATCTCAACCTTGGTTAAACCCACCTTGACATGGAGAGCAGCATCGGTGTACAATGGGTCATGGTGTACTATGGTTTCCTCAAAAGTTAGATTGAATGGCCTCATATACAGTAAATTCGTGCATATCTTAGTTGGATTTCATTTAAAAGCTATGCAAGCACCTTAGCCTAAATAGTTTTATCACAACCATAACATGTTTGGTTGCTCTGCTTTGAAAAACAAACTGGAAAGCTACTATTCTGGGGTGCACAGAGGGGCAGGGGATAAAAAAATTCAAGATGATGGTTGGGATATTGCAATCAAAATCTGCCCCTTTTGTATGCATATGTGATATCGACACATATGCAAAAGAGACTTCAACTACAGGGTCACAATCACCGTCTTGCCTCCCCCCGTGGGCATTTCTGGTCACCATAAGAAGTGGTCCACGATGAAAACAGTGTCATGGTATTGCAGTGCAGCTTGGCCCCTTTTGTACATGTGTGCAGTGTCCCACCACATACGAAAGGGCAGAGTTTGCATTGCAAAAGCACAGTGCCACTTTCATCAATTTGATCTTCATTGACCTCCCACGCAAATGTCTGTGGCTGCTGTATTCCTCCTCTGTCCACTCTGAGAGGTGTAAGATATCTCCTGGACTCACAGCTCCTACAGCCATGGCTAGAGGAGCCTTCACCCAAAATTCATCTTGTGCACCAATTGTACCCATTGTAGACTGGGAGGCCTTGCTCACAGTCAGTCATGTCCTGGTCGCTTCACAGCTGGATTACTGCAATGAGCTTAACATGGGGCCACTCAGAAATTACAATTGGTGCAGAATGCAGTGGTGCACACAGCTTTGGGTGCCCCCGGTTAGCCTGTGTTGCCCTGCTGTTGCATGAGCTTCCAGTTCTTTCCAGGTACAAGTCAAGGTGCTGGTTATCACCTTTAAAGCCCTGAATGGGACAGGGCCAGGTTGTTTGTGGGACTGCCTCTCCAGGAGAGTATCTGTCCATTGCAACAGATTAGATAGTTCACTCCAGTTCCCTTCCCTTATTTGTTGCCATCTAGCAGGATCTAGGCAGCGCGCCTTCTTGGTGGTGACCCCTGCCCTTTGCAACATCCGTTTTCCCCGAGAGCTAGCAGGTACCCACCCTACTAGGTTTCTGAAAGGCCTTGAATTGCTAGCTCTTCCTGCAAACGTTGGGGTAAAGTGAGGCTGGAGCCCAGTTAAGTTGAATGTTGATATGTGGAGGAGTGTCATTTTGGGGGCATTGGGAGTTTTTGTGATAGTTTTATATTATTTTACTGTTTTTTGTTGCTGTTCGTAAGACATCCAGGGTTATGATACATAAGATAGACAGCTATATAAGTAAGTCTTTTAATTAATTAATTAATTAATTAAGATAGATATAAGGGTGCTGCACCTCCCTGTGGCATAAAAAACTATAGTTAAGTATGTCGCATAGTCAGTCCTATGCTCATCAGGTGCTCCAAACTGACATATTTGGTCTTAATCGAAGCAAATATTTGTAGCTCAGGGTTGAACTGTGGAGTCCTTGGTGCTCTCTGAGCCTTGTTGTTTTCTTGCAGATGTTTCATTGTCAGACTAGGCAACATCTTCAGTGCAAAGAGGGAGTGGGCCTTGCTCTCAGCTTATATACTGTGGCCTGCCCTGCTTGTGTTGGTAGGGGTGTTGTTCTCTCCTTGGGAGTTCTTTGATTGGGCTGTTGTTTGCTGCTTGGTTGATTGCCTGAGTTAATAGTTCCTTGATTAGGGTGTATTGTGCTGTTTGATGGTTCATCTGGTGTTAATCCTAGTGTTGATTTTTGCATATCTGGGTGTTGATTGCTGGCTAAAGAGCTTACAAAGAAACATAGCTAAAGAGCTTACAAAGAAACTCAGACACCTCACAGAGGAGAGTGAACATTCGATCAACTCCCCACTACAGTGCCTCCAGAAAATCAAAAACATAAAAATAGACGAAGATGAGATCATGGTATCATTTGATGTTACAGCTCTCTGCACATCCATAGACCCGGCACTAGTGAAAGAATCTATGGCTGCAGTTCTGCGCAACACACCAGACCTAGCCAAATACACCAAAATAGAAATACCCAGGATAATGGACCTCATCAACCTCTGCCTTACAACCTACTTTGTTTGATGGAGAAATATACCAACAGATCAAAGGAACACCCATGGGATCACCGATTTCAGGACTTATAGCAGAGATTGTAATGCAGCGTCTGGAAAGGATAGCACTCCCACACATACAACCCAAAGTATGGATCCGGTATATAGATGACACTTTTGTCATAATACAATAGAAACAACTGGAAGAAACCCACAAAACCATCAATAACATCTTTAATGGAATAAAATTCACAAGGGAGGAAGAAAACAACTCACTACCATTCCTGGACATCCTCATCAGTAGAGGAAATGATGGTAAGTTAGAAACACAAGTCTACAGGAAAGCTACCCACACCAACCAAGTGCTCCACTACCAAAGCAACAACCCAACCTCCCACAAGAGAAGCTGTGTAAGAACATTATTAGACGAGCACTTACACACGGCAGCAACCCAGAACACCAGAAAAAAGAAAAAGAACATCTGCACAGCATCTTCCAACAAAATGGATACCTGCTCAACTTTATCAAAAAGTGCCTCACCACCCAACCCACTACAACCCAACCAATGGAAACTATGAAAAGGATAACACTGCCATACATCAGAAACATCTCAGAAACCACCAACAGACTGTTACAACCACATGGCATCACCGTAGCACATAAACCAACTAAAACTCTTCAAAACATATTAAGTGTAATATGGATTGTAAAATCCATCTGCAAAAGTCACAGTTCTATGCAGCCAGTTGATAAAAGGGTTTTGTTGCACAAACCAAGGCATCCCCAAGATTACCAGAGGACCCCCCACTGGAGCTACCACAAATGGCAGCTTTTCCTGATGGGAGCCCATCTGCAAGGCGACCAGTCCCGTGGAATGATTGACTGCTTTCCCTCCCGCCATAGTTCCATCCAATTGGGTGAAGATCATAGGTCTTGGCAAAGGGAACGTGGGCAGTTCCAGAGCCGCTACGACATCAGGGTGCATAAGGGAACGGGAGCAACCCGAATCTAGCATGGCCCAAACTTCCACAGTTTTGGTTTTTGAGCTCAGTTTAACTTTAACAGTCAGTGTGGGGAAATTTCCACTCACCGAATCGTGGTTACGCCCGGTTTCTTCCACCTGCCCTAGGGCGCCCTTCAGGGCAGGTGGTAGGCTTTTCCCGCCGGCTGCTTGAATTGCAACTCTTCTTCCTCTTCTCCGAAGGGTAGTTCTGGGGGGTCCAGTTCTGCGACGGCTGCTTTCAGTTTTCGCGGTGGAGCAGGAGCAGGCGACTTTACCGTAGGTTTCGTCTGTCGTTCCTCTGGACGGCGTCTCGGGCACGACGTGGCTCGATGCCCTTCTTTCCCACATCTCAGGCACTGACCTTTGGAGAACCGTCGTTCCCTTTCCTCTTCCCAGGGTTTCGGTTTCGGGCGGCTGGCAAGTCCAGATGTGCGCGCTCCTCTAGCAAGACGCGTTTGTCTAAGCTCTTTGGTATGGGCATAGGTTTGTAGGGCATTTTCTGCGCTGCCCGCCAACTGAATCCACCCATATAGCGTTTTGGGATCATCTCTTCCTAGTGCCCAGCGAAGGATTTCGGGTTCTAGCCCCTGTTTGAACATTTCAATTATTGTTGGCTCAGACCAGTCTTCCACTTTTCCTGCCAAAGCTTTAAATTCCAACGCATAATTGGCAACTGAGAGGGACCCTTGGTAGAGTTTCCGCAGGTCATTTTTAGCTGTTTCTTGGGCTAGAGGGTCTTCGAAATGCTGTTTAAGTGCCCACAAAAAGTCATCGAAGTCCTCTAACTCAGTTGCCTCAGCCTGGCATAGTTGCACATACCAATCAGCTGCCCTTCCTCTCAGCTTGTTGGCAATGAAATTGATCTTGCCATGTTCTGACCGAAAGTTCCGGCCCCAATCTTCTATATAATGCTTGGCATTAGTGATAAAGAAGGAGAGCGTTGTGGGATCCCCATCGAATTTCACTCCAAATGGTGGGAAGTTTCTTGCCGGCTCAGCTGGCTGTGGCGGTTCCGCGAATGTCAGCGTACGCCGAGCCCCCATGGGTGGTCGATCCCTAGGAGGTCTTGCCTCTCGCCCCCCCCCTTGACGGGCTGATCGAGTCTTGCTTCTCCCCCTGGTTGATAGGGTACTATGCCTGGGGTACTGTGACGGCTCTTCCTCCCAATCCTCCGGGGTGGGATCTGCCTCTCTGGGTAGATCCTTAAGGATTGTCACTATTAAATCCATTTTATCCTCTAATGCCCTCATACGAGCTGGAGTGACCGGCTCTTCCGGGGGTTGGTTGGTTACCACCACCCTCGGTGACAAGGGGACTTCGGGCTCCCAGGACAATTGTGGAGACCCCCTCCCCGGTGCTCTTTCCATAACAGTTCTATGTTCACTCCTGAGGCTCTCCTGCATGGATATCAGCAGCTCATCTAATTGGATATCCCGCAACTCCCGACGTGCTGCTCTTTGCGCTCTCGAGGTTAGCGCTGGCCGGATTCTGGCCGCCTCCCACTCCTCCTCGCTTCCATCACTTGCGCGAAGCTGAGGTTCTGTCATCGCTAGCGTTCCCTCTTATCCAACGATTGGATGGGGCTAGCGGAAAATGGATGAAATGATTCTCAGCTTTATGTAACGGTTGCCTAATCCCAAACACTCAGTCTCACAAGCTCGGGCTTAAAGATAACTGATTTATTAAGGAATAGTATGCAAATACAGAGAAAGCTGAGAATGAGCAAAAGCGCGCCAAATACAAACTTAAAAGCCTTGCCTGTGAGCAAGTTCCGCCCCATCCCTCGTCAGGGCGCTCCCCCTCCCAGGTGCTAGAAGCCGTTAGACGCGCCTGGGAAAGTAACCTTGAGCAGGAGCGCAAACCCAAACATACATTCCAAGCCCTCAAAACAACGGAGGGTGAAGGAATGGAAAAACCCTGGGTGAAGGAACACGGAACAGAAGAGGACATGTGAAACGTTACAATGTTAACAGCACATTGAAATGAGAACATGACATTAAGCAAGCCAAAAGACCCAATAGCCCAAGAAGAAAAAACAGGAGTTATTTACAACATACAGTGCAAAGACTGTAACAGCCACTATGTAGGACAGAGAGGCAGAAGACTAGCAGAGCACATCCACAAACACCAACTAGCAGTCAGAAGACATGATGAGAACTCCTTAATCTCACAACACATGGACAGACTCAACCATACTTTCAACTGGGAAACTGTGAGCATCCTAAACCAAGCCAAATCCAAAAATGCCAGAGAATTCGTGGAAGCCTGGCACTCAGACAAAGCAGCCATCAACAGACACATAGAGGTACACAACTTTTACATACCATTTAAAAGAGACAATAGAAAAGCCAAAAGGCCAGTACACTCCCTTGCCAGCAATCAACACCCAGATATGCAAAAATCAACACTAGGATTAACACCAGATGAACCATCAAACAGCACAATACACCCTAATCAAGGAACTATTAACTCAGGCAATCAACCAAGCAGCAAACAACAGCCCAATCAAAGAACTCCCAAGGAGAGAACAACACCCCTACCAACACAAGCAGGGCAGGCCACAGTATATAAGCTGAGAGCAAGGCCCTCTCCCTCTTTGCACTGAAGATGTTGCCTAGTCTGGCAATGAAACAGCTGCAAGAAAACAACAAGGCTCAGAGAGCACCAAGGACTCCACGTATTTGGTCTTCACACATATGTCCTGTTTTCAGCTTTGTCAACTGGAATATCAACCTCTGGCTACTATATTATTTGTTGCAGCTTCTGCATCCTGGGATTTTAGAACAGAAAGAGCCTTTTGCAGCAGACTAACGCATGCAGAAATAAATAAAAATAGTAGAGCAATTCCAGGAGGATTTCTGGAAATTGGTGTTTACCTTTTAAATAGAAGCAAAATATTTTATTAGGAAATTACATTTAGACAGTAAATACCTGATCTTGCTGTACTCCAAGAAAAAGA
The DNA here is from genome assembly GCF_035149785.1 of Candoia aspera. Taxonomy (NCBI): domain Eukaryota; kingdom Metazoa; phylum Chordata; class Lepidosauria; order Squamata; family Candoiidae; genus Candoia; species Candoia aspera. Next base: position 47,463,478 of record NC_086156.1, read on the forward strand.
ATGAAAGTTGTGGGTTCAAGAGGCAGGAACTAGAAGTAATGAAAGCCCTGACAATACCAATCTAATCAATTAGAAACATGCTAGGTAATGTAAAGGAGGGGAATCTGTATGCTAATTTTGACTGCATTTATTGCCTCTAATGACCAAGTGATTGAGAAGGGGCAATGAGATAATGCATATAGAGGTGCAATCAAACATTTAGCTCATGTAAAACTCCTTTCTTGCATCAGTGAGCAATGGGGTTTGAAGACCGGGTGGAACACTTAAAGAGGCCAGGCGTAACCAATTTTACAGAGGACAATTTGCTACTTAAAGGGCTGACCAAGCCTGGCTGAGAGATAAAGAATCCTAACAATCAGAGAAATCTTGAAGTTGCCATTATCAATTGGCACAGGTATACTGCTCACTTAATCAGTTTTCCCCAATATGGTGAGTTATGCTGTATTTTTATTAATATTTTTAAAATGTGCATCTATGCATATAAACTCTCTCAAGCAAATCTTGGACAAATTTATGTCTCCTTTTGTTTTCTATTTTGATGGTCTAAAAATAGACAGCCTACATGCTACCTAATTCCTACAAGTGAGAGAGGGAGCCAGAATGGTGTGAAGGTATGTGTGTGTCTCCAAATAACTTCCATCTCCCGCCTTCGTGTTAAATATAAATAGATTAGAATTTAAGGAATGGGAGAAAAGAATTGCATAGAGGAAATGGCTATTAACATTGGCTATTAATAAAACAAGATGGGAAACATTGTAAGTAAGAAGTGTTTATTGGGTCATAATAACTAAGAATATTCTCTATTTATGAATTGCTTTTGCATAGAAATCTGCAATAAGGAAGGAAGGGAAGAGGAGGCCAGCAGGGATAATATTTCATAAGGCTGAAACAGGGAGTCTGACACAGGGAGTCTGGTAAAATTAGATCCTCAGTGAGTAACTTTCCTCTTTTAGTTTGGCAATTCACCCGCATAATAGATTGTTTAATTCTGCTTTTACAAACATGTTGCAATTGAGTCTGGCAATATAGCACTCTCTAAGGGCAGCACATCCCACAGGCTGTGAATCCAGCACTGCTGAGAATTCTTGAATTACTATACCTCCAGCTGAATTGCTGCTAAAATTAAAATCAGCTATCAAAGGGTCTCCAATTGGGCAAGGGTCAACATACGTGCTGCCTGTGTATGCATAGATGAGGATCCTCCTGATAAAGTTACCAGATCTTTCTGCAGAAGGAAGTACTGTTAATATAATGCAACTAACTCAGCCTGCTAAGATTCCACCTCGGAGAGATTTCCTAAAGATATCAGAACACTACACGTACATACGTACAGAGATAGAAAGGCCCAGTAATGAGTCTTGGCATTGTACTTGCTTTTTCCTAACCTCAGCATACTTCCTCCAACTTGGATGCCTCCAGATGAGGACTTGATAAGAATTCTGAAAGTTCACATATCTGTTTGCTTACTCCCTTCCCTCACCCCTCCCGAAAAAACCCTGACAGATTTTTGTTGTTGTTCAGTGTGGAAAATCCAGATGCCTGGGAACTGGGTTACTGTACCTAACGATTTGAATTTATCTACAACCTAAACCCATTCCTAGGGCTCTCTAGATTTTCAAGCATATCCATTATCCCTTCCTTGGCTCAGAACAATGGAGGAAATTATACTAGTTGTTTCAGTAGAAGAGCTAGCACTGAAGATGCTACCTGGTCAGGTAAGGGAACATCTGCAACGAAAGATCTGAAAACAAACAACCAAGCTCAGAGAGCACCAAGGACTCCACACTTAGTAGTCTGCACACAGTACTTCTGGAATATTTATAGCTAATAGAAAGATACTGATATAGATACAAAGATACAAGTACAGAGAATGCTACTACTGCACCTCTGCTGAGAACATAGCCTGCTTGCAAATTTAAAAACTAATCACATGAAGTTTTCTATCTTAATCCAAATGAATACTGTTTCTTGGCTATCAAGAAACTACAGCGTCTAGATCCTAAATCTCTAAAGCCTTTGCAGCATTGTCTCAGGTATATTTTTCACACACATCAATGATGTTAAGAAAAGGATAACAGATATTCCCTGGAACTGAAGAAGCAAAACAGCCTGAGTAATACAAGTTAGCCTGAAAACGTATTTAATTAGCTTCTTACAGTTTTGCCCTTCTTCATTGTAGCATTGTAGCATTGTACAATATAAGTCTGTAGCTGTGGAGCACAGGGATAGACAACCTGTGGCCCTAAGTGGCCCTTTTAGGCTTTCCAAGGCTGGGAAGAGAAGGCAACACTGGATAATCCTATGGTGCCCAGGACATATGGTAGCCTTCTTGATTTATTCAGCATTCCGGCACATTTTCCCCATTTTTGCGAGAACCCTAAAGCTTCAAAAAATAAATAACCATGTGCCTGTTGGTACTGCAAAGGCTTTGGTTTTTCCATAGAGAAAAATAAAATGTGCACATGAGTTCAAAAGCATTTTATCTCTGTGTGTAAACAGGATGCACTTACATTTCTATCCATCATAATTATTTGTAATGGTACAGGACATTAGCACAAAGTTGGACTCACCATAAATCTAATCAACCTCCTCTAAATACATTCTCATCAGTCGCACAGGGACTTTGTTTTGTTTTATGTTTTCTCATCACGTATCAGGAAACACAGAGAATGGAAGAGCGGGTGTGCCAGGATGGGGGCTAGGGAGAGGAAGTGATTTACAGTGTTTTCGCTAACTATGTCTACTCAAGCTACTTTTATATGCCTTCCCCTGTTCCAATATCTAAAAACCTCACTTTCATTTGCAGTTTCAGTGCGACATAAATATTCAGTGTGACATACTCTTATTAAGGACAAGGATAGACAGGCTGTATTAGAATAGACAAGGATTGGGGTATCCAGTTCCTCTGTCATAGGGTAAAAGAAGAGAAGCCCAAGGCTTATTTTTCTCATAGAACACAGATTTTATTTCATAAGGCTCCAAGCTTCGTCTCTATCATCACAAGTTTCTTTTTCTTTTTCCTGGCAATGAAATATTTTAAGTATCAGGACTTGGGAATGTATGTGCTTCTTCTGCATACTTGATTTGAATCAGGGTATACCAGCACCCTCAAAACTCTCCAGAGGTATTAGATTACAGTTCCCATTGAAGAGCTGGCACAAAAAGATTTGTAGTCCTGGTGAGGCTAGAGTTCAACCAAATGGCTCATTGAAGCACCATAAAATCTCCATATAGTCTAAACCTCCTAATTTTCCCTGTCTAGCACTGGTGAATTATCAAGTAAACCAGATTATTTTTCCCTAGTATAAATTTACATGGCCACAATATTTATATGTAATAATAATAACAACTATAATTATTGTTGACCCTGGGACAGTTCCAGGGTCCCAATAAATCACATTGTTTAATCAAAGGAATAAACATTGCATTATATTTTCCTTAATTATGAACCAGCCATATGGCAGCACATGGCAACCTTGTCTAAGGCAGGGCAGGGCCTGGTCACTGCTTGACCTGAGATCACCAGGGAATCTTAGGAATGTAGGCTAGGTTGAGAGGTTAAAACCTTTCCCAAGAGCACAAAAGCAAACTATTTCCATATAGCTGTGAAGAAAACTGGACGGTTATGTCCGTATGGTCAAGGGTGTCTTTATTAACAATTAGTTTATACCTGCCACTCGAAAATATCTTCCATATATCATTAATGATAGTTTGCTGTGCAAATCAAGTGCAGTATCGTATAGTGATACATCTGAGTAAGAGACTTTTCTTAATAGCCAACTCCATTTTTAAGGCTTTCCCACACCCTTTTTGTAAAGGTTCCCAGAAAAATAATTCTAATGGACTAGGATCAATCAGCCTGGAACTCCTGGTATTTCCTGAGTTCTCCAGCTCTTTGGAGAGTTTCTAAAATCTTCAGTCAAGGACCTGCTTCCATTAGATCTTGAAAAGTTCTATGTGTTTCAATAAAATATTTCAGAGTATTCATGGAACAGTTGCTGTTTCAATAAAATATTTCACAATATTCATGGAACATTTGCTGGAAAGATTTTCCAATAGAGTATAAGTCCTTACATTGGTTTTTGATCACTTGGTTAGATAGTTCTGAAGAGACAAAAGATTTGAGAAGGTTCCTCACAGTTTAATACAGATTTACATGGAATCAAAATCTATATAGTGTAATGATTTGATTTCAATTTTTATTTTAATGATCCTTGTTTTAAGTTTCATAATATTTATATTTTTCTGGTAATTAAATGTTGGATGATCCTATAATGGGAAAAGTGGAGGGGGAATACCTCATAAAATGCTTGTCCAAATTTTCCAGAATTTAAGAGTAATGTTGTAGGGGTGACAGCTTCTTTGTTAAAGTAGGTAGGATTTCTCCTGAATATGTGCATTATAGTTAGTAACATGCTGCTATATGTACAGTAAGCTTGGGGAATATGTGTTTATCATTTCAAGGGATGATGGACTGTAATAAGTAAAGAAAGTGAGGAAGTATCTTTTTTTTTAATTGTGGTTGTATAGCCTAGAAGTGATACATTTAATTTTCTTCATTTGCCTACGTCTAACTTTATTATTTTGTTTAAACGAGTGTGCTACAATTTCTTAGCACTAACGATACTAGCTCTTTTGTTATTAATATTCCAGATTAGATGAAGATTTGAGTTCCAGTCATGAAATTCCCACTGGAAACCTGCTTAAGCAGAATACATCTGACCTACTTTTATTTATCATTAAACTGGATACTTCATGAAATAAAATAAGTTGTGAAGTTCAGGAATAGCTTTTACAGGGTGCAAAATGAAAATACATTTGCATAGAGATTAATCTTACATTCAGTGCAGTTAATGTAAACACCTTGTGATTTTGGATGTTCTTGGCAAGAGAGTTTTGCAGTTGCCATTTTGCAAAGAGAGACAAGTTGGACCATCCCTGCCTTGTGCCTCTTTGCAAAGCAACTGGTTTAGATTTCTGACTATCCTCCAGAGCAGGGTTTCTCAACCTAAGCAACTTTAAGATGTGTGGACTTCAACTCCCAGAATCCCCAGCCAGCAAGCTTGCTGGCTGGTGATTCTGGGAGTTGAAGTCCACACAACTTAAAGTTGCCAAGGTTGAGAAACCCTGCTCTAGAATATTTGGCACCTTTCATAGAGGTCTTCCAAAACTGAAATATCCATCTCACAAAGTACCTTAAATAACTGGACCCCACCCTCAAAGTATTTTCAAATGATTACACCATTCCAGGCTGTCTCTATTTTGTATGCATCTAGAAAGAGAAATGCTTTAGGTAATACTGCTATTACAGTAATTAACAATATCAAGCACTTGTCTGATTGAATCTGCCATCTGGTAATTCAGCTTGAAGTCCAAATGGTCAACTGCTGAGTTATTATTCATTGCTAATATGTTTCTGAACAAGAACTGCTATGAACAACTTAATTCCAGATTTAATAATGCTATTATTCTGTAATATTCTGAAGACTGTTGCTCATCCTCAGGTTTAGGTTTACTATCAAATCTAATTATCAAATGCCCAGACATCACTCCCTAAGAAATTATTGTTCAATAACATTTTCAAATAAGGAGTTAAAATATCTTTAAAACATTTATAGTATTAATTGGTAAATATATCTGTGTCTGGTAATTTTGCATCCTTAAGACTTTTAATTAATCGCTGTGTTCTTGCTTGGTTATTAGTCTGGTTAAAGAAGGCCAGTGAGAGAGTCAGATAAGGTTTTCAGATAAATTTGATTAAAGGCTTATCCACACTGCCCAGCAGCGTATCGTTTCATTATTTTTACAGCCAGCTAAGGTAGAAGTATTTCCCCAGCAGTTCCCAGATATATGTGAATGTCTCTGCTGACTACACAGAATGGGGTTGGTGGCTTGCTCACAGCTCTTTGCATGTTGAATTCACCATAAACCATATTATCTGAACAGGAATACTATTATCAGTAAAAAGCAATTTGGCAAAGAGCCATTAAGCCAGCTTTTAGAAGTGGAAGAATTGAAAAATTAATAAATAATGCACAGAAACCTGAACAGAAATAAGAATGGATGAGTGTTTTTTAGGTAGATGGGATAACCACAAGACTGGGGGTGGGGGGTGGGAAATACAAATCATATTGGCTTGACATGGAAAAGCAACCATTGATAACAACAGCAAACTGAACTCTCTTTTGTTTTCTTTCCCCAAGCCAGATTACTCTGTTTCTGTCATGGTGCCTGCCCTCTGGAATAGCATCATCCCCAGAGATCCATGTGGCTCCCACATTAATGGTGCTCCAGAAGTCTTTAAAAACTTGCCTGTTTCCCTGGCCTTGGAGTAGGGTGTATTTTTTGTAGTATATAGAGTTTGTTCAGAACTATGAAGAAGCTTAGAAGTATCAGGTAGCAGAAAAAAAAATCTAATGTTTCACATTGCTCTTCTGCAGCATTTTTCCTCCATGAAACATAAGCTGTTGGAATGGATAATCCCATGTGTAAGCAATCTGTGCCTTTCTTAATTTAGGGCAAATTATTTTCTTTTACACAGAACATCTGGAAAAGGGTTTTGGAAAATGGGTGCTTGAATGCCTTTAAATTCCAGTGCTTCCAAAACATTCAATGCTTTCATAATTTGTACTTTTCCAGAAAATTAAGTTAACTTAATAACAATGTCCCTTGGTTGTTGTGAAAGTGTGATTTTGAACAAAATATTCTGGATACACATTCAAAACCCTGCCAATGACCTTCAGAATGGGACATACAGTGTCAATTCAGGGAATTAATAAATAAACCTACAGTTTCACCATTCTCTAGAATCCCACAGACTCTAGTGTTTGATCTGTGGTTGAGATTTTCTAAATTTTGATATTCTGATTACAGATCTGTAATTGTTTCTCACAGATTCAGAAGGTACAAGAAAGATGCAAAGTGGAAGCATCAGAAAGGCTGTTTGCTCTACTTTTGCCAATTTTGTTGAAAAATTGCCTACCTGTTCTTCCTAAGATTTTAATACTGGTTCCTCCTCTTGTTGAAGTTATTGCCAAAGCTTTTGGAAAAGAGACTTTATGACACATCATATCTGAAGGGTAAAGGTCACAAGAGGGTGGGTTTATATCATACATACAGATGAGAAAGGGGCTCGGGGAAGAATGTGAGAATCTTTGTTTTTTAAATGTCCTTTTTTAGGGCTTACACTATTTTTGTAGCTTGTACTCTTCAAAATGTCAGGAAATGGTGTGATTGGTTTTTAGCTGTCAGTGATCAAAGGGGGCTCTGAAGACAACAAGAAGGAAGTTCAAGGCTAATGTTAGCAACCCTGATTGCCAATCCATGCTTTAAGTTATTGTCTTGTCGATTGTTATCCTTAACTTTCCCATCTTTTAAGACTTTTGGAGCTGAAGGAGCTATAGTCACAGGATTAGCAGGGCAATCTGCTACAGAAGGTAGAAATGTCCCTTGGCAGGGGGCAAAAGGAAGGCTAATCAAGGCTACTTCCTTCACTACTTCCTTCACTACTTCCTTTCATGGAACTGTATGGCATTAAATTTGAGAAAACAGTATTTATTATTTATTTATTAAATTTATATCACTGCCCATCTCCCCCAAAAGGGGGACTCTGGGTGGTTGTTTCCTCTTATTTCCTCTAAGGGGAAAAATATTGTGAATTGAAAGGAATGCTTGAGTCTTTTCCATCCTGGTTGCATGTTAGCCCATGAATCAAAAATCAGTTTAGATCAATTGTCCTGTTATGAAAAGAGAATGAAACAGATAAGTGTATGAAAATAAAACCAATATATTGTTACTTCAGCAAGGGTGGTGAATCCCAAATATTGTTCTACATTAGAATATAGGAGTCAATCACTCTAAACATTATGTCAAAGCTTTTCTGTGCATTTTGATCTGTGAACTAGTATGTACATATGATCTGGAGCTGTCCCTTTTAAAACTAGCTGGTCTTAATTACAATGACAAATCAGTTAATATATAGGAAAGGAGCTGTATTCCTGTAGAGCAGATGTATGCAGGTTACTCTGGCTTGAATTCATGATTATCTCCAATTAAAAGGATCAGGTAAATCAGGTGCAAGAAAATGCTTCTTCCTGAGATCCTGGAAAGTAAGTAAGATGCTGAAGTAGATGGACACATGTTCTCATCCTGAATGTCAGTGTTGCCTTGCTACATTGGACCAAAGGCTAAGGAGCTCCTTTATATCTTGAAGAGCTCTTAGATTTCCTGGAAACACCAACCATTGCCCTCCATCTCTCCCAAAATATAACATGCAAGAAATGATGGACAGGGAGGAAAAGAAGGGACAAGACTAGTCCTCCATATGTCAGGGGAGCACATCCTAAGATGATCTGGCCATATGTAGCCTTCAAAAGCCATGGATGTAGTACCAGGAAGTTGCCACTAAATTGTAATTTTGTGTGTTCAAATAGACATTTTTAATAGAGCTGTGGAAAGGTTCAATGGCTGATTCAATTCAAAGATTATTTGACTGAATAACCCCAGTGAAATAAATCTGCAAAGACTTGGCACTGATGCTCACCAGTTTGCAGCTGTCATGCCACTTTCCTTTGACCCCTTCAGTGGTTTCTTATGCACATACAGAAGCTATTTGTCTTGAAGTGTAGCTGCCAGTCAAGACAGATTAACTCTGGCTTTTTAAGTTTGCAAGGTATATTATGTCACATCCAACACTTTGCTTTTACCCTGTGGCAGGTATGTTTGTCTCCAGTGCTTTCAACAAAGTAGCAAGGTAGAGTGTGCCCAGTTTGTGCAGGCCTAATTATTAAATATTTTACCGTAATTGTATCATTAATGTAACTGAGTTTTAATTCAGGATCCATATTAATTTTTCTCCCAACTTTCTCCTTTTTGGAATGCAACCATCAGCATGTCGCTCAAAAGTCAATTACCATCCTCAGGTTGAAAAAAATTGTACACTTTTAGCATGTGATAAAACATTCTTCTAGATATATCATAAAAATACAATTTTTACACTAAATCCTAAAGCTGGGACAGTATGAAGCTAGAACTGATATCTGTAGCATTAATATTGTATGGTATGAGTGAAAGCTATGAATGCTATTAATTGATGTCAACATTCATAGGTTTTGGTTTATCCAGAGAATGTAAGACATCTTTCTTGGACTTGATGGCCTCCCAATATGTTGGACTACATCTCCCACTACCCTCAACAATTGAGAAGATTGAAAAAGGCTTTGATAAGATCATCGAAGGAAATCTCGTGATCAATAAAAGACCTAACTGTTGGATGCATGCTATATGCCAGCAAATTTGGAAAACACAAGAATGGCCATCAGACTGGAAAAAATGCACTTATATCCCCATACCAAAAAAGGGAAACACTAAAGAATGTTCAAACTATCGAACAGTGGCACTCATTTCACATGCCAGTAAGGTAATGCTCAAGATCCTGCAAGGTAGACTTCAGCAATTCATGGAGCGAGAATTGCCAGATGTACAAGCTGGGTTTAGAAAAGGCAGGGGAACTAGGGACCAAATTGCCACTATCCGCTGGATAATGGAAAAGGCCAGGGAGTTTCAGAAAAACATCTATTTCTGTTTTATTGACTATTCTAAAGCCTTTTGCTGTGTGGACCATAACAAATTGTGGCAAGTTCTTAGCGGTATGGGGATACCAAGTCATCTTGTATGCCTCCTGAGGAATCTGTATAACGACCAAGTAGCAACGGTAAGAACAGACCACAGAACAACGGACTGGTTTAAGATTGGGAAAGGAGTACGGCAGGGCTGTATACTCTCACCCTACCTATTCAACTTGTACGCAGAAGACATCATGCGACATGCTGGGCTTGAGGAACCAAGGCTGGAGTTAAAATTGCTGGAAGAAACATTAACAATCTCAGATATGCAGATGATACCACTTTGATGGCTGAAAGCGAAGAGGAACTGAGGAACCTTATGATGAAGGTGAAAGAAGAAAGTGCAAAAGCTGACTTGCAGCTAAACCTCAAAAAAACCAAGATTATGGCAACCAGCTTGATTGATAACTGGCAAATAGAGGGAGAAAATGTAGAAGCAGTGAAAGACTTTGTATTTCTAGGTGCGAAGATTACTGCAGATGCTGACTGCTGTCAGGAAATTAAGACGCTTAATCCTTGGGAGAAGAGCAATGACAAATCTCGATAAAATAGTTAAGAGCAGAGACATCACACTGACAACAAAGGTCTGCATAGTTAAAGCAATGGTGTTCCCCGTAGTAACATATGGCTGCGAGAGCTGGACCATAAGGAAGGCTGAGAGAAGGAAGATCGATGCTTTTGAACTGTGGTGTTGGAGGAGAATTCTGAGAGTGCCTTGGACTGCAAGAAGATCAAACCAGTCCATCCTCCAGGAAATCAAGCCAGACTGCTCACTTGAGGGAATGATATTAAAGGCAAAACTGAAATACTTTGGCCACATAATGAGAAGACAGGACACCCTGGAGAAGATGCTGATGCTAGGGAGAGTGGAAGGCAAAAGGAAGAGGGGCCGCCCAAGGGCAAGGTGGATGGATGATATTCTAGAGGTGACGGACTTGTCCCCGGGGGACCTGGGGGTGTTGATGACCGACAGGAAGCTCTGGCGTGGGCTGGTCCATGAAGTCACGAAGAGTCGGAAGCGACTAAATGAATAAACAACAAAAAACTGTTGGATATTTATGGACGTATTCTATAGGTAACTGTATTATCATGATAGCATGTCTGCCTTTGGTATTTAGAATATTAGGTTTCAAACCATTCATTTTATTCAATTGGACACCACTGGAGCTAAATTCCAAGGAAGGGTTTTGAGAATTCTTGGGAAAATTTAAATGTCATGTATCACAAAGCTTCCAGAAACAACATGCTGGGAAACTTAGTACAGAATGATTTTTTCCCCCAGTGTAATGATGAAGGAATTGTGTGTGGGGGGGTAGGGGGTGGGAAAGGAATTTGAGTCCTGCCTGAATTGTATAACTTGCAGTTAGTCAGATTAAACCAACAGCAGAGGTAGACTGTGTGAAAATATGGATTTGACCTACACTGTTATGCAATTAATGGGTAACGATCATAAGCACAAAAAGTCTTTCTGTCCTCTGGTATGAGATACAACAAATGGACTTTGTCTTCAGCCTTGCAAAAGCAATGGAGGAATGTAATATAAACATGCTGGTGCCCTCTCCACTCAGTTGCATAAGGAAGCTGTCATAAAATTCACGCAGAGGCACTAGTTTCTTTCCTACCATTCACTTGACCCACTGAAGCTTGATAGAACAATCTTTTTTGAAACTGATCCTTGATGTGAATGTGGCATCATTTCCTAAAGGCTCTGAAATGAAGCAGACACTTCAGATATACTGTATATAGCTTTTCCAGAAAGAAAAAAAAATCTAGAGTTTTATACAACTCTGGATCTGAGATTTGTCTAAACAAGCCAGGTGGATTTGGAATCTTACCCATGTGATCTTCCAGCCAGCTGAACTGCAGGCTGTTTGCTGCAATCATTAAAAAAAGGAAGACCCAAATAAGAATAGATTGTTTTACATTTTAATTGATGATTTGAAACATATATTTTGTTGTCTTCATTTCCTCCTCCTCCTTCCTCCTCTCTTAATTCCAGTCCCTTTGTATTTATTTTCTTTTCTTCTAAATGTAATGTAATTTTCTTCTAAATGTAATTTGATTATATGCTGTACGTAATATTTTAGTTACTGTATAGTATGTAAACTTTTAGGGACTAAACACTATGCATTTTTATTAATTAATAGGATCCTTCCTCTTCTGGTCTTTCAAATCTCTCTTTTCTGATCAGAGAATGGGAATTGAGGCCTTACATTCCCTTTTCTGTACCTTTTCCCAGCACACTAAATTTTAAGCTGCATTTCTAGGACATTGTGGTATAGACATGAAACCAGAAGTGTGTGCCAGGGGGAGGTAATGTACTATAAGGGCTTGGTACTATAGCTTCTGTTTAAATAGCTGTTTCTCTCTCTGATGCACATATGGATTCTACACATCCTAGGCTGTTGTTTGGGAGAAGCAGTGATCAGCCCACAACCTAGTGTGCATTACAGGTAGTCCTCGCCTAGTGATCACAATTGGGACCGGCAACTCCATCACTAAGTGCCATGGTCACTAAGTGGGAAATTACGTGACTGCAACTGGCTTATGGCATCTCTTCCCATTTGGTTGTTAAGCAAAACATCATGTGACCACAACTTAGGATTTTACTTCCACATTCTCCAGGAACTCTGATGTTGCAAGCCAGTTGGGAAGCACATGTATGGTAATCATGACGGTCATAAATGTGAGGATTGGTTGCAAAGCTGTTTTTTTACACTGTTGTTACTTTGAATGGTTGCTGAATGAGGCAGTCAGTAAGGGAGGACTACCTGTAATGTCTACTTCAGGCACCCAACAGCTCAGTCTTACTTTATAATTTCCAGAAAAACAACCCCGAAGAATTGCTATTGCAGAACATTGTGGAGCCAACTGCCTGGCAATACTTGGAATGCTGCTCTAAGTGACACAGCTGCTGCTGTCCATGCTGCCAGTAAAGGCTGTCAAGGGCATCTGTTCAAGGAACAGTGCCTCCTCTCTCTCTTCCACCCCCACCGTTTATGGAAGGAACCTGATGGTTCAGGTGAACCATCTATCTAATCTGCCATGCAGTTTCCCAAAATGACCAACTAGATGTTTGTGGAAACTTGAGAATCAGGGCCTAAAATCAGGAGCTCTTCCCTGTTGCTGCTTCTCTGCACTATCATCTAGTGACATAGTGCCTCTGAACATGGAGCTTCAACTCAGTCCTCACATTTAGTACTTCTACTAAATTCTGTTCCATCAATCTGCAACTGATAGGGAGTTGTGGCCCAAATCCCTCTGGAGGCCACCAGATTATGGAAAAATGGTTTACAATTAAAAACAAACTGAAAATTATCTAAGCTAGTGGCTATCACCAAATCTCTTATTCTTCCCTAATATGCTTCTCACATACTTCTTCATGACAAAAATGTTTATTTTCTCTAAAAACTTGCTTGTTCATTTTCTTAGAATTCTCCCTAATGTTCTTTCTAAACTTTTACTCCAGATTTTGCTTCTTTCTTCCATATAAACTAGGCAGAAATCACTGGGCACAAAATTTATCAGGACAGCAGCCTCTGGCCCATCAATTTAAATACTTAAGATAAAGCATAAGTCAGAACCATATATCTGGTATCTTGAAATAACATATTTTTCTGAAATTAATGTCCAGCAACCTTTCCCGGGATCATTACCTCATGTTTATTGGGGGTCTGGGGAAGAACCTTCAGCCTTTTTCCTCCTTCCCATCCCTCTTTCTACTAGTGTCTTCTCTTTTGGACTGTGAATCCAAGGGCAGGCTCTGGCTTGTTTTTTTATTGATATGCAACCCACTATAAAGAACAAGTTAAAAATGCTTTGAGTACAACAACAACAACAAAAAAACAGCTCACATAGCTTTCTGGATAAGCATTGCATTGTAAGGATGAGAGTTCTTTCATATATCAATAGTTTGATTATACGACATGACTTCAGAGTATTCTTTTACAAAGCTTGCAGGAAAATCACAAACCAAAATAGGGAAGGAACCTGAGTGGCAAAAATGCAGGTGCTTAAGAGCGTGTATGCCTATGTTCACACACATCTCGTGTGTCAAGACAAGCCAAATCAGTATTGTATGGCTGGGTGTATAGCACAGGCATCAAAGAGTGTGGCTTTCAGTGAATTCAGGAGACTGGAATTTCTACTAATAGGTGAGGGGAAGGCCTATTGTCTCTCTCTTCTGGACGGGTTATTGTTTCTCACTAAATAGGATCATGATTTCTTTGAGTAAAACAAATAAGTGTGATTGTTTTGTGCTTTTTAAGGCAGATGTCCACTTGAGTCAAAGCAGGGAAATAACTTCCAGTCAAAACCATTTGGTAAGGTTGTGGGACTAAGAAAGAACTGCCTTGGGTGTGAAATTAAAGCTGAGTTTCTGTATATAGCACCTAGCAGAGAAAGTAGATATGGGGCACTCAAGGAACATTCTGAGTTAACTATGAAAACTATTTCAGCCAATGGCTGGCAGGCTGTTGATTGAATTAAAAGCAGCAGGTCCCACGGTTTGTGCTCCAAGCAGTCACATTGGCCAGAAAATCTCATGTCACTTGCTCCTCTTGTCCAAAAGCCAGAAGTGGAAACACAGCAAGTATAAAATGCCTTTTGCCACTCTAATGAAATTCTTCCCATTGGTTTCAGTGAGCTGGTGCAGGCTTGGCTCCACCTGGGAGCATTCCTAAGAACCAGAAGGCACACTCCTTGTATCTCTTGGGAATGCCTCCTTTTTCCTCTCCAGTGTTGAATTTCCAATCCTTCTAGTACTGGTAAAGCGTTGCAGTGAAGAATTCCACAGGGTGTACTATAATTCCACCCCCCCCCCAAGCAGATCTTTTTTTTACCTAACATTAAAAAACCCTGAAGTTCTACCTGCTGCAGAGTTCTGGGATGATTAAATAAGAGCCCCAGAGTTCTGTAGCTCCCATTAAGTACAAGAAGCAGGGTGATCTTTGCAGTGGGAGATCTCAATGTATTATGTCACTTTAATGCAATTTCATTATTTCTTTCCATGTAAATTATTTAGCACAATAATCAATTCACTGTTGCTCAAGAGGGTCTCAGCAGTACAAAGGTGCCATCCTATGGGAGGTTCTATTCTGTCTGCTGCATTGGCAGACTTTTGTCTTGTTACATGTCTCCTCTGTTGAGGGTACCATATTCTCAGAACGGGTTCATTTCTTTGTGATGTTCTAGCCCTTGTAGGGAAGGGATGCTACTTTTATCCATCTTTCCTGTTGAAATGTGAAATCATCCAGCTCCATACAACCTGAGCAGGCAATTTTTTTCATCTTGGCTTAGGGGTCACATTTTACCTCAGTACCTTGCCTGGAGGACTACAGAAAGCATGAGTGATGACATTATGGTGTCATTGTAGGGGCTGGTCTTTGTTTTGGAGGGGTGAGAGTTTTAAGATGAAACAACTATGCTTGAAGCTGTAGGGGCTAACAGCATCCATTTCATCTTTTGAAATCCCTCCCAAATGCAAGAGGGGTGGGGAAATGATATGGTTTGAGGGAGGGGACCAGGTGGAGCCAGCAGGCCATCCACTGCTACAGCCAAATGTCATACAAATATTAAAGTTTGCATTTGGAAAAAAGAGTGGTCAGTGAGCATTGATCACAAGCAAGGTAATTCCTAATTCAGCAGAAGTCACTGCAGCTGATTACTTCAATACGAATTCTGAAGAACCTGAAATGTACATCTATTGTGATATGTGAATTGGCTTCTAATTCTCATATATTTATGTAGGAAAGTAGGAAAGCTACTGTAGCTCAACAGAAACTTGGTGGTGTATCTCCTTGACCCAGAAAACTTTTTATATTTTCATTTCCATTATGTTGTGATCTCAAATTCCTAAGTCTAGAATAATGGAATGATGGTGCTACACTTATATTACGGTGCTATGCCAAACAAAATCACATCCCATTTAAGTACTTAGGAATCATCTGGACTGTTTTCAAGTCATAGGTTTCTCTTCTAAACTATCAATCACTGATCTGGTTTCAGCTCAAGAAGCAAGGACATGTGATTTATTAGGCTGCAGAGATTTAGTTCATACTTAGCACATATCCAGGGAATGGAATGTGAAATATGCAATATTTAAAGTTCTTAAACTTGCAAGGCTCCTTGTCTAGGAAAGGTGTGGGCCATAATGACTAGCGTACAACTGCAACAATTGGAAAGAGTGTCAGTCTGCTTTACTGGGTGAAAGATCAAGACATAGGCTAAAAACAGACCATGGTATTTCAGAGAAATGACAGTTGTTTGTCTCAGTGACGTATGCACATACTTTTTTTTGTCCAACATTCATATCTGGTCTAGTAAGTTTTGCAGAATTTCAAAGTGCTACACAGCCTACAAAGCCTATAGACAAAGACAATGGAAAGATGAGAGTGCACGGACAGTAACATCACTGAGGTTTTTTTATTAAGAGTGACCTTTCATATGTACTGCCATAGTTTTGTTAAGGCCATATTCCACAAGGGAAGTATGGAAGAACAGTTCATAATTTGTTCGTGATTACCAGTCCCAGTCCCCAAGCAATCTTGGAAAATTAAAAGAAGATTAAATGTATGTGTGCGCATACAATATTCATTCTCTCTCTGTCTCTCTCACACACGCACATGCACACACACACACACACACACAGGTCCTCTTAGATTTCCTGCGAGATATTTTAGGAGGTCTGATCTGAGATAAACACAGGCTCTAGCTTTCAGCCAAAGATAAATCTGATGCTAGTTAAATCTCAGAAGCCCTACAATTGAGATTGGAATGAACATAAATACCCTGGAGGGTATATTTCTTTGCCTGGATGGAAGTACACACAACATGTACAGCTGATACCTTTAGTCTAATACCAAGAAGGTTCTGTGACTTAGTTTCATCATTGTCTTCTGGTTGTCATTAGATACTTCATGAAATTAGTGAAAATTAGATCAAGATTCATGTATTGATTTTGCTCCCAATATCTATAGATATGAACAACAAAACAAAAAGGAGGGTCAGTAGGTAAGTAAGAACCCATGAGATACTGTTATTTTACTGGTGATTGGATTTGCCCCCAACTGCTATTACAGGCTTTATTCATATATTTTATTGTATAGTTTTAGTATTGTGTTTTTTACCTGATGTTAGCCACCCAAAGTTGCTATAGTGATATGAGTAGCAATATAAATCAAATTAATAAATAAAAATGAATACAAACCAGATTTGGAGATCAAATTCCTTTGGAGTAACCTTGTCTGTTTGTTTGTAACCTTTAACTGGGCAAAATGGTGCATTATAGGCCAACAATTTTTGAACCAAGGTACCTCAAATAGGCTAACTTACAGAATGTTTCCAAAATCAGGAACCCATGACTCCCATGGAATTGAAATTTGGCAAAATTTTACGAAACATCTTAGGACATAAAAATTATAAAACATTTTATGACATAATACAAAATGTCATAAAACATTCCTGTGGTCAGCTCCTGAGGTTTGACTGTGCTATACAGTTCAATATGAATGACATAAGCTATTTCCAAGGCAGATACATCTCTGAATATCTCCCTGAATTTTTAAGAACTTTTCCAGTGAAGGTGGTACATTAGAAGCTCTGCCATTGTTGAAGGCATTGAGGAATCTGGTAAGGAAATATTTCTGAAACAATGGGTCATGGGCTGTCTAGTTACTACTACTACACAACTACATTTCTACTATTATTATTCAGGGTTCTTCCCTCTCCAATAATGAGATTTTGAGTATCTTACAGTCATGTTACAGTAAGGTAAAAAACATAATACAACAGTGCACAGAAGGCACCAACACATAGGGGTAGTTCAGTCCTCTAACTCATCTCCAAACTCCCTTAAAATAATCCAGATTTTCAAAGTAGAGAGGTCCTCAATATACTTTCTCTCCTGATCTTACCAGATGGTTAGCTTCCACTTGGAGCAGGTAGCCTTAGAGATACTCAGGCCCTACGCCTTGTTTAATTTAAATGTGACAATAGAAGAGAATATCTGTAGCTCAGATTTGAACTGTGGAGTCCTTGGTGCTCCCTGAGCTTGGTTGCTTGCTTGCAGACATTTCATTACCTAACTAGGTAACATCATCAGTGCTAGTGAGTGTGAGGTTTGCTTCCTGTTCATATGCAGTAGCTTGCCCTGCCAGGGTTGGTGGGGGTAGGTCAGCTTGCCCTGCCAGGGTTTTCTCCTTGCTTGTTCTTTGGGGTATTGTTATCTGCTTGATTGTTTATCTGGGTGTTGGCTGCTGGAGGGGATGCGTTTTTTGTTTCCTTTTTAGCTTTTTGTTATCTCTTTTGAATGGTGTGTGAATATGGTTTATTTCTGTGTGTCTATTGATGGCTGAATGTAAAGTTGACTAAAGCAAATAGTGGGTGAGCCAGAGCCAAAAGTGAGTGGCATCACCCATTTTCTCTCCTTTTGGCATTCCATCCTTTCTCTGTGTGTTTCCTGATACAGCATTGTTCTCATCAGAGGTCTGAGTTGTTTGTTTGCTTTTGACTGCAGACTGGGGACCATATGACATCAAATCAAAAGTACAGATTTAGAGAAAAGGCAATATCTACATTTACTGCTGACTGGAAACACCTTATGGACTTTTTGTGTAAAACAAAGAAATGATCTTTTGATTTATGGTTTTTATGATTAGAAATGATAGATTATAGAAAGAAGATAGTCATAATGTAACTTTAGAGAAAGAAGTAAATTTATAATTGTACTTATAACTGCTGTAAATAAAATCAGAAGCCACTTCTTTGTATCTTTTTTCTTTCTTTTCTATTTTTCTTCCTTTCTTGCACTTTTAGCTCTCTCTTTGACTACTTTTTCTTTTTTCTTCCTTACTCTATATTAGGGTTTTTGTTAGTGTTTACCTTTGTTTTTAAAACTTTTATATCTATATATCACAGATTTCCCACTCTTATTTTAACCCAGACACTTCTTCCTCAGACCAGTGTTATATCCAGTATCTGTCCAACGCATATGTATTTAGGGGTCAGTTCCATTGAAACTGACTTCTCAACAAACATGCACTAGATAGGGTCAGTTTCTAGAACTGAGAAAATTCAGAAACCACTGTATTTATATTCTTACCTTCCCAGGGGAATGTGGTGGTTTCTCACTCAGACACTGACTAGACTATTTTTTTTTGTATAAGAATGTTATTAAGTTTCAAGCAAAGATAAAAGCTACAGAAAAACAAAAACAAAAAATTACAAAGAAAAAAGGAAAAACTAAAAAAGTGTGGAAACACAAGAGAAATTTTTTTAAAATTACAAAAAGCGGTGACTTCTGACTTTTAACAGCAAGGATATACAGCCATTTTCCATATTCAATCCCTTACTCTATATTAAACCAAAATCACATTATCTCTATAAATCATTCCATTGGCACATTATAAAATCACTAAATATAGTTGCTCCCTCCCCTTGTATTAAAAGAATATATATATTATTTTAATACAATATATATATATATATATATATATATATACATACATACATACATACATACATACACACACATACATACGTACATACACACACCCTGTACCTCCTAATCAACTCCCCCCCCAAAGATAAACTTTATTTCCTTCCTACTACTATTCTATGCATTCCTGTCTACTATAATAAAGATCAAACTAAAAGACATATAAACTGTCTGCCATTATACTTCATAATACAACAATTTTAATAATCTTAATCATATTAAACCCCAAACCAGATGGAAGATCAATTTCCCTTGTGGCTTGCAATTAGCTTTTTCCCTTAAATTTCTCCAGCTCAACTATCTGATCTTCATCCATTATTTCAACAGAAATCCAGATTTCACTCTTAGAAGAGACATTTCTGTCACTGTTAAATTCCTCAGTTTCGTCCACGACATCCCCAACCAGATGACATATTTTAGACCTCATATTTTCCACAATGTCCTGAATGTCTTGCATAAAAACTTGATAGGAATCAGAAAAAATCTGTTTAAAATCTTCCATGTCTCACGCAGTAAATTATGGCACCGCCTAGGAGCTTAACCAGAGAAAGTCGAAGGTATGAAAGAATTCCGGAATGTGTTTACACAAGCGAAAGTGAGAGATGCAGACAGTTCCCCAGGGAAAGTAATGCTAATATCTTCAAATTTAGTACAAAAATAATAACAGAGAGACAATTACTTACTCTCAATCCTCCTTAATATTTGGATGGAAAACAAAGTCCAAAACTTAAAAAACAATTTTTTTTTAAATTGATCCCCAAAATAACGATAAGCACCAAGAAAGCCTGCTTCTCCTTGCTGTAGAAAGCCTCTCTTAGGGTACACGTACTTAAAAGAAATATAACTTGGGTGATTTAGAAATGGGGTGGCCGGTCTTAGTGTCCCTTTAAGGCTACAGCGCGGCTTGGAAAATGGTGACGTCCCAGCCTCCCGGCTAGCTCTTACCAGTTGAGCATGAATGCTGTTTGCAATCTTCTGGCTGCAAGCAGCCATCCGGAGGACAGATGACTCAGTTCTGCCCACTGAG
The DNA here is from genome assembly GCF_035149785.1 of Candoia aspera. NCBI lineage: Eukaryota > Metazoa > Chordata > Lepidosauria > Squamata > Candoiidae > Candoia > Candoia aspera. The sequence goes on from NC_086156.1 coordinate 47,483,624, forward strand.
CCCGCGGGCACAGCTGTTCAGTCCGTTTCCCCACTGGAAATCCAATACTGACCAGACTGTTGAGTTCAGTGTAGTTGATACTAAATGGCTAGATCAGAGTACATTCTGTTGTAACAGAATAAGAAATAGGAAAAAAGGTAAATTAAAAATAGTGGCTGTGCTTCCTAATTAGAAGTGGTACAAATGTGAGGGTACTACATAGCCTGGAATTGCAATAATAACTGACACCTGCAGTAAAATTATGCATAACCCTTATTCCTTGAATAGAAGAAATTGTGCATTTTGGATATTCCATGAACAGTTCTGCAAGATAGGTGAGTTTGTTTTTCTAGTGGATACATGTACAGGACAAAGGGTAATGCATCACTGAAAATGCAGGGAATGCTGTTAAGAATGCTGCCAAGATGTAGAGGAAGGGTTCCATAATTGGGTGATTCATTGACTTGTACAACAAAGAGTAGACAACTGAGGCCATCTGACATCATAAGTAGCCATCCAATGCCTGAGTGAAACACTGAACAAAAGATCCCAGGGCCTGTTCTGCTATGGATCTTTACACTGACCGCTTTGGACAAGTGGCCACAAATTGCTAAATGAGCACAAAGTTTAAGCTGTACAAAAGCTTCCTCTTAGTTGCCAAAAGGGGTTGCACAACAACAAGTCTGGCTGGTTTGCTTGTAAGTTGAGATGCCAAAAAAACAAAAGCCCACCAAAAACAAAAACAAAGAGGATCCCTGGAAAGGTTAGAAGAGAAACATTTTATCAAATGTTATTGTGATAAGATTTTCTCTGTAACTTCCCCATGGAGACAGCATTTAGCACAGTTTAATGCCAGTGGTTCTCTAATATTGAAACTCTCAGGCTAATTCTGCACAATATCACTGTGGTCCCCAGGTGGAGCTAAATCAATGCAGTGTGCATCAATAGAGGCATTGTTTGATTCAGTAGTTCACTAATTGAATAACAAATCAAAGGAGAGAATCTACCACAGCCACTAGAAAATTAATTTGGGGCAAAAATACCTTTAAAAAGAGCTATCGGATAACATAATGTGGAATAGGGAGTGAATTAAAAGAATTAGGCAGCTCTAAGGCCTTTGTCCTTAGAAATGACTATACTTTGACATCTTAGGCATCAGCAAATTAAGATGGACGGGGACTGGACACTTTCAGTCAGAAGATCACACTGTTTACTACTCAGGACATGAAAAACAAAGGAACAGCATTGCTTTTATAGTAAGGAAGGGTATAAGCAAGAGCAGTACTTGGCTACAGTGCAGTCAATGACTGAATAATATAAATTATACTTTGAGGACAACCCTTTCATACAACATTTATCCAAGTTTATGCTCAACCACTAATATAGAAGAGAAGGTTGATGAGTTTTAAGATCAAGTTCAATTCGAAATTGACAGAACATGCAAACAAGATGTGCTGCTTGTGATTGGAGACTGGAATGCCAAAATTGGAAATATTAAGGGGGAAATGTATGTAGTTGGATGCATGCTGGATAACTTGCTTTCATTTAGAATTTCCTCATACTCACAGTAATAATTTTAGGGTTGTATACTTGATTTTATTTGGAGGTTTCTATCAAGCAACAGGAGTGCTTTTTTATCAGTAAAGATGAAAGGGTTGACGGTACATAGCCTTGATACTTCAAGAGTAATGAGACTGCTGAGACTTCTGGTGGGGGATTGGCACCTTGAAACATGTCTCTCCAAGCTCCACAGTAGACTGGTCAGCGCAAACTGTTTTTCGGGCTCAGGCAGGTTTCCTTAGAGCCTAGAAGTGTTCTCTGGATTAAGGAGTACCCCAGGAATCGCCCCATGTGCTCTCTGGATGGCTGGTCACAGCCAGAAGACCACAGAAAGGCATTTCATGATCAACTGATGAGTGATCAGCTGGGAGGCGGGGTTGCCATTTCTTCCTAAGCCACACTGAAGCTGAAATCGGACTCTAAAGCTGCCCACTCCATTTCTATACCACCATTTTGTTTGTTTGTTTGTTATTAAAGAGAGAGCTTTAACAACAAAGAAATGTGGAACCTCTTGGTGATTTTCATTATTTTTGGAACTTCTTAATTTGGAAAATTGGCTTTTTTAATATTTAAATTGTAATGTTGAGACTTAAAGATTTTTGCCTGTTCATTGCTAACTTTTTCAATGTTTTGGGGATTATAAAAGATTTGCCTACTTCGTTGAATCTGTGGAGCTGATTTCTGAGCTATCTGTTTTCACTTTCCCATGAGAACGGCTTCTGTTTACATTTGCTTTCATGTTTATTGAAGACTTTCTGATGATGAACTGAAGGGCTTTCTCAATCTCCTGCCTAACGCATTCTCGAGGCACTAGGGGGTGCCATAACATTTTGCGGAGGGACATGGAAGACATTAAAGCAATATTTAAAGAATTTTATCTTAGGGTTACCCATGTCCTGGAACATCTGTCAGACCTTGTGGAATCTCAAGTTTACCAACAGTCAGAAGGAGATGACAAGGGTGAAAGTCAAGGGAGAAAATTTGAACTGTGGAATGCTACCCCTGATCTTGAAGAAGGAAGAAGTTCTGGGTGAAAAGAAGAGATGGAAATGGCTGAATTTGAGACCAAAGAAAAGAGCTAAGCTTTAAGGGCTGGAAGGTTTTCGAAGATTATTTGGACTTTACAAGGCAGGCTGTTAAATTTGAGATTTGTAAGGTGAAAGCCCATTTGTAATATTGAGACATGTAAATGCCTTAGTCTATTTTGAAGTGGGATAATTGTCTAATTGTGTTCATCAGGATGGTCTTTTAAAGGTTTAGAGAGATGTTTTTGCTTTTGGGATAATGACTTTATTTTGGGTAAAAGGATATTGATAAGATTACAGTTTAAATATGCAACAGTTATAAGATGCAGTGTTTAAATATATAAATGCTTTGGTTAATTGCATAAATATGTTTATTAGGATGGTTTTTGTAAGGGCTTGGATGGATTCTTTTGTTTCTTTTTGAATAATGTTAATTAAATGTAGACAGGCCTTATTTATTTATTTATTGTTATTTTAGCAGGTAAGGAGTAAAAGTGTAGTGAAGGATAATATTTGATTAGTTGTTTATTCGGTGAAAAATTATGTTGCAAAAGGTTTTTTATATATTCTTTAAGAGGGAAAGTTAGTTTGTTCTAGAGGGGAATGTTATACTGAAGAATGGAAATGTTTTATGGAAATAATGTTTATTTTAGTTTAAATTAGAGTAAGAAACCGATATTGAGTTATGTATATCTTTGTTGAAGAAAGTTGGAAGCCACCATGTAGTAGTCCTTTTTCTATTTTCGCACTTTTTTAGTTTTCTTTTTTCTTGTAGTAGTCTTTGTTTCATTCTTTGTAGTTTTTATGTATATGTTGGGGAAAAAATTAATAAAGCTTTAAAACCAAGAGTAGTGACTCTGCTGATTCACAGTGGGTTCACAGTGGGTTCCCACTGGAGGAAGAAGTGAGACATCTAGGGGTGTTCCTGACTGTTCAGCCAGTAAGTGCAGCCAGGAATACTTTTTATTGGCTTAGGCCAATGAGGCATCTCATCTCTATTCTTCTTCTGGAGGGTAGAAAGAAGGCTCTGTTACCAGGTGACCTTCTATATTGGCCATTGTGATGCATTCCAGATAGATATACCTGTGAAGACTGTCAAAGTATACAGCTAATGCAAAAGTAGAAAATACAAAATGAGCACAGTTTGTTTATAAGTGGAGAACAGGTTGTTCCAATGTCAACAGAAGCACATCAAGCCAGAATGGAAAAGAAGTGACTAGTATTCTTGATGAGTCTTGTGCCTGGGTCTTAATGGTCAATTTCGAAGCTTCTCCTCTCCCAAGTCCTTTATATCAGATTCAGATTGGACAGCCCTTCAAAGGAAGGATGCCTTTAAACAAAATATCATCTTGGGCAAAGTTTATTTAAATACAATTAGACTGTTTTCCTAACAGTCTGTAAAAGAAATCTTTGAAATTGTAACAATTGGCAAAGGCTGAAATAATTAGTTCAACAAGTTGAACATTGGCTGATGTGCATATTGCCTTGGACTTAAATCTTAACATTTTTAATAGCTGTCAACAGGAAAAGTAGTGGACAGGTTTACCGTAAGAACATGGATGTTTCTAAAATTAAATGAGAAGGGAGCTGTTTCCCAACTTCTTTATCCTTCCTGTAATAGGACTGATTTACACCCAGCAAGGAGTTTTCTCAAGCTGTTTCTATCAGCAGGATTCCTTGAAAATCGATGAATACAGTACATTCTTGCATAATGATGTTTCATGGTCTCTCGTTTCCTAATATTGTCTTCATGTGGAACCATTGCAGGCACCTGTGCAGCCTCCCTCCCTCCCATTTGAAACCTCCCCGATGTCAGGATGGCAGAGTGGCCGAAAAAAGCTACAGCCTTGAAACAGGTGGGGGAGGAGATGGGGGGAGAGTAGATGAGACGGAGGTGTTCTGAGGCCCTGCAGTAGCCACAGAAAAGAAGAATTTTTGTTTTCCCCACAAAGACTTTGGAGTCCAGAGGAAAAAGGAAGAAGAAGCAAAGCCCAGCACAGTGTTGAGAAGGGGCAAGTGCCATACAAACTGCCCAGTCTCTATACTAGCAGTAGGCTTGTAATAGTAGTGGTAGAATAAGAATAGTTAGAATATATTTGTAATAGTATAGCATAAAAGTAATAGTATAGAGTATACTGAGGTAATAATAAAATAACATTGTATAGTATAGCTTCATTAGTAGTATAGTTTCATTAGTAATAAGGTAGGATAGTAAGATAACAGCTCTAGAAAAAGTCACATACAGTCAGGATCAGAAATATTGGAACAAGGATAACTGTTTTGGCATTTGGCCTCTGTACCCCACCACACTGAAGTTGAAAGGAAACACACCCAGATGGGAGTGAAGTCAGGACTTTCAGCTGTCATTCAAGGGGTTTGACAAAAGTGGGGCACTAACCATTCAGGAAGTACAGCCAGTGGCATACACACACACCCATCGTTGGTGGCTCATAAGTAATGGAACGAATGGCTGACAAGCAGCTGCATGGCCAGGTGTGGCCTGTTTCCTGGGTACCCCATGACCAATCAAGCAGATAAAAGGCCTGGAGGTGGTTCTGAGTGTTACATTTGCATTTGGTAGCTGTTCACTGGAACTCTCAACATGAGGTCCAAAGAGGTGTCCATGCAAGTGAAGGAGGCCATCATTAGGCTGAGAAAACAAAATAAACCCATCACAGAGATAGCAAAAACATTGAGAGCGGCCAATACAACAGTTTGGAACATCCTGAAAAAGAAGGAATTAACTGGCAAGCTCAGCAACAGCAAAAGGCCTGGAAGACCACAGAAGACAACTAAAGTGGATGACCACAGAATTCTGCTCATGGTGAAGAGGAACCCTTTCACAACATCTAGCCAGGTCAAGAATGCTCTTGAGGGGGTAGGCATGTCACTGTCAACATTTACAGTCAAGAGATGGCTTTATGAATGTAAATACAGAGGCTTTACAACAAGGTGCAAACCACTGGTAACATGAACAGAAAGACCAGATTAGACTTTGCCAGCAAACACCTAAAAAAGCCTGTTCAGTTCTGGAATAAGATTCTTTGGACTGATGAAACCAAGATTAACTTGCACCAGAATGATGGGAAGAGAAAAGTATGGAGAAGGCAAGGAACAGCTCATGATCCAAAGCATACCACATCATCTGTCAAACATGGTGGAGGCAGTGTTATGGCATGGGCATGTATGGCTGCCAATGGAACCGGGCCACTGGTGTTTATTGATGACCTGACTGCTGATAAAAGCAGCAGGATGAATTCTGAAGTGTATAGGGCTATACTTTCTGCTCAGATTCAGCCAAATGCTGCCAAACTGATAGGATGCCGGCTTCATATTGCAGATGGATAATGACCCAAAACATACAGCAAAAGCTACCCAAGAGTTTCTCAAGGCAAAGAAGTGGGATGTTCTTCAGTCACCTGATCTCAACCCAATACAGCATGCTTTTCACTTACTGAAGACAAGACTGGAGGCAGAAAGACCCACAAACAGGCAGCAGCTGAAGGCAGCTGCAGTAAAGGCAAAGCATCTTGAGGGAGGAAATTGGTCATGTCCATGGGTTCCAGACTTTAGACAGTAAAGGCAAAGCATCTTGAGGGCATTTGGTCATGTCCATGGGTTCCAGACTTTAGACAGTCATTGACTGCAAAGGATTTTCATCCAGGTACAGTATTAAAGGCGATCCTTATGTTTGTAATTATGTTGGTTTGTGCCATTACTTATGAGCCACCAATGATGGGTGTGTGTGTATGCCACTGGCTGTACTTCCTGAATGGTTAGTGCCTCTTGAACGACAGCTGAAACTCCTGACTTCACTCCCATCTGGGTGTGTTTCCTTTCAACTTCAGTGTGGTGGGGTACAGAGGCCAAATGCCAAAACAGTTATCCTTGTTCCAATATTTCTGGTCCTGACTGTAGGTATTTGAAAGATTCACTTCTGTACTGCAGATATTTTTGTTTAAAATAAAACATCTCCCCAACCTGTATAGGGAGATATAAAAACTCCAAGTGTTGTAGAGTTCAATGTTTTTTGGGGGATCATTTTGAGCCTGACACAATCAGCATTTGGATATAAAAAAGAACCTGTGACACTTCAGACAAAAGTGCTCTCTGTCTTGCCCACTCCTAGCCATTCTTTTGTTGGTCAGTGTGTTAACTTAGTGGGAGATAGTTTGTGGGGTTCCTTATAAGCACTAAGGAATGTGGTTGAGTCGCTTGGAGCACGTTCATACTGTGGTGGGACTTGCATCAGCTTTGGCTCACTCCTAAATCAAACTGGGAACTGTTGAAAGTTTCATGAGCAACTTGTCACTGAAAGCATGTGAAGAAGGGAGAGTGTAATAAAATTGTTATTTTGCTTTCCCTTCTTGCCATAAGGAGTAAACAGGGAGATTTATTTATATATTTATATATGTTTACATTTTTTAGTGAATGGAGTTGACAGAGTTACCTTCTAATCACAGGGAATGATGCTCTGATCACCCTGGTTTGTGGAAGGACGCTGGATCTTACCCTTTGCCATATCGTGTTCGCTTTGGCACGGTGAGTTCTTTCGTGACTTATCTTTTGATTTTTTAAAAAACCTTTCCAGTTAGTCTCCCTCTTCCAGCCAATCATAATACCCAAATCCTTATTCCAAGTCCTTTTCCATTATTCATGTTATTCATTAATACATATATTGATACTTTCTCTTAAAGTTATATTACTTATTGTTGTTGACAATACTGGATTCCCAAGATGGGAATGTTACCTTCCTCTTCCCATCTTGGCCCAAGTTTCAAGTTAGGTTTTATTCCCTAAACAAATCAAATGCTGTGTTCATTATTCAGTGCTTCCTTTTTCCACTTCAGGTGTCAGTAATTGTCATTAAATATTTCTCCTGCAGATGTGGATCTCCTAATTTCTTGTACATGTTGTCTATGGATTTTATAACACCATATTGTTATAAATGATTAAATATGGACAAAACACTATTGTAAAGTAGCAGTCTTATTAACACATATACATCAGTATGAAACTAATTGTTTGTGATGGCAAATACTGGGAGTGGGAGATAACCAGCCAGGGGGTGAGTGCATGGCACCCATGGGAAGTCCCAAGGGGGCCTGTATTCTGTTACCCCCACCGAAGTATACAGCCTTAGTTTATGTGCTGAATCTAATCTTCTGTAATTTGGCACATATTACATAAACAATTCTGCAATAGCTATTTTCATTGAAGTGAGGAAGAACCAAGATATTGTAAATAGTCTACTTGCACAAGAAGTTTTACTAGTCTTACCTTACAAGAGGTAACAGTGCCTAAAACTCCTCCCTTTACTTCGAGAAGGAGAAGTTATTCAAATTGTTTTTCCTTTTCTTCTTGCAAATTTCACCTAATTGTTAAATTTGTGGATTATCCACAATAATGAATCGGAGTATGATGCTTTGGGATTTGATTAATGTTTTACATTTGGTCCAGAATGAATGGTCTGGCTTTCAAATTAAGGTCACTTTCTGAATTAGCAAATCAGGTCCCAAACTGCATCCTGTAATCAGTGTACAATATTTAGCCCTTTCTAGTTGTTGCTAAGAATTCCTATTTACTGTAATCAGGTGTGATTTCAGCAGTATCCTTAAGCAGTTAATCTAAATCAGTAGTTACTCCTTTTGCTTAATAACCCAACAGTGCAGTTTAATATAAGAGTGAAATGAAGGAAATTCTGAGAAACCATAGAAAATGCCTAGAGTGCTATATGAAAATAACCACTTTGGTGGCATTATTAAATAGCAACATTACCGGATCCATTTTTAACTACTAATGTACACACACAGAGATATGATGATGATGATGATATTAATGTCAATACATACTGTATTGTACAGGATGTTGCCCTTCCTCTGCTCTACCATGATAGTGATACCACCTAGATGCTGCCAATCTGGCTGTAGTAGAAAGTCCAGAAGTCACACCAATTTTTCAGAACCAAATTGAAGATCTAAAAGATTGGGTTTGGAATTCCACAGTAGCTTTTAAATTATTTATCAATTCCCTACTCCTATTGTCATTTCTGATGGCTTTTGAAGCTCTTCTTTGCTTCTACAGCACATTTTTCACATGGCATTTGAAGCAGCTCTTTGAGGAACACAATGCCCAAGCAGCCTTCCATAACTAGGTGCCCTCCAAATGGATCAATCATCTTCACCCTCCAAGTTCTCAGCAGGGATTTTGCTTGCTGTGTATCTGCAAGTTGAAATCCACAATTCTGGAAGGTTCTCTGGTTAGGAAGGCTGGCCTAAAGCTGTACTGGGCTCATAAAATTCACTGAATGTTTGTTTTTGCACATATAATTCCCAAGCTATACTGGCTAGGGAATTCTGGGAGTTGAAGTCCACACATTTTAAAGTTGTCAAGGCTGAGAAACACTAGATAAATGGCTTATTTTCAAGATGAGGCGGTTGCAAAGCTACAAAGACTGCTGCCTCCTTCTGTTCAAAGGTGAACATTCTACAGTATTTAATTTCATGCTGCAGAAGGGATCCTGCATGTTGTACCTAGGAAATAAACTCATAAATTCACAAAAGGCTCCCTGATCTCTGCCAGACCTGCAATTAAGAGGACAAGGGACTTATTTAGTGGAAGAAGAATCACCACAACTACTTTGCTACTGAAGTATATGGCACATGACATTGTAGTTACTATGGTGACTAACAATGTACAATTGCTAGGAGCTATTTATTAGAAGACGGTTCTTAAGAATATTTGGCATTGAAAATGTATCACTTCATGAACCACAACCCAAAAATATAGGGGCAGATGCTTAAAATCACTTTGTAAAGGTTACACAAAAGTATGTCCAGGAGTTACACATGATCCACAAGTATTCCTTTTCTGCTGCCAGCAACCTTTCAGAATTGGGCCCTTTTTTGGCTTTTGTTGCTGTTGTTTCTAGTTTTAGGTTCAAAATGGATGTTTTAAACTTTGATGCTTAAGATGACCATTTCACTCTTAAAATGCCTGAAGCTCACCTTCCTAGAAGAGGCTTTGGCCCTGCCTGCATTTGGAGTGTAGTCGTCAGCATTCCATATAAATCCAGGGCCAGCCCTCAAGTTGACAGTTACGCTCCTGTGCCAGATGTGATGTGAACCATGGAAATATAATACTTAATTAAAAATAAGGAAAATGGTTGCAACCAAAATAAAGTGAGGCAATCTTCTGTCAAATTCAAGTTTTGGGGGGAAAAAGGATAATAATTACAATGGATTGTTGTTTATTCATTTAGTCGCTTCCGACTCTTCGTGACTTCATGGACCAGCCCACGCCAGAGCTTCCTGTCGGTCGTCAACACCCCCAGCTCCCCCAGGGACGAGTCCGTCACCTCTAGAATATCATCCATCCATCTTGCCCTTGTTCGGCCCCTCTTCCTTTTGCCCTCCACTCTCCCTAGCATCAGCATCTTCTCCAGGGTGTCCTGTCTTCTCATGATGTGGCCAAAGTATTTCAGTTTTGCCTTTAATATCATTCCCTCAAGTGAGCAGTCTGGCTTGATTTCCTGGAGGATGGACTGGTTTGATCTTCTTGCAGTCCAAGGCACTCTCAGAATTTTCCTCCAACACCACAGTTCAAAAGCATCGATCTTCCTTCTCTCAGCCTTCCTTATGGTCCAGCCCTCGCAGCCATATGTTACTACGGGGAACACCATTGCTTTAACTATGCGGACCTTTGTTGTCAGTGTGATGTCTCTGCTCTTAACTATTTTATCGAGATTTGTCATTGCTCTTCTCCCAAGGATTAAGCGTCTTCTGATTTCCTGACTGCAGTCAGCATCTGCAGTAATCTTCGCACCTAGAAATACAAAGTCTTTCACTGCTTCTACATTTTCTCCCTCTATTTGTCAGTTATCAATCAAGCTGGTTGCCATAATCTTGGTTTTTTTGAGGTTTAGCTGCAAGCCAGCTTTGCACTTTCTTCTTTCACCTTCATCATAAGGCTCCTCAGTTCCTCTTCGCTTTCAGCCATCAAAGTGGTATCATCTGCATATCTGAGATTGTTAACGTTCTTCCAGCGATTTTAACTCCAGCCTTGGATTCCTCAAGCCCAGCATGTCGCATGATGTGTTCTGCGTACAAGTTGAATAGGTAGGGTGAGAGTATACAGCCCTGCCATATTCCTTTCCCAATCTTAAACAAGTCCGTTGTTCCGTGGTCTGTTCTTACTGTTGCTACTTGGTCGTTATACAGATTCCTCAGGAGGCAGACAAGATGACTTGGTATCCCCATACCACTAAGAACTTGCCACAATTTGTTATGGTCCACACAGGCAAAGGCTTTAGAATAGTCAATAAAACAGAAATAGATGTTTTTCTGAAACTCCCTGGCTTTTTCCATTATCCAGCGAATATTGGCAATTTGGTCCCTAGTTCCTCTGCCTTTTCTAAACCCAGCTTGTACATCTGGCAATTCTCGCTCCATGAGTTGCTGAAGTCTACCTTGCAGGATCTTGAGCATTACGTTACTGGCATGTGAGATGACTGTTCGATAGTGGAACATTCTTTAGTGTTTCCCTTTTTTGGTATGGGGATGTAAGTTGATTTTTTCCAGTCTGATGGCCATTCTTGAGCTTTCCAAATTTGCTGGCATATAGCATGCATTACCTTGACAGCATCATCTTGCAAGATTTTGAACAGTTCAGCTGGGATGCCGCCGTCTCCTGCTGCCTTGTTATTAGCAATGCTTCTTAAGGCCCACTCAACCTCACTCTTCAGGATGTCTGGCTCTAGCTCACTGACCACACCGTCAAAGCTATCCCCAATATTGTAATTAAAATGGATACTCTTTCATTTATAACTTATTTCAGTATCTTTTAGAATAAATTGCCTTCCCAAAGGGGCAATGGAGGAAGATTTGTGGAAGTACCAAAGGTAACAGTGGCTTTAGTTTACCTGTAGGTATTTGGTATAGGAGTTCACTGTGACTAAAAGTATTTTCTTTAAAAATACATAAGATGTTCACTTTTGCACCTAGCATATGCATTAATATTAGATTCTCAATTTTTCAGGACGATTTTTTTTCTGAAACTAATTCTGAAATCTACATTCAGAACTCAAGCTGGACATAATTTGGTTCCTAATCCGCTCTTTTTCCATTCATTTATTGCTACTTTTTTTTAAAGCATAAAGATAAGTATGACCAAAACAGGGAATGGGAAGCCAGAGGTTAAGATTTGATTATTGACAATATATTTTTGAAAACAACTGGTCACAAGTTACAAGTTGGTTTTAAAGTAAAACTGAAGATGGCATTTCCTTAGCTTACCCTATTTTAATCAGAGAAATCACTTAAATGGTGGTGAATTAAATTATTAGTTTACTGTACATTTCTCCTAAAGGATTAAAAACTGCTGTGACACAAGGAACCAATTCTTATTTTTGTTTGCTAGATTTTTTTATCACAAAACACCTGAAAATTGACGTCTACTATTTTGGGATCAGTAGTATTTAAAAATACTGGGGAACTATATTAGCTATAAAACCCACAAACATACACAGCTGAAAAGAACTATGAAGACCCCTATAGTTACGGAACATTTTGTTCAACCCGGTTTTATCTTGGAGATTTATACAGACGTGGCGAAAAGTACTGGTACCCCTTCAGTTCATAGTCCATGAAAATGCCATCATTTGTTTTACAATATGTTAAGCCATATATCAAAAGCAAAGTGTCTGCTCTATGGAATATGGAATAGAGTGGTAGATGCCATTACTTGTGTCAGTTTCAACTTGTTTCAAGCCAACTGGGATTCTTTGGGGAAAAGTGAAGGGGTATCAATACTTTTGGTCACTTCTGCATATACTATCTTTCTCTTTAAGACTATATATTATGGCTATGCAGTACTTCAGAATCAATCCTAAGAAGGTGCTTTTGCGTGCAAAGGGAATGAACATAGCATCTGTCTGCAATTCCTTAAAACAGCCATGCCTTTTCCCTGAATTACACAGCAACTGCAGAGAGCAACCACACCATCTAAGACAAGTATTTTAAAGAGTGTCAAAGAGTTGCAGGCAGGTGCTCTCCTGCACAATCTGAAGCACCTTTTTGGAATTAAATCCAAAGTGCTGCATAGCTGTATTATGTCTGTATTTCTAAATACATACACAGCTTTTTCTTTTATTCTTCATTTTTTAAAAACTTCAAAGATTTTTATGTGGAAGACTACAAGCTCAGTTCAATTCCAGTACTCAAAATAAAGTCCTAAGTTCATAATTCTTTAACTGCAAGTACATCTGCACCAGGCTCAACAAATTGATTCAGAGTGGCTTAAAAAAAAAAAAAAGGTAGTAGAAGCCCGAAGTCATATTTAATATTTTGCAAATTAGATTTGTTTTACAACTAAATATTCCTCAGAATACATTTTAGTTTCAGAACTATGAAAGCTTGAAAAATGTGTTGGTCATAACCATGAAATGGTTATGCTAATGTTCTGCAGACCACATTCAGGCCCTGAGTTTTACACAGTATGCTTCATGCTTATTTTTAACAGAAAATGAAAGAAAATTGGAGCATTAAGTAACTTATTATAGGCATAATGGATTTATACAATTTTCTTCCTCAAAGAAGAATACTGAAAATCCTTCTGCAATTCCATCTGAAAATGTAATATCTTGCCCACTGTCACCCTCATTATTGAAAAAAGTGTTTTGTAAAAATGTACCCCAACTATAAAAAAGATACCTGGCCCTTCTAACATAAGGTGTGCCTGTTATATTTTACAAGTTTTAAAAAAAGGACATATTTGTAATTTCAGTTGTCCCTTTAATATTGTTACCATAGTGATACTAAATGGAGTAATTTCATCAATAAAAACTTAGCAATAATAATTTAGTATACTGATTTACATAAAAGTGGATATATAAAAGGTTTACCTAAAGAGAATGAGATTTCACAATTGGTTGCAAGTTAGACTGCATTTTCTAATCAATAGTGGATAAAACACCAGGTAAAATAGTACTAGTATTTAAAATAATATTTAAATTTAGCAGAAGACTTTTTATTTAAGACTATGGTTTTTCAACTGATATAATCCTTCATACTCAAGTATGTTACATCACAACATTGTTTATTATGTGACTTTTTACAATACAAACAAAAATACAGAAATGCAGTATATGAATACAGCTAAATGTAGAATGGTGACTTTTCTCAAAAGGCCATGATTCTCATTTCTAGAAGACTGACTGCACACAGGTAGAAACAGGTTGGTAGTTAAATCCACATTGTTTTCTAGAAATGACCTATAAATGCATTTTCCTGCTACTTACCATAAAATGTAAAAGGGGAATTAAAGGAAAGGTTTTATTCACTGGTTCCTATCATATGAAAGAAACTACATTCTATTTAGCAGGGCCAATATATGGAAAAATATCTAAATTATATGTTATTACAAAAATGAAGCAGTAATGAAATTCATCGGGCTAAAGCGATTACTAAATGAGGATAGCATACATTTAATGAATCCCAAACAAACAAAAAGAAGGATTGTTATAAAAAGCTTTTAGGTGCCCCATAAGCCTATAAGTTTGTCTTTCCATGTCTATTTTTCAAACAATGGAAGTGTCAAAAATAGGGTCAACTGTGTTAGACTAAATTACATTATTCTATATGATGCACTGAATGGAATTTTTTATAATAGAAGCATAGTTCATATTATATTATGGCAATGTATCCTTATGGAAAACCTTCCCAAGTCCTTGTATATTGGAATATTCTGTAAACAAATCAAACCACCAGAATATGATTGTACAACAGTAAAATGTTCTTTTACATTAAAATGACTTCTGTTCTTTTTTTGTTTGTTTTAAAAAAACAGTACTTAGAACTGTTTTCCTAAGCTTACAACATCCTAAACAATTCAAGGCATTCTGAAGTGCCATCAAAATTAACAAAAAAACTTTTCATGCTGTTAAATCCAAACATATGGATACAACTGGTGCAAGATTGGTCAAACAGATCCAAGACACACTGACGTCCAAGGTTGGAATATTGGCAATTAATACATAACTGGTGGTCTGTAAATATGCTTAAAATATCTTCCCTTTCTTTTTGTTTTTTTCCAAAGTTCTGGAGGGGAAAAAAAGAATCAGTCAGATATATTTAGACATAGCATATATTATAATCACTGTTCTCTTCCTATTATTATACTATCTTACAAGCCTAATTTTTCCTTTCTCAGAGCTTCTGTTCTGAAAAGTTCTTCAAATGTAAGATAGCCAAAGATTCTGATAATACGATAGAGAGCTATTAACTTAGTCCAAGTGGTATCTTCTTCTTAATTTTTGCAAATCCCTCATTTTTGTCAGCTGCTCAAATTATTGATAAAGGAGTATGCTTAATGCATAAAAAGCAAACCATAAAAAAAATCCTTCTTAGATGAGAAATTATATCTAACCAAACTCGTTCCTTTACCCTTCCTTCTCACATATGAGTTTTTTAGATTCTTGTTATGAAACCAGACATTGTTGTGCTAATGTAGTATTAACATTATGTAATAGAATACAACTTTTATTTAAATCTTTAGGGTAACATTATTAATGATACTTCTGTACAAAATCAAACCTGGAATTTCAATCACTAATACACCAAATACAATCAGCATGGGGACTATGTAACTATTTTATAAAATCTATATGGGAAACTAGCTCGACTTGTACAAAGCTTTACCATAACTATTAAAAGCACATCCAAAACATTCACAAAATGTTAAGTTTTATCAGGACTGAACATTTAGGAAACACTGTGTGTGAAGTGATACAGTTTTTGCCTAGGAGTTTATAAAGATAGACTGGTAAGAATAACAGATATAAGAGAAAAAAGATGACGATGAATTATATAGATAAGATGGCAGGGAAGGGTAAAGAGGCTATATATGGATAATTTAAAAATCGTGAATTAGGGAGGCAAGTCTGAGGAAAGAGTATGTGAGAAGAATACGGCTTGCCAGAAATGGGGTGGCAATTTCAGGCATGTATAAGAAGAAAGACAGAATTTGAAATTGGAATGGAAGGAGAATGAGAAATGACTGGGACTTTTTGATCAGGAAAAAATCCATTTTTGTTAAGAGTAGTTTTAATCAGATACTGTTTATTATTATTTTTTTTTAAAGAAGTTCAAATATGGCTACTTCATGAGAGGGATGCAAATATATTATCTTTAAAAATACAGCACACTTGAATTATGGCTTACATGTGTACAATCCTATGTGTGTCAACCAAAATAAGCACAGTCAATTCTTATATATATTTGGCTGGACAATTTTGGTCCATGCAAACAGGATTGCAAGCATGTGGAACAGGACACTGCTTTATGGAATGGATCCTATCTGTATAATTCAAAATCACACCATCAGAAAGCCCCAGAAAATTACCTTGAAGAATTCTGTTGTTCCAAAATACGCTGTTGAGCTTCCCAGTTTGTTTTTTCATCTTCAAATTGGCGCCGTTTTTCCTCCAGTTCTTTGTGTTGGGCCTCCAAATTCTTTTTCATTTGCTCATGACGTCGCTGGAGCTATGGGAAAAACCATATTGACTATGGTTACTAATTTTTGCTTAAAGAATATACTTTTTAAGAACTTTTAACTGCAATTTAAATTTTTTTATTACTTTATAGCTTACTTTTCAACATTTCCATATGCACCTGAACTTAAGATGACCTCCCTCCTCCCTTAAAGAAACAGACAAACTGTACAGATTGCCTCATTTACTATATTCTCAGCAAGTCAGGAGAAGACAGACCCATACCACTCCACAAAAGTATTCTGAATTGATATTCTAATCCAGCAAGAGCCTATTGCACAAATTAGGCAAATGAAGCTATACAGAAGAGAAAACACATTCATATATTTAAATGCATTAATGAAAGATACTGGTTCCTGATACTTCCCCCAGATGTTTGTTCCTACATTTCCAGTACAGCTGATTTAAAAACTTGGGAAAAATTAGAACACTTTTTAAAAACTTAAAGAGAAAAATAGGAAGGAGATCCACCACTGTTATACTTTTGGTAGCTGAGCATGCTTCAAAGCTCAAGCCTTACTATAGGAACTGCAATTGCTCAGATAAAAATGTGTTAGTTGGACAGGGAGAGAAAGAACAAATAATGTGACCATCCTCAAATTTCAGGATCCCTTTTAATCAGACAACCATCTGCAATCCTAATTACAGCCTTTTATATAGGTAGCTAGATCATGAGAGGAGAACCATGTTTGCCCAGACTCTGGTGTTTATGGTTTTGACACTTTCTCTTGTGAACAAATTGTGATTAACCGATTTTAAAAAATTGTTTCCTTTTCCATTTTTGCTTGATCCATTCCTGATCTGTTACAGTTAGTTGATTTAACTGACTTTCCATTCCTCTCCTCTTCCACCCTGCTTTTTGTAACACATTATACTCTGATCTTTTATTACAAACTGTGTAACATAATTATAAATAATACAGTTTGTGTCTTTCTCATAAGCACTACGCACCCTCCTCTCCCGTTTTGGTCCTTGCTATCAGATGCCTATGTCAGTGACAGTAAGTTACTCTCAGTGAAGAGACTGACAACAGATAGTACAAATAAGTACAGGTCAAACTATGCTCAAAGAACTGCAGGGAGTTTTGTGAATGCTACATAAACTGCCTGAGCAGAGTAGCTGCTACTATCAAGAGGCCATATAACTTGAAAATGCCTGCCTAGATTTTTGTAACATTTGATATGCAGAGTCCTTGGTGCTCTCTGAGCTTGGTTGTTTGCTTGCAGACATTTCGTTGCCCGACGAGGCAACATCTTCAGTCTAGCATCTGAAAGAGCACCAAGGACTCCACACTTCAACCCTAAGCCTCAGATATTCTCTTCTATTGGTACAGTTGATATGCTTCATTATCTCCTAATAGCCTCTGTGTGTGTGTGTGTGTGTGTGCATGCGCGCATGCATACCTTCAAATTAATCTTGACTCCTGGTGACTGCCTGGACAAGTCCCTGCAATTTTCCTGGTAACATTTTCAGAAGTGTTATATATGCTTCTGCCTCCTTTCAAGGACTGAGTGACTGGCCCAAGGCAACCCAGCTGGCTATGTGCCTAAGGCAGCACCAGAACTCATAATATCACAATTTCTAGCCCAGTGCCTTAACCAGTACACCAAAATGGCTCTCCCTAATAGTCTAGCAGTTCTATAAACAAAATTACAGACACTTTAATAAACAGGATTTTAATGGAATGAAACCTACCCCTCTCCCCCAATTTCTATGAAATTCAGTACACTTTACCCCTTATACTGTACTGTTGCAATATATTTCATTTCATTTGGATGAAAAGAAACCAAAAAATATGTTATATGTATATTTTCCTCATGCTAGATAATTGAAGGATGGATTGGGGATTCTCTCTCTTCCTCTCCTTTGATTTAGGCTCTAAAATCAGAAATAAATTGGGCTGAAAAAAAAAACTACAGGTGGTCCCGGTTTAATGACCACTTGTTCAGTGACCATTCGAGAGTGGTAGTTACAACTGGTCCTCAAAGTTCCAACCGTTGCAGCATCCCGTGGTCATGTAATCACGATTTGTGACCTTCCAGGCAGGCTTCCCACAAGCAACGCTAACAGGGAAGCCGGCACAAAGTCAGAAATCACAATATGTGAGGTTCTCGCTGAATGACCTCCACAGTCATTGCATAACAATGGTAACTGGGGACTGCCAGAATTGCTGTCGCTAAATGGCATGGTCACATGACATTGCACTTTATGACCGCATCACTTAGTGACAGAAATTCCGGTCCCAATTACCGTCATTGAGCAAGGACCACCTGTACAGGTAATTTCTGAATTTCTAATGCAGGCACTAGTCATATAAATGTGGTGGAGAATGAGATGTGGAGACTAACACTCTGACTGAGCCATACTGGAAGCCCTACAGTAGTGAGAGATAGTCTGTGAACCTTAGAACTATCCATAATCCTGTAATATGACTCCTATTTACAGATTCTGTATCTGGTTAAGCAAACAGCACCCAAAACAGGATATTGCAAATTATGTCTTTATTGAACACACTGAGCCAACATTCAGTCTTTGTTGAAAAAAGTATGTGAGGCTTTAGATTTAGCAACTGATGGCACCTCCTTCAGCAGCAGTGACTTCAGCCAAAACATTTCACCTGCTGATTAATTCTCCTTGGAGGCATTTTGGCCTATTTCCCTTTATAGAATTGCTTCAACTTACAGTACTTCAAAGGCTGTCTTACATAAAACAGTTGCTTCATGTCATGCATTAAGGTCAGGGTTCTGACTTGAAAGTGAAAGACTTTATTACAGTTATTAATCAGCACAAAGGAAACTGATATCCAAAGCTGAATTGACAATGTAAGACAGAATTTGAAACGGAATTGTATACAAATGATGAACGTGTAATTACTAAAATGTATAAACTTTTACTCAAATTTGAAACAGAAGAAAAACAGGTCAAAGAATGTATGATAAAGTGGGCTAAAAACTTTGGTTATAATATACAAATGGAACAATGAGAAAATACTTGGTTGAAAGGATTGAAATTTACATTATGTTATAATCTTGAGGATTTTTATAAAATGATATACTGTTGGTATATGACACCAGAAAAAGTATCTAGAAGTATCTACTCCAGCCTCACATGTGACAAAAGAGAGAAGAGATTAAGATTAGGAATCAGGGTAGTATATACTTTAAAATGGTGGCATAAAATTCAAGTAAATATTTATAAATAAAGCAATAAAATCATCCAGAAGGAGTGAGAATTATAAACTTCACTTATAGTCTCCTGTTCTGACTTGTGAACTCAACACACAGCATTTCTTCTGATTCAGCTATTCTGTTGTAGATTTACTTGTGTGTTTAGGATCACTGTTGTACTGCATGACCCATATCTGTTTAAGCTTCAAGTCACTGATAGATACCTTTACATTCTTTCCTAGAGTTTGTTGGTATAATTGAGAATCCACTGTTCTATGAATAAATATGAGCCATTCAGGTCCTGAAGCTGCTACTGGCTTGTTGTATCATCCTGGTGGTCTTTGGTCAACCTGAGACCCTACTTTTGTTCAGTACTTCCCTTATGATGAACTCATTAACAATAACAACAGATAGTACAGGTGTGGCCTATGTATCTTGGGAGTTCTCTGAAGAGCATCTACAACTCTTTTTTCTGAAGTCCACAGAGATATCTTTGGATTGAGACATTTTTCACTTTCACAAACTTCTGTTGTAAAGAGCAAACTCTGTGGTAGCAACCAACATCAAACTCTCACTTGATTGTCCTTTCATCTGACTCACCCCCTTAGGAGAATTGATCATCCTACAGTTTTACTACTTTTTCCAATAAAGACCGTTGGTTCAATGTATTCAGTACAGATATGACACAGTATACTGTTTTGGTATTATTTAATCAGAATTTCTGTCTATTAACAGGACTTAAATGAAGCTCTGATCACATTGTTGGTTACAATATTGCAAGATTATAAATAGTTCTAAAAGCTTCACAAATGTTTACCACTGTACATGCCACAACCAACTTATTAGGTTACACTAATCCACCCTTAGTATAAAGCAACCCATACTGTACATATTTAACTGAAAATAAGAGCGACTGAACTAACTGAGAGTTACTACAGAGTAAACATGCACAGCTTTTAGTTGCTGAGCACACATTTGCCCAGTATCTGTGAAAACATGAGTATGTACTTGTCTATGTCAGTGTATGGCAACGATTTCTGTATATCTATGCAGATGAGTAATCAATCAAGTTTACAAGTGGGACACCGTATTTTATAGGCAATTAAAGTTAACCAGGACAAAAAATTTAATTCATATTCAAATAATATTACTTTTTTTTGTCCTGACCTTGTCCTTGATTTTTGGCTTCTGGCCAACAGATATTTACATATTAATAAGTGCCACACAGATATAAATGGGTCACCTGCAAACATTCTTTTGGGGAAAATTTTTAGGTTTTAGAGGAAACTGGTAGTTCTTGTTAAAATAGAGAAGCTAGGAAGTATAGAAAAATATTTGGGTTTATTCATAACTTTTTAAAAATTCTAATCTTCCTTGGATGGGGAGAGCATCTAAAATTCAGAGTCCTTTTCCTTTAGGATTCATTCTGTTCTTTCTCAATTTAAGATGGTTTTTATTTAAAACCCGATTTAGATCATTAGAACAATCATTAGATTTATGGAAGTCTGTTTTTCTTATTCTGACAGAAACTTGTAACATCAGGTTTAAAACTCCCTTAATAGGACATTGACCACATTTGTCCTCTTATTTTGCAGCCCAAAGTCTAATTCATTGTGTGGAAAATAAATCTGAAATTCAGTTTAGCACATTTATCTTCCATTTTATCCTTCCAGAATCATTCATCCCCTTCCACCAAAATACTCTGAATGTTTCATGAAACACATTCCAGGGATATTGTTGTATTAAGTCTGTGCCTTTCCTCTTGGCAAAATGACAGCCATTTGTATTGTAAGATGTCATTATGAGTTATGTGTGCCTCTCATTGTACATAAGACAGAGAAATCTTGCCTATATATGTCAGAGAAATCCTGCATAAGTATCCATTAAATTTACTTGATTTCCGTTATACATCTATATATGCTTAGTTATGTTTAGAATAGCACAATCACAATGTTAAATTAATACTATGCTGCTTCTAATTATTATTTTATTCAGTTGATGCTACACAGTATACTGTTTTGATGATAATAAATTCTCTACCAAGCTATACATACCTCAGCTTCAGAGTCTTTCAGTTTCTGAACTTTTTCTTTGACCTTCATTTCAAATACCTGCTCCATTTCCATTTCCATTTTCTTCATTTTTGCCACATGCTCTCTCCTTTCTTCTTCCATTTGTGCCAGAGGGCTCCTGCAATAAATCAAAACAGATGACCATATTCAATTTTATTTTGCAAATATTTCATTGGTGAAAAACATAACAGACATACACCAATAACAATCAAGCAACATTCTAATGTAAAGTAACCCAGAGTTAAGAGGTGGCTAACAAACAGGATTCAAATGCCTCATATTAATTGTCTTTTATACTGGAAAATAATATGAAAAGCTAGTCTACAGACAGAATGAAGTCATGGGGTGCTCCACTTACAGCAGTATAAGAAAAACAATAATTCCAAACAGTTAAAAATATTATGCTGGGTTAATGGGTTTTAATACCATAGATACATGACGGACATCCTTAAAGAATAATGTGGTCTGAAATAATCTACCATAAATGCTCATTGTATCACTGTTTATCAGTAAGCTTAACTTGGAACTAGAATTCTGTTACCATTCCTATCTGTATCTGTTCCTGTATCTATATACACACAGCAGTCCGCCATCAAGTTTTTGCGAGAAAAGAAAATGCTGTCAATTTGATTGGGGCCACAATTTCACAATAATAGCAGGTTAATGACTTGATAACTGATTTTGATATGAAAGGCTAAGAAAGAGCCCAGTGAAAAAGGAGGATGAAGGGAAGTAGGAAGATTGACGAAAGGTTATCCAATCAAAGCCAAGTAGACTGACAAAAATGAGAAAAGAAGAGATTGAACTAACATAGGAAAAGGGCGGTAAGCAACAGCTAGAGAAGACTGAGGAAAAGGAATCAGACAGATACAAGATCACAGACATGGTGCCCTTAAATTTGTTAGAACTATAATTCTTGGGAAGGTGCCAGTTTGGGGAAGAATGCGGTCTAGACTCTGGAAGGGAAATGATTCCAGTTGTGGTTTCTACAATTACTATAGCATTATGACAGAGCGACCTTAACAATGTTTTTAGGAGAAAAAATGGTGGAGGAGTTTCTTGGTGTATTGGATGCCATCTCCAAGTAAAATAGACTGCGGTATAAAACAAGAGCTCTCAACAACCCTCTCAGTGCTTAAGAACTGTATTAATGTGCAGCTGCTGCTGGAAAAGGGGCAAGAGAATTTGGTGTCTGTGCATGAAAAGGTGCAACTGGTAACAGGGTTCCCAAATCCAGCCAATAGCTTTACGTGTTCGATATACAGAAGTGTGTCACATGTAAGAGTGCACAACAGGTTTCATTTTGAAGTGTTTCAAGCATAAAGCTCCATGAAATTCCTTGTCTTGAATATGAAACTGCTCTCCCAAGTTCAAAGCAAACTGTTTCAAACATTCAAGCTTGAAACATTTTGGAAGTACCCAAAACAGACCAAATTCACATTCAAAACAATTTAAATGAAATTTTTTCATAAAAGTATTTCCTTTTTTTTTTTTTAAAGCTCATGAATCCATACAATTAACAAGTTCAAACACTAGAAAGTAGTGAATATACCAAAATCTGCATACCTCTATATTGTTTAAGAACAGAAAAACAAGATATGCCCCAAAATACAAATGTACATATTCCCACCACTAGCCTGGACATTCATGCAACAAAAATATGAAAAAAATGTAAGTGAAGAAAAAGTTAAGTAGGCATTAAACTCCAATCTGATCTTCTGATACCACCTGAATTATACTAAAGAGAGGTTAATATTTCTTAAATAATTTTGTTTAAAATTGTAATTACAGTAAAACTTCAGATAATGTGTCCCACGTTACTATTTTCAAAATGATCCAGGCATGTAAGGAAGAATTAACCTTTATCCCTAAACTCAGAGACTAAAACATCTTGGTTAAGTTGATAGAAAAAAAGAACACTTTTTTTAATCAGTATTATTTATCTGCGGTGAATATTAAAAAACAAAAGGTTCCTATCCCCTACCAAAACGTATATATAGGGACAATCCTCTTGAAGTCACAGAACAACATTACGCTAAATCACAGAACAGAACAGTCACTTCAGTCAGAAAAACCTTAAGTACTAGTTTTAGTTCAGCATGGACAAAGCAGCAGCAAGTGAATTCAATTTTAAATGGAGGAGATGGAAGAGGAAATGGCAGAATGAATGTAATAGTTACTAAAGAATTATACTGGAAGCTAAGCATACAAAACAAGAGAATAAAGAAGTCACAAGAATCATGCAAAAAATGAAGATTTTATGAAAAAAACTACAGGGTTCCTATGTGCTAAGCCAAACCCAAGTTTTTTGAAAGATTTTGTGCAACAAAACTAAAAGTGTCCTTAAAACGCACCAATTTCTACTGCAGGCTTATTTTTCTCAATATAACTATTTCATTATCTGTATTTTAATAAAGAACCCCTTTCCACAGACTGTAATTAGATTTTACACTTAGAACCCAGCAGTTATTTAAAAAAGTGATCATTTGCAAGTTTACAGATCACGTATTTCTCAAAAAACAAAAACAAAACAACTAAATCTTGCAGTTGATTTTTTAAAAACACATACTGAATCTAGACAATTTCCAGCAAAATTTTATCAATTAAAAAAAAGAGAGAGAAAGAGCTAACTTTACCATTGCTCAGATTTCTTTAAAATTGCTTTCCCTTTCATAATGTGGAAATAAGAATTATAAAACCTAGGACTTGAAAAGTAATAACTCAGGAGAATTAACTAAAGCTAATGATATTTGACAAAAATAAAAGACATATTTGAGTGTTTCACCCCAGAGAAAATCCTTAATCTGAGGGGAGTCCCTGGCCTTACATGCTGAAGAAATGTACAAATGAACAGGATTGTACATGTTTGAATATGGTATCTTCCAGACCCAAATAGCTCTGTGCTGAGGAAAGAGGGAAATTTTGAAAGACATTTGGGTAGGGAAATATCACATTCTAATGATATGCAATACTAGCTAACTACTACTTCTCTGTGTTGTGCAAGAAATGGGTGCATGTGAGCAGCTGACACACAATGCAGAATAGTATTTATCCTGTGAACACAAAACCAAACCAAAAGATGAGTCTTTGCAAACCATTTATGAGTCTTCTTTATCTTCACAAAATAGTGCTTTTGCATGCTCAGATAACCACCTTAACTTAGGAAGTAAGAAATGAGCTTGACATGTTTTCAAGTACCATTTCATATAACAGAATTAACAGTGGATTTTATATCCAACTACAGCCAAATCACTTTCTAACGTCTTTGTGAATAAAAATGCTCTTAGTCCTCAGAAATTTTTATGTTAGAGAAATTTTAGAATAAAAAGAACATTAAAGCAAAATAAAATGCACAAGCTGAAATTAAAGTTTTAAATGTTACACTTAACATTAAAACCCTTGTTTTTTTTATGTCTTAAGTCTTTTGAAAAATGGAAATGACCACTTACATGCCTTCAACTGTGTCAAATCTAAAAAACAAAAAATACAGAAGCTTAGCATGCTTAAATAAAACCACAAAAATAAAAAGCAGCAATTAAAAAAAGCGAATTCATTATGGATTTGAAGCTATGCTGGGTTCTATGCTCTCCACAAGCAAGATTTCCATCATAGTGGTAGATGGTTAGTAAAAGCTAGGCTTTAAATATTCTGTTAGTCAAGTGTTGCACGTAATTAATGCAGACCTGCTGTGCAAAAGCTTTCAAAACACTTTACCTATGTTGGTATGCCCAAAATTATGCATGCTTTCTAAAAGGGGACTAAATATTCATCTAATTAACTACTCAAGGCAAACATCAATTTACAACTCTCTTTAGGCCTATACTACTAGCAGGTATATTAAAATGCAATATTGCAGAAACTTCATTTGACTGACCACATCAAAGGTATCTTTCTGGAAAATACAATAATTAATTGCAGATGACACTATAGCAATGACTAGTTTTCCTTTTCCCTTACAAATTATAGTTTCACAAAAACATCCTATTTCACAAATAAATTTGAAATCCTACAACTGCTTTTCTGAATTAAATAAGGAAAACTCCTTGGATGTTTTTCACAACAAATAATGCAACTGAAAGAAGTTAGCAACCATTTAAATAAGGCCTATATGTTTCAGTGTAGGTTTTCATAGATTACTTTTCTGCTTTTAATGTCAGTTCCAAAAATACTACTCAATATGTATAAACCATGTCTAATAGCTGAGGCTGCACAAGCAAGGTATGATAGTTACAAAGACCAATTGTTGTTTTGGTAAAACAGAGCTACATATTTCATTGCTTTTTAACAAAGCCAGATGTATACAGAAGAACTCATTAAGTTTAAAAGCATTGTAGCTTTGTCTGCAGGTCCACTGCACTGAAACAACTTCAGCACAAACTTAAAATATCCCATAAATTGAGGTAACTTACAACATCTCTGACCTGAAAACTATGGTTTTATAAGAAGTTTTAGATCCTGTACAAACCAATGAAAAAATTCCTGATTCCACAGCCTTAAAAGTTACCTCCAATTCTCTATGGTAAGAATATGTTCTCAAGGGTCTAGAAATAATCATAGGTTACCAATATCATTAGAATCAGAAACCTGTCCAATGATAGTCTGACAATCCTGTCTGATGCTCCATAAATAATTGCTAAAAAAAAAAAAGGGAGAGGGGAAGGGGAATAAAGTAAAGAATATACAACTAGCATGTTTTGTTAAACTCTATTAATTATCCTAAATTGCCAGCTGTAGGACACCAAGTAAATTCTACCATTATAAGCTGAGGTACAGTTGTGATCCTCTTAGATAATCCTTCATAACTTCTCTAAAGAAATACGTTATGTTGAAACTACTCAAAGAGCTAAATCTAACCCCAAAACAAAAGGATCGAAATTGGTCATCTAAAGTGTAATTTTCATCATTTTTCAACCATTGGCCATAATGGCTAGGGCTATTTAAAGCAGAAATTCAGAAACATCTTGAGTTTACCCCCAATTCTATGCTAGATAGGCCCTATCTCTTCTTTCTGAAACAGAAATTGATAGAACTCAACTGTTTGGTGGTTAAAGCCTTCTTCCTAGGGAATGCTTTTCTTTATTCATACAGTAACTAAGGGAAGACTATATGAAACAGGACAATTATACAGCAGTTAATAAAGAACTCTTCAGCTACAACCTCAAATTAGCATGTTACACCCATGGTAACCAAAACTGCATTTTACTAGTTCCTGGGTCAAGAATATTAAGCTATTTCCTACGAGCTATATGGAAGATTTTCTAAAGGATCTTTAAATTAGGTAAAATATTATAAAGGGGCTATAAACTAGGAGTGGGTTCCCTATAAAGCTTCATAATACCCACTTATATATCCCACATTCAGATTGCTAGAAGTAATCTCTGAACCCATTTTCCATTTCATGAATGAGCACCCACCCTTGCAGCAATGGAATTGCACACAGCCCTATTAGTACCCTGCTTTGGTAGGCAAGTATTAATATTAGATTAATATCTTTGTTCTTATATTGCTATCAAGTAGCAGAGGGAATTATCTTAATTTTATGGGGAAACACATCAGAGTGGAAGATGGTACATATTTTAAAAGGAATTAAGGTAGTAAAAAAATATAAGTTAAATAAAACTTTGTGTAGCAATGCAGCTTTTAAAATCCTGGATTCAACTAGCCATATTTTTAAGGACTGGTTGATATTGCCCTCTTGGTTGGGTAAAACGTAACAGCAGCAATCAGTTAGTCCTAAGCAATTGTATGCAAGACCACAACTCACTTTATTTGAGTTATTTTATGAGTCACTAAAGACTATAGGGACGTGGTGGCGCTGCGGGTTAAACCGCTGAGCTTGCCGATCGGAAGGTCGGCGGTTCGAATCCGCGCGACGGGGTGAGCTCCCGTGGCTAGTCCCAGCTCCTGCTCACCTAGCAGTTCGAAAACATGCAAATGTGAGTAGATCAATAGGTACCGCTTCGGCGCGAATGTAACGGCGTTCCGTGCAGTCATGCCGGCCACATGACCACGGACGGGTCCTTACGGACAATGCCGGCTCCAAGGCTTAGAAACGGAGATGAGCACCGCCCCCTAGAGTCGGACTCGACTGGACTTAACGTCAAGGGAAGCCTTTACCTTTACTAAAGACTATATTAAGCAGACATGGACAGTAAACAGCAATGGAGTTTTATGCCAGACACAAAAATCACATTAAATCTGTAATGCGAATCTGTAATGCTTTATCCTAAACTCATAATCACTAAAGTGAATTAGAAACCTATCAACACTTAAAGAATCTGTTGAAAGGGTTGAGCAATAATTAATCAGTCTAATTAGGTAAAATGATTAAAAGAATTGTTAAGAGAACTGTATGAAGAAAACTATATTAACTAATCCAAATAATGTAATATTTCTGGACTAAATAGTGAATTTAAGAGGATATTTTTCTCAATTATTTTTCAGTCTATACCAAATTTAACGAATTACTGAGGGTGTTGGGCACACAGAATATCTTCATTTGTGATCAGTATTCAAGATAAATTACCCAATTAATCTGGTAAATAATAAAAAAACTCCCAATGAAGCTACACATGCACGTATATAAGCAAATTTTTTAAAATGTTTCTGTGACAGCACGTTGCATTTTCAACTAAGTCATTTGTACCATCAGCAAAATTAGTTGTGCAGTAGAAACCTTAAACAAATAAATATCCAATTGCCTTTCTGCCCCCACTCAAAACATGTTTTTTTGTTTAATTTGCTGTGGATTTTGGGGAGGGCAAGCAAGAAAATGAATGTAGCTCTGATGTAGTAGAGAACAATGCACCTGGACAAGAATTAAATTATCTAATTTGTTTTAATGGTTTGGGGAGATAGTTTCTGTTCAAGATGCTCTGAAAGTGCTCGTCTACATTTTTACATTTAATTGTTTAGCTCCCAAATACCTAAAAATCAGCTACTATCACAATAACTGTTCCCTTTTTAAAGCTTTGGTTGCTTGCTTGCTGGAGCCAAAGTTTTTGACCAAATAAGTCTTTTACCTGAATTACAGTAGCTGTCAGTTTGTTTACAGGCTCAATTTAAGGCACTGATACAGGTAGTCTTCACTTAACAACAGTAACTGAGTCCAGAATTTCCATCGCTAAACCATGCAGTTGCAAAGCGAGATGGCATTACTTAGCGAGGGCAATCCTTGCCATCGTTAAGTGAATTTTACCTGCTGTCAGCCTGAGCGCCCACCCCAATCCAAGCCATTCCAGGCTTGGTTCCTCCCTGCCTATCTGCCCCCTGCATCTCTGCCCTTTTGGAAGCCCTGCACCCGGCCTTGCGGGAAGCCCACCCACACAGGCATGAGGCTGCCAATAGCAAGCTCCAGCCTCCTCAGCCTGCATTCCTTCTCCCAGCTGCCTCCTCTCCCAGTTCCCCGCACCTACCTTTGCCTTTTTCACTCGGCCGCTCTGGGTGAAGTAAAAACGCCTGGCTGCCTTTCTAAGTCCTTTTCGGACCCAGCTCCTCTGATGAATGTTTCTTCCACATGGCTCCCTCCAGATCGCCACCTTCTCAGTTTCCACTATCTTCTCAGAGCCTGAGGCGCTGAGAAGATAGCATAAAGTGAGAAGTCAGCGTTCTGAAGGGAGCCACGTGGAAGAAACATTCACCAGAGAGGCTGAGTCCGAAAAGGACTTACAAAGGCAGGCAGCCGCTTCTGCTTCTCCTGTGGGGGCTGAGTGAAAAAGGCAAAAATTAGGTGCAGGGAACTGGGAGAGGAGGCAGCTGGGTGAAGGAATGCAGGCTGGGGAAGCTGGAACTTGCTATTGGCGGTCTCGTGCTTTGTGGGTGGGATGGGACAGGTGGCTTCACGGCATGCAGGTGGGCTTCCAAAAGGGCAGAGATGGGGGGAGATAAGTGGGTGGGGGGAGTCGAAGCACCCCCGCAATCATAAATGTGGGCAGGCTGCCAAGTGCCCAAATTTTGATCATGTGACTGAGGGGATACTTCAACAGTTGTAATTTCAGGCATAGGTCGTAAGGCCATTTTTTCACCACCGTTATAATTTTGAATGGTCACTGAACGAATGGTCAGTAAGTGAAGACTATCTGTATTAATCTTTAAACCCTGCATGTTTGGAATCTAGACAATTTCTTCCGTATGTTCCCCTCATAATCTGGGATACTACTACAACTGCAAGACCTATAGCTTTTTGATGGTGGCACCTGTCTTGCACAATCTTCTGCCAAGAAATGTGCAAGACCTTGCAATTTAACACTTCATGGACCTTAACTCACTAAAAAAGGGATTTAGCCTTTGAATGGGTTTGGATGGCACAACATTCTGTATTTAATCTAAGAGAATCAATACACTTACAAGACTTCCTTTCCATATGTACAGTATATGCTAACTCAAGGTTCACTGTTATTTTTCTAATGCTATCTATTAATAATATCAGATTCACAAATCAAGTTTTTATTTAGTTCACCATCACTGTCTCTAATTTTATGGCAAAAATTTAGAATTGTTATAGATTATTTAAGTATAACTGTGCAAGATATGTATAGTACTCAAAGAATATTACCGATGCTAAAATAGTATTACAGATGTTAAAAGAATATTGCATATTAAAATGTACTTGGAAATCTTACCCTATCATTTGCACAGAAATGAAATATTCAAAAAATGTTGGATGGGGTGAATGAGTTTTACAGCTACAAGAAATAATAGTCCTCGTTTGGCTACCCTGTTTATCTATTTGAAGCTACTCAAAGCATTTACTGGACTATACATAACTTACAAAAATAAATTTATGAGAATACATGCTATGTCCTCTATGCATATATTTGGTTATTTCCTAAGAATAAAACAGCAGCAGTTAATACATTTTTTGCACTTCGTATAGAATAAATTTGACATAATTTTAGATTTCATTGTGTTTGTCCTCATCTTCTACATGTACATTTCAATCTGTCAAGAATGTTAATCAATAAGACATACCACTATGGATAAGAATAAATATTGCTTTATGGGTGAGACGATGACAAAATTCTGAATTGTAATGGAACAAGGAGACTTGTAGATAGCACCGAAATAAAAATCCATTCTCAATTAATAGCCACATACTTTGATGTTTAATGTTGCAGGTATTTGTCAGTATGAAAAGCAAATGTAATAACATCGAGTTGCAAATACTTTCACTGTTGGCTTTACATATATGTTCCTCACTAGTAAATAAAACAAAAATGCCAGCAACACTAGAATCTTTCAACATGAGATTGGAAGTAATCTGAAAACACTGTTATTAACTTAAAATTATGCTAGGGCCAATGATATCCACATACTCCATAAAGAAAATGTCAGTTTTTATTTAAAACAACCCTCAGAATAAACAGGATTCTTTTTTTGCAAGAGAAAGATCTATATAACATGCAGAAGATAAGTTCAACTGACACAAAGTATGACACATCTTTCCTATTATATGTTATCTAAGAGTATGCAGAGTTGTTCTCTATGATGATGATAACTGGTCCATGAACAACTGTATCTTGCAATACTACATTAACTTCATTTGGAGTAGAATATGGGTGCTTCTCCTACCAAAATGGCAAGAACATGAATCTCTGTCCGACAAATAATGTTCATTCTTCCCACAAAAATACCAGAAGTAATTTATGAAATGCTGCAGTAAAAATCCTGAAAACAATGGACTGGAATCTGAAACACGTACAGAAAAAATGTATGCACAGCACACCTTCAAATAATTTCAAACAGCTCATCAGTATGTTTGTTGTGTGTAACCTGTTAGCAGCACCAAAGAAATGTTTACAGTATTTCAAAACAGATTAAGCTAGTATCCAGTGCATGTACATATTTGAGAATAAGTTTGACCAAAATCAACACAACATACACAGGATTACATTCTATAGAAGAGTCTGGCTGGGTGAGATAAGGTCTATTTAGTCCAATATCCTGTTCCTCAAACTGGCCAATCAAATGTGAGAAGCCCACGTCTAAACAACAGCAGTGTGCTCCTACTGTACCCCTACCATTTGTATTTTGAGATACAGTAACTTGGAAGGCAGCATGATGCCATCAGGATTATATTGTTCTTTTATGAGTCTTTAAAAATTTAACAGGACGGCAGAATATCTACGCTCAAATAGTTCTCCAGGACCAGGCAGAACAAGCTATAGCTCCATCTAAATTATACTTACTTTGTTAACTGCCCTTTATTTTTGTTGTTGTCAACTCCATTGTATGTTACAGCTGCCAATTTTCTGCTTCTGTAATTCTCATAATGGACATTATTAGTGACATCTTTCAGGTCCTGCATGTGAGTTCTAAGGAAGGAAACAAACAACCTGTCAGCAACTTATTTCCAGAATAGTATCATACAGATGCCATATAGTGTTAAATTTTGCTTTCATAGAGTGTTGAAAAAGTTTATTTGAAAACTGAAATATTATGGTTAATGCAAATTAGTTCAGGATTGGAAAATTCTACATCTGTACCCCCAATGGGCAAAATACCATATTATTCTGCTTTTAACATCAATTTTATTTCAAATTATATCTAATAAACTATTTCCCAAATTTACTATATGGGCAAATAAACCTTGTTTTCATATGAGATGTCAAGTTTATTTTCCTCTTACTCTCTTTTTGTACTTGTACCATCACACAATGGCACCCTCCACTGATAATACTGTCAAGCCCTCTTTTACTCCAAGTTCCTCTGATCATAAAATATTCCAATTATATGGAATAACTTGAAAACGTATTGCCAATATTAACAGTATAGACTACTTGCTTACCTTATCAACATGTTCCTTAGAATTGTGAAATCACAGTGTTCGCCATTTTCAACTGCAGAAGAAAAATGCTTATTTTTAACAGACTTCAGTCAGCACCAGATGGGCAAGCCTAGAAATTAATCCCTCTATTTACAATTAGGAAAATTTCCCTTGACTTTTGGTAGCTCCAAGGACACACTCATGTTTGTTTTTGTTGCAACAATATTGAAGTGTTTTGCCACTGCCTTCTTCCAGGATGGTTTTATAACTTTCCATTCTAGTAAACAGCTCTGTTTTCCTGTGGATTCCCCATTCAGGTGTTAACCAAGCCCAACTGCTTACTTTGTTTGAGATCAATAATATCAACTTAATGCTGCCACCAGCAAAAGTAAAAACGAACTTAATGTATGTTGCAGTATTAAGATGTCATTATAAATATCCAAATTTACAATTAAAAAACTAGACAAACTGCAAGAAAGCAAACATGAACGTTGGCTGCAGTTTAAGAAATATGTAATAGGGTTATGCTGTGCTTCTGATTCAAAAGCAAAAAGATGCTTTGGAGCGTGCAGGAATTCACACGTAGCCACTCCTGTCTGCAATTCATGTGTTTTCCTAGCTTGCGCTGGGAAAAGATATACCTGCTTTTTGCAGAAAGATGTTAAGTGCGTTCCTCCTCATGTCCTGAAGCAGTTTCTTGCCTACAAATTCAAAGAGCTTCAGAGCCCTCTGATATAATCAAAACAGGCCTGAAACAAGCTGTTGCAACCCAGAGAATTTCTCTTCAAAACTCAGTTTTTTCTCTATTTGTCTCTTCTGGGAAATGGGCACATTTGTGCCCAAATTAAATTATTTTAAGACTTTTCTCCACTGAAATGTATGGACATCTCTGATATTCTGCCTATCACATACTGTATACTCATGGATAAGCCCATCTGTGGATAAGCTGATCCTCAAATTTTTAACCAAAATACCATGAAAAATGTGCCACCTACGGATAAGCCAACCCGCAAAATTTTCATGTATTTTAATTTTCACAACGGTTCATCTTGTAATTTCATTAAGGCTTGATATCATTTTTCCTACATTATAACAGAAGTGATAATTGCATTACAATTCTGAATATTTAGTGTTCAATAATGAGAACAAAACTGCATTTCAGTCTAAGAAAGCTTTTTTTTTCCTGTCATGAGGTGTATTTCATTTTGAGTAGCTACTGTCTGGTCTACTGAATACATAGAAAGGTGTCAAAGGAAAAGCCGCACAGCTAAATAAATCTTTCACAATGGTAATTATACATTTACTTTTCAGTCTGATGATGCATGAGAAGAAAATTAATTACTGTATAAGAACATGGTATTATAGCCCTCCAGACTGTTAATCATAACCAAGCTGAAAAGATATGATAGAGGAATTTTAAAATAATTCAAACATCCACAATATAACACCCTCTTCAACTAAAATCTCAGGAAACTCTCAATTTATATAAATGTGAGTCCTACAAATAACTTTGTTATAGTACTGGTAAAAAGATACAAAGTATAATCCAGGGTAGGTAATAATGTACCATCCTGTGGAGGAGGAAGGGGAACTGGGAAGCCTTTACCTCATTCTGCCTTTTCTGAAATGGTAATATTGCTATAAAAATGTAGCTTATTGCCTAATTATGCATATTACACATTCCATTCACTTACCTTCTGCAACACCCCAAGGATACTGTCTTCCCCTAACTCTCTTGCCATTGACTTCAATAATAGTATTGCTACCTACTACAGCCAGAGGTAAACGGTCCTACAAAAGAAACAGAATAATTTTTCCTAAAATAACTTATTGACAGGTTGGATATAAAGAAAAACTTTTTTGTACTACTCTGAGACCACAATAAAATGACTGACAAGAGGGACTATAGCTCTAAAGCAGAACATCATCTAATAACAGAACTAAGAAAGTGTCTGTTCAAGATTGGTCATGCACTGATGGGATTGAAGGTTACATGTTCACGTTCTTTGTTTAATTTCTAGGCTTTCCTAAAATGTCACACAATGATTTTTCAATGACATTCCTCAGGAATACAGAATTAAAATAATTTTACAAACAGTATACTTCATGAAAAATCACACAGACATCCATTTAGAAGTAATAAAGTAATAAAATGAGTGCACAGATGGTCGAATGAATGG
The DNA here is from genome assembly GCF_035149785.1 of Candoia aspera. NCBI lineage: Eukaryota > Metazoa > Chordata > Lepidosauria > Squamata > Candoiidae > Candoia > Candoia aspera. Next base: position 47,517,918 of record NC_086156.1, read on the forward strand.
GAAATTGCAAGGATAAGAAATGAATAACTTTCTGAGAAGTTGATTTGATTTATCATCCCACTACATGAAGGTGCGGCATATCTACCACAAGAGGGCACTACAGCCTCTCATTTCTTAAATGTTAAAAAATCAGAGGCATCATTAAAAAAGATCCATCAGTTTGAAGAGATGAATTTTCTTTTCCTTGCTTCAACTAGCCGTTGTTAAGATTAAATATACTTTGCCTACGACTTGATGACATAGGTAGTTATGGTAAATCAAAAACAAAAATGAAATGTCCTATTCATCTTTTAACTTACATCAAGGAAGGGAGTATTGAGGTAAGGGTCACTATTATTTTCTTTTGTAGCATTATATTTCTCATAATGCTAAACCAATAATAAGGGAAAACATCCAAAACCAGCCACTAAAATAAAGACTTAAAGCAAACGCATTTCTTTTAACCTCTAAAATTATTTTAGTGGCCTTTTTTGAGATATTAAACAACAATCAATTAAAATGTTCCCTAATAATTTGGTACTATTATGATGTGTGCATAAGTGTTTAAAAGTTTATGTATACCAGGGCCTTCTTGGTAATTTCACTAAGGCCAAGAGAGATCTCTGATAGCCCATTTGCACAGAATTTTGTGCACGTGAAATTGTAGATATTTTGTTTCAATATATTTTTGTACCTTTATCTTTTTAACCAGCTTATTTTCTTCTTCATCATCCGTTTCTGGGAATTCATATATTTTAATTTTGTGCTCTTGTATTTCTTTCATTATCTGAAAATAAACGTAATTGTTTATAGAAACTGCAACAAGTTAATATATTAATAAAGGATGCTGTGTCAATTTTGTTTTTATATATTAAAGTTGAATACCACAGACTTATGTCAGAATATGGATACAATTTTCTAATTACAGCATCTTTCGAAATTCAGCTTGCATTTTTGTCATTTTTCAGATAAATCTGTACTTTCCTCTTTTCCCTTTTCCAGAGTCATTGCACTCTCACTCATCGTAATTCCCGTTGTATAGCAATAAACTGCTCTGACACATGACTACACAATTTCTATAAAAGGATCACTGGATATCTTAATATTCTTCTGATAGGTTATATAGACAGACTGCAAACATCCAAACTATGAAAGACTGATTATGTCTTTCACAATTGTCTCAAAACTAGTACAACAATTTTGCTCACATTTGTAATTCTCAGAGTTATTCTCAGTACACTCCTTATGTCTCCAAAGTACTAGATACAGATCCATTTTTCATTCAGAAAATTGCATTTCATTAAATTATGTTTAAGTTTCCAATGTGTCTGACACTAATTGTAGTATGCATACAGAAACATCAATCAAATGCGCTGTATTATTTTTCATACCGCAAAAATACCACCTCCTCTAGGAAATAGCATTATAAGAGTAATTAAATATTACCGAAAACATGCTGACTAATTTTCAGCTTTAACATTCTTATACAAATGTGGCAAATTTTCAGACAAATTTGGATCGGTAATGGGACATTTACTGCACTTGGTGATTAAGCATTCCTCTTTATATTTGTATTAAAAAAATATTTTAACTGGTGAAACGTCAGTATACAGAGTTTCCTTATCAGAGTTGTATAATACCATTCATGTTTCGCCTTCAGAGAAGAAATTAGCTATCCACCATCCAAACTAAATATGCTTGGATACAATAGATTATTTTGAGGGTTAAATCTGAAAGTTACATTTAAAAATTCTATCCTCACTATAGGAGGTAAAGGAATGATACCCGGGTCATACTGATTTTCTCATGGAAGGAATAAGAACAATTAAAGCAAATCAGAACAACTAAAAGTAACAATGATAACAAGAGGAGATATTCTAGGACATCTTGAAATACTACAATATAATAATCTATACAAGATTTCCTTGCTGTTTTTAATTATTTTCTTTATTGTTTTTACTTGATGCAAACCATCCAGAATCATTATGGAGTCAGGTGGCCTCTGAATCTCATAAACAATCAATCATGAGCTCCTGAGGGCATTCACTAAAAAATTCAGATATGTATGTGCTGGTCTCCTGGCAAAAATATGTAACTTGAGCCTCTGACAAAGTTCTTCATCAAAGATTCTTGGATAAACTTAATGACCATGGGATAAGAGGATCTAGCCTTTATGGATTCTTAATTCATTAATAACAGAAAGCAAAGAATAGGACTAAATGGGATTTTTTTCAGTGGAAGGAAGTCAGAAGTAGGGCCCCTTGGGTATCTCTTTTGGGACCAGTGCTTTTAAATTCCTCATAAATAGTATGCTGGCAAAGTTGTGGATAATACCAAAATAATCCGAATGGTAAAAGTCAAAAGCAACTAAGTAGGATTTAATATCTCTTTAAACGGGGTGACTAGTCAAATGCAAATGCATGCCAAATGATACATGATGGGGCAAAGCCCCCCTAACTTCATATACACACTGATGGATTCTGAGTTGTCTGGTTCTAACAAAGAAAAAGATACTGGGGTCAGAGTGGACAGCACAATAAAGATGCCAACTGAGTGGGCAGCAGCTGCAAAAAAGGTAAATTCCGTACTAGGAATCAATGGGAAAGGGATTGAAAATAAAAATGCCAACATTTTAATACATTCATACAAATCTATACATATTTGGAGTACATTGTATAGTTCTAGTTGCTATACTCAAAATAGGGATACAGCAGAGCTAGAGAAAGTGCTGAAGAGGGCAAATAAAATGATCTGGGGTTTGAACATCTTCCACGCGAGAAAAGCCTAGGATGCTTGGGATATTTTTCACTTGGGAAAAAAAGTGCCTGAGGAAAGACATTACTGAGTTATATAAAATAAAGCATGTCTGGGAGAAATTTAAGTACCATCTGGCAAGGTTGTTCTTATGTATGTTCTTACAAAATTAAAAAGAGATTTAGAGTTATATGGAAAGAAAAAATATGATTTAATATTAGAAGTTTACCTGTTTTTTAAACTGTTGGCATTCTTCAGGCGTGAGTGTGTCAGCCTTGGCAATAAGCGGAATTATGTTCACTTTTTCATGCAGGCGTTTCATAAACTCAATATCCAAAGGCTTAAGCCTAAAACAAACAAACAAATTAAAAATGTGATTTTGTAAATTTGGCTTCCAAACAAATGCAGCCAAAATGTGAGCCATATATGGTACTGAAAGTAAAATAATTTATTCTGAATATAATCATTGCAAAAATGTATACAATGAAACCTCTACACTGAAAAGCTTTGTGTGCTTCTGAAAATGGTTCAGAGGAAGTATTTCAAAACTTGCACAAGCACAGTACCTTTCTACTGCTGATTAAAGTACCTTTTTCAGGCTTGCATCTCTCTTTAACAGTTACACTTGTTAGAGAAGAGGAAACCAAGTCACTTTTCAAACATTATTCCTATTATTCTCTGAGAATTAGGACAATATTTACTATTGTTTTCAAAAACAAAGAGCTACATAAGAAATTACTGGTACCACAAATTCTTGTTCTGTATAATATGTAGCAATCAGAACAATTAAAAGAAAATTTCTCTTGCACATAGATTTTTAAGATCAAGTGTTAGGATGCTGAAATAAATGTGCTGCAACACATTTGCATTTACTGTACATCTTGCTTTTCAAAATATGTAATTTAGATACAGGCAAGAATAAATTATTTATAAACATTTGATAAAAAGGATTTCAAAGCATTGGCACAAGTTAATTGAATCTATTAAATAACCTATTAAAAAGAAGAAATGTCATTCAAAATATTGGTCTCATTAAATAACCTATTAAAAAAAAAGAAATGTCAGCAAATCATCCTTTATCGTGATACTGTAAGCAAAACTTGCAAAACTGTACCCTCAACTCAATCAGAAAAATCCAGAGAATGAAACCATTAATAACATACAATCCCAAATCTTGCTCTTCTGGATTTTCTACAAAACAGGTTTGCTAATATTAAAGAAGAGAAATCATTTAAATTACAATTCAATTCCTTACTATTTCTGTGATGAAACTTATCTAACAGTGTAGTTTAAATGCTTCTGAATGGAGGAATTGCAAGGCAAGAGCAAAAACATTTATCTTTAATACTGACCCATGTCCTGAAGGAGCAATGAAATATAAGCAACACTGGACCCTGTTATCTGGCATCTGTCGTCTGTTCACACGTGATTCTGCATTGAGATAGTCTTCAAATTTACTGTCAATGTAATCAATAACTGGCTGCCAGCTACAATGTACAAACACATTTTTTAAAAAACAGCAGATTAACTTGGAACATTTACCATATCAGTGCAAGTCATACACCACAATATGAAATATGACATGTAAGTATCACTGATGTAATTTTTAAAGGAAATTTAATTAGGTTGCAATGAGAGAAAAGGCACGCCCCATTCTTATAGATGAAAGATGGGTGACAAGCAGAAGAAGGTGCAGTAGTAAAAGGAGGGGTCACAGAAATGGTGTGAAGGGACACAAAACATACTTCCCAAAACTATTTGGCAAATAATCTTAACCAAAATTCATTTATTAATGTCAACTATCTACAATAACTAACAGACTGAATATTTATTCACTAAATTAGTATTAAAATAAAACATTTATAATAACCAAAGACATATTCTTGACATCAGGAAATTTATCTCACAGTACCAATAGTACTGGGTTTTTCTGCTTTTCTCAGTAATAACCAAACAATGTTTATCTCAGAGCTAATCACAGAGAAACTAGAATATTGGATAAAAATTATGTTTTTATTTCATTTCTGGCCAACAGAATAGTAGTAAGAGTGTCATGCAAAGAAAAAACTGATTCTATTTTAAATACATGCAGGTATTCCAAGATAATAGCCTACTGAGTAATATTAGAATGTACCTACCAATTGCTATTATCCACTGCATCACCAAATCCTGGTGTATCAACTATTGTTAGTAGCAACTGAACACCACCTTCTTTAATTAGAACCTTAGACTGTTCAACCTGCAAATTAAAAAGAAAAAAAATAATGCATATACTTAAAATATGAAAGTGATGCTCCATTAAATAAAAAACCTTGAACATTATAATTATTAGATTTTTTTTAAGTATTACAGTAGTACAATTGCCCATAAAAATCTTGTTCAAAAATATGGGCATAAATGAAGTGTATTGGTTTGGATACCAAATTGCTCTTCTATGAATGGAAGGATTCTTTTGGTTCACAGAAGCAAATCTGATTCAGTGGAGAATCCTGTTGCTGGAAGGAAAGGAGGACGCACTGGCCAAACCATCTTTCCAACCCCTCAGGAGAGGCTGGTTGTGAAACAGCATGCATGAAGAAACAAGGAAAATACTTTTTGTTTTCTGCTTTCTAAAGCATCCTACATGTAGAGTTCTGGTCACTCAACTGAGAATCTAAGTCGTCATATTATCGTGGACAAGCATTTTTCTCTGTTTGCTCAGTTTGATTTTGACAACTCTACAGAAATCTTTTAAAGATCTAGACAAAATGTCACATGGCTTAACAGCACAAACCAAAAGTGAAGATGGGTCTTCAATGCCTCTGCTTGACACTTTGTGTTTTAACCCATTATCTTTCCTTTTCTCCCTTTCATTCTCACATTAGAAACGTTTCTCCTAAATTCCTGGAGGACAGACAGACGTTAAGTTATTTGGAAAAGTTTCTTTTTTTATATAATAGTTTTATTAAGCATTACAGTTATACAGATAAAAACTAATACAAACTACAAAAAAGAAAAAAGAAAAAAATAGTGCAGAAAAGAAAAAGAAAAAACAAAAATAGAAAAACAAAAATAGAAAGAAAAAATGAGAATATTGCAAAGAAAAAAAGAAATACTGTATATAAAGAAGTCACTTCCCATTTTTGTCACAAGTATAAACAATTTTAACCATTTATCACCTTCTCTTGAAATACAACAAATGATCTCTTCATCCCATATCTCATCTCTTATCTATAAACAAATAATTAAAACCCCATTGTTCAGTCCTGATCAGCAAAAGTCCATTCAGGATTACCAGAAATAACAACGTATCTATTTTAACCTTGATCAAATAAGTCCACTTTATATTAATTCTTTTTACTTTTAACAATCTTAATCTTTAATCCCTTCAAATAATGTCCTAGAGCTTGCTTTCTTTTCACTTTTTCTTTGTCATTTCTCACAAAATCCTTCAGAAATTTAACAAGTCTCTTTTGTAAATCCAATATAAGAAAGTTAACTAAGTCATTATTTTGGTTTGCCATTTGTATACCCTTTTACTTATTAAGACATCAGCCGGTTTCATTTGTATATCCGGTATAACATCTCTTTTCATATCGTTCTTGAAGCTTGAAATTTTTATGTCCACTTTCAGATCAGTCTCAGTCTTATGTGATAAAACTTGTCCCACTTCAAATTTAAGTGTTCTTCTCCTTTAATTGTACTCTTTAGTTCCTTCTGGTTCCTTCTGGTGTCCAACATTCAAATTCCCATCTTATCATGTTTTCTTTTCAGAATTCAGAACAGCAGCATTTTCCCACGGGAAGGATTCTTATAATTAATTTCAAAACCTTACTGTCCTAACAGTCAGAAATCATGCTGAGACGAGGAGTAGGTCTCTAGTGTTTATTACTGCTACATTAAACAGAATCCTAACAAACTGAAGAAGCGTGGGAAAAACCCAGACAGATAAACCGTGAAAGTTAAGGCGGGTCTGATCAGTGTCTCTTTGAATGGCTGCTTAATTCCTCAGTACTACGCATGCGTTTTCCCCCCAGGATAGGGGCCCCCTCCTGCTCGCCATCAGTACTCATGACACTTACTTCAAATCCATCTGGACCGTTAGTCCCTTTATAACTTTCCAAAATCAACTTTCTAATCACCCTTTTGCTGTTTCTTCTGAAAAAAGAATTTTTTTTAATGTCCTTAAACTTATTTTTAAAATTCCTTTTGCTAAGGATTAAAGGGAACTCACTGGTGCATAATATACGACTTGTTGATCAGAAGGTTCTTAATAGTTAAAAAGCTGTTAAAAAGCAATTTTGAAAAGTGATTAAGAAATGAGGCTCAGCAGAACTTTGTGTCCATAATATAGGCTACACTCAGGCTGTGAGCTTGGTGGAAATCCGACTCCCAGTTGCTCAACTCATAAGCTGACTGGAGAAACTTCAGTTCCTGCAGTTTACTCATGAGGAGCAGCTGTCCGGAGTACAGCTGTCCGATCTCATGATCTCTTCGTTTTTCTGGAAAGATTCGGCAGCCGGAATTCACCTTCTGGCCACCGTTTTTGCCACACTGCCTCTCCGCTCCTTCAGAGATGTCTAGTTTGCTATGTACTCACCATTAAGCACCTCCTTAGTGGATCTGAGGACATGCGTTAAGTTCTGGAAAGCACATTTTTTAAAAAACTTATTAAAAAGGAATCTACAAACTTTTCCAAGCATAAACTGTTCTGTGCATAGAACAGTTAGTTTTGGGTGATCAATATCCAGATCAAAACCCATGTATTCTAGGTAGAAGTGTTGGAGAGGAAGAAAAAGCCATTAACTAGTGATGACATACAGAGGTTAAGGGGAGGTAAGAAAGGAAGATGCTGGGAAGATAGGGAGAAGGAGAAGGTGGGATGGTTGGATATGCTGAGCCTGAAGCCAAGGATTTCAGTGGTGATGGTGGCTATGCCAAGGTAACGAAAGAATGGCACTGGTTGGTTGGATAAATGAAAGAATGGTACTGGTTAGTTTGTTGGTTTGACTTAAAACCAAAGTAGCCATTATTGCAAATGGTATTGGTTTCAAAGTAGTCAAGTGGCTGAAGCCACTCTACTTACAAGATTATAACATTGTGGGAGAATTCAACTTAGAGTAAGAAAATAAAGTGGGCAGGGGGTGGAAATGACTGAGGTATAAAATTATTCTTTTCTTCTTCTATCATAAAAATAGGACCCAGAATTATCCAATCAAACTTATGATGGGAAATTCAGCACAAACAAAAGGACATACTCTTTTACACAGTACATTTATGAAATTTAATGGCCATTGTAAATATTAAAAAAACTCTAAAACAGTTTAGAACAACTCATGAAGAATAAGAGTAGCAACTGATTACTAGCAATGACACCTGTATATTAATCCAGTATCAGAAGCAGTACTTCCAGCGATACCTAACTATTATTACGAACACAGAATCCAGGACTAGATGGTCCTTTTGTTTGATCTAGCATGTGTGTTGATGTTTACCGATGTTTCCATATTTATATATCCAAGGTTCCTACCTTTCCATATTTACATATCCACTCAGCCTACTAAGATAAAACTTGGTTTGAAAATTACAACTCTCCATTGATCAATACAATACATTGTAAATACTCTATTTTTAGTGTTCAACAACTAGATGTAACAATGTTCCTTTCCAAGATTGATTATCTGCTCTGATACTGCAACTGAAAAAGTTACTCATATACTTCAGGATTATGCTATCTATCATCCCTGGTGAGTGGAACTGATAACCCCTTTAATTGTAAAATATTCCAGCTCACACCAACACAAAACAGTGAGCTTTTTACTAAGCTCAGTGGAGTTTCCAAGAAAGTGGCTAAATCTTTCATTATAGAAATTGTATAAGCTGCCACTGGACTTAACTGAAATTGCTTTACCATACAATTTGCAATGAGTCAGTCTGGCGTAGTGGATAAAGTCCCAGGCTAGAAACTGAGAGACAGTCCCAGTTCCACCTTAGGCACAAAGCCAGCTTGATAACTTTGGGTCATAAAGGAGACAGTGCCAAAACACTCCAGAAAATTTTGCCAAGAAAGCTGCAGGAACTTGACCAAGCAGTAATCAGGAGTCAACCAGTCAACCCTGACTTGACCAGAAAGCACGCACACATACAAAATTGAAATAATTTTCTTCGGTTACTGTATTCAATTCCCATCTTCATCTTTTCTCTTTTTAATTTACATTAGTGAATGTTTTTATTTTGTACTGTATCACTACCTAGACACTTTGACCTTGTATTTTATTTTAAACAGCTTGACTTTAGCTTTAATAGGGATGATGTTGATGATGAATGATTGTATTTCTTCTACAACTAGCACTTATAATTTACAACCTCTCAGACTTAGCTTCAAGACTATATGCTCTGAGTATATTTAGTAAATATCTTCACACAATATACAGTATAAAGTTCAAGCTAGAATTCATTGCATGTACATTCTGACTGGTCAATTTAATTTTTTCTTAAAAAAAAAACTTGTGTAACCATACATGGTCAAATTCTCATAATGTACTATCATCTGGAAGACAGCCAGAAAACTATTGTAAATAGCATCAGTCTCCATCACAAGTTCAAATGAATCCTATTTAGTTTTAGAACTAGTCCATGGGGATTCAGGAAAAATAAATTAGCTCCAATCTTGGAATTTAAAACTTTTCACAGTAAGTCCATTCCAAAGGTTTACTTTCCCATGCACTCTATTTAAATAGATCACATGGATCAAATTCACAGACTATGCCAGGTTTGTAAAATTAAAGTTTTGTTATTTTTTAGAAGTTATTTGATATATTTCATAAATGGTTCTCTTCTACTTCACAAGAAATTTTTTTTTAAAGTGATTTAATTTCAGCTTCCCATACATCACAATCCAACCATCCCATCTATGAGCAAGATAATTAAACATTATATTTATAGCATAGAATTCTAAAATCCTTATAAGGCTAAAATCTACATAGAATTACAAAATAATTATTAATATTAAATTAAACATGGTGATGTATAATATCAATAAATAAGAACTGTGTATTATCATAAAAAGCAATGATAAAATGATAAAATATTATTCCATGGTAGCTATAAAGAAACTGAAAAGAGTAAAATATTATTCTATGTAAACAGACTGTAACAATAAGACTTTAACTACATTACACGTAGTCCTTACTTAACCACCATTCATTTAGTGATGGTTCAGACTTATAATGGTGCTGAAAAACCAACTTACGCCCAGACCTCACACTTGCTAGTTGCAGCATCCCTGCAGTCACACGATCATGATTTGGGAGCTTGGCAACCAGTTTGCCTTTATGACTGTTGCAGAGTCCCATGGTCATGTGATTGCCATTTTTTTACCTTCCCAGCCGACTTCTGGCAAGCAAAATCAATGGGGAACCACATGATTTGCTTAACGACCACATGGCTTGCTTAATGCCCATGGTGATTTGCTTAACCGCCACAAAAAAGGTCATAAAATCAGGTTGTATTCGCATAATGACCACTTTGCTTAGCAACCAAAATTCTGGTCCCAATTGTGGTTGTTAAGTGAGGACTGCCTGTAGATGACTAAATGCAACAGAAAGCAAGTTTTGCTCAGTCATTTCTGACTTTTTGGATTCTGACAGACAGCATTTCATCAGGATTGTCTGTCAGTAACTGCTTCTTTGAATTCTTTTAAGTTCATGGTTATGTCATCAATGATATCATCAAGGCACCTTGTCTTCTGTCAATCTCTTTTATTAGCTTCTATTTTTCCATGCATTAGGCTTTTCTTCAATGAGTCTTGCATTCACATTGCATGACTAAAATGTTTAAGCATTAGCTTTATTACTAGTGCTTCCAGTGAGCAGTCTGATTTTACTTCATCTAGCATTCAATGATTTATTCTTTTTACAGAGTTTCACAACAATTTCCTCAGCACAATTCAAACACATCCATCCATTTGTTCAGCCTTTCCGATGGTCCAGCTTTCATACCCATATTTTACAGCTAGAAACATTATGGCCTTAACTTTGATGTTAGCATGATATTTCTGCAATTTACATATTTTGTCTAATGTGGTGTAGTCTTTCAGCCAAGCACTGATGTCTCTTTTATTTCATAGCTTCAGTCACCATCCTTGTGCATTTTTGAGCCTTGGAATGGCTCTGCCTGTTGACATAATCTTAGATTTTTAAATTATATATATTGAACAGTAGACTGGTTTTGGCACACTCTTTTTCAGTTTCAACAAGAGAAGTCTTCCTCATTTCTGGTCATATAAGTGGTGGTAGCAGCATATCTGAGGTCCAATTCGTTTCTATTTTTTTCTAGTCCAGCATTTTTCATTATATATTCTGCACATATGTTAAAAAATACAGTAACAATGTATTGCTTTATATTCCATTCTAACTACTGTTTCCCAGGCAACGTGCAAATTATTCAATTAGCAGGTGAGGTGGTCCTGCATATCCATGTTTTTAAGGGCTACCCACAGTCTGCTGTGGTCTAAATAGTTAAATGCTTTAGTATAATTAATAAACAAATTAGATATACTTTGGAACATGTTAGCAATGAGATTTCAAGTGCCCCTACCTTTTTTAAATTTAGCTTGTACATCTGGGAATTCTCATTCCATATATTGTTGAAGTCCAGATTGCAAATTCTTGATCACTATCTTATCAACCTGGGGTTGCATCTGTTCAGTAGGCTGAACATTCTTTAGTATTCTGTCACAGTGTAACTGGGTTCTTTTAGAATTGGAGGTGTACTTTGGTTTGCAAGGATGGCAACTGACATAGAGAAACAAGAGGATGGAGGCTTTTATGCTTTTTTGCAATATGCAGTGAAGCTATTTACAACAGGTATTTACAATTGATACAACATGACCTTGGTGTCAGGTTTACTCCTATGTCTCTCTCTCAGAGACATTTCCCTCCTAGATTTCCCGCTAACTGCTTTACTTCGTCCCTCTTCACTCCATCTCCTTCCTCCATTTCTGGGCTTATCAAGAGAGAGCAAAAAGAAAGGAATGTATTTGATTTACTGCTCTTGTGCTCAGTGTCTTGACTCCTCCTGGATCTGGTCAGCCAAACACAATCTCTTTTGTTGAGGGAAAAAGCTCTCTCAGGATCTTCTTCCATGTCTTTCCCCAGAGACCAGGGCTTTGCCAATGACAGCCATCTCCCTCCTTCCTGCCCTGGGCCTTGTGTGAAGATGCCGTCCGCAGCCAGCCATCTTCCTCCTTCCTGTCTTGGGTCTTCAATGAAAATGTTGTCTCTCTGGGACTTCCCTTCAAAAGTCACCCATTGTCCTGACTCCCAGGAAACACTCTGAGACAGGGAACTGTTCTCTAATGTTTATTTGCTAATACATAACAGTAATCCTAACAAACTGAACAAGCGTGGGAAAAACCCAGCCATATAAACCCCGCAGGTTAAGGCGGTCCTAATCTGTGCCTCTTGGAATGGCTCACCAATTCCTCAGTGCTACGCATGTGCTTAACAGTCTGGAAGGGAGCCCCCTGCTCGCCATCCTTACTCATGACACCCATGGACTTTTCTTCTCCCTCAACTAGGAACCAACAACTGCTCCAGACACTCATGCAACTTTACTCTCCAACCTTTTCTCCAGCCACTCTGTTTTACACTGTCTTTTCTCTCTTCTCCTTTTCTCTGAATCAACATACTGATTGGCTTATATTGGATTTAAATTGAGATGATTCTATCATTTTTTGGTTTGCATCCAAGCACTGACTCTGATACCCTTTTGTTAATAAAGATGGCTACTCCTTTTCTTCTATGTTTTCTTGTCCACAATAGAAAATCTGACACTCCTCTCATGTGGAGTAACCCATCCTAGCCCATTTCAGTTTGTTAATTCCAAAAAAATAAATGTTCAGCCTTGACATTTCTGATCTGATAGCATCAGATTTGCCTTGGTTTATGTTCCACATACCAATATATATCTTTGCAGCACTGAACAATGTAACAATGCAATCATGTAAATATAGGTTTTATCAGATATTTTTAATTCTTACTAGTGATTAGATCCATTACATTTATAAGCTGCTGTGCAAAACTTAGCACCTATATGTGTTATAATTAAAAAAAAACATACATGCGATGAGTACTGCCAGGAGCCTATAAATAGTGTGGACATAAGAGAGGTTTGTATGCCTCTATAAAAGAGGATATGTTTGTTACTTTCAGTGGGCACAGACTCATAGCAAAAAATGTCCTCCAGAAAAGGTGTCCTCCAATATCTTCCATCAATGACAGTCAAAAAAAATGAACACAACATGCCAAGGTAAAGGCCCTTCTATCCCTGAGAGTGTCTAGCTACCTAAGATAAGCTGCAGAGTTGTTATGTACTTTTGACAACTGGTAAAATGGAGTTTAAAGGCCTACTTAAGTCAGTTAGGCACTCTACATCTTTTATTTGCTCTTTTAGAAGTGATTTAGCCTGCTCATAATCCAAGGAAAGTAGGAGGGAAGGAGAAACTCCTAATAATGCTAGTTTCACCGACAGTCATTTCCACGAGAATTGGAATCCACCTGCAGTACCACTGGAGCTAAGCCCATTGTGAAATAAGATCTTAGAAGTTAAATATAGTTCTTTAATTCATGAATTGCAAAATGTTTAATTTTTCAACACAATATGCACCATTGCTTAGAAATTAACAAACTAGTAATACTAAAATACAATTTTTTTTCTTGTATTAGCAAGCTTGATCAAAACAATTCTAGTATTTGAATGTTCAGATATGCTTATCTAATATACCACCTCATACATATACTGCTCTGCTACAGAAACCTCCACATGAAATTCTGCTACTGAAAAACAGTTCTTGAAGGACTGACTTCAGAGAATGAGCTAGGTTTTATAGAAGACAATTGAACATATGTTATTCAAGAACTGATACAGGATTCTTTGGATACAGAGTGACCCCCCACTCCTCTTTTCTACCCTGTACAATTCTTCTGAGAACACATATTTATAACTTGCAAAGTGATCCATTTGTCTTCTTGTTGACTATATTCTAATGCAGAATATAACATTTGTAGACAATTTGGTTCTGTTTTCTACCAAAAACAACCAAGGTTTCCTTCAATTCCAGTCTAGGTAAAAAGGGTGCATATATTGTATAAATGAGTGAGTGTACACTTTCACAGCACATATACAAGAGGAATTAATCTATATTTCAAGAACAACATTCACAAATATCATGCTTCACTATACATGGTCAAAAATACCCTCCTTACCCATAAAAATATTTTTTCAAAGTATTTATGAAGATAACAGCAGGGAGAAAAACTGCACAGGACATTGATATAGTAGGACTGATTATCAAAGTGTTCCAAGTGAAAGAACATTTACCTCTAACTTCATGTTATGACAAGAACATTAAGGTAAAGGTAAAGGTTTCCCTTGACGTAAAGTCCAGTCGAATCCGACTCTAGGGGGCGGTGCTCATCTCCGTTTCTAAGCCTTGGAGCCGGCGTTGTCATAGACACTTCCGGGTCATGTGGCCAGCATGACGACTCGGAACGCCGTTACCTTCCCGCCGAAGCGGTACCTATTGATCTACTCACATTTGCATGTTTTCGAACTGCTAGGTGAGCAGGAGCTGGGATTAACAACGGGAGCTCACCCCGCCGCGCGGTTTCGAACTGCTGACCTTCCGATCGACAGCTCAGCGGTTTAACCCGCAGCGCCACCGCGTCCATTTACATTTACCTCTAACTTCATGTTATGACAAGAACATTAAATGATGTGGCAAAACACCATGCAGAAGTGTTATTTGCTTACTGTATGCATTTTAAAGTAATTCTGAGAAATGTTTGTCATATCTGGTTCCAGGGACTTACCATCTTTAGTCCTGGATGGGGTAGCATTGCCCCAAATAGACCCAGTGCACAATCTAGGGGTTCTCCTGGAATCATGACTCCTGCTCGAAGAGCAGGTGGCAGTTGTGGCCAGGAACACCTTTGCACAACTTGGTGTTGTGCACCAGTTGTACCCATTCCTGGACTGGGAGGCTCTGCTCTCAATCATTCATGCTCTCATCACCTGCTGAATGGATTACTGTAATGCAATCTACATGGGGCGGTCCTAGAAGAGCATCCAGAAGCTGTGGCTGTGCAAAATGTGGTTTTATTGATCTTTTGTTTATTTCTATGATGGTTTTTATTAATTTGTTTCATTTTTGATGCTGTTTTTACTGTTGTGCACTGCCCAGAGTCACTTAGGTGAGATGGTCAACTATGCAAATTGAATAAATAAACTGAATAAACAGTAAAACACAAGAATGGTAAACAATGGTAAACAATGTATTACTCTTAATACATTTATCCCATGCATAATCCTTTCCCCAAATGACTGACTTTTATCACCTGTCTGCTTATCTTGCAATTAGATGTGAAGCAGAGGATAATTGGAGAAGGGGCATTATCCTAAGCTTATGAAAATACAGATCTGGAATCTGGAATGTCCCTAGTCAAACAGCACTAAGTCATATCATTCCAATGTCCTCTTAAGAGTCTAAAATAAGTTGGTTTTAAAACAAGTGTGAGCTGAAGATATTTGACTCTCTGTATAGGAGAAATGAAAATGAAAATGAAGCAGATGATGATTGCAGAGAGAAATGATGCTGTTAAATGAGGGACAGATTTAAATAAATATGTTTGGCTGGTACAAACAACTATTTATCCTTGTTGATTATGATGACAGTAACGGAGGATCTCAAGATGCCTGGTACAAGCAAAGCATTCTGTCATGAGTAAGGATGGCGAGCGGGGGGCTCCCATCCAGACTGTCAAGCGCATGCGTAGCACTGAGGAATTGGTCAGCCATTCAAAGAGACACAGATCGGGACCGCCTTAACCTTTGGGATTTATATGTCTGGGTTTTCCCACGCTTCTTCAGTTTGTTAGGATTCCTGTTATGTACTAGCAATAAACATTAGAGACCAGTTCCTTGTCTCAGCGTGTTTCCTGGCTGTTAGGACACATTCTTTTTTCAAACCACTTTCCCACTCGACTTCCATCCACTACCTCATACAGTATTTCTTCTCTCCTGGCCCTGCTATCATCAGAGCCAGTTGGAAAGCCATACACTAATCATGCAACTACCGTCCACCTCTGCATGACTCCACTCTGTGGCCTGTCAGGTGAAGGCTAGAGTCAATGGTATTAAAAGTCACTTTAGAGGTCCAAAAGAATCAGAAGGAGTGTACTACTCCCATCCAGGTCACAATGCTGTCTCCATCCTAGGCCCAGATCTAAATCCTGACTAAAAAGGCCCCTGATTATCCACTTTCTCAAGGGTACACAATCATAGCCTCAACAACTTTCCCCCCAAAAGGAAGGTTAGAGACAGGGTGATAGTAAACATAGAAGGTGCTCTGGAGGAAGTGAAATAGCCCCTCTGAGTTGATGACATTACCCCACTCCTGAAGGAAGGCTCTGACTACATCCCAGATCCAGCCTGTCACTCTCACTCCAGACTCCTGAAGGAAGTAGGAGGTGTAAGGATTAAGAGCTCAAGTGGCCAGGGACAACCAACAGAACACCCTATCCACTTCATCACATAGTAAGAGTCCCAAAGAACATAGCAGGGTGTTACCACAGTCATCATAATGAATTCTTCTCATGAAAAGTAAAGACTTTTGAGAAATCTGGATGATGTTATCAGCAAAATGTTGTGCTAACAAGACAGAGCAGCCAGGGAGGAGATCTACTTACTGCCCTCTTATATGAGGGTTAAATGAAAAGTGATGCCTCCAGTGTTATGTCACTAACAGATGGCAGTATTGAGGTGCTAGAAGCTGATGTGTTGTTTAGCATTTGTTCTTTCACTTCAGTTGCTGTGAGAAAAGGTTGTATTGCTACTGTTTATGAAATGAAAGCCTGCAGTAAGTAGTCATCAATGCATTTGAACCAACATTATTATTATTAAATTTATATCACTGCCCATCTCCCCCAATGGGGGACTCAATGACATGCTGTCATTGAATTTCTGACTGCCAAAGGAGTCCCTGCAACTGAAATTCATTGTCAAATGCAGGTAGGTTATGGTGATGATTGTGTGGATGTGAACAATGTGCACTGCTGGACCATGAAATGGAAAGATGGTAAACCGGGAAAAATTGATTTGCGTGATCAAGAATGAAATGGACAATCTGAGACAGCAACCAGCAAGTTTCATATGACAAAAGTTGATGAATTAAGGATAATCAGTGGATCACTCAAAAGGAAATTGCTGTCAAATCTGGCATTTTACAGAAACGTGTTGGTCACATTGAGAAGAAAATTGTGAAGCTGAATCTAACCATCTTATCCCATATGCTATCAAGTACATACTTGGCACCTTGCAATTTCTACTTTTTCCCAAACTGAAGGAATACTTTTGTGGGCAGTTATTTGACTCAAATGAAAGGTGGGAAGGACAGTTAGGACCTGGTTGAAGAGACATAGTGTGGAGTTCTTTTGTGATGCTTTAAGAAGCTTGTCTGCTGGTAGAATGCAGAGCGAATGGTAGTGATTATGCGGAGAAGGAAATGCAGGTAACAAAAGAGCTCATTTTAAGGATTGTTCTCCTGTTTCATTTATTAAAATATCGCTATTTAAACTGAAGTTATAGAGGTGGAGACAGTACTTTGCATTCAACCCTCACATAAGGGAGCAGGCAACCCTGAAAATGCTGCTGGACAACAGCCTGCTGAAGCAGTAAGGAGGGAGAAGTAACGGTGCTTCATTTCCTTTATTGCCACAGTTTAGACTTGAACTTGAGCACATACTCATGCTTGGTGTCATGTTCATCGTTCCAATGGTCTGGATACATCGTAACGTTTCGCATGTCAATTTCCTGATCCGTGTCTGTCATTTGCTGGGAGGAGAATTTCAGCCATGCCGGGCTGTAATCTCCTTACTGTTACTGAGGAATGTATGTTTGGGTTATTGCATGTGTTCAAGGTTACTTTCCCAGGCCGATGTGTAAAGGTTACCAACACCTGGGAGGGGGTGGTTGCTATGGTGGGGCAAGGGGCGGGATCGGGTTTGAAGCGAGGGTTTTTAGTTTGTATTTGGCGGGCTTTTGGTCATTCTCAGCTTTCTTTGTATTTGCACACTATTCTTTCAATAAATCAGTTTTCATTAAGAACCTGCTTGTGAGGCTGAGTATGTCAGAATAAGGCAACCCTTACACTTGGTCAAATTCACTTTTCATGTTCCTCCACTGGTGCTCCAGGCATACTACCTTTTCAGTAAACATTTTAAACTGTTCTGGAAAAGACTGTTATAGTTAAGATAGATGGTTATTATTCTACATATAGTTGTTTTTATGTAATGTTCTTTTAACCTTGTAAAGCTGCGCAGAGTCATATTGGATTTCAGCAGCCTAGAAATTTAATCAATCAATCAATCAATCAATCAATCAATAAGAAGCAATAAGCAGATATACAGGTAGTTTTCACTTAGAAACCACAATTGGGACTGGCAATTCTGTTGCTAAGTAAAAAAAAATCGCATCACTATGATGGACTTCCCATTCAGTAGCTAAGCAAGTAACTGGTTCTTAAGTGAAACATCATGTGACTGCGACTTACAATTTTACTTCCATATTCTCCATTAACTCTGCTTGTTGCAGAGTTAGGAAGCACACAAATGGCGATCATGTGACTGTGAGATGCTGCGATGGTCATAAATGTGAGGATTGTTTGTAAAGCTTTTTTTAAACACTGTTGTAACTTTGAATGGTCACTAAACAAGGTAGTTGGTAAGCGAGGACTGCCTGTAACTAAGTGTGTGTGTGTGTGTGTGTGTGTGTGTGTGTATCAATGGGATACTAATCTTCTTAAGGAGATTATCACTTGTGTGCTTGACTCTTGCCCTTCTTGGTTTATCAATTCAAGTGAGGCATTGTCCACCTAGGTCCAGGTGGTCATAAGTGCCTCAATGAGAGAGGGAGCAGTCCTACTGTCTTTAAAAGAGACAGCGACTGACAATCCAAGTTGAATCTCAGAATAAAGAGATTAAAGAATTAAAGACTAAATATTCAGAATTATCTTTAGTTCAAAAATCTCATCAGATGGAACAAATCAGTAGCCAAGCTAGAATTACTAGAAACTGAGCTGTGTAAAAACCATCTGAAATTCAGTAGCATTCTGGAAGAATTTGGTAAGGAATATCTAGAAAGAGATATGAAAGGTTTATCTAAAGCCTATCTTGATTTCAATGAAGCTGTACCTTTGGAAATTCAAAAAAATTATAGAATAAATTCCTCGATAGCATGGTGATGATAACTGCTACATGATGTCCTTATTCAACTTACATATTTCAAAATTAAAGAGGCAATTCTAGAACTAAAAAGAAACAATACTTCTTTGATAGTAGTAGGTACTATAATTGAAATCCTATCAGATGCTTCCCGAAAAAAATGGAATAGAGCAAGGAGATCTTAGACTGAATATGTGGAGAAAATGGAGTATTAACTGGAGAGTTTCTTTCAGAACAACTTGGTTTCTGAACCTTTCTTAACTATACTATGGGAGGCTAATAAAGCACTTATGAGAGGTTTGTTTACCTTTCTTGAGATACACAGAAAGCCATGGAAATAAATATTTTTATGCTGCAATTTTATACATGGAATTGTGCCATATCTGAAATTTGGGTTTTATAGCTTGAATCTAAATTTAATTTACCATCTATATGTTAACGACAGTAATTTCTTGATCTTATGTTCATTATCTATTACTTCTCCTTTTCCTCTTACTGATTCCAATTGTGTAAACTGGAGACATGTCTTGACTAGAAATTGGGCATGAAATGTTCCATAGCACTCTAAGTTCCTAAAGGTATAGCTTTATTGGCTATCCACCCATTTTATTATCTGAAGTGTTTTTTTAGCTATTATAATCACTATCATTATTTTGTTACCTACCTTATTTTTCTACATCTTTAAACTATTAGTTTTATACTTCTTTTTTGACAAAGAAGTATAATTGCAACACCTAGCTTGTAAAAATAAACAAACACAAATTAAAAATAATAATAAATGAGGCAGCAATCAGACTGCTTCTGAATAAACCAAACTAGACCCAGAGGATGAAAACACTTATGGGCCAGTGGCCAAATATTCCCTTCCAAGGCAAGGTGCTTTTGCTTACTCTCATGGTAGTTTGTTCTTTATACAATTTATAGACTGCCCAACTCCTAATGACTCTGCACAAAAAAGCAGTCCAAAGACAACATAGAAAACAAACAAACAAACAAAAAAACCCATCCAGCAGGGGTACAATCTTCATCTTGGCCCAAAGTCAGGTCTTTAATAGCTTCCTGAAGGTCATCACTGTGGGAACCCTCTGGATCTTTGGGGACAGGGGGTTTACCACCATCACCACCCCCATCATTCCAGAAGGCAGGCATTGCAAGAGAGAAGGCACGTCTCCTGTTTCACTAGATGATGCAGCTTGATCAATGGGACCTGAAGTGTACTCACTCTGCCTGATCTCCCCAGATGGGCAGAAACAACCAGAGGCAGGTTGGGTTATAGAGTCCCTCAGGGCTCCATTTTATCTCCTATGCTTTTTCATGAAACTGCGAGGAGGAGGTCATTCAGGGATGTGGGCTGATGCGCCAACAATATGACACCCAGCTCCACTTTGCCTTTTTCATCTAACACAGGTGAAGTGCTTGATGTTCTGAACCAGTGCTGGGCAGGGTAATGGACTGGAATTCCCTCCCTGGAAAAGCTCAACTGGTGCCCACGTTAGCATCATTCTGAAATCTTTCTGTTTTCCCAAGCTTTTTAATTGACTTTTAATTCTTAGTTTTTAAATGACCACCATGCTGCTGCCTAGTTTATATGATGTTTTTATTTTGTATCTGGTTTGATTTTATCATGCATGTTTTTACTCAGATTGTACTTTGTAGTCTGTTTAAGTAAACCACTCAGAGAGTTTTTGCTACTGGATAGTTTAAAAAAAATTAATTAAACAAATAAATAAAGTGAAGGTACTTCTATTTCAGTCTAGCACATAAAAGACATAACAGAAGCTATACTTTTTATATGCAAACCTGTACAGTCTTTTTAATTCTATGTGAAGGTCCTGGGTATTCTGGAGAATACAGGTCTGTCAGGAATAATGAGTTGATTAGTGTTGATTTTCCCAATCCAGATTCACCTACCAAAAACAAAAACAAGCATTAATACAATTAGAATGATCGCATGACACTACTCATTAACCGGATATGCTTTCTGGATCATTTTATTTTAAAACGTAATATATGTTATTTTCCATTGTTCGTAACTATTTTTTACTTTGCAGGTTTAAAATCAAAGACAATATAATTCTTAATACAATGCCGGGGACTCAAGTTTTATTCAAATATTTAAGCATTCAACATCTTCAAATATTCTCCTCACTGTTCACAATTATCTGTCCTATCTGTATAAAGAGACATGGATTACAAATCTTTAAATGAACTTTTGAATTTACAATCCAGATTGTTCTAAAGCTGACTAGCTTTTTTGTTTGTTTGTTTGTTTTGGAACAAAAGTGCAACTATGGTTAGAAACTTCCTGATTTTATCACAGCTATGTGCATTATCAAAAGATTCATGTCTATCAGGATACCACTTTTGTATGTGAAGGTAACTGCTTAGTTCCAAGCTATAAACAGAAGGTTCAGATAGCACAAACCTGAAGTTCACCTCTTGTGAAAAATATGGTTTCATTAGGCTATGTTCTAGGAATCAAAGCCATACATTTGATCTCATTTGCTTGGGAATCCCAACTTGTTCCCTAAACACATCCATTCCATAATGGTGATAATAATTCATAAGTAAGGATATTCAAAAACTTTAGAATTTGAAGTCAATTCTACAACATTCCCAAATTTGTGCTCAAAACAGCTGTTTGAAAGGGGATGTTTCAAATTCAGAATGGTTTGATTTTAAATATTTTACATTACATATCAAGTAGGAAAGGGGATGCCTAGGTCTAGAGCAGGAATTATGTTTGGTGTACACCATTTAATTCAATGTTTAAAACAGAGTGTTTTACTAATAGTTAGCAGATTAAAGAGGAATTCATAATATCAACAGATACAGAACTTGTTTTACTGTTGCTATTGAAACATAGAATACTTGTTTGTAATTAAACTACAGAAGTACTGACAATTTCCTTATAGAGAACAATATATAGGTTTCAAATCAGTAATTAATCAGTAAGATATGATTCAAGTTTATTTGAGGGCTAGCTGAATGTCCAGAAGTATTACTTGCCCATTAAATTCATTGTAAAACACATCTAACTATATTAATAAGAATTCTGGCAAAAAGCATAATAAAATGACTTTTGAAAAAAAAAAGCTCTGCAAACCACATTAATGATTGAAAGCATAAAGGTAAAAGTAATCCCACTATGACCCTAATGCAGCAAAATATGAGTCAGGAAAAATAAAAACACTTTCATTTAAAATTATGTAGAGTAATCCATTTCTAACCAATCAGAAGATTTTCTATAATGAAGTACAGCACAGTTAATATTCTGTCACATTAAGCTGGAATGCATAGGAGTATTTGCCGTATATCAGTGGAAATTGACAGGAAACTTTTTTTCACTGTGCTTTATTTACATACATAATAATATAGGTGTAATACTCCTATATGGGAAGGACACTTTTAGTCTGCAGAAGTTATTACAAACAGGCTATTTTATTCAACAGAATACAACCATATTGTCTGTTTAGAAACTACTGTTGCTTCAATAAGCTACTTCAAGTATGGAAATCATATTCCACCTGAGTGAATGGAGAAGAGGCACAACAGGGTAAGGTATCAATCCCAGTGGTCTTAGATCAATGGGAGGTTCTGAATTCCATCCACTACAGGCAAGAAACCCAACACCTGTCTCTAGAGCTCAGGTAAACAGGCGCAGGGAGAGTAGGGAAAAGTGGTGTTTCACATACTGCTGAAGTACAGATCCAAGTCTTCCATGCCACTGGGCTGGACTCTTGGTGCAACTGGGATTTATAGTTACATATTTGGAAGGCCACTCTAATACACATTTGACTGTTTTCCTCATCAGACTCATCATAATATTACACAATAACAGTATAAAGAATTTTAGACATTAGAAATATAGGAACAAAAATAAAATCTCATTAATAAATTATTATTCAAAACTTTACATATGTAAAATTTAAGAACTGACCTGAAAGTCTTGGCTGTTATATTGAAATCAGAGAATAAAAGACAAACAGCAAAATATTGTAACTGTTCAGTGGGAATATATACGAGAGGTATTTTTGGCACATTCGAGGGATGGAGAGGAAAAAAAATGTACTAGGTAATATTTCTAAAACTGAGTTTTCCTCACTAAAAATGCAACATGGCTCTTAACTGTAATTTTAACACATTTCTGCACTAAACGGTAAGGAAGACAAGATATTCTAATCATACCATAAGTGTGTCAGATGGAAAGGCAGGTCAAGATATAGACTCCCAAAATAAAACATGCTACTACAAAAAAGAAATTTTGTATGATTTCAGTTTGGAAGCACTGTCTTCTCTATAAATTTAGGATTAGCTAAAAACTGCCAAAATATTAAACACTTAGTTATCAAAAGAAAAAATAGGATGAGTGAATATGTAACATCTGTCCATATAACAGATTACAAAAAAGACTACCAGTGAATATTTAATTTGCTTTACTAGTCTTATCTAAATAAAAATATAATAGTTGATTGCAGCCTATTTTTAAAGTAGAATAAGCTTCTGAAAGAACAGAGATTCCAATTACGAACTTATTTATAAAAAATTATATCCTGCATTTCTATTATTTTTAACTTATCAAATAAGTGAATGCTTCCACAGATTCAAACTTCTTTACTCAGCTTCATATGCTGACAGATTCCTGGAACTGATGTACTGCATACATTTATAAATGCGTCCATTTCTGTAACATGCTCTAAAACTAGAAGGGACATTTTCCAATCAAGAGCACTTTCCCAAAATAATCTGTTAGGGGCTGCATCCAGGTTAGGAAAAACAGAGCCAGAAATGAAAGGGACCACTCCTCTCTTATTTGTCATTCTTCCTCTCTCTCCTTGTTCAAAACCCAGCAGGCCATTAAACCAAAAAAGGGTCATATTACTTTTGATATCTGGGAAGATCAATTTACTACAGTTGTACGAAAGTTGCCCAGAAATGGAGAGTGTTTGCACATGCTACAGAGCATGGAGCAATCTGAAACAGGACTAGATTTTAAATTTAAGATTCAGAACTAAACTTGTGTAGGTTTATAGTATATAAGAACTGCAATTATCTAACAGTAGAAATATTTTTATTTAAATACCAATCATTGGCAAGTAATATTTAAAATACATGTTTATCATAGAAGCAACTCAATTATTCTATGAGAGGAAAAATTCAGGTTCTTCTATTTCAGAATATTTCCCTGAAAAAAAAATTGAAAAATATTTAGGGAAAAATTCATAAACCATTCCCCTTTCAAAGTGTTTTCTGGGTTTTCCCAAGCTGACAATATAAGAGACATAAACTTGTATCATCTTAGATTAACAACCTGTAGTCATTTACAAAGCTACAATTACCTGGCAAATACCTACGTATTTAATTTCTTAATGTAGTTAGGAATTAGCTGATTAACTGTAGCGAATCCGTCCATTTTAATGGAGTAACTTTATGAAAATTAGAGGGTGTTTTTCTGTCAAAACAACTGATCTGCAAGAAAATTAAATTCCAAGATTCGCACAAAGATTACTGGAGAAAGGAATTCTAAAAGCACAAACTGTTAATGCTTTAAGATT
Organism: Candoia aspera; assembly: GCF_035149785.1. Taxonomy (NCBI): domain Eukaryota; kingdom Metazoa; phylum Chordata; class Lepidosauria; order Squamata; family Candoiidae; genus Candoia; species Candoia aspera. The sequence goes on from NC_086156.1 coordinate 47,542,465, forward strand.
TTATTTGGGCATGTTCCTTTAATTATCTGCCCTAATTATTTGATCAAAGGAATGCTAAGTGGAAATACAAGAACTTCAGGTAAGGCTAAAATATCCTAGCCTGCACCTGTTTTGTTATACTTAGAAAAGCTATGCCTTTTATTTCAGTACAATGCTAGTGCATGCTATGGCCCTCAGAGAAAACCTATTTCAATACAGTGGAAAATGGTTAAAGGCTACATTTGGAATCATATGCCAATATCTACAGTGGTAAAATATAATCAATAAACCACAAATAAACTTCTCAAAGTCAATGATGTAAGGAATTTTCCTAGCTGGCTCATGACTTTTTCTGCATAAACTGAAACTGAAATTGTCATTGGGTTCCAAAGTAAAATAAGGCAGGCTTGGCTAGAAGAAAATCCCATTAGGGCAGTACTTCTATTAAACTAAGTTACAAAATCATGTGTAAAATGTTGAGTTTTCAAGAACTCATCTGGAAAGATGACAATCCAAATGAAAAAGAAGGCAGGGAGGAAAAAAGTGGCTGTTGTTTAAATTATGAATATACATTTGGTTACAGTCTTAGAACTGAGGAGTTGAAAGTCCTGGATGAAACTAAAATCATATTAGTTCCTCATAAGTACTACTTTGAATGCATGCAGGCCACCCCCAAATTAAATGTACTAACAAGAAATGTCAGCTTTATTTAAAGCCAGCTTGTTTGTGGAGAAAACAATCATAGCACCAAAGAGTTGGAAAGACACTTAGAAGTCATCTAGTCTTTCTCAGTGCCAGCTGGCTTTGAACAAAGCTGATAATTCCTATGTATCTCTGGCAGATGACCAGCCAGCCTGTCTGAAGACCTTCACCAGGGGAAAACTCACCACTTGAAATGGCAATTTGTTCCACTTATTGACAGCTCATACAGTTATCCATCCATCCATCCGTCCATCCATCCTGTATTTACACCTGTAAATGTTAGGTCTAGGTCTATTTTTATATCTATCGATCTATCTATCTAGGAAACTGGCAGCTGTAGAGGCATAATACCTTACTGGTACCACTTTTTAAAAAAACTTAAATCATTATAAAAATAAATAACTTAAAGTTTTAAAAAGCAGCTGAATTGCCAGTGAGAAGTGTGAAGAATACCAAACTGTATCTGCAATAGTGTTCTGTTTTCTAAATAAGAAAACTACCACCCTTCTTAGAAGTTGTGCAATTGTATTGCCAGTGATTAGTACTATGATGGAAAACTAAAAGGAAATCCTAAGGCTGTATCTTAGGCTGAGAAGTAAAAAACACATCCAAGAAGAAGGCAATGTTGCCTAAGAAAACTGTGTTCATGAGGTCACCAAAAGCCCAATAACTACCTTATGAGAACATTACTGGAAGTTGTATTGTTCTCCTTTATGTTACTCCTTTTAATGCATATTGAGGTGACAAATAGATTCAGAGATATGAAATTCAAAACTTTCTGAACTGTTTTACAGTGTATTAGCCAACCAGACTAAAGAAGGTGGCCATAGACTGGCATGATGTTATGCTAGTTTGGGGTGAAGCAAGACTAGTCAATCAAATTAGCAGCTAAAGATAAGAATCTTCAATAATTTTAGAAAAATATTGATATAACGTTCTGCCTTGTCCAAACCTAAATGCACCCATATTCTTCCAATGGTTTGATCACACACAAAAAAGTATTTTTAACATAACTTTTATCGAGCTTTTATATAAGGGAGCATGTTTCCATCTACTTGAACATCTTGAGCACTTAGAAAATTTAGTAAGATTACTAAACTCACATCTGAGGATATGGAGTTTTCACTGAGTCATTTGTAATTTAAAATGCTGGCAGGAAACATCAAATAGGGAATAAATCAAGGATTTATAACCCTGCGTCTTTAATTAAAATTAGCTTTCTTATTCTACAGTTCATTAAGGAAGGTTTCTTTTATAATTTCAAACATCCTCCCATGTTCAATATTGTGGTAAGAAAAAGAAAGGAAAAAAAACTCTGAGCCCCAGTGTCCATATATCAAATAAATCATGATCCAGGAAGTCATGTTTTATATTGGTGACATATCATTAATTTTTAAATTCAATTTACTTCCCTCTACCTAGATGGCACTCAAGGTAACTCATGTGCAATAACTGTATACCTAAGCAATGCAATTTTCTGCAACAGATGTGGTGATAACCAATTCATATTGTTTTAAAAAATAATTAAACAGAAACTACTACTCTTGCTGTTTGCTAATTTCAGAATCATGGATGAATACCATGTTGCTTGCAACACTAGAGAAGGGAATTCCGAAACATACATGGCTGATTATTGTGTGACAGAGTGTGCTAGACTAAATTGACACTGGTCTTATCCAGCAATACTCTGTGTGTTCTTACAAGTTTTGCATTGAAAATGTCAGAATTCTAAACACAATATAATTCCACTATGCAGTAAACTCAAAAGTAGAGGTGGAGAAACACAATGGAATCCCACAGTAGAATTCCTGGCATTAAGGACTTAATTCAAGACATGTATTATTTATCCATTTTTGAAAAGGCATTCTTTTTCACTAAAAAAAGAAAAAGAAAAAGAAAAAGACTGTATGTTTCCTTTTGGAACAGATTCCAGGTTATTTTACAAGAATAGAGGGTTTTTTCCCTAATTTAAAATGTTCATATATTGTTTAATACCTGATATACATGTGACATGCCTAGATATTTCATGATTTTTCCTTTTTTGGTTTTGCTTATTATGTTTTTCTGTTTTTGATTTTGGTTTAGTTTATTGCAGCTTTAGTCCTTTTTCTGTCTATTTATTTAAATAACTTGTAATAAAATAAAGCAGTTACCTTACCCCAGAATTCAAAGATAGTTGACTCAGAAGTATATTATATTGGACTTCCAGGGGAGGTATGGTGAATTAAAGTTGGCTCTACAAAAGCAGATCCAACAACTGTGGCAAAGACCAAGGAACTGGTGAGTAGATTGGTTCCTTGGAACCTCTCCGGATAAGGAGAGGATGGGAGATAGCCCACAAGTGCTCCAGACAGCTGCTCCTTGCAAGGAGGCAACAGGACAGCAGCTTTCTGCAGATCTGAGCACCGGAAGACGACAGGATTAGCAAGACTTTTAAAGGACACTAAGTTCGCAAACCTCATTTTCTAATAATTTCTGGAAATTGTTCATGAACTACTTCTAAGTGATTTATGCTTCAAAACGACAAGTTTGAAAATGCTGGATGAGTCTGCCTTCAATCCTGAATGAAATAAAAATTTAATCATAAGCTTAAGAATTTAAAGAATCTGAAATAAACAAAAAGCTAAATAAGATTTTGATCTTAGAAAGTTATAAATGGACTAAGAGTCCAGATAAAATTGGAATATTGAAACTTTTACAGTAAGATTTTGGAATTAAAGTACAAACAGCTTCTCATGGGAAATAGATCGTATTTTGTTTTTTACAAGACATAACAAAGATAAGCAATTTCATGATTTTAAAAGCTGGACACTAGAGGGGACTAAAGATTTTACGTAGAAAGATATTCAGGCCTGTAAAATAATGCAAAATGTTATAACTAAAAATATTGAAGGAGACTTTTGAAGAATGGAATCAGGAAATAGTATCCATGATTATCAACAATGTCAGTAATGATGTCTGCTTCTATGGATAGATTATGTCCAAAAGATGTTATTGAAGAAATGAGATATGTAGAACAAATTTCATCTGACAAGATAGAGATGGTATCGAAAGTGGGTTTACAACTGACAGGCCAAAAGCATGCTTCACTGGATCTACAAAAGAAGCTGGCTGAGGTTTTAAAACTTAAAAAGGAAACCCAAATGACAAACCAAGAGAGTGACCTGGATAATTTTTTTCTATTGGATTTACAAAAGGCTTGTTAAAGCCTTGAAGAACTCTGTGTGATGGGACTAAGAAGAAATGAAGAGAAATCAAATCCTACGACAATATTTGAGTGAACTATAAGGGAGATGAGGTGCTCTCACTTCTCCTCCCTTATTGAGTCAGCAGGCTTTCATACAATTGACTTGTTTAGGACTACAAACTTTAGGGAGGAGTCAGCATCATGATCTCCTGACTAGCTCCTGCGGACCAATTTGCACAGCATTTTGCTGACACTGTCACTGAGAATTACCAAGGTCTTGAATTCTCAGGAGTATAGTCTTTAGTAGTGACTATGGCACCATCCTGCTTATTATCTGGGAATCCTTTTGGTCTATGAACTCCAAGGAAGTAGACGGAGTGTTGTCTAGACTGTCCACTGCCACCAGTAGGTTGCATACCTGCTTATCCTGGCTTTTGAGAGGAATAGGCAGAGGTGTGGATGCAGCTCTGGAGGCAGGATATTGTCAATGCCTTACCACAGGAAGGGGAGCTGCCTGCAATCTTGGAGGAGGGTGTGGTGCACCCCCTTCTGAACAGGCTATATCTGGATCCAGTGGTCTTAAGCAACTACTGGCTGGTCTCCAACCTTCCCTTTTGGGGAAAGGTTATTGAGATGATGGTAGAGAACCAACTACATAGCACCCCCAGAAAAAAAATTATCTGGATCCTGTTCAGTCAGAATTCAGGCCCAGATATGGGACTAAGATGGAACTGGTCACTCTCCTGGATGACCTTTGTCAAGATCTGGATGTAGGTAGAACACTTCCCTTGGTCCTTTTGGACAGTAGCTTTCAGTATTTTTCATCATGGAATCATGCAAGAACCACCTGCAGGAGATTAGATGTTGTGTTACTAGTGATACCATTCCTTTCTCAGTGGGTGAGTTCAGTCTGTAGTGGTGGGGATGAGAAGTCAGCCCAGTGGCTCCTGCTTTACAAGATGCCCAGGTCTTGCTCCTCTCTCTCCTGCTTTTTGACATCTAAATGAAACCATTGGAAGAGGTCATCCAATAATTTGGGGTATGGCATCATCAGTAAACTGGTGATATCCAGCTTTTACATCACCAGCCCAGGCTGTAGGAGGGATGCTGATCTTATCTCAGTGCTTGGAGATTGTAAGAATCTGAATGAGAGAGAATGAAGTTAAACCCAAGCAAGACAGAGTTGCTGTTTGTTCACTGCAGTTCTCAGTGAACACCATTGTTATCTCTGGAGAGGCTTGCATTTCTGGTGAAGAAGTAGGTTCATGATTTGGGTGTCTTTCTGGACTTATGGTTTCTGGAAGCCATTACTAGAAGAGCCTTTGTTCAGCTTTGTCTAGTGTGCCAACTGCAGCCTTAGCTGCTGCAGGAAGCTACACCATCATTACTGCTCAGACTATTGCAATGCACTCTACATGGGACTGCTAGAACTACTCCAGAATGCTGCAGCCTGCATGTTAATTAGTACTCAATATAACACTAATACTGCAGGCCCTACATTAACACTAATACTGCAGGCCCTACATTTTTACCTATAAAGCCCTTTATGACTTGCATAACTGCTTGCTCCAACATGTATTGGCCTGACCTACTAGATCGTCTAAGGTGAAGTTCCTGGTGGTCCTGCATTTCCAAGAAGGAAAAGGAGCTGAAGCCTGGAGGCACTGGTTTTCAGCGGGAGCACTGGTGCTTTGAAATAGTTTCCCAAAGAAGATCAGACTAGCCCTTTCCTTGATGATTTTTAAATGGATATTAAAAATTAAGCTCCTTGAAGAATGTATTGGTGAATGTTTCAGTCGAGTTCATGATTGCACCATCTTCAATTTATTTTTGTTTATTTACTTAGCTTTTCCTGCCTCTTTGTCCTTGTGATATTGTTGTGGACGATTTACTGGATTATGATTTTATAATGTAGATTTTTAAAAAATGTATGCTGGATTGTACCATTTATGATTTAATTAATTGTTCATATCTTGGAAGCAATCAAAAACCTTTTGATTGCAGTGGGATACATATCTGTTTATATCTGTATGCAGTGTATCTGCATACCTGTATTTGCATATCTGTATGCAGTGGGATACATACTGTATCTATATGCAGAGAGATAGCATCCCTACCAAGTGGGTCCTGCTCCTTGTACTTTCCTGATAAACTTTATCTGGTAAAAGTACTTACAAGACATCAGATTTAAAATTAGGCATAAATGGAGATATAGGTTTAAGTTAAACATTACAAAAATCCACTTTTATGAAATAAACCAAATTTCACTGAGTTCACACAAACTAAGCCACAACACATGTGAAAAATTCACATCATGCTACAAACCAACCAACCATATCATGACTTAGGACATTATGTGACCTCCCACAGTGTATGGGGACTTTAAGACACTAAATCTCAAATCATATTAGAACTGTAAGAGCCCAAACCAGCTCAGGACCAAAAAAAGGAAGAGGAAACTTTGAAAATAATACTGAGTGCCCAGTAAATTTATTCTTGAATTGGAACTTGGCAGTAGTACATAGCAATACATACACCTTTGTTAATGGAGAGCAAATTTATTTATTTATTTGATTTATTTATCAAATTTGTCACTGCCCATCTCCTCCCACCGGAGGGACTCTGGGCGGTTTACAACAAAATACAACAAAATTACCAGGAACCCCAATTTAAAAAAAACATAAATATAAGTATACTACTCATGACCAGATTTATCTTTTCTTCTGTCTTTTTAAAAAAAAAAATCTTAATTCTTAAGAATTTCTGAAGCAAGGAAATGATGTCATTTTATCAGAAAAGTTAAAAACAAAAGATCTCCCTTTGGATCAATGAAATTGAAAGCTGCAATGTACACAGAATAACATAGGAGTATGAAAATGCTGAACTCTGTAATAAAACAAAAAGCAATATTAATAAGAACGCTCAAGAATTAAAGCAGGCCCTAATTTTAAACTGAACAAACATAAGTGGCAGTTCCCAGACTAATACAAAAATCAGAATGAAATATCCTTCTAAAATTACACTATTCCAAACTGGAAGACAGCTCAGATTAAAATGTGCCAAAAAACTTTAGAAAATGCACATTTTAGAATAAAGCAAAATAAAAATCTGTATGAATTTTCATGTAGATGCCTTTGCAGTGATCAGAAGAAGCAGAGTTGAAATCTTGTATTAAAGAACATAGGCAAAACTGACATAGACAAAAGTTATGCATTACAGCGTATAATGTCTGTCTCACCCTTTATACACATATTCTTCTTTTACAGTTAACAACTGATGTAGTATAAATTATTCCCTAAGTTTATTTCATACAATGGCATAATAGAGCTCTTACTATGCAAATTTATATACATTCTATTCCTTTAAATCCTATTTTCATCCCTACCAAATGCCAACCCTCGTTTACTTGAATTCATTTGTAATTTGGAATACTAATGACAAACAACTCTTGCATAACTCCTGCATAGCACATACTGTTACATAACTACACCACCCATCTTTCAGGGTACATTTTAAATGTCAGAAAGCATAGCTAGGTAATCAAGCTGCCATCACCAACTGAATGTCTTTTGTTACTTGCTAAGTAAAACAGGGGTGATAACTTCTATTGCCTGAAATATGGACTGTTTTTATATATTTCATGCCATACTAATTTTATTATTTACCGTTCTGCATCACTGCAATGACCATCAATGCAGTTTTTTAAATTTAGAAACTAATTCGAAGGACTAAAAAACTGTAACTTACCTACTACCATAAGTGTGAATTCAAACCCTCTCTTGACAGATTTTCTATAAACTTGATTGGGGAGATTTGCAAACCCCACATATCCTTCAAGATTCTTCTGTTGCTAAGATAAAAACATGTGAAGTTAGGATATTTATGTTTTAGTATAATTAAGTTCTGCTATTTATATTATTATTTTTTAAGATCCATACTCTGTAACTATGAAAAAGGCTACTGTTTTCTTAGTACCTCATCTTCCAACCACCTAAATTTGCCTCTTGCAAAAACTTTCAGTCTGCCTCATTATTTTTTAAGTTTTGGATATTCAGTGTTAGGGCATATTCTGTTCTTGATAAGTGAGTGCTATCTGATCCCAAATGCAGTACAGCATTGGCTTGGAATATTGTTCCTAATAAAAAGCCTAAGTTCAGATAGCACATGTGCTATCATCTGGAACAGGAACAGGTTGCAACCTTCTGTTAGTCTTCCTGAAGAATTCTAGGATTGGAAAGTACTATCACTTCTCATTAGTGGTATTATGAACCAATAAGTGTTTTTCAATAATCCCACTACCTTCTACATATTTATTAATTTTATTAAAGATATGTATACTTCCCCCCTCCATTTTCTTAGAGACAGATATGCTATCTGAGTGCAAGAAAAATGCCATATTCCTTTTGAAGAAACAGCTACCTTCAGAAAATACATTTGCATGCCTTACAAGAGTTTCATAGAAAAAAACAGTTTCCAAGAAATGCCAAGAATACTTACAGCTACTTTGTAAACAACATATTTCCATCATTTCACATGTCCATAAGCAGGCAAGACACAGCCAAAAGTGACAAAAAGCAAGGAATTCCAGTAGTTTGGTTACACCAGCCAGGTTCAGGTTTCATCAAAAAAGAAAGGGGAAAAAAAAAAGAGTTACTTCCATTTGTACAATGAAGGGGTGTGTATGTGTGTAGTTTTTCTGCTTAAAGCAATACACTACTTAGAACCCTACAACAGAAAAAAATATTTAAATATGGTGCTGGTACCAAAAAGACATCAAAATATAATCAAAGGCACATAATAATAAAAACATTCCATAGAAGTTAAATGGCTTGAAACCCAGATAAAGATATCCCAAGGAGTCACTTTTCTACTGCTTTGAGTGCCCATCTTTCACTTTTATTCTACAGGAGAAGGGAAGATATAACTGCTAAAAGCTTTTTTAAAAAGACATTTAAAACTTTACCAATGCTTACTCATATCCCCAAAAGATTAAAACACCAACTAAAAAAACCAAAGTCAGTAAATCTTTGTCACCACAGAACATAGAGCTAAACTACATATTAAAACTTAGCAAATGGCTGCTTTTCTGATTTTTTTGTTAGAGTAATATGTATAAGCATCAGCCTTAATTTTCCTTCTCACAATCACATCACAGATCCTACCCCCTTTAGGAGAGTTTTAAAAGGTACCATAAAAAAAAAAAAAGAAATATATGAGGTTTGCAAAACATGGGGCTAAGGAGAAGCTTTAAACCTGTATGTACTGGTATGCAGTATCATTCTCAGTCAAGTCCTCTGTGTTTACATTATTGTAAACAAAAATTGGAAGAGCAGCTGCATACTAGATTGTAAATAGGGATGCTCTTAATTTTGATCAGAAGGCAATTTAGGGAACAATGGTAGGAAAGAACGAATCTCAATAAAAGTAAAGCATACAAAAACTTGGCTAAAGATGGGGGACAGTGAGGACAAAGGAGTAGAATTAAAGTATCTTATATCAATCATCTGTCTGATCAATCATCTTTAACCAAACTTACTACATTGAATTCAGTCAGCTGGGTTTTCACATCACACTAAGGCTTTGTTTAATCAGTCTGTAAAACATAACTACATCTCAACTTTTTGCTTAGGTTCTTAACACTCACAATATTTTAAAAAGGCTCTATAAACTTGAAGATGCAATTAATACTCTGAAACCTGTAATTAATTACAGTAAAATTTCAACAATGCGAGATTAAGTATCTAAATGTATAGCTCCAATAATGAAGAGCATTGTTAAAGCTGCTATAACAGACTTAGTGCTTAAATATTTCAGGTGTCTACATAAAAACTGTTACTGTAAAAGCACATATATTAGAAACAGATACCTCAAACTAGAATGCCACCTCATTGCTATGTCTCATCACAAAATAAGTAATAGAAATGCAGGCAGCATCTTCCACAAATGAAGAATATATGGAAACAAATAAGAGTAGGGCTGGCTGGAGTAGTCACTTCAGCTAATATACATGCAGCTCTGTTATATAACTATGAGCACCAACATATTCTAACATGGTGGTGTTCAATATTTTATCTTACATCTCATAAGCACTCTGTCAAAGAATTGGGGCCACTATGACAGAAACCTGAAAAGATCATTTATAAATTCACAGATATTGAGACTAATCCAGTGCAGACACAGCTTGAACACCAGCTTTATTTTTCCCTCTCAGTTTGGATGATCAAGAATTCTTGGAAATTTGAAACTTGCAATAATTTTGTAAACCTTCAATTGATCTTTAAAAAAATGTACCGATTCAACTATTTTTTTCTTTCACAGTCAAAACAGCTATATTTACTTTTTATTTCAGTAGCTAATGATGGAATTCTAATAGGCACTCACAATATGCTCCAACAACAAAAAAATATAAAAGCCAGAATAACTACACATCAAATATGAAAAATAAAAAAGTGTATTTATATCTATATCAATCAAAGCTAAGATGTCACTGTTACTAGTGCACAGGCAACTGAAGGAGAACCTTGATCCTGTGCTATACTCATCTATGAGTAGCAAGCTGACCTTTCCAGAAGCTATGGCCATGAAGAAGGTGAAGGTGTCCTTGGTTCTCAGTTTCTGAAAAAGGAAGTATTTGGTGGTGGAATCAAAAAGTGAGTTTGGACAAAGGGCCTTTTGCTCTTGGCTTGCATGTGGGCTTGAACTGGTCCTCAATATTGTTGGCTTCACAGCTGGACAGAAACACTAAACTAGAGCCTAGTGGCTCTAAAAATACTGAAAGGAAAGAAGCAGGAAAGGTGATATGTGGCTGCCTACTAAAATACCCACAGTCAGAATGGTAGGTAACACATGCAACTCCATATAGTCAGCATGATAGTTGTGGAATGGCATCTTTGTCTTTCACTACCATGACTATTCCCTGTGACCAGCTGTGTTCCAATCAGCATGCAAGTCCTCATGGTCTCATACTTAAGTACATCTGTATGAGCAGGATAGTAATTAGGAAAGCATTTTAAGAACCTGTGCCTCTCCTGTAATCTCTTCAGATCTAGTGAAATCTAAACTCTCATCCCTTTATTTTGCTGCTGTTGTCAAGTATGTCTGCATTCCATCTAATCTGCATCGGCATACTACCAATGGTAGAACTACCACCAGCTGAGAAACTTAGTTAAATCAAGCATACTATTGTACAAATATTCAAAGCCATGGAAAGCTAAGAGTCTAAGTAATTATTCCGCAGAGTCGTATCATGTCAGTACAAACGGTTAAAACTGAAACTCAGTCCTTTTATCCTGAGATAGTTGTTTGTATACAAGCCTTTTCACACAAACAAGTATTTGACTTCTACCAAAATATCCTGAACTTCCAAAGATGTATGATTTTTTTTGGAATCCACCTTCTAGATATTGCTTAACAAAAGTACCTACTAATTAACTGAATTAATTATTATGAAATACTTATAATTAATCCAAATTTTAGGTTGGCCAGAATTTATAGACTTGTTAAATTTACCTTTTTTAGCATTTATTACATGAGGTATTTGTTCTTGCTCTGATAAAGTGAGCTGCATTTGACGAAGGGAGCATCTGATAAGGGTGAAGGAGGCACCTGATGAAGTGAGCTGCAGCTCATGAAAGCTTATGCCTCTTAATAAAATTTGTTAGTCAGAAAAGGTGCTATCAGACTCCATGACTGTTTGCCACCACAGACTAACACAACTCTATAATTGTTCTTGTTCACTATTGTACCAAACAACTCTAGGATGACCACTAGAGCTAAACATACCCCCACCCTCTAAGATGAAGATATTCTGAGATCTCTCCATATCATACAAATATTAAGCAAGTCCATTTACTTGTAAAATTAATACCCTAAATTTGTCAAAAACATGCTGATAATTACTCTTTTTCCTTTTGACTAGGATGCAAATTCATTAATATTAGTAATTTGTAGTCTAAGAAAACAGCAGTACTTTTTCTTCAAATAATCTGTAGAATCAGAAAACTGATCTGTATAAGATATGCAAAGATCACAAAAATAATTTCCATCATAAGATGCCGCATCTACTCAGTTTATATTAAATTTACCCAGCTGACCACTGTGAAGTTGCCACACTTACTATTAAAGTTGGAAATGTACTGTATAAAAGATCTCCCTTCAAATGTTAGCACCAATTCAAAATGAAGACTCAGTGTTCTATAAATAGCAACATGGAAAAAACTAAAAATATGGTATCTTAAATCTTTTTTAAAACAACCTAAATTAAGACATTTTAGACATATAATAAATATAAGATTTCTTACCATGAAAACATTAATACTAAAAAAATATAAAACATGCTGGTAATAACTAAAGCTTTAGAATATATTTCAAAAGAATGGACATCAGATTTTCTTTGTTGGAGGTGTAAAAAAAATGTGAGCGTTCACTCACCCATACAATATGGTCATGGGATCATTTGATATCTTTTTGAGATAGTGTATTAATATATGTAAATAGATTTATGGGAAAATCTTTAAATGTTAAAGATGTTATTGTTTTGAACTATATACTAAAGCTTTGAAAACTGTTTATCAGGAATTATGGTTGTACTGAGCATGGGGATGGCTAAAAGAAGCATTTTGAGAAATTGGAAATGTGGTATTATTCCAGTGTTAAGGAATTGTTGTTGGAAATGTATCATCTATCTGTTTCAGAAAAAGTAGTATTATAATTATTTATATATAATATATACATATACATACATACATATATATAATTAAGGTTCAAGGATACAAGGTTCTCAAGATCTAAAAGCTCCTTGAAGAATCACTACCAACTTGATTGGACTTCTTGCAAGAACAATGTACATCTCCTTGCTGGGCAGATAGAAAAAAAAACCTAATAAAAAGGCATAATTCCTTGCCTGTTAGCTTTAGTGCACTCACTGCTGGCACATGGTCTATAAAACAACTTGCAGACCTTGAGAGAAGACTCCTCATCTGACCAAAAAACAGCTGCTTGAGAATTAGATTCAAATGTAGAAACTGGCATCAAGTATATAACTTGTGTAACTAAAATCAAATGTATAAATCATGTAAATATGACCACAGTATTTAGGAAGAAATATAACAATAATATATCATGCAAATTCAACTACAAGTATGTCCAACTATATTTCAATACAGTACAACTTATTCTAGATGTAGTGAGCCTAAAATATTATTCTGATTTATATAATATCCTAACAGGGAAAAAAACCCAAACAAAATAAACCGTGCACTTTTATTCAAGGATAAAATTCTCTACATTGCCCAACTTTAAGAAACTAAATACTTTTATTAATCCCATTAAAGATTAATGATTTCAAGCATTATTTGCGTAATAAGAGTGTTAATTTATAATATTTTAACTATACATCTAACATACCATTTTGGAACCAAACACATTTTGGTTTTTGTGAAGGATAAATTATATCCACACTAAATATCAAACACATGAACCCTTTTGAATTTTCAGTATTTCTGCATAACTATGAGCTAAAATGTGACCTGTTCTCCACACAAGTCCTAAAAATAGATAATGAAAACTGGGTTATCTATCTAGTTTTAAGACTTGTGTGGAGAACAGATCATGTTTTAGGTAATATTTATGCAGAAATATTGAAAATTCAAAAGGGTTCACAAACTTTTAAGTACCACTGTAACTGAGTCACAACCTGTTAAAAATGCAATACAAAAATAACCCAAACCATTCTAACCACTAATGAAAGACCTGCTTAAAGCCTGCTTCCCCTCTTTACCAAAACAACACTCTTCTTCTATTGCCAATTAACCTGAAACTGCAGGACAAAGATTATACTCTGGCCTCTGCCACAGCAAGACAACCAAGGGGTGTAATGTTGGGAAGGGATGGTTGTTTACACATTTTAATTTGTTTCATTACAACTGGTTGCAGATTATTTTGAAGTATCACAATCAGTCAAAACGCAGGTAAAAGTCCTATAAATGTATGTTCGTTTGAACCTTATCTTTCAATTTAATGAAGAAATTTATTTCACACAAAACCAAAACAATCCCTACGATGTTGAGATTGCCTTAGACCTTCCCTTAATCTTAATGCATCCTATTTGAAAAGTTTAAAATTCACTTTATTGAGTGAAATAAAGTTTGTTTAATGAAGGATGACCATATCCATGCCTTGGTAGTTCCCCATTTCTGAAGTAAGCAAATCAATATCTTGGTTTATTACACTGGATGCCCAATAAATTGCACTGATCTGTCTGAAAGAGACTTTTCACTGAAACTTTAGAAAGTGGTGCTCATTCACCTGACTTTCCTGATGGAATAGAATACAGCAATACCAGGAGCCATTATTTTTTCACTTAAAAATTCATTATATGCAGCAGCATGCTTGCCAATCTGCCTTTAAAACAAAAAGTTAAAGGAGCAGTATAATATAGGACAATCTAGCCAGCAACACCATTAGACATCCTGAGTTCAACACCCCACCCCCCCAATAATTTCTGATAAGGAGTCGGGGAGAACATTTTTATGTGCTTTTTCCATAACCTTTCTCTAACATGGATAAAAAGTATTTCTACTACTTGCTACCAATTAGTTGGTACAGAACTAGCCAGATATTTGCAGACTATACATGTAGTTCTGATTGAACTACAATATGTAAGAGTTGGGTTCAAAAATACAGCCTAGTCACACTTTTATGCTTTTCTCACACAAACAGTTACACAAACCAGAATAGATGGTTTAATAGAGCCACCTGCAATTCAGGAGCACAACATGGAAGATGCATTGGAAACATTATACTGGACAGGTATGTGGCTAAACATTAGACAGCACAGTGAGGCAGCTGCTACATGCTTGATACTAATTGAAGGGTCAAGAACACAACTGCTGGATGGGCTAATGCAATTCTGAGCGGCATTGGAAACATTGCATCAAAGGCAAATGAAGTTCTTATTCCCCTCTACTTTGCACTGGTGAGACTACATTGGAAGCTCTGGGCACATTTCCAGAAGTATATTGTCCTGACTAGATCCAGAGGACAGCTACAAAGATGATAAAGGGACTTGAGGACTTACACTGTGAGGTTGGCTGAAGGAACTTGGGATGTTTAGTCTGGAGAGAAAAAAACCTGAGGGATTACATGATATCAGTGTTCAAGTCCATAAAAAGGTGCCACCGGGCAGATAGTTAGGAACTATTTTCCACTGCCACAGACACAAGGACCAGAAATAATGGGTTTAAGTTGTAGATAGCTAGATTTAATTTAAACATAAGATCCTGATGGTAAAATCTACACAACAGGCGAAGAGTTTACTACGGAGGTTATCAGAACTCCATCTCTGCATGCTTTTAAGAAGTTGGACAGCCACCTCTCAAGAATGGTTTAACTGATTTTCCTGCACACTGCAGAGGTCTAGACCAAATGATCCTTCTGACACCTTCCAATTCCTTTGGAAGAGCTTCCTGTCAGTCGTCAACACCCCCAGCTCCCCCAGGGACGAGTCCATCACCTCTAGAATATCATCCATCCACCTTGCCCTTGGTCGGCCCCTCTTCCTTTTGCCTTCCACTCTCCCTAGCATCAGCATCTTCTCCAGGGTATCCTGTCTTCTCAATACAGGAGTGTAACTTCATTTAAAACATGGAAACTCCATCAATCCTCTATTCAAAAACTACTCATCTATAAAGTTTCCATGTCTAGATTCATCTTCAGTATATTGGCCCTCATCCATGAGAGCAATGAATCCAAACACTGATTCAGAACATATACAGTACAGCCTCTCCTGATACAGATGTTACAGAAAAGTAAAGCTGAGTATCATGAACGTACTGATGACACTTTGCCCCAAAATTCCTAATAATTGTCCCCAAAGTCAAATAGCATTGGGAACAAAACAGTAATTAATGGCACACCACAGAAGGTCGGCAGTTCGAAACCACGCGGCGGGGTGAGCTCCCGTTGCTAGTCCCAGCTCCTGCTCACCTAGCAGTTCGAAAACATGCAAATGTGAGTAGCTCAATAGGTACCGCTTCGGCGGGAAGGTAACGGCGTTCCGTGTTGTCATGCTGGCCACATGACCCGGAAGTGTCTACGGACAACGCCGGCTCTAAGGCTTAGAAACGGAGATGAGCACTGCCCCCTAGAGTCGGACACGACTGGACTTTACGTCAAGGGAAACCTTTACCTTTACTATGCAGAAGTGCAGTCACACAATACTATTTTATCAAACCATTCTTGCAAGCAGCAATAGAACCACTGTTAACACTATCTCAAATTCACAGAGACAGTCCAAGAAAATACCGTGGATGATGGGAACACATGCTGTAAAGTGATCATGTAGGATCAATAGTCACACTCCTTCTATCTCTTTCCCATAGCAGGTCATTTTATCAGAATGACAAAAACAATTATGTCCTAAAACGAGGCCAAAACCCATACTGAAAACAGTCAAGATAATCGGTTTTCCACGAATAGCTACAGATGTAAAGACCTCTCAGGCAACTTGCTTCTTTATATTAACTACCTCTTAATGTACTTTGGTATTAACTATACAACAATATATTTACAATAACTGTCTGTCAAAAGTGGAACCCCATAAATATCAGGAAAATACCAAACCATTTTTCAGAATAGCAATTATATATGTTAGGTTTCCAAGACTACAAGCACAAGTGCATTTGTTAGGAAGCAATTCTGACTCAGTTTAGTATCTGATAGATAATAATGAGCTCTTATCCACCCAAAAGGCATCCATTCAAAAAAAAATTCACTATATTACTAAGGATATTTATATTTATTCAATCAAATGGGATGCTCCATAATGCATACAAGAATGAATGAAGCACCTCTTTTTCAAATCATCACATGTCTTTTGCAAGGTTTACATAGCTACTTGGAAAGCTGTTCCTAGCTGTCTCTGCTTCTTAAATCACTTTGCATCATTCAAATATTTTGCACATTCCTGAAAGTCTCCTTCAAGTGATGCTTAACACCTGGTAACTTCACGGACATATCCATGCAGTTTTCTTGGCAGCACTACCAAAGTGGCTTGTCGCTACCTTCTCTCAGGATATTGTTTCAACCTCACAGTTGACTCTACATGCCCTGATACTCTCCCATCCACATGCCCTCCCATACTCTCCAATCAGCAGCTACCAAAACCAGGTAAGACTGAACTCAAAAATTCGCACACAAAATCTCAGAAAGGTTCCCATACTCACAGATTCAAATAAAATATATTCTATAGCCACTTATATTAGAAAAACTATTCATACAGCTGTACATGAGAAAAGACACATAAAAGTATGATTCAGTTGCTATAGATGTGGACAAAGTGCTTGGATGTCAAGCCCCACATAGTTGATAAAATCAAGAATAAAGAACCACGTGGGTTTCAGAAAGTGAACCTGAATGCTAATCAAGTAAAAACATAACCTTGAAACCGTAAAAGCAAGTTTCCAAGCAGATTAACAACAAGCCAAGCCAAAGCAAAGCTT
Source organism: Candoia aspera (assembly GCF_035149785.1). Classification (NCBI taxonomy): domain Eukaryota; kingdom Metazoa; phylum Chordata; class Lepidosauria; order Squamata; family Candoiidae; genus Candoia; species Candoia aspera. The sequence continues at coordinate 47,559,832 of NC_086156.1, forward strand.
CCTTAAACATCTTATGGCCCCCACCTCTGGGCTGTACCTCTTCTTATACCCACTGAACTCCTCCCCTAACTGATTCCCATAATCTCTCACACTGGATGAGCTTGGGCCTCTACGTGTCCACTGGATCCTTCCCCCTCTTGGCTAGTTCTGTTAAAGGAATTCTATGCACTATTATTAAAACCTCCCCCTCCTAGAGTGTGATGCCATCTTTCCTGAAGGAAGTGATGGTGTGCTCCCGGTTTGAAAATAAAAATCCTTAGATCCCTCTGTTTTTAACAGTTGCAGACCAGGCTCTAATTTACCACTATTGACCTAGATGTTTGAGTGGGTGTTGGCTGAGAAACTCCAGATATTTCTGAATGATACTGATTACTTAGCTTCATCTCACTCCAAGACACAGCACAAGGACATTTTTGCCCCAATGGACAGACAATCTATTAAGAAATTGTGATGGGTGTGCGTCTCAGTTTATGCTCCTGAGTCTTCTGGAAGCTTCTGATACCATAAATCAGTGTTTTTCAAACTTGACAACTGGCTACGAACATGCTGGCTGGGAAATTCTGGGAGTTGAAGTCCATACATGTCAAAGTTGCCAAGCTCGAAAAACACTGCCATAAATCAATGTACCATTCTGGACCATCTGAGGGAGTTGAGGACTGGAGGCACAGTTTTGTCATGGCTCTGTTCTTACATTAATGGCATGTTCCTAATGCTAATATAGGACTATAATATACTGAACAGACTATAAAGCTAATAGTCTTTGAACTGAACTGCATAGTGCCACAGATTTTATCTCCCCCATACTTATAACTATATGAAGTTGCTGGTACTTTCATCAAAAATGTGGAGATGGATGCCTTCTTTATACACATGGACCCACATATTTTTCCTATCATATTCAGGTATATTGGCCTTCATGGTCAGCTCCTGACTGAAGCATACTGTGGTCTGGTTAAGGCATAACGAACTAAAATTGAATCCAGACAAGTCTGAGGGTTTGACTACTTGGGATAATTCTACACAAACAGAGCAATCTTTACCTGCCTATCCTAGTCTCTAAGCTGTCCTTGAATGCTCAGCTGAATCTGGTGGTGATGAATATTTTCTTGCATCTGTGTTTCATTTACCAACTTTGCCTTTTCCCCAACATGGCTGCTTTAGTTCATGATCAAAATGTTGACTATTTCCCAAATAGATTGGCATTCTGCAATTTATATGTGTACGCCTTTGAAAAAAAACCCAGACTATGATAGGTCCAAAATACAATGGCCAGGCTTCTGTCTGGTGTTCCCAGTTGAGAGCACATGATACCATCCTGGCTGAGACTGGCTTTCTATTGCCTTCCAGACCAAATTCAAATAACTTGTTTTAAAATACAAATCCTGTTACAGCTTGGATCCTTCTATCTAAAAGAAAGACTTCCTCCTTAAATCACTAAAGGAAAGGTCAGTTGATCTTCCATGGGTTTATTGTGAATGTTACATGGAAAGGCCAAAGACTTGGCTTAAAACAACTAGGGCCAGGGCCTTTTCAGTGATGAAATCTTGTGGAACTCCTTCCCCTTTGAATGGGGTGACCTTGGCCTTAATGGAAAAAATTTAAAACTTATTTGTACAAGCATGCCTTCCATTATTAATTTTTAGCATTTTTATGACTTTCTATGATAGCTAGTTTGGATTTTATAACTACAATTTTATTGTTAGTATCCTTTAATTTGATTATTAATTTTTAAAAAAATTTACACTGTTTCAGTTACTTATTTCAAGAAGGAATTTTGCAAGGGTTGAACTACAGATTATTAATTTGGTATTTTGCAGAAATATTCAATTCAATATTAGTCTAAGAATTGGTTTTAAAAAGTTCCTAAAATAGAATTCATATAGTTAAGAAAAAAAAATGTGTTTGCAAAATGGAACAGTTGAAGCCATGATGCCAGAGCCATGGAAGAAACAATGTGGATCCTAACAAAGCTAAATGTTCCTGTTTTACTGAGGGCCAAATGTTTTTCATGCTGATTAACATATTATTTTAGCTACAATAACATCCACCATCTTGAATATACTTTCTGTATCATTACGTTTTCAGAGACCACAAGCATAGTACACAACAACTTTAGACAAACTGAGCTAATGTGTTTTATGCAAAGATTGAAGAGGATGTGGTATTCACTCTACATTTTAGAGACCTACTACAAAGTTCCATTTTTCTTCAAAATGATTTCAGTCTTCTGTGTTCATTGACAAAGGCTTTCTGCAAGACACAGATATCTTAAGTAACAGGGCTCGGGGAAGTGGGGCTTGTAACCTAATATTATCACTCCCACAGAATAGTCTATGGAAGTTGTTCACTCCCACAGAATAGTCTATGACCTATTTTAGAATAGTTTATTCTATAATATTTAGGTTGGAAATTTTCATAATGAGACTGCATTAGCCATTCATTTATATATGTATCCACTCACTGTGATCAACAGGTATTTAATGTGCATGTGTTTTTTAATTTCAGCCATACATGAATAAAGAGGTATAATGAACTGCCAGAGATAACTATATAGGAAGAAGCACAACAACATCAAGCACACAACTACACCTCCTAACCTATCTTTAATTCGACACTAATCAATAAGACAGCTGAGAAACTTGTAAAAGTAGGAAATTGGGGAAAATGTCTATGTTATGCTGGAATTCTTGATTTTAAACTGAGCATAGTAAAACATGTACCTTGGACTTCAAAAAAGCAGAGCATTGATAATAGGATCAAGAGAAGCTAATGGAAAGACAGGGAAGAATTTATTAAAAAGTAGGTATTAATACACAATTGCAAATAATTATAATTTATTATTATAAGAAAAAAAGAAAATAACAGCAAGAACCAATGCAGTTAGACAAAAACAGTGAAAATCTTAAAAAACAAAGAACTTGGAAAGAAAGCAGAAACCAAGGAGAAGTACAATCAAGCAAGGATAAATGGTTAATATATTGTGAGATACTAGAATCTGATCAAGGGGAATATAAAATAAAATCAAGAGAACAATTGATGACAGAGGGACATAGTTGTCAATGGTTTTCTTACTAATAGTTATCAGAAAGATTTAAAGTAGATAAAAGGATTCATGGTCTTGAACAATGTAAGACAGACTTTGAGACAGAATTGTGTACAAATGATGAACATGTAATTGCTGAAATGTATACACCTTTATTGAAATTTGAAAGAGAAGAACAGTTCAAAGAATGTATGATAAAGTGGGCTAAAAACTGGTTACAATATATAAATGGAACAATGGGAAAATACGTGGTTGAAAGGACTGAAATTTATATTATGTTATAATGCTAAGGAGAATTTTTAAAAAAATGATGTACCATTGTTATGACACCAGAAAAACTATCTAGAATGTACAAAGGCACTTCAAATTTATGTTGTTAATGTGAACAAGAAGGGTCATTTCATCATGCTTGATGGATGTGTAAAAAGCTGGAAAAATTTGGGCTCACATACATTCCGTGATTCAGAGGATTTTAAAGATTAACATTCAACTGAAACCAGAACTCTTCCTCTTGGGACTGATGTTAGAACAGTTAGAAAAGAGCCACAGAATGCTGTTTTTATATATGATAACTGCACTGTATGGACAAAAGTGGAAAGATTTGGTAATACCTACAACAGAGAAATTATTGGTGAAGATGGCTAAATTGACTTGTTTGATTAGAGAAAAGACAATATATTTATTGGTGACTGGAAACCTTTTACGGACTTTTTGCGTAAAAAAGAAAAAAATGAATTTGTGATTTAAGGTTTTGATAATTAGACAGGATAGATTATATAAAGAAGAGAGTCATCATGTAACTCTAGAGACAGAAGTTAAAATATAATTATACCTATAGCTGCTGTGAAGAAGATTGGAAGCCACTTCTTTATATCTTTTTTCTACTTCTTTCTACTTTTCTTCTTTTGCACGTTTAGCTTTTTCTTTTATTTCTCCCTTTCTCTTCTCTTTCATTCTACTTTAGTTTGTATTTGTTCTTACTATTGTTGTTAAAACTTTCAATAAAAATTATACAGGTAGAGAGAGAGAAGTAGAATCAAGTGACATAGAACTGTATAGATGGTGTTGCACAGCAAAAGCTCAGAATGAACAGGAAGTAAAATATAACTACTACTACTAATGATAATAATAATAGGAAAGAAAGGAGTTCCTTCAGATATGATCAAAACATATGGAAGAAAAAAGAATCAGTTATACCAGCTGCTAAGTGGAAACCAGAAAATGCTGAGAGATAACAATAAGAAATTCTGCTTTGATTTTGACTAAGTCTTCTCCAAAAACAGGATATAGTTCCACCAAGCAACTGAGAAGAACAGTATAGAGAGGCAGAATTGGAGCCTGAGACTGAACCACGGTCAGAAAATACCTAGTTTATATAAATTTAAATCTCCAGGAGTGGGTATCTGTGGAAGGGATGAGAAAAGTGACATCACAATGCAAATGCTGCAACTTATATAGGTGTGTCACAACACAGTACATAATCACAGCTTCACTCGGCACATCATCAGTTTGGTGTTATTGCAGTCTGGATACTGTGCATGACATCAGTTTGATGTTATTGAGTTTGCTATGAGCCACATTGCCTTTGAGATTATTGAAAGAACCAGATCTGGGAGATCTTTATGTATGATCCTATCTATTATCTAGAACAGTGGTTCCCAAAGTGTTGCTGGGGACCTCTGGGGGTCTCGAAGACCCTTTCAGGGAGTCCCCGAATCAAATAAATAAATATTTTAAAATTTCTCAGTTTTAATTTCTAATACAGTAAATATTGATAGATATAACCCACATAAACCAAAACTTTTTGGGGTCTTCAATCATTTTTAAGAATGTAAAGGAGACCAAAATGTTTGAGAAATGCTGATTTAGAAAATAGATAAAATACCAGATGAGTGGAGGAAGACAAATTTGTACATCTCTTTAAAAAGATGAAAAAGGAGGGATTCGAGGACCAAAGACCAATCAGAGAAATGTGGACACCTAGGAAGATTCTAAAGTAGATCAAAAAGTGTGATCTCTACACATCCTGAAACAGTGCAGAACTTATCAGAAATCACATGAATTTGTCAAGAACAAATCTTGCCAGACTGGATGTGTTTATGCAGAGGCTGAACAGCCAGCTGTTCAGAATGCATTAATTTGGATTTATACACTGAGAAGGGGGTTGGACTAAAGGGTCCCTTTCAACAGTATGATAAATCAGACATAAAAATTAGTTGTCTACAAAAGTAATTCAACTTTTATATGCAAGATCTGCTCTAACATCATTGAAACCTGGATTAATTCCATTAATTCCAATATTTTTGCAGATATTCTTGAAATAATTGTTTTCAACAATCACCTTGGAAAATCTTTCTCTATACCTCAAAATACCAGTAGCAATATCTGAAAAGCAGGGATTTTAACTAACACTGAAATGGATGCAATTTGTAAAAACACGAGTACTTTACCCCTCAGCATATTTTACTATTCATTCCTGATTAAATTTCCCCAAATTAATGATGGAAAATATTAACTGAAAGCCCATAGAGAGTTTGGATGATGGAAAATAGACTGAAAGCCCATAAAGAGTTTTGTTGCCATCCAGCGTGCACTAAAAGAGAAATACAATTTATCCCACTGGATTGGATCAAAATCTGTCATATGTAAGAATAAACTACTAAAACCAATAAGGCATTTCAGTTATCTAATTATGACTAAAACCAGATACAACCCAATCAAACTTTCTTCCAACCAACCAACCAACCAACCAGTCTTCCCATCCCACTGAAACCAGCAGTTTTAAACATAAGCAGTCTAGCTTAGAATGAATGTAACAACAATTGTTTAGGAATCACTGATAGAAATAAGTTCAACAACAGCAATTTGGTGAAGTTTTAATACAGCTTTTGCAATATTGAACGTTTTAGGTGAATCAAGTATATTCTAAGCTCAGTTTTACTGATTGAGCCTGAAATGTTATACAAATCTTCACATGAGCACTCTCTAACTAGAAAATTAATCAGTATTTCAGATACTAGCATGAATGTGAAATTAATGTTTTCTATCTTTAAAAATAAAATTAACATTAACATGTTAAAAATAAAATTAATGTTACAATTTTACAAGTTGAAAAAAGCCATTTCTAGAATGAACTACAGTAAGCAAACTCAACTTACCCTATTTTCGTTTTATTAAAATGTGAAATAAATACATACTATAGATATGTACAGTAATATAGCCTGGAATGCCCTTTCCAAGGTGTGACCAAACAACTAGAATGAAATCACATGCAGTCACAAATACATTTTACAGTTTCCCATCCAAATGTAGCTCTTGCAAACTGTAACAACTTTTAACTTACAGAAAAGTAACTAGAAAGAAAACAGCAATGTGTCCAATTTGTTGATTTCTTGGTGCTGCCAAGTACACCTTCATTTTGGCCATTCCTTTCTCCTGTTTTGGGATTTCTTGATACCTCCCAATCTTCTGCTACCAACCCAACCTTCTAAGGTTCCTTCCATTCCTCTCAACAAATTCCATCCATCCCAAACTAGGAAGCCAAAGGAGGTGGATTGGGAGAACGGACGCAAAAAAAAAGGAAAGCGGCACCGAGGGACTGGATTCTCTTTCCGAGCGTTTTAGTTTCCTGCGTTAAAAACGAGGGGGAAAGTACCCGCCGTAAAATAAGACGCAGGAAATGAGAGCGTGCGCCGGGAGGCTGCAGCCAGAAATTTTCTCCTTTAAGGGTGAGAGAACTCGAAGGCTTGAGCGAAAGCATAGTAGAAAAAAGGAAAAGGGGCCGGTAAGGGGAAGGTGAATTTGAATGGGGATCAGGGCGGGGAACCGGGAGAGAAATGACTGAGAGACGTAGAAGAAAACTGGGGACTGAGGGAGATTTTCGCTTCGCAAAGGAAACAAGCTTCAACCAAGAGCCCCAAGGAATTCAAAGGGGGGCTGTGGCGAGCTTTGGCCATCCCCCGCAGCTTGGCCTCCTCCACCCGAAAGCAGAGGGAGAGAGAGAGAAGAAATGCGGTTTCGGTTAGCTGCTGGTTGGGCGGGAGTCTCCACGAAGGGCGAGCAGCAAGCGCGGATGTCTGAAGCACGGTCAGTCACAGCTTTCCCCGCCACGGGAAGCAGCGCGAGGAAAGAAAGAGACTGAAGGTGCCCGAACTGGCTCGGGACCCGCTCCTCCAGCTGTCACCGCCCCCGCCCAAGCCGGCATTTCCACTCCTGCCCTTCCGCAGCATCGGAAAAGAGCCCGGGATGGAGACTCACCCATGGTGCTGGCGGCGGCTGTTCTTGCTGACGTTCTTCCCACTCAGCCGTGGCGGCAAGGAGCAAAATAACCCCCTCCCTCACCTAATGGTGGTGATACTTCTGCTACTACTCCCGCTGCCCCACCGATTCTCCAACCCCCCAACGCTGACTCCGCTGCGTAACCGCCAAAGAGCCTAATGACGCCTACGCACACGTACTGAGAGGCCGAAGGGGCTGGGAGACTCCGCTCGCTCCCCGTCCGCAGCCTCTTCCGGCCTCGTTTGAGATGTCGCGAGAATTTCCACCCAGACCCTGTTCAATCTTGCCCGCCGTCAGTTTTCTCCCTTCTCTGTTTCCCTTCCTACTAAGGCCCTTTCCTCCATCTTTATCTCGGGCATTCCTCTCCATCGTCAAACTTATATTTATTTATTAAACTATTCTGTTTGTGGGGGTTTTACCTTCCCTACCCTGGATATATATTAATTGCTAGTCTGTAGATAAGCCCTAAATAGGACCAATTACGGTTTCCGCCAAGGGAAGCGGCGAACGAAAAAAAAGGGGGGTTGCCCACCTCAAAGATGGGTGCCACAGTTACTGCGCAAGAGCAGTTTGCTTGCGGGGTAGGAGCTGTTCGTGGACAGGCGTCGTCTTGCGAAGCTTTCAAGGCTTAGGCCTCCAAGCCCCGCAGAGAAGTGCGGAAAAAACGCGAGTAGTTTCTCAAGGAGGGAAGTTAATGGCGAGGGAACTGTAGCTGAGACGGAAGGGCGGCTCTTGGTGAGGGATGGAAAATCTGTCAGAAATGAAGGTGGATCTCAGCAACGGCTGCCTGGCCTGATCCGCTGAAGATTGGGACGTTTAAACAGCGGGACTTCGCAAGCTCCTCCTTGCTTTCCGATGTCAGAGCTTTTCCTATGCGCTTAATAGCAAAACAGCAAGGGCTCGATGCCCATAAAGAAACATTGTGGCACAGCTTGGTTTCCACTACATTGCACTGCGTTTATATTCTCAAAGTCGAGGGGGAAACTGATTTATCTAGCATCTCTGGCTCCGTTCATGGTAACCACAGATCGGATCGTCCCTTCAACATAAAAAGCACAGAAGCTTTTCCAGATTAAGCTTGCCCTACTGTTTATAAAGCAATGCACTTCTGAGTTTGAACAGTTTAAATAACAGTTAAGAAAATACAAGTAAATTAATCTGGGCATAGTAACAACAACAAAAAAGTGGCAACATACAGTATTGTGTCTTTCTGGCCTGATTATGTGCCATCTCAGTCTCAACTCTTAGTGACCGCTTATCAGGATGACTTTCCAGCTTAGAGAAAACATAAATATATTGATTCTGCATCACTTGGGATTTAAATGTAGTGCTAAACCATAACTATTAATTAGGGTTTCTAGGATAAAATGGCTAAATGTTCATGCTGAGATACAAATTTCTTTTACCAACAATAAATATACCAACACAAAACAAAACAAGGCTCTTTATAGGTTAGGACATGAACATGGTTATCTGTCCATCAGTATTTCTCACCTGCTGTCACAGCAAAGATACAGATTTCTATTCATAAAGGCTTTAACGAACATTCTCTTTCTGAAGGAAAACTGAGAGAAAACATTAGAACGGGATGGTTTGTTTTTCTGCTTGTATGAATGAGGCTTCTATCAAGCTATTTTTCCAATGCAGCCCTTCCAGAAACAGTGTATAGTGTAAAATACTGGCTGTGTTCATATGACATGCTGCTTACCTATAATGAACTTACTTTTTTTTTAATTAACCCATTTTTATAGGTTTGCTTGATAATATTGAACTAGCAATGCAGGCTGGACTTACAAAAGACACTAAACTAAAATGTTCAGTAGTGTTACTAACATAGTTACTGTAAAGTTAAAGCAGACTGCAATCATAATTGAAAAGAAATTCCTCTATAGGTGACATGAGCATTAATAGGAATTACCTGAGCTAATCCTATTATAGGAACTACCTGACCTATTAAGGTTACTTCCTAAATCAAAATGCATAGTATAGCTGTCTAAGAGTGATTTAAGGCAGCACACTAACCTCAAAATGAATGCAAGTTATACACACATTTATAGTACAATTGTATTCTTACTCCATATCATTCCATCAGATTATTTCAAAACTAATCCTATGCATGTTTCCTTACCAGTGTATCCACAGAACTCAATTTAATGTTAAGATCCATCAGCTTTTATACCAATGCAAGCTCCTTGCACTAATTGTCACCCATATTGCTATTCTTCTACTGAGCACATCAGCCATAATATATGATAGCCTGACATTTTTACAATCTAACCATGTGCTGATCTCAAATCTAATGAATGGAAAAGAATGTGATTGTCAGAATTTTAAAAGATGTAACCATCAACACATTGAACAATTGTAACAGAAAAAAAAAATCAACATCTCTTATTTTGAAGAGTATTTCTTGTGTTGCATTGGTGAATATCCATTGCATCAGTTATCCAAAGAAAGAAGCTTTGATGGAATACAACCCAGTGATGCAATCTTGGTGAGAGGCACACACATATACTTATTGTCTGAAATGTAAAAAGAGTGTTTTGTTGTAACTGTAGTAGTATAGTTGTAGCAAATCTCTCTGTTTTTATGTCATGACAGAATAGGACAAACTCTTTTAATCTGTTAGTTGATGATTTTTAGCTACATTGTCCAGGCTTTAAATATATAATGCATAGTCAGTAAATTATTTTATGGCTTGTTGCATACTTATCTGGAGTAAACACTGGTAAAAAATAATATTTTTGATGCAAATAAAGTATAAATGATGGATCAGGACTGAACAAAGACTCAAGTCCCCACTTGTCTATGTACTGCAGTGGGAGAGTTTGGGCCAGTCATACTATCCCAGTTCAAACTACAGTACTTTATATGTTTGTTGTAGATGATAATACAAAAGAGGATCCCATGCACTCTTAAGTTCCTTGAGTAAAGGTAGGTTGCAATAAATAAAGATAAGTGTAATATATAGTAACAAATATTTATTCACAATGGTAATCCCCAAGTATTGACTAGGGGACATATTGCTAATCGTATTTACTACTTGACCTATATGGCTGGAACTCTATGGGTACTCTCTGGTGAATCTGGTCAGGTGTTGGCTTTGCATGTAGTAGAATTCTTGGAAAACATATTTTAACAGGATCCCAATTTCCTGATTGTAATCTCTTTTCTGTCACCTACAGCATTCTGTCGCCCACAGGGATGTCATCTGTTATTTTTCTCTTCCAGTGTAAATTGTCTAAGGGAGGAATTGCACAACTGGCTCCTTTCAATTAGTATAAGAAGAAATATCACCTATCTTTTGCAGGATATTTTCCACATTCTGGGTCATGTGCTTGAATGCCAAACCAGGAATGAAGAATGTTGTTATTATCTAAGGATATCCTTTTCCTAATGCTCTGGGCTTGTAATTAATGCAGAGACATCCAAATTTGTCTTTTATGAGCATTGGCAGACATTTTATCAAACAGCAAAGAGAGATGAGATGGGAAGTAGAGCCAATTGATTGTCCTTTCTGAAGGACCAGTTCTGTTTGGCTCCTCTGCTCCTGAACTGTATTAATCTAGTCATTTATTTGAAAACTAACATTTCATTTTAAGAATGCCTAGTATGTTTTTTTCCCCCTCCTCATCTCTTTTTCCTTTTGTATCATGTCTTTTAGTCTGTAAGCAGGGAGTGTTTTCACTGATTGCATGTAAGCTTTGAAGAGCAGAATAAAATGTCTATTCATCTCCAGAGACTTTTACTCAGAAGTGGTTCAGTCCTTTGCCAAGTAGATCTAATTCCTATTTGATGTTATATTCATTTGTGCTCTGCTTTGTACTGTGACATAACTACTGTTGTCTCTTCGGGTTTTTAGCTTCCCAGAATTAGCTTCTCTCACTTCCTTAGTTCACCTTTAGTTGTGCAGTTACAGAATGCTATTTGCACCAGCCTGAGTACCAACACAAGTTCTGTGAAATTTTCACCTTTTAACGCCTCTATGCCGCAAACCTCAACCCAAAAGATAGGATCAAACATTATTCTAAGCCCTGGTTTAGTCATGAATGCATTGTGACCAGGACTAAATTAATAGACATTTGAAGCTGATAATATATGCTACTTGCAGAGTCTGGTTCTTGCAAGGAAAAAAAGTCTTAAAAGGCTTTGCTTAAAAGAAAAACGCTGGAATCTGGAGACTCAACCGAACAACTGGCGGAAGCTCAGGTGGAGAGTAAAACAAAAGAAAATTCTGCTTTCTTGGTACTTTGGCCTTCCTACCATAAGGTTTCAACTGAGCCAGTCAGCATTACTTCTCCTGAGGTCTGGATAGAACGTTTCCAGGTTCTGTCTAGTGATAACCCCAAAGCCCCAAAACTTGAAATTTATGGCTGTATTCCCAGAGACAGGCTTTGGCTGCCTCCTCCACTGATCAGTGCCTAATTTGCTTGATTATGAGATTTCATGATAATATTTTATGCAGGTTTGTTATGGCACTGCTGATTTTCTTTCCTCTCCAATTCCCATTCAGAACAGGACAAAGCAAGGATGCATTTTGCTCCCTGCCTTTTTATATTTTATATTACTTCTTTAGTTTGAGCCCTGACAAAATTTGAGATTAACTCCCCAAAAGTTAGCAACCTACTTGGTTCTCCTTTATGCAGATAATACAGTTATCTTCTCTATAACTCATATGGGCTTGAGATGGAATCCTTGCTCCTTATTTTAAAGAGGAAAAACTGCACTGTGTTTCTAACTCTTTATTAGGTCTATAGACTGGAGTGATCTCTATAGAGACTTACATGCAGCTCTACCACCTAAAATTCTAAATTAAATTAAACTTTTATCAATACCAGTAGTCCTCACTTAATGACCACAAAGGGGACACAGTCGTGTTACAGCACATGACCATGACTTTGAATTTTGCTGCTGGCTTCTCCAGTGACCTTGCTTGTCAGAAGCTGGCTGTGAAGCTCACATATGGCGATCACATGACCGCAGGATGCTGTGACCATTGTGAATGCACGCTGGTTGCAAAGCATCCAAATGGCAATCACATGAATGTGGGGACACTGCAACAGTCATAAGTTTGAGGACTGGTCGTAAAGTTACTTTTTCAGTGCCGTTGTAACTTTGAGCAGTCACTAAACAGGACAGTTGTTAACTGAGGACTACCTTAGTAACCTAGCTTCCCTGATCTTACAGGATAATTCAGAATACAGGATATTGGTATGGGAGATAGCTATAGATTTGGACCAAAATGTTTGTGGCCTGTCCAATATTTGGCATTGGTCAGCCATGAGGGAATCTTGCTGGAGCTAAAGCTATTGGATCTTGATAATAGCCTAAATCCCACCATGTATGGGGAAGGCTTCATTGGAAGACTATTCAATTATGATAATTAATGCATAACAGTATGCAGTAATTGTGTAACAGAAGACCTTTCTGTCCTGTTCAGACTATGAGGCGGCCAGACAGAATTATTATCAAACTATTTATTTAAAATAACTACTTACAACAGTAAGTCCTAGAGAATAAATAGAACAAAGCAATTTCAATCAAGACCACCCTGGCAATGACAGATGAACAGTCAAGTCTGCAGGGTCAGACGGTGGCAGAACAGCAAGGCAGAATTCAGCTAACTCTCTGATCGAAGCTGGCAGGCTTAGTGAAGCTAGAGCGCATGGCAAGGCAGAAGCTGGAGGCAAGGTTCTGTGAACTGGCACGCAGATAGAACCGGGCTGACGGGGAGGCTAGGCAAGACTGGACGGGCACCTCTAGGCAAGGCTTGGCTCTGGAGGCTAAGCTGGGCTGGACTGGAGAGTCCAGGCATGGCTGGAAGCAAGGCTGGAAGAACTGCCTTGCCTAGAACTGGAAGCAAGGCTGGACTAGACTGGAGAGTCTAGGCAAGGCTGAGAGCTGGGAACAAGACTGTACTGGACTGGACTGGAGAGTCTAGGCAAGGCTTGAATCTGGGAGCACACTTGGAATGTGCTGGAGCGATACAACGAGGCCTGGAGCTGGACGCGAGACTGTGCTCCACAGGAACAGCAAGGAGAGGCTTGACTGGAGCGGCTTGTGCAGCAGGTGGGTCCGCATTGCAGAAGATGTTGGCACTGATTCACACGGGCTACAGGCAAAGCTTCTGATGCTGGTAAGGACTCTTCTGCAATTGCTGTGAGCTTGAAGGATCGGTTGTCTCTGGCAGCTTGCTCCTCACGTGCCTGCCCTTTAAAGTGATCCCTTCCGTGCCTTTTCTCCCATGCAGCCAATTGGTTTGCATGCTTCTCTGCTCTTCTGTCTTGAGCACTGATTGGAGGATTCACATCTCCTTCTGGAGTCACTTCCTGGTTTAGATTCTCTGAGTCCCTCCTGATAAGTTTCATTTTCCCCTTCTGACTCTGAATAGGTTTCGTTTTTGGAGTCAGAAGTGGGCTCAAACTTCACAGTTTCACACTTGCCACATTTGCTCAGTTTTGCCTTCATAATATTGAAAAAAAGATTTAGTAACATTACTGTGCCAAGGTTATCTATGCCCTTGCCAGGTAGAGTAATCTAGGGGTAATATAGACTGTTTCGCGTGTGCTCCTGTATCCAATAGCCATGATCATTCAAAGAAGAATATTCTCCTTTTAGATGATAGATCTCCAGAAATGTAACCCAATTTTGCTGAAGTGATCACTGAGACTCATTTAATAATGTAGCAAATTTCTTGATGTTTACTCAGATAAATATTTGTTTGCTATAATTAAGATTTTTCTATTTTTATGTATATGTTTAAGTATTCTGTAAATAAATGAGTATGCACTTCTCTTCAAACAATAACCTAATTTTTTCTGAATGTATTAGAATTAGAAAGTTTTATTTTGCAGTATAGCATAAGTACATATGTACTTGTCCATCATGCTGTTGTCCTTCAAGGTAAGCAATCTTATGAAAAGTGCAGGAAAAAAGTGAAAATCAATGGGCAAAAAAATTCAAATATTTATTAAAATTGTATGTATGTATGTATGTATGTATGTATGTGTTTCAACAACCCATAGCCAAAGCTATCAGGGTGGTTTACAATAAACACACTAGAAGAGAAAAAAGAAATAATACAGTCTGAGTTAAAAATCTTGAATAAATAAAATCATAAAAATAAAGACATCATCCAAACTAGGCAGCAGCAAGGCACTGTCGAAATCTAAAACAATATGAATAAAAATGCAGCTAGAATATGATTTAAAAATGATTTAAAAGCTGGGAAAATAAAACATCCTCACCTGGCACTGAAAATATGTTTATGTGGACAGCTGTTGATCCTGTCTGCGGAGGAGATTCCATAAATTGGGTGCCACCACAGAAAAAGTGTCTCCCTTATAGAAACGTCCCCTATCTCCTTTGGTGAGGAGACCTAGAGGACAGCCTCATTAGAAGGTGTGGTCCTTGTAGGCATATATGGGAGAAGATAAGCTAGTCCTAAACTGTTAAGGGTTTTAAAAGTCAAGATCAGCACTTTGAATTGGGTCTGGAAATGACCACCAGCCACTGTAGATAGTGAGGTACTGGCATAATATGTTCATATCAGCCAGTCCCAGTGAGCAATCTAGCTGCTCTGTTTGAACTAACTGGTCTATTTTCAAAGGCAGCCCCATGTACAAGGCATTGCAATAATCCAACTGAGAAGTTACCAGATTATGTGAGGCTGTTTCTGTCCAGGCAGAGTTGCAGTTGGTAAATCAGCCAAAGCTGATGAAAGACCATTTGTGCCACCAAGACCCCCTGGACCTTTAGTAAGAATGATGGATCTAGGAGCACCTCCAGGTTGTAAACCTGGTCCTTTAGGGCAAATGCAGACCCCTCCAAATCAGCAGGGCATCACTCAGCTGGACAGATACATCCCTCACAAACACAATATCACTATTCTATGTGGTTTGAGTCACAGTTCATTTGTCCTCATTCAGTCTATTACTCTGCCCAAGCACTGATTCAGAACTCTAACTACCCCATCTGTTTTAAATGAAAACAGAGATAGAGCTAGATGTCATCCACAAATTGATGGCACCTCAGCCCACATCCCCAAATGACCTCTTCCAGCAGTTTCATATAAATGTTTAAAAATGTTGGGGACATAATGGAACCCTGAGAGACTCCATACCCAACTGCCATGAGGCAGAAGAGTATCCCCCAGCACCATGTTTGGGAAATGGCCATCCAAGTAGGAGCAGAACCACCACAGAACAGCATCCCCACATCCCAATTCAGGCAGCCTGTCCAGGAGAATGTCATAGTTGATGGTATCAAAAGCCACTGAGAAGTCCAGGAGGACCAACAGGGGTGCACTCCCCCTGCCTTTTTCCTGACACAGGTAGTCCTACAGGGTGACCAAGATGATTTCTGTTTTACAACCAGGCCTGAAAGCAGATTGAAATGGATCTAAAAAAATTTCATCCAGGGGATGAAACTATAGCTGCTGCAGTATAATATTCTATGGCAGGGTTTTGTTTCTTTAGGAGCATCCCAATCACTGTCTCTTTTAAAGAGTCTGAAACCACTCCCTCTCTCAACCTGGACCCAGATGGACAGCCCTTTCCTACTAGATTTAATAAGCCAAGAAGGGTAAAAGTTGAGCACACAAGCGGTAGACCAAACACATCATAGTAACCTTGTCTACCTCTTCAGGCCTCAACAACTGAAATTTATCCAATAAAACAGGACAAGACATAACTGCAGAGGCTAGGTTGTGGAATGAGTTAAGAGTCATTGTATATGAGATGGGCAGCAGATAAATTAAATAAATAAATAAATAATTAAGGAAAGGAAAGGAAATCTAACTAAATCTATATGAACACCATTTCTGTCCTTGCAAACTATCCTTACTCCCACCATGAACATACATCCTTCATAGATCTCCTTTGTGGATCTCATCAACTTCAAATGAGAGATTCTCAGACTTCTTCCTCTCCATGGATTCACTCTTCCTTCATATATTTGCTTTGTAATTCAATCCTCATTCAGTCTCTCTATAAGACCAAACCACATCAAGATACTTCTTGCATACTGTCTGGTCACTCACTTTTATATTCCGTCCTTATTCATTCTTGATCCAATTACTTGGTTTAGCACAGACACTTAAGTACCCAGTTTCTACTGCAACTTTTCAACTTTTATGTTTCTCCTGGCATTCTCAACTGGCATTCTCAACTCTCATTTCCATACATTTTCATTTCCATACATTTTTTCATTTTTTTATATGTGAGCCACTGAGAGTTGTTTTGATTGTAGCAGCATAGAATTATGTTAATAAATAGTAGAAACTATTTTTACATATAGCCATTTTGCTTCCTTCAATAAACATTCATTCCTCACAATAGACCACATACCCAACTATCTTTATATCAGCATATGCATGATACACAATTTCTCCATCTATTTTCCCATCTTTAATAAACATTCTACCAAGGTACACAAAATCATTTTTTAAAATAATTCTTCACCATTTAGTACAACTTGCAATTGCTCATTTTAAGTTTCTGTTAGACAGAACTTCTTTGGCCCCTAATGCACTAATTTTCAGACTCATAAACCTTGCTGCATCATAGCATCTAACACTTCCTGCAAATCATTTGGGTTCTCAGCCGACCACACAGCATTATCTGCATACAAAAGTACTTATATGTTCACATGCCAACAACATACCTCTACTTTCTCCACAAGTACCTATAAATGCTAAATAAAATATTAAGGAATGAGAGGTATAGTTGGAAGCAACTAATAATATCCTAAATGCACAAACCCACATCCCAAGTGTATAGGATGGGTGAAGAGGTTTATTTGGATTCCAGAATACCCTTGATAGAACAGTGTTTGATAAAACAAAACAAAACTAGCCTGGACACCAAAAGTCTTAATTTCAGGGTTTCCAAACAGACATTTATATTTCATGTTGGAACAGAGTGATTAGTTTTTTCATAGACTCTATAGCTAAGGTCCTTCAGCAAAGGATCCTTACCTTGTCATGGTGCTGAAGCTTGAGCACCTCAATGATGCCATGAGCTAAACCGTGAAGGGCCACCCAAGACGGGAAGGTCATGACAGAGAGGTCAGACTAAATGCGATCCCTGGGGAAGGTAATGGCAACCCACCCCAGTATTCTTGCCGTGAAAACTAAATGGATCAGTACAACCAGAGATTTGTCGGTATACCATCGGAAGATGAGACTCCCAGGTCGGAAGATGGTCAAAATGCTACTGGGGAGGAACAGAGGATGAGTTCAACTAGCCCCAGACGTGATGACGCAGCTAGCTCAAAGCCGAAAGGATGGCTAGCGGCCGACGGTACTGGTGGTGAACGGCGAATCTGATGTTCTAAGGATCAACACACCATTGGAACCTGGAATGTAAGATCTATGAGCCAGGGCAAATTGGATGTGGTTATTGGTGAGATGTCAAGGTTAAAGATAGACATTTTGGGCATCGGTGAACTGAAATGGACTGGAATGGGCCACTTCACATCAAACGACCACCAGATCTACTACTGTGGACAAGAGGACCACAGAAGAAATGGAGTAGCCTTCATAATTAATAGTAAAGTGGCTAAAGCAGTGCTTGGATACAATCCAAAAAACAATAGAATGATCTCAATTTGAATTCAGGGCAAGCCTTCTAACATTACAGTGATCCAAATATATGCCCCAACCACAGATGCTGAAGAAGCTGAAGTAGATCGGTTCTATGAGGATCTGCAGCACCTACTGGACAACACGCCTAAAAGAGATGTTATTTTCATCACAGGAGACTGGAATGCTAAGGTGGGCAGTCAAATGACACCTGGAATTACAGGTAAGCATGGCCTGGGAGAACAAAACAGAGCAGGACATAGGCTAATAGAATTTTGCCAACTCACTCTGCATAACAAGCACTCTCTTCCAACAACCTAAGAGACGGCTTTATACATGGACTTCACCAGATGAACAACGCTGAATCAGATTGATTACATCCTTTGCAGCCAAAGGTGACGGACATCTATATAGTCGGTAAAAACAAGACCTGGAGCTGACTGTAGTACAGATCACAAACTTCTTATTGCACAATTTAGGATCAGACTAAAGAGATTAGGGAAGACCCACAGATCAGCTAGATGTGAGCTCACTAATATTCCTAAGGAATATGCAGTGGAGGTGAAGAATAGATTTAAGGGACTGGACTTAGTAGATAGGGTACGGGAAGAACTCTGGACAGAAGTTTGCAACATTGTTCAGGAGGCGGCAACAAAATACATCCCAAAGAAAGAGAAAACCAAGAAGGCAAAATGGCTGTCTGCTGAGACGCTAGAAGTAGCCCAAGAAAGAAGGAAAGCAAAAGGCAACAGTGATAGGGGGAGATATGCCCAATTAAATGCAAAATTCCAGAGGTTAGCCAGAAGAGATAAGGAATTATTTTTAAACAAGCAATGCGCGGAGGTGGAGGAAGACAATATAGAATAGGAAGGACAAGAGACCTCTTCCAGAAAATTAGAAACATCGGAGGTAAATTCCAGGCAAAAATGGGTATGATCAAAAACAAAGATGGCAAGGACCTAAAAGAAGAAGAAGAAGAGATCAAGAAAAGGTGGCAAGAATATATGGAAGACCTGTATAGGAAGGATAACAATATCGGGGATAGCTTTGATGGTGTGGTCAGTGAGCTAGAGCCAGACATCCTGAAGAGTGAGGTTGAATGGACCTTAAGAAACATTGCTAACAACAAGGCAGCAGGAGACGACGGTATCCCAGCTGAATTGTTCAAAATCTTGTGAGATGATGCTGTCAAGGTAATGCATGCTATATGCCAGCAAATTTGGAAAACACAAGAATGGCCATCAGATTGGAAAAAATCAATTCATATTCCCATACCAAAAAAGGGAAACACTAGTTCAAACTATCGAACAGTGGCACTCATTTCACATGCCAGTAAGGTAATGCTCAAGATCCTGCAAGGTAGACTTCAGCAATTCATGGAGCGAGAATTGCCAGATGCACAAGCTGGCTTTAGAAAAGGCAGAGGAACTAGGGACCAAATTGCCAATATCCGCTGGATAATGGAAAAAGCCAGGGAGTTTCAGAAAAACATCTATTTCTGTTTTATTGACTATTCTAAAGCCTTTGACTATGTGGACCATAACAAATTGTGGCAAGTTCTTAGTGGTATGGGGATACCAAGTCATCTTGTATGCCTCCTGAGGAATCTGTATAACGACCAAGTAGCAACAGTAAGAACAGACCAAGGAACAACGGACTGGTTTAAGATTGGGAAAGGAGTATGGCAGGGCTGTATACTCTCACCCTACCTATTCAACTTGTACGCAGAGCACATCATGCGACGTGCTGGGCTTGAGGAATCCAAGGTTGGAGTTAAAATCGCTGGAGGAAACATTAACAATCTCAGATATGCAGATGATACCACTTTGATGGCTGAAAGCGAAGAGGAACTGAGGAGCCTTATGATGGTGAAAGAAGGAAGTGCAAAAGCTGGCTTGCAGCTAAACCTCAAAAAAAACAAGCTTGATTGATAACTGGCAAATAGAGGGAGAAAACGTAGAGGCAGTGAAAGACTTTGTATTTCTAGGTGCAAAGATTACGGCAGATGCTGACTGCAGTCAGGAAATCAGAAGACGTTTAATCCTTGGGAGAAGAGCAATGACAAATCTCAATAAAATAGTCAAGAGCAGAGACATCATGCTGACAACAAAGGTCCGCATAGTTAAAGCAATGGTATTTCCAGTAGTAACATATGGCTGCGAGAGCTGGACCATAAGGAAGGCTGAGAGAAGGAAGATAGAAGCTTTTGAACTGTGGTGTTGGAGGAAAATTCTGAGAGTGCCTTGGACTGCAAGAAGATCAAACCA
The DNA here is from genome assembly GCF_035149785.1 of Candoia aspera. Taxonomy (NCBI): domain Eukaryota; kingdom Metazoa; phylum Chordata; class Lepidosauria; order Squamata; family Candoiidae; genus Candoia; species Candoia aspera. The sequence continues at coordinate 47,580,002 of NC_086156.1, forward strand.
GTCCATCCTCCAGGAAATAAAGCCAGACTGCTCACTTGAGGGAATGATATGAAAGGCAAAACTGAAATACTTTGGCCATGTAATGAGAAGACAGGACACCCTGGAGAAGATGCTGATGCTAGGGAGAGTGGAAGGCAAAAGGAAGAGGGGCCGACCAAGGGCAAGATGGATGGATGATATTCTAGAGGTGATGGACTCATCCCTGGGGGAGCTGGGGGTGTTGACGACCGGCAGGAAGCTCTGGCGTGGGCTGGTCCATGAAGTCATGAAGAGTCGGAAGCGACTGAACAATTAAACAACAAAATAGCTAAGGTCTCTGGCTGCTATGTTTTGTCTGAGGACTCTGTCAATTTAATTGAACATATTATAATATGAAATGACTATTGGGTATGAAACCTTGTTATCAAAGAAATCAAAGATATAGACTTTCTGAAAATGTATTTTAAGTCAGTTCTGACATCACTAGATCTTGGAAAGAGAACGATGATTAAGCTTGATCATCAGAAATATTTAACATTATTATTATACACAACAGCATGAAATCACAGCTGCCAGTTCTTTAGCTGGTGCTGGCCTTCATTCACACTGAGTTATTCCCAAGAACCTAGGATGTTCTAATGTATCCATGTAGCATATGTGCAGATCCAAGCAGTGTGGCCTTTGTAATTGACAGATGGAAATTTTGTCAATGTGCAGATTTTCTAAGTGTCATCCAAGGCTTTTTGCTATGGCACCCAGTGTGCTGATAACCACTGCAACCACCTCCGGTTAATCTTTCAACTTCGATTTTCAGATCTGGTACTTTGTGACCTTCTCCAATTCTTTGTCTTCTATTCTGCTATACCTGGTATTGCCACATCAACAATTATCCACACTTTCTTCTTTTCAACCACAATTAAATCTGGTGTGTTATGCGCCAAGACTTTATCAGTTTGTATTTGGAAATCCCACAATATTTTAACCAGCTCATTTTCAATTACTTTTTCAACTATATGTTCCCACCTATTTTTCATTACTGGTGAATGATGATTTTTATAGATGTTCCAGTGAATCATTTTGGCGACTGTGCTATGTCATTGCTTATGGTCAGTTTGTGCGATCTTCTTGCACAAGCTGAGTATACTGTATGATCTACTGTTTCTTCTGCTTCTTTGCACAATCTGCACTTTGAATCATTTGATGATTTCTCAGTTCTGGCCTTGATTGCATTAGTTTGAATAGCTTGCTCTTGAGCAGCCAAAATCAAGCCTTCAGTTTCTTTTTTTAATGTTCTAGTTATAAGCCATTACCAGGTTTTATCTTTGTCCACTTTCCCTTCAATCTTTTGTAGAAATTGACCATGTAATGCTTTTCCTTGCCAGCATTCTGTTCATGCTTTTTTATTACTTTATTTCAATATTCATGTTTTGTTTCCTGTACATTCAGTAAGTTCCAATTTTTAACTCGCTTCAGTGCTTGTTCTTGACACTGTCTTTAGTGTAATCAGCCAATGCATGCTTTTCTTCTTCAACAATTTGTTTGACTTGAAGTAAACCGCTGCTTCCATTTCTGTGGGGCAGGTATAATCTGTCAATATCACTACGGGGATGTAATGCATAGTGAATAGTCATGTGTTTTCTTGGTTTTTGGTCCAAACTGTCCAATTCAGCTTGTGTCCAGTTAATAACTGCAGCAGTGTATTGTATAACAGGTATGACCCAGGTATTGATGGCTTTGATGGTGTTTCCACTGTTCAATTTTGTCTTTAGCAGTTTTCTCACTCTTTGGATGTATTCTTTACGAATCACATTTTTAAGTTGTCCATGCTTGATGTTATCCAACTGTAAAATGCCCAGATACTTGTAGGCTTCATCCTGATGGCTCCTGATGGTTTGGCCATTCAGCATATCAATTCCATTACTGTTCGTGATTTTAGCCCAATTTATTGCTTCTGTAGCACATTTCTCTAGGTCAAATTCCATTGCTATATCTGCACTAAGAATTCTTACGGTATTTGTCAATGACTGGATTTCGATTTCTGATTTTCCATAAAGCTTCAGATCATCCATATAAAGCAAAGGTGTGATTTTATTAGCATTTTTTGCTGTTTGGTAGCCAAGATTTGTTTTCTTCAAAATCACTGGAAGTGGGATTATAGCAATGACAAATAATAAGGGTGGTAATGAGTCACCCTGGAAGATGCCTCTCCTAATGTTGACAAGCCCATATTTTTCATTTCCAACAACCAATTCTGTCTTCCAGTGTTTCGTTATTTTTTCTATAAATGTTCTAATGTTTTTACTGACACCAGTTGTTTCCAAACATTTGATGATCCAACTATGTGGTAATGAATCAAATGCCTTTTTATAATCAGACCATATGTGGATTGGTTTTTCAGCTTTTGCAATTCTCCAAAACCATTTTATCAGTCAGAAGTTGATCTTTTGTACCTCTGCTTTTCCTTTTATTTCCTTCCTGTTCTACTGGAAGGATGTTATTTTCTTCCAAATAATCTTGGATGTTGTCCACTATTATGTCGGTAAGTAATTTAAACATTGTAGGCAAGCATGTTATCGGCCTATAGTTTCCTTGTGTTGTCCCTTTTGCTGGGTCTTTTTGAATCAGATAAGTTTTGCCCGTTATTAACCAGTTGCTGATGTCTCCTTTATGCAATACCTCATTAAGCTGTTTAGCTATAACTGGATGTAAGCTAGTCAGATATTTGAGCCAAAAGCCATGCAACGGATCATTTGCAGGAGTTGTCCAGTTTTTAATCCTTTTCATTCGATTTTTAACTATTCCTGCTGTTGTTATTAGTTCTTCCTTTTGATTTTTACGAAATTCATCTTCAAATTCTTTTATCCATCCAGTATTTTTATTGTAGTCTTTTTGAGTTTCCCATAGATCTTTCCAAAACTGGATTGTTTCCTTTTTGTTTGGTTTTCCATTTTCAGAATTTCTATTGCCATTTATACTTGGGTAGAATTGCCTCTGGTCTGATTGAAATAGCTGATTTTGCTTAAATTGGATGATTCATGGCCTATAACGAATCAGCTTTTCTACAGTACAGCAGTGTACTGGGTTACAGAACTGGGTATCGAAATTAAAAAAAGTTTCCCAGCTATTGCTGTTATTTGTTGCTTCCAAAGCCTCTTCAATTTTTCTGGTGCTAAGCCAATACTTTTTTATTTGGCTTGTCTTGATCCTTACATTCTTCAATTTTTGTCCTTTTATGTTCTTTAAATTACTCACATCTGATCTTAATTTAACTTGGCCTCCAGTCTGATCTTCCACTTTGGGATTGAATATGATTTTTCTTTTGTTTTTGTTTTTAATTTCGATACCCAGTTCTTCTGTAACCACCACTGCTGTACTATAGAAAAGCTGATTGGTCTGTTCAATAGATGTGATTTGAATCCTTGCAAGCGCTTTATTCACTTCCTTCATTATAGGTGCCAGGTCTTTTGGGGCACTACTTTCAGTGCTGGTAAACTTTGTCTTTCTACTGGTAATTGTGCCTGTGCCATAATTTTATCTTTTAATTCTTCTTGTCGGAGAGTCAGTTCATAGTTGTTTCAGTGCTGACCTGTACTGGTTCTGTTGTTATTACTTTTCTAAGTTATCATTTCTGTAGTTCGTATCAGTTGATTCCTCTATAGTTCCAATTGTTGTTATCTGAGTTTCTTCTACTATTCTACTATTAGGTCTTCTATTTTCACAATTTTTCTGAATCTTTTCCAGTTCTGCATCCCTGAATATTTTATTTCTGGTAATGAATCTCCTTTGATCTGCTAATCGTTGTTCAGTGATATTTGAGCCTGGATAAATTCCTTTCCACAGTTCAAACATTTGCCTTAAGTAGCTCCGCTCTGTTGCTTCCAATTTATAATAGCAGGCCAGAATGGTGTGGTTTTCAAACACAGTATACTTTTCGCCTTTTCTGTGGTTGTTGTTCTTCCAGTAATCCTACAGGGCTAAGCCTGGTTGGCCAACCATAGCTCCTGAGTCTTGCTGTCCACTTGTCAACAGATGCCCAGGAACTCTAACAATTGATGCGGTCCTTGTTGACCCAGGCAACGATTGCTCCAGTATAGGATTCTTTTTCTGTTTTCTCACCATATTTAATGGGTTGATGGATACACTTAGTCAGGCTCCTCCACTGAGACCTGTCTGGCTTGGGTCACCCTTCTGGTAGAATACACTACCACCAGCATAGCTCTCAACCCCATCAAAGCATCACAAGCCCCTCTCCCATGACAGGGGGGTATCCATGGATGGGTATTGTTATTGTTGTATTTATATACCACCCAACTCTCAGCAACTGTGGGCAGTCTACAAATTGTTAAAAACATTGGGCAGACGTTATCAGTATTTATGGTATTTAAGCACATTATTTACTCTTTGTTCTTTCAGAAATAGCTGAGAGGACGTAGCTGAGTTAAAAGAAAACTTTCATCTGGCGCTGTGCCCATTAGCTGTTTATTCACAGTGGGCAATCAGTCAAATCCATGGACTTGTATGCAGGCAGGCAGAATTGAAAAGCCACATGATTCTTGTTAAGCTAACACAGCAAAGACCTGGAGACTTGCTCTACAGCTGGTATCCGGAGCTCTCTGAGCCAAATCTGGCCTTCTTAGGGAGCCAGTGTTCCCCTGTACAAACAGAAAATATATAGAGAAAAGGGTGGCAATAGAATATTCCAGAAGCCCATTTTGAATATGAGTTGAGGCACACGTCTTATCACTTAATCAACATTCAGAGTATAGTAATTGCTTCAACTTAGCATTAGAGGTATAGATAAAAATATGTATCGGCAAAAGTATTTTTGCCTGTTTCAAGAAAAAAACAGTGCTTCATTATAGAAATCTACAAGGAAGTGAGGTCATATGCATTAAACAGTTATGTGACCAATTCATGGAGGGACTGAACCTCACATTGTAGTAGTGCTAGCAAATAAATGTCATTTCCAGGCCAGTGGTATTTGGGTCTGCGATCTACAGTAGGCTTGAATCACTTTGCTAGTATTTGGACTTGCTAGACTGCCAAAAAAGATGTCTGTTCAATCTACCATTTACTGTACGAGCCCCTTTTGGCAGTATGTCGTGTTGCATAAATGCATGATTCTGCAAAATCAGCAGAGTTGAATACATTGGAGCTTAATCCCCTTTGACAGACTGGTTGCATCTTACACAGTTTCCACAGCCAAGGAAGTAAAATAATTAAATACATATCTGCATTCAAAATTCAAAACCGTGTAGTGCCTAGAACACCAGACACAGCAAGGCAACACCCTGCATTTTATAACTTGCAGGAAACATTTATTACCTCTCTAAAGTACTTGCTCTGAAGAGAACAGCCTCTGTGCAAAAGAGAATTCCAATCTGACTTTTAACGGTCATATGTTCACACACAATCTGGCACCGCCCCAGCCATTTCCTTTTGAATTCCTTCCCTTCCCACTCTCCACATTTCCCAGCTGCATTCTTCAGGGTTGTGACTCTCATGAGAATTCATCATCGTTCACAACTGTTTTTAGCTCCTCTTATTTCAGTGTGCAAGTTAGTGACTTCAAAAACAGAGAGGTTTATAGATCTACATGCAAGCTACAACAGGCTAGATGAGGCAAGATTTGGAAGGCTGAGATTTGTTTCAAACATTATGATACCCTGATAACTAGCAGTGTCATCAGATCTTTACTGAGGAATTCTTTGTATGTTTACTAGGAAGTAAATAACACTGTCTTTAGTGAGGCTTTACTGGTTTGGAATTTGCACTGAACTGCAGCCTTAAACATTCCTCCCTGAATGCCAAACATATGCCTTACTCTACTGTACTAATGGTTTTCTGAAAATACGTTACTGTTCTGTGACTTGTATCAATAATAACACTATGAATAGAGGATGTCAAGCAACTTACAGAACTTGATAGAAAAGCACTTTTCCAAACTAATGCTAACTTTCAGCCTTTTAAACAGATTCTAAAACATTCTCTGCTATACTTCTAAGGAAATAATTCACAGACTTGTTATCATAATAAAATAATTTAGTACTAAAAACCATATGATGTGCTATTCAGTTTCACAACTTATATGAACCTAAGAGTCCATGAATAAGTATGCTTCAATGTCTAGAATAACTTTGCACCTTAAAAATAAATCTGACTGGATTTCAACTCAAACTAGAAATCATTCTTAGACAATAATCTATGAATTGATATCATATCAAAATTTTGGAATTATCTATGTATAGGATCTATATTTCAATTTTTTAAAAAATCCATTCAATCGTGTCTGATTCTCAGAGACAGCCTTGCCAAATCACTGCAGTTTTCTTGGCAAGGTTTTTCAGAAGTGGTTTGCCACTGCCTCCTTCCTAGGGCTGAGAGAAAGTGACTGGCCCAAGGTCACCCAGCTGGCTTTGTGCCTTAGGCGGAACTAGAACTCACAGTCTCCCAGTTTCTAGCCTGGTGCCTTAACCCCAAACTGGCTCTGTATTTCAATTTTACAAGATACCTAAATCAGAATAGATTCTTAGTAATATGGACTGAACTTATTGTAGCATATGAATCCATTTGGTGATTTACAGTATATTGTATTGTCCATGATTCTTGATATTCACTTTTAACTCAATAATAATAGTGACTCTTAGTCTTTTATTATGACATAATATATACAATATATTTAACTATTTACAACTAATTGGTGATATATTAGAAAGTTATAACCTCCACAACATTTTAAAATCCTTGGTTCATTCATTATGTATTGTTTATCCTTTTTTGTGTTCTCTTTTGTACGTGTGTGTGTGTGTGTGTATATAATAATAATAATAATAATAATGGATGTATGACTGAGTCATGGGGTTAAGGGATTTCTGTATACTCTCAAAGTAGAACATCGTATAAAAATACTCCAAGATCATTTCCTTACTCTGAAAAAACAAAAACAAAAACAGATCAGAAATGTGACTGATCCTAAGTGTGTGGAACCCAGTGGTGGTCAATTTAGCAAAAGCAGAAGGTAGAAATTCTCTGTTGCTACTTCTTAATGCTCCTCTTATTGATTTCAGTTGGAAGAAAAATATATTTGAGAGGATTTTTCTTCAAAAGACTTAAGGCTACAGCTATCTTTCTTCTGATTATTTAAATATTCCTGAATTTATTTTCTAATATAACTCTTAGTGAATTCCAATTGTAACAGCAATTGGCTTAAAACTGGATCACAGCCAATTTTTTTCTTGATCCTTTGAACATTCTTCTTCAAAAAGCAGAATGCACCTCTGCCTCAAGTTGTGATTATTGTGTACATCTGAAGGTCCTCTTCCTCTTCCCCCTCCCCCTCCCTTCCCCCTCCCCCCTCCTCCTTGTCTCCCACAGGGTCACAGATAACATTTTCTGGACCAGATATACTGTATATTTTGGGTATCTGGCTTTACCTTCCTTTCCAGGATCTGCCTAACCTTAATATTCAGTAGACTACTTGAAACCTTTATGCTCCTCTTTGCTATTGCAATTTCATTTTCACTAACAAATCAAGGAACGCTTGCGGGGGGCATGTATTGTCCTCCCCTATTCCAAATGTCTGATTCTTCCCCAACAAATCATTTATGTGATAAAGTCACAACTGCAAAAGCAATGTGGCGTACTATGGAGAGGTAGAATCCATTCTGATCAATATAACAATAAAAGAATTCATTATCTTGTTTGTGAGTTGCTGAAATCCTGTGGCAGCTTGTTAAATGTAACATAACATATATCTGCTTTTAATTTGGTTTAAGTTGGCAGGGAACCGCAAAAGGGATATTTTTAAAATTTCTTTCATCAGCCATGTCACTGACCTTATGGTTGCCAAATACAACGTGTTTAAAAAGCATCCAAATCTTTTGGTGCAATCATTTTGTGCAGGGCCGCAACTGGGGGGGGGGCAACCGGGGTGTGTGCCCCGGGCACCGTGCTTGGGGGAGCGCCAAAATGACCGCTTGGGGGGAGCGCCAAAATGTGTGTGGAATCCATGTTTGCCCCAGGTGACATAGACCCAAATTGTGGCCCTGATTTTGTGCACCAAATACAATTCATTGTCACTGCAATGACAACAACCTTAAGGTTCTCTGTTTTATTCTGAACTCCACACAGACAGGAAGAACTATTCACATCGAGGTCTGAAACTCCAAGCTTGCCTTCCTTTTACTGATTAAGTCTCAGAGGCATGACTTAGAGTTTTATTTATGCTGAAAAAATGTTACGCCAGTTTTTGCTCTAGGGTACTGCTGTAGGAAGCATCATCAGGCTAAAGTGTTGATTAGACCTGACTGATCCGTTTCACCGTTTCTCTCCCTGTCCACCAGGGGAAGCAATATAAAATGCAGTATACTTCATCAGATGGTAACTTGTTGGAAATTTTTTACTAGCGCTCCAGTAAATCCTGTTAAGATTACTTGATTATGTGCCACCAAGCCATTTTTGACTCCTAGCGACCACATAGATAGATGTGTTAGATAGATGTAAGTCCTGTTATAGCACAGTGTTATGGGTGACTACTCAGACTACTCAGACGTCTCATGAATGTCAATAGAACTTACTCTCATGCAAGTGGCTATATAACTCTACTTCAAAATCATCCAATGATGCACATTTCATATTGAAGCACGGTGCCCCAAACAAGGAGAAATAAAAAGCAAGCCCAGCCCTAGAATAAATAGTGCCTTGGGGATATGAATATCTTCAGTGATTATTGGCACATTTTACATATTACCAGGTTGACTGACTTGTTCAGCCCAGCAAAATTAAAGTAAAAATATTTTCCAATGTTTATTTAGACATTGGATATTTATCATGTCACATTGGAAACTGAAAAAGCAACGTATCTTAAAAGATAGCTGATGGGCGATCATTTCATAATTAACAGCAAAACAGTCTATAGGTGGTTAAAAGCAGTATTGATTGGTTTTATGTATCATGATAAGCCATTGTTTGCTTAATCAGTGCTTAATAAATCATCATTGGCTAGTTTCACACAACATGCTCAGCCGTAATTCATGCTTTGCAAACTACGGTGGCTAGGTTTTCTGAACATATGAAGCCAAATCTACACAAGTCTAAGGCTAAGTGCAAGGTGTGAACCCAGATTCTGTCAATGCGTTAGTCCAATCAAGAAAGACTAAAGTTCCATTAACATCAGGCTATTAAGATTAACCTCATTTCAGTTTGACATGCAGTACAAGTACTCAGCTTGCTAGTCTCATGGAATTCCAACTCATGAGAGTTGAATGAGTTGTTGAAAATTATTTTACATAAAATAGTGTAAAGCAGAGTTAATGGTATATGCTTTAGAGAAAGAGTGTCCAACCTGCGATTTTTTTTGTGACTCCATCGTGTGGTGCTCGATCATGGACTGTGTAGGTAGAAACAACAGAATGCTGTGTAGGGGAGGGGCAGTGCAGTGCTAACGCCACCGCTGCCCACTACACACGTCAGCTTGTGGTGACTTGGCGTTGTATATATTTCAACCTACCTACACATGTTCTGTGACGACAGGCGTTTATTGTTATTATTATTAAATAGACATGTAAGTTTTCTTATTTGATTATTAAACTTCGCTTTGTTTATTTGCCTACCTAACAATTTACAATGGGCTTGTTGTGTTATTTCTTTAAAAATATTTTTATTCCTAAATAAATTTACTCTAGCATGGCTTCAACATCGTTTCAACAGAAAACAGAACCCAAAAAAGAAAAGAAAAAAAGAAAAATTGCGGATGAAGGAATAGTATTCAGTGAAAAATGGACAGATGAGTACTTTTTTGTCGAGACAAATACTAAGGCAGTATGCTTAATTTATAGGGAAAATGTGTCAGTTTTCAAAGACTACAATTTGAAAGGGCATTATACGGAAAACCATGCTGCCATATTCAAAGCGTATCAAGGAATTTGTTGTAAAGACAAATTAGCGGAACTGAAAAAAATCTCTCATCTCAACAATTTTTTTGTAAAAAGTCACAACTCAAAAGGACTCTATTATAAAAGCTAGTTCTTTGGTAGCAAATCTGATTGCAAAAAAATCAAAACCATTTACTGATGGTGAGTTTATTAAGCAATGTATGGAAAGCGTGGCAGATATAGTTTGTCCTAATGAAAAAAGCGATTTTTCTAAAATCAGTTTGTCTCACCAGACTATAGCCAGGTGAACTGAAGAAAAAAGAAACTATTGAAAGAGGTTTGAAGAGTAAAGCTGCTAATTTCAAATTTTATGCTTTGATGATGGATGAAAGTACTGATGCTACAGATACGGTTCAACTTGCCATTTTTATTAGAGATATTGATAACGAATATAATGTCACTGAAGAAATGGCTTCTTTGGTGCCATTAAAAGAAACAACTAAATCTCTTGATTTGTATGAAGCAGTAAAAATGACATTAAAGCAATTTTCTTTAACCGTTGTCAACATATCTGGTATATCTACTGATGACATCCCAGCGATGGTTGGTAAAAGTGAGGGACTTGCAAGATTGATAGAAGATGATGCAAGTGCTGCCGGCAACTCATGTTTGATGAAGTATCACTGCATTCTGCATCAAGAAATTTTTTGCGCAAAAGCTTTAAAAATGGATGTCATGCAAATTGTCATCAAAGCAGTGAATTTTGTAAGGGCCAAGGGATTGAATCATCGCCAATTCCAGGAGTTCCTTAAAAGTATGGATGCTGATTATGGGGACATCATTTACTTTTCTGAAGTACGGTGGCTAAGTTGGGGTAAAATGCTGAAAAGATTTTATGATTTGTGAAATGAAATCAAGTTGTTTATCGAATCAAAAAGAAAATTTGTGCCAGAACTTGAAGATAAAAAATGGCTCACAGATTTAGCATTTTTGATGGATTTGACTGCTCATTTAAATGAGTTAAACATGTGTCTTCAAGGTGAAAACCAACTTATCATTGCAGTGTTTCAAACCATAACAGCGTTTGAAATGAAACTTAAAGTATGGCGAGCTCAAGTTATGGAAAATAACTTTATACATTTTAATATGTTGGCTAAACACAGTCCTGTGAACAGCGAGAAATATGCAGCCTTGCCTTTTGGTTTGATACAGGAATTTGAGAACAGGTTTCAAGATTTCCAGAAAAATCATCAATATTTTGGTATATTTTCAACTCCATTTTCAGTTGACATAACTACATTACGTCTGAATTTTCAAATGGAATTCATAGAGTTGCAATCAGAAATTCAACTCAAAGAAAAATTTGATCATGTCTCTCTATTGGACTTTTATAAGACCTGTCTTCCCAGAATAAAATATCCCTCACTTCACAATCACACCTTATTCGTGACATTGCTTTTTGGCAGCACGTGAGTATTTTCAAGGATGAAGCACACAAAGAGTAAAATTAGAATTAAAATTTCTGACGAGCACCTTGAGAACTCACTGAGAATTGCCACCACTTTCATTGAACCAGACATTGATGCCTTAGTTTCACAGAAACAAGGTCAAATATCCCACTGGTTTTATGTTGCCCTCTTTTTTTAAATTTTGTAATAAAAAATATAAAAAAATAAATGAAATTTTATTACTTATGTTGGCAGATTGCTGGGAAAGCCTTTGGCCCAGGAGAGATCAGAAAAGTCACACACCAGGCATTTCTATAAAAATAATTTTATTTACAGAAAGCAAAACGAAAGCAAAACATATTTAAAAGTCTTGGCTCTCAGTGAGAGCAGCTTGACTCTCTACATGCCTGCACAAAAGGGAAACAGAAACTAAAACAAGTCCGGGCAAGTTTCTCCCCCCCAGGTGATGCAACCATTAACACGTGAAAAGGAGACAATTAAATTCAACCTCTTAACCCGGCCAAAATGATTAGTTACCATAGCAACCTTAATCTGTAGTAGGAAACATTAACAACTTATATACATTAACTATATTATATATTTTATGTGTGGCCCAAGACACTTCCTCTTCATTTGATGTGGCCCAGGGAAGCCAAAAGGTTAGACACCCATGCTTTAGAGTTAATTTACAGAGAATAGTAAACAGTTAATATCCATTTCTTATTCAGTAAAGGTACCCATGATTTTAAAAAGCAAAACTGAAGGTTTAGGCAGAAAAGAAAATACTGTAGGCATAATAATTAAAATTGGATCACATGCTGATCAGATAGCTGTCTGAGTACTATACTATTGAATCTCCTGGATTTATGCCAAATGCCTACTCCAACTAACCAAATATCAGCATACATTTTATGCTGGGGAAATTAGTTGAGTGAAGGCAATCAGATTGTATATATTCTTACAAACATCATCTAATAGGCAACTAATTTAAGGATTACTTTTTCTGATTTATCTTATATCATACTTTTATTTGGATAATAGGATTAAGAGTTCACAGTGATAATTTTTTCTCATATGAACCATGCCAAGAACTTAGTTTAAAATTAGCTCTGTTACTCTCACTGATATAGCCTCCCAGCAGAAGCAATGATCTGGAGATTATTTTCACTGAACTAGCAATTTCCAAATTAAAGAAGGATCCAGTACTTTTAATAGTTGTGTGACATAAAACAATCTGGCAGTCCTTACATAACATGAGAAGCTGCATCCTTCAAACTAGACATCCCCATAATAGGCTCAGCTCAGTTAAACTAGTCATTATTCAGACTCCATGGCTAGATAGACTTATTTACAAAGAAAGGCCATTTGAATTCAGTTTCTCTTCTGTATTAACTCATTTAGGATCATGTATTGCATGATCCCATTTAAAGCAATCCCATTTAAAGCAATGAAGTAAATTAATCCAGATTGAGTTATTCCTTGGGTAGACACAGGGGAGAAATTTGTTCGGTTTGTATTTTAATGAGAATGTGCATAATTTTGCATAGTCATACTATACATAATCTAAAATACTTCTATCCTTTGGCACTCATACAGCTCCAATTTTTGCTGTGCATTTTGCTGATTTAAGATGCATAGAAAAATATATCAATTGGAGAAAATATGCAGAATACATGAATTTTGATAAAAATAATGGATAAAATGCACAACTTAGGGAAATTTGCTTGTTGCAAACAAGCATGTATTACATATATTAGAAAAAACTGCAAAATAAATGTGTGCCTTAAGTGAAATGCACATAAAATATATGTGACAATTGATGAACATATTGATGTAGAAATCAATATGTAAGGCCAGAAAATTTAGAAACTAAAAGAAACAGAAAGTTACAAATTGTTTTATCTTATTCACCAGTCCTAATGATATTTCCATTTCACTAAAGCTGAAGCTCTTTTAGGTGGACTGTGGCCTATGTCACTATTACTTTATAACATTTTAAACATTGCTTTAAAATTCAGCTAAAATTAAATGGAACTAGAATTTCACATTTTAGCAGGAATGTGGCTATTATGTAAGAGACAGAATTGTTGGTGATGGCAGATTTAAAATTTCAGTCTGGACAAGCACACTGGAACGAATATCCAGCTGCAAAGACATTCAGAAACAAATTTAATGTTCCTTTTTCCTCTCTTTAAATTTTAAAGGGGCAATTCTCACGGTTGTTTATCTTAATGATGATATTTAAGATATGTCTGTTACTGTGAATGGGTTCCCACCTGATGCTAAGCCATAATGTGATTCATTTCATTTTGGCTTAGCATGTTGTGAGAACCAAGCCATCTTCATGGCTGAACGGTCTGAAAATGGACTCCATGGTTTGAAAATCATGGCTTATCAGTTAGTGTTATGTGCAGACACAAGAATTCCCCTGATACTGTAGAAACAATGTGAAGAATAGACTTTTTCCAGTTACAAATTCTGTGGGTCAAGTGCCCAAAAAATTTAACACATTCTGCCAGCAAACCACCTTGCAGGATGTGCTTCTATGAATAAAGAGACCAGGGTGCCATGTGCTAAAAAAATACCAGCAGAGCAAAATTTCACTGTGTCTTGGCACTCAGCTACCACATACTGTATGTTCTGTTGAAGGAGAAGTAAAATGACTTCTACTATGTCCCATTGGGTAAACCATGCATATTCTTGGCATAGAAAAATGATTGTGTTGAATGAGCCTCCACTTTGGACTATAGTAGCAAGTGTGAGCTTGGGATCTGCTGCTTTTCCAAATCTCTCCAGCTACATTTACGGAAGTCTCCTGATGTTTATCACGCTAGTGCTTTGAGACAGCATTGGAATTCTTCTGGGCTCTAATGAGAGTCTATTTACAGCTTTCCTTAAATTGCTCTTGTTTTGTTTTAGAGGCTAAAAGGATAAGCCTAACTTCTTAACAGTGACCTTTGTAATGTGACCAACTCCTACAGGGAGTGTTGGGGGGGCAGGGGTAGAGACTAGAACTATCACTTACACTTGATTTTTCTTCTTAATACCACCCCATGAATGCTTCACACTGGTTCCTAACAAAAACATCCTAGGAGTAGTTATTTTTAAAAAGTCTGCTCCATTTTATATACATATATATATATATATATATGATTCTTTTAAATCCCTTAGTATTTTCCAAGAGGCCTTTTCTCACTATTGGTTTAAAATCATATCTGTCTATGTTGGAACTGGCAGATTAATTATCCAGCATGACATTTGCTGTTCCTGCTGCTGCCTCCTATCCTGCCTCTGTGGTGTCAGTTCCAAGTCACTGCTGTATGGTGTTGTCCTGAGTATGAGTGACCATTGGGTAATGGGCAAAGTGATTGAGTGAGTCCTCTGGCTTTGGTGCTTGCCCTCTTCAACACAGCATAAAACAGCACTGGAACAGGAATGGGGTGTCTCAGAACCTTATGCCCATCCCTCCTTCTCAACCCTATTCTGTCAAAGCCCAAGGAAAATAAAATGGGAAACCAAATAAGAACCATGAATGGAGCTGGGGTGAAGGCAGAAGTTCTTGGGGGAGAGCACTTTTAATTAGGATTTTTCTCCCCTTCTTCTTTTTCCTTTTTTTCTATATAGACACTGAGTGCTAATCTGTGGATCCCTCTGTGTAAGTTCTGCAGGCAAAAGAGGGCAGAAAATTGTCCCTAGCATTTCACTACAGTATTACAGTACTTCAGCCTGCTCTTGCCTTTCACTGCAATATAGTGTTATGCAATGACTCTGTTGTGCTATAAGATTGTTTCAGGCCTGGGCAATGTTACTGGCCAGCAGTTCTCTTAACAGTCCATGCTGTCCTAACAACCAGGAAACACACTGAGACAAGGAACTGGTCTCTAATATTTATTGCTAGTACTTAACAGGAATCCTAACAAACTGAAGAAGCGTGGGAAAAACCCAGACATATAACCCCCAAGGGTTAAGGCGGTCCCGATCTGTGTCTCTTTGAATGGCTGAACAATTCATCAGTGCTACGCATGCGCTTGACAGTCTGGATGGGAGCCCCCTGCTCGCCATCCTTACTCATGACACATGCAGTGCTCTGGCCAGCAAACTAAGAAGTGAATAGCAGAATGGTGGCAGAAGAGACTGACCAGGAACCGCCAACACTGGAAGTGGGAGAGGGGGGTGGTTATGTCTGCATTAGCTTGCAACACCTAGTGGGCATTTCTCTGATCACTCCCACTACTGATCAACTCCCTCCACTGATCAACTGACTTTGCCACCAATATCAAGGGTGGCAAAGTATAACAGACTATACACATCCTGAGGCTGCCACTAGGAAGTATCAGAGTAAGAGGGAAAATATTACTGTACCTTGATACCAGTATAGCTAAGGACAACTTAAGCTTGCCTCATTTTGTGCCAGTTACTTATTGCTAAGAGACCAGTTTGGCGCATGGGTTAAGGCACCAGGCTAGGAACTGGGAGACCATGAGTTCTAGTCCTTAGGCACAAAGCCAGCTGGGTGACCTTGGGCCAGTCACTCTCCCTCAACCCTAGGAAGGAGGCAATGGCAAATCACTTCTGAAAAATCTTGCCAGGAATATTGCAGGGACTTATCCAGGCAGGTGCCAGGAGTTAACATTGACTTGAGGGCACCCCAACCCCCCCAAACTTATTGCTAAGCACATTTGCAATGTTTGTTACAGTTTCTTCTTGTGTAAAGCTGAGCTAAGGTAATCATATGTGGACTACAAAATAGGACATACCTGGACAGCCAATAGGTGGCAGCAAAGAGTTTTCCATGTTGGATATGTTAGCTCTAGAGTAAATATCGAATTTTGACCACAAGCAGTGCCTAGGGATAAATTACCCCCATCTTATCTTGCTGTGCTTTCTCTTCAGCTTGATTCACTTTCAGAACCAGGTGTTTCCCCTCCCAAAGTCTTACAAAAAGAAAAATGCCTTAAATGATCCACATGATAAGAGGAAGGAAAGAAAAAAATCAGATTCTTTCACCCATCCACACTTATGTTGTAAGAATAAGTCATTTATTCTACTGCATTTTTTGAATATATGAATAAGACAGAAACAAAAATAAGCAATATGATTGCCCTGTTCTATCCTGTCTTATCTGATTTGGCCCTCAGACATGTTGAAAGTGGATATAGCAAAAATTTGCTTATTTGTCTTTTAACTTTTAATTGTTGTTTCACATGACATTGTTCCCCATATAAACTGCTCCCACCTATCCTGCAGCAACTGGCTGCCCAAAATGATACTAATAAAAAATGTGCAACCCCATTTTAAAATTAAAAGTTGCCCTCCCCAGTATATTTATTTGTTGCAGATAATTAATACTATCACTGTATTGGAACCATGGGGTGTTTTTTCTTGAGCACAGTTCATGATCCCCATCCACTTGCATTTACATTAGGGCCATCATGTGTCGGCTATAAAAATCCAGATGACCACTAGATGGCAACAAAGAGATACAGAGAATGCTTTTTTTTTTTTGCTACCATCCATTAGTCATCTTTATAGTCCAGATACAGTTGTCCTAATATATACTCCAGTCGTCCTGCATCCTTTAACTAGCAAATTCTAAATTATCAACCCACATGCAACTATTTGGGATCATCTCCTTCTCTGGATGGTGTTAAATTAGTGAATCAAGAAAAAAAAATCCTGCACTGCATAAGGAAAATAGGGAGACACTGCCCCCATCAAAACTTTTAAATAATTGCACACATGAGCCTACTGACTTCTGTGAATAATTTAAGCAAGTTTTTAAGCATGGGTGCTTTTCTGTTTTCAAAGCACAAGAAAATCCAGCTGCACACACCACCAGTACGTAGTGTACTTCATCTTTGAAGATGGGCTGTAAAAGTGTTGTCTTATCTCAAATCAACTATTACACAGTTAACCTATATTTATATTTATATATATTTCAAATTTCTATCACCGCCCATCTCTCCCGAAAAGGGGACTTTATTTATTTATTATTCACATTTCTATCACTGCCCATCTCTCCCGAAAAGGGGACTTTATTTATTTATTTATTTATTTATTTATTTATTTATTTTTCACATTTCTATCGCCGCCCATCTCCCCCTAAAAGACTTTATCTGTAAGAATTCTTCCTTAACTATAGTATGATTCAACCAACCTTCTCCATGGGTGGTGAGAATACAATTTCCTTCAGCTCTAGCTAGTACAAGGATGATCATGATGGATTGGATTGATGGGACTTATACTCTAGTACATATCTGGAGTTCAGCACGGGCTATGTGGGATGGAAGACTCATTCCTTACCAAAGCATTTATAAGAAGATGCTGAAATAACTTCCTTGTAAGGAAGTTGTAAAGACAGCTGTGATGTCAACGTTGTTGATTCATTTCAAGACAAATAAGCATTTAGTGAATACAGAAGGAAGAAAGTTCCCATAATATGAAACTGTTTTCATCTGTGGCTCTCTGTCTATGACTATATATATTCAGGAAACTAAATATAGCAACATAGCTGGATTCCTTGGCTGTTGTGTCATAAAAAAGGGAGAGAAAAGTAATTGTGTGAATGCTGATTCATTTTTCTTAATTAACAGGAAAGCAGTCAAAGAGGCAGCATACTAGAAGAACAGTGCCAACTGTGATTGGAGGATCTCTTCTCAAAAACTCTCACTCAGAAAAGAGTCAGATGTAAGATGTATACAATATGCAGTTAATCATACACAGTTTCTTCCTCGCTTTATTATTATTATTATTTTAACTTAGGACAACTATATCTGGACATGGCTCAGTATGTCTCTTCCTATGTTATTAGTTTAAACCAGTCTTAACCCCCCCGCCCCTTAATTCAGCATCCTGTTTCCCACAGTAGCCAGACAGATACATCTTGGAAGTTCATAACAATGACAAAACAGCTGCTGAGTAGATAATTTGGAGGTGGCAATAGAGAAAAAAGTTTGGATGGCGAACTGTTGCAGAAAATTTTACAGGAGTAGAGGGGAACAGACAGATCTACCATAGGTGACTGGTTACTAGCAAGTCAAGTAATTTCCAATAGTTTTTTGAGGGAAGCCATCAGAGCTGAAAGCAAAATGAAAGTGTTACTTGTTTGAGGAATGGAACATGATTAGTCTTGTTAAAACTACATTGATCCTATATTGTTGCCTGTATGTCATTTGTAGAATCAGAATAAACTGATGTTCTTTTGATCTTAATAATCTAGCTGTAGCTCAGATGCATACCAACATATATAACAATATTAGCCTGCTATGACTTGGAATAATAGAATATAAGAAACTAGACAAGGAAAGTCAACACCATTTCATACTGCATGTTTCTTTTAAAAAAAACCAACAGAGTTGTTGGTTTTATTTTTCCAGTATTTGTCCTTTCTGTGATACTGAGAAATATGCCACTTCTATCTTATCACCAACATTGACAAGAAAACTTCCCTTTCATGCATGCTGTGTAGAGCAGCTTTTTTCAAGCTTCTGATAGATTTCTGTACTCAAATACTACATAGTATAGTCTGGCAGTAAAGTACAGAGAGTGTTAATATCATTTTTTCCTAATTAACTTTTTAGTTCTCTCAAGGCACGGGAAAAGATCTGGCAGTGTGTGGAATGAACAGAAATGATCTCTAGCAAAGTTTGCATTCAGCTAAATTTGCTTCCAGGGCTTAGATGATCAGGAAGTGTTAGTTTATATGGTTACCCAATTATTCAGAAACCCAATTACAATTATCTGCAGACTTCATCATCATCATGGGAGGTGAGGAATGCAGACTATGGGGGGATAAATCATCTTCTTCCATGAGTTTTTTTTTAAAAGTGTATTCATTATTTTCAGTGTTGTGGCACAATTTAGGGATGTAATTGTGGCAACTATCTTTTCAGCCTGTAGATTTCAAGAATGTGGATGAGATTTTTGGATGAATGAAAACTACTACTTCTTTCCTTGATCATGTTTCTCTTGACTCAAGACAGGTCAGAACTAGCCTCATATTGAGAAGAGTCCAAAAAATGGTGCTGGGGAACTATTGTTCAGTAACTAGTCCAATGACTATTCCATGGGGTTTCATCTTTGGTCATTTGGACTTTTGGAATGGGAGTGCCAACAGTATGCTGATGACATCCACTGCTATTACTCTTTAGTATGCAGCTCCAAGGATCCAACTGAAATTCTGCATGTTGCCTAAATTTGATAAGGAGCTGAATAAAGGACAACAAGTGAAATTAGATCCTAACAAAACAGAGGTCCTGTTGGTCAGCAGAAAATTAGATCTGAATACTGAGTTTCAGCCTATAATGGATAGGGCTGCATTCCCCTGGAAGAGTAGAAATGCCCCTTGATACAGAGCTGTCTTTGGTGTCATAGGTAGTGTTTGTGGTGTGGTGCACATCTGCATAATTAAAGCTAATATGTCAGCAGGGACCCTTTCTGAGCCCATTGAATTTGGCAATAGTTATCCAGAATTATTTACATTTGCTTAAACCCTGTTTTGACTATTTCAATGCTTTCTACATGGGACTACCTTTATACAATCTGGAATGTAGTAAGAAGCTTATTTATCTTGCATGTGGGAGAGTCTTCTTCCATGTCTCTCCCAGCCTGTGGAATGTACTCCTTCAGGAATTGGATCTGGCATCCATTCTTCCTTCTTTTAGAAGAAGAGTCCATATCCATCTCTTAATGACCGATCTCTTAATTAATGACTGCATTCACATTAACTTGCATGTGAGAATGTCTACCTGTTACATTTCACATTTTTATTCTTGTTAGTTTCCTGACCTTGGGTGCTCAAATTGAATAGAGCATTGGGATATTAATGAAAGAAACAAATAAATAAAACAAAAGATTAGATAGATGTATGTGTGGCTTTTAGCCTTGGGCAGTGACCTTCACCAGAGAGGGATGGAGAAACTGCATGTCAGCATTAATTGCCTTTGATCACTGAGATATTGGTACCATAATCAGGACAAATATATCCATGGGGATTGTTGTTTGCTCATCATAAAATGTGGAAATACTTCATCCTCTTTTCTATCTTTTATTCAGTGAGTATGTGAGACTGCCTGGAAACCTAGTATAATGTTTGAACTAAAGCACTACCAAAATCCTGATGAATTCCAGCTCCCTCTCTCTTAAGAACATTAATGCCTTTGTAGTCTTAGTTCTACTTTCTGCATCCTGAGCAACTGAGCAACTCGTCACTGGATGACTGCAAAAACATGAAGGCTCTGATTTTCAGCTATTCTGGATCCAATAGTATACCTAGTAATGGAAGGCAGAATCATTTAGGTGGCAAACATAAGGTTTCCAAATCAACATTTTTCTTATTCTAATGGGTCAAAGCCTTTAAGGAAAGAAATTGCAGATGAAAGAAAGGGAGTTTAATTTCCTGTCCATCTCAGCAGGACTTACGCATGTCTAGGAGTGCAACCTAAAAAACTGATTCCTCATGAAAAAATAGACTACTGAATGAACACATTTCTGGGCTCAGAAGAAGGCGGATGCTTCATAAGTTCACCCAAAGTTGAAAGTGCTACATTATTATCTCACCACAAATAGTAATAGCAGAAGAACCAGTAAATATGAAACATTTTCTGTGATATGAAGTTCCCCTGGGGCATGTGACTGCACAGTAGCCGAAAAGGGCCAGTGCTACTAAGAAATACCTCCTGTGGCTTCTCTAGAAATTCCAATTTCCCTCAAGGTTTTACTCAGTTTTCTTGCTCTCCATGCCAAACTTGCTTATGTGTATATTGCTATGAGCAATTTTATGCTATTTCACCAGTACAGTGTAAGAACAATGGCACCTTCCCACATCACTTAATTAATATTAAAAGCTTCAGATCATGTGGGAGAAATCCACAGTGTGGCTTTTTAGA
Organism: Candoia aspera; assembly: GCF_035149785.1. Lineage (NCBI taxonomy): Eukaryota > Metazoa > Chordata > Lepidosauria > Squamata > Candoiidae > Candoia > Candoia aspera. The sequence continues at coordinate 47,601,188 of NC_086156.1, forward strand.
GAGACATTGTCTTATCTCCTGGGATGTCACTGGCCTATCCACATGCCCTGGAGTTTCTGACATTATGAGGGAGGGGTGGTAAAGATGCATGATGCTCTAGTTTCCACATTGTTAGGTAATATTAGAAGGATCCCTAAACCATATATGCTTCCTGTTGAGATGAACTGACTGTATCCCAAGAAATGAATGGAAATATTGGTAACAGGCCCAGGATCAAATGTAATTTTTTATATGACTGAATACCACAGAGAACTGTTCTCCATATTACAGCATGCATTCAAATAGCAGTGTTTAGACAATAATTGAGCAATAGGAAGTCTTGAGTTTGGCAAGGAACATGTGATCAATAAATCTTGTATCCATAGAAATCTTATATGGATTCCTTCTATTTTTCCCCTTTGCCTACTCTTTTACTGTAATGGTTGAGCTGATGAAATACAATCATCTAGTTTGCCAGCCATCACTCCACACTTTTATTCATTTATTTACAGTATTTTGATTTCAAGATACTCACTGCACAAGATATGCCTAACCAAGGCTTACGGCATCTTTAACATACTATATCATTAAACTGCAGTCCAATAAGACCCAATCAGCTTTGTCAATCATCATGTCATATCCAAATCTTCTGCTCCTCACTGCCCTCTGCTACTAATAGTTGATAAAAAAGATTACCTAGCTTCGCGTATTTGCTTGGTTTGGAACTGAGACAGTTAATAATTCCAGATGAGCTTTTATAAAAGCAAACTCATTCATAAAATCTATCAACAGTCCAGATGGTGTTGCAATTTACTTATAATTAACCCTGTTTTTTTCACCACATCTGCCTTTTTCCAAATCACAAAAAATGAAGCAAAGCAGAAAAGACAGCAATACAGTGTTTCAAAAGTTGTGTACATGAAAATGCACAAGAAAGGTATAGGAGGAGGCCTTGATAGTGAGGAAGTGATTAACATGGTAAGATGCTCTTTTTTTTATTATTGTGGGGCATATCCAGTTGCAGAGCCATCCCATGTCCTTCAGCAGTTGTAAAAAGTATTTCAGTTCAACTTCTACTGGTATAGGACATTCTGAAATGGTGCAAGAATTGCCTATTTCTTTGTTCATTTTTAATAAGATTATTAGCATGTGCAACTAATATGTATCTTGACAATTTCAACTGCAGCCTTCCTTTCTTAGTTTGAAGAAGCGGCTTTTGGAAACAATGTGATATAGGGAAAGAAAAGAGGATTTGAAGTGGTAAGACAATGTGAGACCCCAGAGGTGAGTTTGAAACAGAATGGCCCAACATTAGAAAAGAGGTACTGGGAAACCCAGCTTGGGGAATACACAGCAATGGCAAAAGTAACAGTATATATCCAGAATAGAAGTTTGAGTAAAATTAAGCAAGAATCACTTCCCTGTATATTACATGTCAAATAACAAGGCAAACTCAGCTACTGTACTTAGAGTACAGTTTTTAAGGGGGAAATCTTTGATGAAAAGATAGTAACAAGATGGTCTGGATTCAGTTTTGGTTGCTTCAACAATAGCCTGCTTTTGGTCTCCAGTTGTAATATTGAAAGATACGTCATATTTATGTCATTTTATTATTTTGTTTTATAAGCTCAGTGTCTCAGGCACAGCCTCTCCAACGTGTACATATGTACTGTACATATATACATACATATAAAAAATGTACGATCTTTAATGAAATGCGATTTAACAACAGTTGATTAGATTTGAATGTGCTGAGGTACCTTATGCAATCAAATGCATGTTTCTATCTAGCTGTAGTTTTATCTTTAAACATTAGACCTTTTCTGCTACATAATGCTCTTCTCACATTATTATTTATTTATTTGGAAAAAACAATACTGCTCTTCAACTGCAAAAGGTTCCTAGAGTGGATTACACATCAATAATGTAGTAATAGTCTCTGCTATTAGGGCCACAAATCAAAAAGGCATGTCAGAAGAAGAAAAGGGTTTGGAAGGAGAGGGAAAGAAAATACCTTTGGGGCATTAGCTATGTAGTTTTTATACTAAAATACTGATTTATTGAATATATCCTATCACCTATTAGTGTTAGCCATCTTAGCATTTGATCTGAAAAGATGGCACAAATGTTTAATAAATAATCTCAGTATTGGAAAGTATTAAGCTTCTGATTCTATTAATAACAACATGGCTGTTTTTTCTCTGAATTTTTGCTTTGCCCTTAAGAGCTAAGAGCACAGACATTTAAATTTGTTGTTTTAATATTATGGCATTAGTGCAATAGTATAATACATTATATATATATTAAAAAAAACTTTACAATTTTGGTTTACAATATTCCACCCAATTAGTCATGTAGGCTGACATCATTGCCTTGAAAAAGAATAATAAAACGTAACCCCTAAAAAGAATTTGGCCAAGATGCCATAAATAATTTTTAATTGTATTTAACAAAGAACGAGCATTTTTCAAGAGAAAACGGTCAATAGAAGAGGATGTTCAGTAATGGATTTTATAGTTGTATGCCCAAACACCCCTAAACAAGAGTAAAATCATTTTTTCCTTAAAAGGAAATTAATTTTTGTTAAAATGCCAGGTTAAACTTGTTCACTTTCCAGTGAGCCTGGATGCTCATAACCAATTTTCTGATTATATTTCAGGGCACATTTGCTTTTCTGGATTGTGTTTCTGAGGCACTTCTATTGCTATTGTCTCTGCATGTGTCCTGTCATTTCTCAGCCTAATGCATATTTCATTTTCCTCTGAATCCTCTCAGGCTTATGCTTTGCTGCACTGAACTGCTGATGGTGCAGTTGCTCTTTCTTTCAATTGGTTTACAGTTCCTGCTGTTTGGGGGGAAAAGGAGATGAAGGAATAGTAAATCCACAAGTTAAAGAAAAGTTATATAGCATATCGTACTTGCTCTCCTTACAAGTCCAGCCTCAAAGATATTTAAACTGATCAATATCTAGCTAACTAGCATCTAGAATGTTTCCAGACAAGGGTTTTACTTTGTAATCCCCCTGCCTCTTACAGTTAATTTTGGGGGTGGTCTAGATATCATCATTTTCCATGTATGCATTCAGGGCCGCAACTAGGGTCTGTGTCACCTGGGGCAAACATGGATTCTGCATCCATTTTGGTGCCCCCCAATGCTCATTTTGGCGCCCCCCCGCATGGCGCCCTGGTCACATGCCCCACTTGCCCCACCCCCCAGTTGCGGCCCTGTATGCATTTTCCAAGTTTTTCCACCCTTATTATACATGTGGTTTTGCCTTGGCATATTTTGTGAACCCAGCCATTATAAACCATGATCTATAGTTTAGTATGTTGTGATTTAGTCAATGAAGGATTAGTGAAGCAAGTTTTATAATTATAACAGAAAGGAGATTCATTTATAGGAAATACATTGTATCTAGCTAACTGCACCCTACCAAAAGGATAGTCCAAGAGTATGCATTCCTTGCATGCATTCCTGGAAAGTTCAGTTTCAAGCCTCATCGTGATGTTCTTGCCAAGTGCAGCCTTGTCTCCAGATCCGAGCCTTGTCTAGCCTCTGCGTTCCAGCCTAGTCCAACCTGCGTGGCCATTCACAGACTCCTGCCTCAAGCCTCCTCTTTGCCACGCACTCTAGCTCCACTGAGTCTTGCAGCTTCAATAAGAGAATTAGCTGAGTTCTGCCCCGCTGTTTTGCCACAATCTGAACCTGCAGCCTTTCCTGGGTGTCCTTTACTACCTGGGTGGACTTGATTGAATTGAATTGCCTAATCTATTACAAGGACTTTTTGCTGTTGTAAATAGTTATTGTAAATAAAGAATTTAATAGTAATCCTGCCTGGCCGTCTCATAGTCTGAACAGGATACCTTCTCTCTCTCTCCACTTCCATAGCTATGTACATAAACTCCTCTGGTGAGGACTGGTGAGTTGAGGCATCTGGCTGACAAGAAGAGGGGCAATGACAATATGAATTTTCCCAGATCACCAAGTGAACCTCTGCTGAGCAGCTTGGTAACTTTGGATAAAGGTGTCCTAACAGCCAGGAACCATGCTGAGACAAGAATAGGTCTCTAGTGTTTTATTACTGCTACATGACAGAAAATCCTAACAAACTGAAGAAGCGTGGGAAAAACTCAGACATATAAACCCCAAAGGCTAAGGCGGGCCCGATCTGTGTCTCTTTGAATGGCTACCTAATTCCTCAGTACTACGCATGCGTTTTCCCCCCTGGATAGAGGCCCCCTCCTGCTTGCCATCAGTACTCATGACATCACCCTCCCCTCCAGATTCACATTCCATTTCAGCCCCCTCCCCTCCAGAGGCTTGATAAGAGTCGACGTCTCCTTCTAAGGTCCCATGGGAACTGGGCAACGATGGAAAGTCTTCAAAGGAAAACTCCTCCAAGGACGAATCAGTGCTGCTCTCCAGGTCTGATAATGCTTCTGGCCCAGGTGGCCGCTGCTGGAAAATAGCTAGATAATTAGAAGAGTCGTCCCCCCTCCCCCCTGGGAAATGCACGCCTGAGGTGGAGGGCTGCGCCCCCCCCCTCCTCTGTAACTGGAGTCAAGGCTTCAGGCGGGGGTGGAAGGTGCAAACTTACGAATTCCTCTGCCTGCTCATCCAAGCGAGGAATCTCTGGTAGAGTGCGAGGCTTGGGTTTGTGAGGGAAAAGCTGATGGAATCGATGAACCAGTGCTGGAGCATGGACATCTCTGGCATTCTCCCACGTGCGCTCTTCCTCAGGGTACCCTTTCCAGTGTATGAAATATTGGATGCCCCTTCCCCTCCTCCTAGAGTCCAGAATCTCCTTGACTTCATATTCCTCCTCCCCCTCCACAATTACTGGAGGTGGGGGGGCACTTCCGATCGTAAGGCACTTGGGGGAGGGTCCTTGGCTAGCAAGGCTCTGTGAAAGACTGGATGGATTTTCATGGATGCTGGCAGCTTTAAGCGATAAGCCACTGGATTTATCTGCTGTACCACAGTGAAAGGGCCCACAAACTTAGAGTCCAACTTCTTGGAGGGCCTGGTAGAGTTCAAAAACTTGGTAGAGAGCCACACTTTGTCTCCTACCGCAGTCACTGGCCCCTCTTGTCTGTGAGCATCTGCAGCTCTCTTGTAAGCACTCTTTGCCCTGTTCAGCTGCTCCTTTAACAACTCCTGTGCGGCTTGTTGCTCTTTAAGAAAATCAGCCGCGGCTGGAACAGTTCCCTGCTGGGAGGAGGTGGGCAACACCCGAGGGTTAACCCCGTAGAGTGCCTGGAAAGGGGACATCTTGGTAGAGGACTGTACAGAATTATTATATGTAAATTCTGCCATGGGGAGTAGGGCTGGCCAATTGTCTTGCTGATAAGTGGTGTAACACCCGAGATATTGCTGTAACCATTGGTTAATTTTCTCGGCTTGCCTGTTACTAGCAGGATGATGCGATGATGACAGGTGGATCTGGACCCCTAATGACTGGAAAAGGGCCCTCCAGAACCTGGAAGTGAACTGTGGGCCTCTGTCACTCACCAAGTGATTCACCATGCCTCTATACCTAAAAACATGGTCCATGAACAACTGCGCTGTGGCTTGTGCAGATGGGAGGCCCTTGCAAGGAATAAAATGCGCCATTTTTGTGAAAAGGTCCACCACCACTAGTATGGAAGTCAGCCCCTGGACCGGGGGTAAATCAGTGATGAAATCCATAGAGATTGTATCCCAAGGCCTACTGGGGGTGGGTAGGGGTTGCAAGAGTCCTGTGGGCTTCCCTGGGAGAGGCTTGGCTCATCTGCAGGTGTGACAAGAAGCAACATAACCCTTTATGTCTGCAGTCATCTTAGGCCACCAGTAGTCTCTCAGAGCTCTATGGAGAGTTTTGAAAACACCTCCGTGGCCTGCCGTTTGATGGTCATGGCAAAGTCTCAGTACCTCTTCCTTCAATGAAGGGGGAATATATAATCGCCCACTATGCCAGAGGATTCCTGCCTCCACATTGAATGGGGGGGAAGTGTCTTGCGGGCCCCTCTGGAGGTCATCCATCCTGGCCCTGGCATACAGGTCCTGTTGCTGCTGAGCTCTGACTCTTGTAAATAGGTCCTCTGCTTGTCTGCCTGCTGCTAAAATCTCTGTTTGGTTCCCCCTCATAGAGTGATCAAAGTTGTGAGGTTGTAATATAGTAGCCTGTACCTCCTGGTGAGTGGCGGGGGTTGCCTGAAAGGATTGAGACAGGGCATCTGCCAAGCAGTTTTGCGCCCCAGGCACATAAGAAATAACAAAATTGAAACGGGAGAAAAACTGGCTCCATCTGATTTGGCATGGGGTGAGGGATCTGGTGTTTTGTAGAAGCTGTAAATTCTTGTGATCGGTGCAAACTTTCACAGGAAAGGTTGCACCTTCTAGCCAGTGCCTCCACTCTTGGAATGCTGCTTTAATTGCCAGCAACTCCTTATTAAAAACATCATAGTTACTCTCTGCTGGTGAGAGCATGCATGAAAAAAAGGCACACGGAAGCAATGTATTCTTGGTTTTGTTTGTATATTGCAATAACACCGCCCCAATGGCAATATCAGAAGCCTCTGAATGCATTATGAATTGCTTCGTGGGATCAGGGTGTCTTAACAGTGGCTGGGATGCAAAGCGTTGCTTAAATTCTTGGAAGGCTGCTTGCTCTCTCTTCCCCCAAATGAATTTTGATCCTTTCTTCAAAAGCTGTGTGAGGGGTCTAGCCCTGTCACTAAAGTTTTTTATGAACCGCCTGTAGAAATTGCGAAATCCTAGATATCTTTGTACTTCTTTAACATTTCGGGGAGGTGGCCGAGAGAGAATTGCCTGGACCTTAGAAGGATCCATGGATATGCCTTCTGTTGATACCTTATAGCCCAGGAAATGTAATTCAGTTAAATCAAAGGCACACTTCTCTAGCTTGGCGAATAGCTTGTTCTCTCTCAGTCTTTGTAAGACATTACGTACATGGGTTACATGAGTTGTAGCATCCTCAGAGAAAATTAATATGTCATCTAGATAAATGACCAGATACTTATCTAGTAAATCAGAGAAAATTTGATTCATAAATCTGGAAAATATGGCTCCTGCATTAGACAAGCCAAAGGGCAAAACAAGGTACTCAAATTTACCAAACCTGGTGTCGAAGGCAGTTAGATATTCATGCCCCTCTTTCATCTGGATCAGATTGTACGCATTCCTGAGATCCAACCTGGTAAAAATTCGTGCTTTCTGTAAGCGATCCAGCAGATCAGAGATTAGAGGCAGCGGGTAAGTTTCTTTTTTTGTGAGTTTATTTAAAAAACTGAAATCGTGGACCACTCTCATGGGTGTCTCCTGGTTTGCAGGTGCCAACGGGTCAGGCTTCTTTGGTACGAAGAAGGTAGGAGCAGACGCTGGGGAAGTAGATGGTCGGATGAACCCCTTTTGGAGATTAGAGTCCAAGTAATCCTTTAAGGTGGCTAGTTCCTTGGGAGACATGGGATATTGTTTCCTTGCTGGAATCCTGGCTCCTGGTATCAACTCAATGGTGCAATCACAGTCCCTATGAGGGGGTAGTGCTGTGGCCTCTTGTTCGCTGAAAACGTCTGCGAAATCTGCATACTTGGCTGGCAACTGGACCTCCCCTGCTTCCGTGACTGCGTTCGTTGCTGGAGAGCAGAGAGCGGCTTGAATCTTGTGGTGCTGGCATTCCTTAGCTGGGAAGGAGATTGCTTCCGTAGTCCAGTTCAGCAATGGGTTGTGGATCCTCAGCCAAGGCGTGCCTAGGATTACAGGCACATTAAGCGATGCAGTAACATAAAGCTGGATCCACTCAGTATGGTCTCCCGTTGTCAATTGCACCGGTTCTGTGAACCTTCTAATCGGCCCTGCCTTGAGGGGCTGGCCGTCAATGGTCTCCACTTCTATGGGACATGGCAATTCTATGGTCGGGATGTTGAAGTCTTGTACGGTCTGCACATCAATAAAATTGGTTGAAGCTCCGGAATCCACGAGGGCCTCTAGCCTGACCTGGTGCTCTGGGTTGACGTGCATTATTACTGGTAAGTAGTAAAAGGATTGCCTGGAATCCTCGGAATGAGCCCTCCTTAATTGATTGATGGTCTCCCTGCTGAGCTCTGTGGAGGGAGACCGACGGAGTTTCCCTGGTTGGAAGCAGAGGCGGAGATGGCTCTTGTTTCAGCTGCTTGCCCTGGGGGTCTTACTGAAGTTGCTTGGCTTCTCGCTGGGCAAGCTCTCACCATGTGCCCCTGGGCTCCGCAGTAAAAACAGAGGGCTCGCTCTCTCCTTCTCTGCCTCTCAGCCTCAGAAATAAGCCTCCTGCTCGCCCCGATCTGCATCGGCTCCTCTGGTCCTGAGTGAGTAGATGCTGCAGAGAGAGCTGGAAATCCTGGAAGTGCTCTGAGGGCCCTGTTTCTCCCTGGCTGCATCTGTCTGAGCTCTTCTAGCCTGGCATCTATGACCACAGACAACTGATATAAGGCTTCTAGGTTAGCTGGTGTTCCCTGGTGCACTAATTCATTCTTAATTTCTTCATCCAGACCCTGTTTGAATTGGTCTTTTAATGCACTCTCATTCCAGTCCAGATCTCCTGCTAACAGCTTGAAATCAGCAATGTAGATTCCCACCCTCTTGTTACCTTGCTTGAGCTTCCGAATTTCCCGGCTGGCAGTGACCTCTCTGATTGGGTCGTCAAAGTGTGCTCGGAACCCTGCCAAAAAGTTCTGGTACTTGTTGAGAATGGGGTCGTTGTTCTCCACCATGGGAATAGCCCATTTGGCTGCTGGGCCCTTTAGCAGACTTAGGATGAAGGTGACTCTGGTTCTGTCTGTGGGAAACTGCCGGTCTGTCGAAAAACATTGTGCACTGTGTGAGAAAGGTCCTCAACTGTCCTGCTTCTCCTCCAAACTTCTCTGGTAGACTGCCCTGGGATCTCAAGACTACTGGCAGAGCTGCTGCTGCTGGCACCGGTTGTGGGTTAATCGGAGCTGGTTGTAACTGCTGTAGCATGGCAGTTTGTAATGTGTTAACCTGTAGATCCACCTGTTGTTGGTGTTGTTGTAGGGCTGCTGCCAATTGTTGGATGGCGAGCCGAATTTCTTGGTTTTCTGAAGACATTTCCAAATGTCTCCCCTTTAATTTCTTTGTTCCTCCCTCTTTCGATGGGAGTAGGAGTTTGTTAGGATTGATGTCCTAACAGCCAGGAACCACGCTGAGACAAGAATAGGTCTCTAGTGTTTTATTACTGCTACATGACAGAAAATCCTAACAAACTGAAGAAGCGTGGGAAAAACCCAGACATATAAACCCCAAAGGCTAAGGCGGGCCCGATCTGTGTCTCTTGGAATGGCTGCCCAATTCCTCAGTGCTACGCATGCGCTTTACAGCCTGGATGGGAGCCCCCTGCTCGCCATCCTTACTCATGACAATAGGTCTGTATCAAAGGCCTTTCCCCCGAGAACATGCAATTCAGTGCCTTGGTCACCCTTCTCACTCCAAATCAGTGTTTTGCCACTAATTTTAGCAAATTCTTGTTCTCTGAGTATGCGTGCGTTATTCTCTTTTTGTGATTTAATGTGTTATCTGCTATGTCTTGTTTATTTATATTTATTGTGGCTATGAATTGACTTGTTTCCTGGGAACTGGAAAGAGTGGACAGAAATTATATTTGGACAGGATAGTCAGAATAGAATCAGGCTGAATGGAGCTTAACAGAACTTGACTCTATTGGTTTCTGATAACTCTATGTGCCTTATCTGAAAGAATGCATCTTATAGGCCAAATAAAATACCGGCTATTCACTCAGACAGCATGCCGGCTGCTGGAAACCGAAGCAGCAGCTAACACTACATCTCTTCAGTCTTTGGGAAGCTAGACAGGGAAAGGATTGAGTTGCTATTGCAGCAAATGTATGTAACTCATAAAGATTGTGTTCATACTGCACACTAAACTTAACCTGCAGGTGTCTGCACAGAAGCAGGAGCAAAGGACATGTGTGTCACGACATCATACAGCTATTAAATACTTGTGTCAGACAACCTTGTTGTTGTTTATTCATTTAGTTGCTTCTGACTCTTCATGACTTCATGGACCAGACCACGCCAGACCTTCCTGTCAGTCGTCAACACCCCCAGCTCCCCCAGGGACGAGTCCGTCACCTCTAGAATATTATCCATCCATCTTGCCCTTGGTCGGCCCCTCTTCCTTTTGCCCTCCACTCTCCCTAGCATCAGCATCTTCTCCAGGGAGTCCTGTCTTCTCATTATGGGGCCAAAGTATTTCAGTTTTGCCTTTCATATCATTCCCTCAAGTGAGCAGTCTGGCTTTATTTCCTGGAGGATGGACTGGTTTGATCTTCTTGCAGTCCAAGGCATTCTCAGAATTTTCCTCCAACGCCACAGTTCAAAAGCATCTACCTTCCTTCGCTCAGCCTTCCTTATGGTCCAGCTCTCGCAGCCGTATGTGACTACAGGGAACACCATTGCTTTAACTATGCGGACCTTTGTTGTCAGTGTGATGTCTCTGCTCTTAACTATTTTATCCAGATTTGTCATTGCTCTTCTCCCAAGGATTAAGCGTCTTCTGATTTCCTGACTGCAGTCAGCATCTGCAGTAATCTTCACACCTAGAAATACAAAGTCTTTCACTGCTTCTACATTTTCTCCCTCTATTTGCCAGTTATCAATCAAGCTGGTTGCCATAATCTTGGTTTTTTTGAGGTTTAGCTGCAAGCCAGCTTTAGCACTTTCTTCTTTCACCTTCATCATAAGGCTCCTCAGTTCCTCTTCGCTTTCAGCCATCAAAGTGGTATCATCTGCATATCTGAGATTGTTAATGTTTCCTCCAGCGATTTTAACTCCAACCTTGGATTCCTCAAGCCCAGCATGTTGCATGATGTGTTCTGCATACAAGTTGAATAGGTAGGGTGAGAGTATACAGCCCTGCTGTACTCCTTTCCCAATCTTAAACAAGTCTGTTGTTCCGTGGTCTGTTCTTACCATTGCTACTTGGTCGTTATACAGATTCCTCAGGAGGCATACAAGATGACTTGGTATCCCCATACCGCTAAGAACTTGCCATAATTTGTTATGGTCCACACAGGCAAAGGCTTTAGAATAGTCAATAAAACAGAAATAGACGTTTTTCTGAAACTCCCTGGCTTTTTCCATTATCCAGCGGATATTGGCAATTTGATCCCTAGTTCCTCTGCCTTTTCTAAACCCAGCTTGTACATCTGGCAATTCTCGCTCCATGAACTGCTGAAGTCTACCTTGCAGGATCTTGAGCATTACCTTACTGGCATGTGAAATGAGTGCCACTGTTCGATAGTTTGAACATTCTTTAGTGTTTCCCTTTTTTGGTATGGGGATATGAATTGATTTTTTCCAATCTGATGGCCATTCTTGTGTTTTCCAAATTTGCTGGCATATAGCATGCATTACCTTGACAGCATCATCTTGCAAGATTTTGAACAGTTCAGCTGGGATGCCGTTGTCTCCTGCCGCCTTGTTATTAGCAATGCTTCTTAAGGCCCATTCAACCTCACTCTTCAGGATGTCTGGCTCTAGCTCCCTGACCACACTGTCAAAGCTATCCCCGATATTATCCTTCCTATACAGGTCTTCTGTATATTCTTGCCACCTTTTCTTGATCTCTTCTTCTTCTTTTAGGTCCTTGCCATCTTTGTTTTTGATCATACCCATTTTGGCCTGGAATTTACCTCCAACGTTTCTAATTGTCTGGAAGAGGTCTCTTGTCCTTCCTATTCTATTGTCTTCTTCCACTTCCGCGCATTGCTTGTTTAAAAATAATTCCTTATCTCTTCTGGCTAACCTCTGGAATTTTGCATTTAATTGGACATATCTCCCCTTATCACTGTTGCTTTCTGCTTTCCTTCTTTCTTGGGCTACTTCTAGTGTCGCAGCAGACAGCCATTTTGCCTTCTTGGTTTTCTCTTTCTTTGGGATGTATTTTGTTGCCGCCTCCTGAACAATGTTGCGAACTTCTGTCCAGATTTCTTCCGGGACCCTATCTACTAAATCCAGTCCCTTAAATCTATTCTTCACCTCCACTGCATATTCCTTAGGAATATTAGTGAGCTCATATCTACCTGATCTGTGGGTCTTCCCTAATCTCTTTAGTCTGATCCTAAATTGTGCAATAAGAAGTTCGTGATCTGAACTACAGTCAGCTCCAGGCCTTGTTTTTACCGACTGTCCACCACCTTTGGCTGCAACGGATGTAGTCAATCTGATTTTGGCGTTGTTCATCTGGTGAATTCCATGTATAAAGCCGTCTCTTAGGTTGTTGGAAGAGAGTGTTTGTTATGCAGAGTGAGTTGTCTTGGCAAAATTCTATTAGCCTATGTCCTGCTTCGTTTTGTTCTCCCAGGCCATGCTTACCTGTAATTCCAGGTGTCATTTGATTGCCCACCTTAGCATTCCAGTCTCCTGTGGTGAAAATAACGTCTCTTTTAGGTGTGTTGTCCAGTAGGTGCTGCAGATCCCCATAGAACTGATCTACTTCAGCTTCTTCAGCATTTGTGGTTGGGGCATATATTTGGATCACTGTGATGTTAGATGGCTTGCCCGGAATTCGAATTGAGATCATTCTATTGTTTTTTGGATTGTATCCAAGCTCTGCTTTAGCCACTTGACTATTAATTATGAAGGCTACTCCATTTCTTCTGTGGTCCTCTTGTTCACAGTAGTAGATCTGGTGGTTATTTGATGTGAAGTGACCCATTCCAGTCCATTTCAGTTCACTGACGCCCAAAATGTCTATCTTTAATCTTGACATCTCACCAATAACCACATCCAATTTGCCCTGGCTCATAGATCTTACATTCCAGATTCCAATGGTGTGTTGATCCTTAGAACATCGGATTCACCGTTCACCACCAGCACCGTCGGCCGCTAGCCGTCCTTTCGGCTTTGAGCTAGCTGCGTCATCACATCTGGGGCTAGTTGAACTCATCCTCTGTTCCTCCCCAGTAGCATTTTGACCATCTTCCAACCTGGGGGTCTCATCTTCCGATGGTATACCGACATATCTCTGGTTGTACTGATCCATTTAGTTTTCACGGCAAGAATACTGGGGTGGGTTGCCATTACCTTCCCCAGGGATCGCATTTAGTCTGACCTCTCTGTCATGACCTTCCCGTCTTGGGTGGCCCTTCATGGTTTAGCTCATGGCATCATTGAGGTGCTCAAGCTCCAGCACCACGACAAGGTAACGATCCTTTGCTGAAGCAGACAACCTTATAGTAGCAGAATTTGCAGTATGATGTTGTAAAGCATCTGTTTGTTATAGCTGGCTGGGAAGTTCTGGGAGCTGAAATCTAGACATCTTAAAGTTGCTAAGGTTGAGAAACACTGCCTTAGATTCTGCTTGCTGGGAGGGGACTATCCAAGCTTGTCAGCTTCCCAAATGCATCTTTTTGGCCCCTGCATGACACAGAAAGGTGGCTAGATGAGCTTATCTCTGGATCCAGCAGGGTTTTTTTTTTTTAATAGCCAAATCAGGGAAATGAAAATCCATCCTAGTTACACTCCATCAAAGAGCACACAGGAATGCCGTATCATTGGCATATCATTTGTTAAAGAAAGTGAGCCAGTGAATATTAACTCCAGGAAGGGCAATATACGGAAATGGGCCTGAGGTAATTAAACTGGGACTTGCTGTATAAACAAATGTCAGAGCCAGACTTGTTACAGTGCAGAAACAACTTGGGCTCAGGCAAAAAGAAATGGGAGAAAAATGATGGAAAACCCTTATAGGGCTCTGGGGAAGGATGAGAAAGCAGAACAGGAAATGTTTATGTAGATAAAGGAAGCCTGTGAAAGTGGCGGGGGCAGGGATTGCAGGAATTTCAGCCTGCTTGCCATCAAGTGGAATTGTAATTGGGAAACATGAAAGAAGCCCAGAGGATAGAATGTAAAGCATTGCAAATTCCAAAGCTTTATGGTGCAACCCAAAATAGCAATAGTTTGAAAAGCTGAACTTCCAAGATTCCACATTTGTCTCTCCAGAAGTCTACATAACCCAGTTCTGAAATAGCCAGTTTGTTTACCTTTCGGGTCATCCTCCATGGCTAATCTGTTTTCTCAGGCATAGTGGAAATTGCTGAGGAACATTGATTAGCTCTACGTAGTTGAGAGCTTTCTGAACTTATTTGGTTGTTTTTCAGCAATAGCAAGGGACAAGAATCAGCTGTAAAACTCAGTATTTATCACCTATTTGTGAGATTTCTTGATTTTGACAATGGGTAGCTAAGTGGGTGGCCTTTAAATTTGCTGTCAAATATCCAGCAGCCATTCTTTATAGTTGTCTTATGACTGTGGATACAGAAGCTAATTATGCAGACAGGAGCCAATATTTCCCCAAATATATAATTATTGCTGTTATTGTTATTGCTGTTCATATAAGGCCTTTTCAAGATTTTGCACAGCCTTACTGTGGAGGATAGTTTAAATAAAAGGTATTACATTGGGTTCACAAAAGGTCTTTGCATCCTGAAGGGTGTTAAAATAACAAATGGACATTAATATAAATATATGTAATGATTCAAATGGGGCACAAAATGGTAACTTCACAGATACATTAGTTAAACATGATTCAGTCATTTCAGACCATGGAAAAAGATTTCAGGAAGGTAGTGCATTACTCCATCAAAAGGTCATCTGTATCACCTGTGAAAGAAAAGATCATTATGAGAGCAAATCATTAGAATAATAGAAAATATTAAGTCTGTTATTCAAATCTACAGCACAGTCAACTTGGAACAGTTTGTCTAAATTCATATCATAATGGCAGCCTGGCAGATCTTGAGATAACTGATTTCAGTGCTGTAATGCCTTCAATGAGTGCCAAATAGGTATTAAATAAGCTGTATATTCAAGTGAACAGGTTATTATTTCATTGTAAAAAGACCTGGAGATTGTGTGCTTTATACTGAGAAGGTGTTGGAGGAGAGAATATGTATCTGTTTTCCAGCTGAAAATCACTTTTAGAAAGCTTATTTTATGCTTGAGACATGATTTTGTCCTACAAACAGAATTCTAGAAAGGAAGGTTTTAGACGGGGAATCATTAAACAGTCCTTTTTTTCTTCCCATTCCTTTCTACTGCCAAGTATTCCCTTCAGTGCCAGGGATTTTTTGCAGCTGAACTCTTAAGCTATCATAATGTATGGCTGCAGTACAATACAGGTCTTTGCCCCTAATCTTTGCTCAACTGTCACTGTCACTTTTATTTCAAAAGCTGGCAATTATTTTACAGCTACACATCTAACCCTAATTATGTTCCACAGGGATTAGCCCAAAGATAACGCTGCCTTCATTTTGATATTTGCATTACAAATAATATTCGTAGGGATTTTTTTTCAGAAATATGTTTGGCATGTTCTATCTTGGTATGGATAAAGAATCGGAATACACTCTGGGCTTCAGAACACAAGAGGGTGATCTGAAACCCCAGGGCAACAGACAGCCTGTGAACCCTGGGTTTGTGGCTCTTGGAACCATACGTGATTATAATTTATAAAACAAGGACCTAATTTATAAAACCAAGAACAAATTCAGTGTCCACAGTCCCCCAAGAAATACTTTTTGGACTTTGGATCATCTGTTCTCAGCCTCTCACAAATGTTAAATGCAAAGAAGTTACCCACCAAAGCTTTAGGAATTATTCAGAGTACAAGAAGTTTAGAATCAAGGGTTGAATTCAAGAAGTTTGAGAAACATATTGATAGAAGGCCCTAAAATATCCATTCTCCCATCTCGATTACATCTCAAACACTTGAAGCGTCTGGTAAACCAAGATTCACTGAATTAGAAAAGACTATCCTTCCAATTCTCAAGATGTTATGCAAGCCTTTGCCGGGGCAGTTCTGTGCATGCAAACAACGTTCAGGGTTACAGCAAGTGGCATCATGTAATGAATATGCAACAGAAGCAAATGAGCACTGAGAAAACAGTCCTGTTTTCCTGTAAATACTCTTCTCTGTATAAAAGAGCAGAGAATGAGAGCGGGTAGAAAGGATACACTTCAATTCTGAACTGGCAGCCCACTGACTTGATAGCTATACGCAGATGGAGAAAACATCAGCTTCTATTTTTAAGTCATTTGAAATTCTTTCGTCCCCACATCCGGGCAGTGCATATTTGAGAGGGGGTTTTATCCTTCAGGAAAGTGTAGCAATAGCGCTATCTAGTGATATTCCACTTAATTTTGTATGTGGATACATGTGCAATCTTCCTCCTTTTCTGTCATCAGATTAAATCTAATGCTGTTTACTTGGTCACCTGATCTCGCAAATGTTCCCTTCTTGTGTCAGTAACTTGTCTTGGGAACAAAACAGGCTCATGCAAATACTTAACAACTATCAATATTTGGTTGGATTGGTAGATCACAATATAATTATTATTCCCTCTCATCACAGCAATCCTCTGAGACAAGTAGGGCAAAAGATGCAGGTAGATAGAGCGCTTAGTGACACATGCCTTATTGTTACTGGATGTTTACGCCCCACTCCACTTGATAAATTATATATCTTGGCAGGAATAGCCCCGCCAGGCATTAGAAGGAGTGTGGCACAAGGCATGAAATATGGAAAGGTGTTACACGATCCGGCACTCCCATTATTTGGCCAAGTACCTCCTACAAAAAGATTGAAGTCAAGAATGAGCTTCTTAGATTGCGCCGAGGAGATTGCTACTACACCTCAAACAGAACAATACAAAAGATGGAAATCTCAAGTAAAACACCTTCATAATTGGATAGAACTGCTTGAGGAGTTGCCTGGAGGTTCGGAGGAGGAGTGGATGGTTTGGAGATGTTTAAACAGAATGTGCACTGGTTTGGCCAGAACTAAAGATTATATGGAAAAATGGGGGTTTCTCCCTGAGGGCAAGGATATTTGCTGCAAATGCGGCAACATTCAAACAACTACCCATCTTTTACAGTGCCCTTTGGGACCGACATGCACACAGAGTGACTTACTGGTCAGAAACACCTCTGCCATCAATGTGGCCCGGTATTGGGCTAGAGCTATATAAATTTTATATTTTTATTAAATGTTTTTAACCTTTTAAATTTTAATACTTTCCCCCTATTTCCTGCATTTTTGACATGAAACAAGACAAGGGCAAAAGACAAACATATCCAGGACCAGAATGTCTAAGCAAGAAGTTCAAGCTGGGTATTTCAGTCTTAGCCCAATACTTCTGTTCCTGGTATTCAATGTTTCGAGATCTGAGAACAGGATCTGTTTTAAATTGAGAGAACTACATTATAACTGTAAACCAAGCATGGGGCTTCTGGTGTTGCTGAACTATAACTCCTAGTATCCTACCATTGGCCATGTTGGTTGGGGATGATGGGAGGTATAGTTCAGCGAGGTATAAAGCAGCCTTTCCAAACATTTTGACCCTGGAGGAACCCTTGAAATATTTTTCAGGCCTCGGGGAACCCCTGCATATTCAGGCTGAAATATAGGCCAGAAGTTATAAAATTATATTCACTTCATGTGTATGCCTGTACATATGCATTAACAATGTTTTTAAACTAAAAATAAATGAAACCTATCTCTTTAACGTGAAGTTGCCCGAATTTGAAATATTTTTTTAAATAAATTGTGATCTCCCAGGGGACCCCTAGTTACTTCTCATAGAACCCTAGGGCTTCATGGAACCCTGGTTGAGAAACTCTGGCATAGAGGGTCTCAGGTCCTTACCCACTATTTAAATGGAAACGCCAGCATGAAAACCTCCAAGAAACTCCTTCAATCAAACTAAAAGAATGTATAATATGAACTCCAGTTTCCCATAGTTGCCATGTGTTTCTACCTAAATTCAAAAAAATTTATATTTATCAATCACTTTTGACTCTAAAGTTGTTAGTTTTGGCTCAGTGGTCTAATCTATCAAGATCTGTTTGCTTCTTTGTCCTGTCATAGTGTCGTAATAATCATTCCCCCCAGAATGCTGCATCTGCAGTTCTAATAAGGGTCTCACACCGCCATCCAAGAAGCCCACAAAACCCTTATATTCTAGGATTTATGGCAAAATATACTTCAAAATGAAAAGGCAGAATTAAATTTCAGAGGTGGAGTTTTCTTAATCCACTTCTATAGTAGGCAAAGATTTGATTATACTATAAGGAGGCATTCATGTGAATGAATGGGCCCCACCCTGCCCCAAAGTGATGAGAGTCTTTGGGTGTGTTCACATATCACATTTAGTTTTTTTAGTAACTAGTTTTCTAGGTTCACATAACATAGTGAATCTTAAACTAATCACACAGACTGAGTTTGCATAACATGGTAGGTTGTCATTTGTGGCTTAATATATCATATGAAACCGACCTTTGGAAGCTCTGAAACTTTTCTTTAACCCCATCCATAAAAGCTTCCAGTTTTATAGTAACTGCAGTTTGATGTTTGTAGGTTAACACATGAAAGCAGTATGACTGCATAGCATTGTTTAATTAGGTTCAAGGCGGTGTAACCCACCTCCTCCTTTTCTCTCCATTACAACGAGCCCATGAAGGAGGATGGGCTGGGAGACAGCAACTCATTCAAAGTACCCAGTGAGCTTCTGTGGCTGAGAGTATAGTAGAACCTAGGTCTTCCTGGTTCTAAGTCAACATCTTAACTACTAAGCACTGGCTCTCATTAGTAATCTCATGAATGATCTGTTTTCATAAAAGCATCAGAGCATTTTATGAAACCATTCTGAAGTTTGAAACCCCATAATGAGTACAAACTTAGTTCTAAAGTAGTTCTGAGTATTAAATTAATAACATATCAGTCACCTCATCTTCATAGTCAGAAAACAGATTAGAAAATGGTGATCATAATCTACTTCAAAGTGTCCGAACCAAGCAGGATATACCAATCACTGTGCGTGTATTCTGAGTTTATTTAAACAATGTGTACACACACACACAAATGGAGTAGTTATTAGACTGAAAACCATTTTAGAATGCCATGAACTGCTAGCAATTTATCTATGGCCTAAGCCAGGGCCTTTAACAATTTATTCTTATGTCTAGGGAAAAACAATTGCTAGAGATTTATGTATGTCAGTCTACTCATTGCTTAATTTCTATTCTTAAATATGGGAGCCAAAAAAAATTAAAAGAAGGGAAAATCAACTGGCTTCTTGTCCTCCCTTCTTCTGGCAGTTTTCATAAGCATATAGAGAAATGCTGAAAACTGCATATTCTGATAATCACTTAATAATAAATTAGAGTGCATTGCAAGTGAACATTTATAACATGCTTATTTTAGCTGAAAGTTAAACTGAAGCTCCATGCTTACTTCCAAACCTGCTAACACCAATGAGCAATCTTAACCTGTTTGGGATTGCTTTGCAAGGCTGAGCAGTGCCTAGGACTATTCCTGCCTGCTAGAGCCTAAGTGGGTATTATGAGACTACTGGCTTGTGCCTCTCTCCCATCCTTCAATAACTTCATAAGCACTAGATACACCAACAAGGGCATAACCATCTTGACGAAACATTGCAAGGGGCTCAAATTCGAATCCCATACTTAAGGAATGTAGGGAGATTATTTGCCTACCTATTATAACTGGCAGCTTTTTCTAGGGTTTCTCAGAGAGAAATCCTACTAGCTGTCAGAAGTGACTTTGAGAACTGCTACTTAAGAGTTAGGGCAGACGCTCAACTCAGTGGTCTATGATCCTCCCCTTCCAGCGATAGGGCGTCCTTCCCCAACTTGGCACCTTTCAAAATGGGTTGGGCTGCTGGCCTACACTTCCCAGACTTTTTGCAGTGGGAATCCGACACACCCAAAGAGGGCTGCTGAAGATTCGCTGAGTGGCCTTGGGCAAACCACACCCAAATATCAAATGGCATTTTCTCTCCTATTGTTTTATTTGCTTGGTTGCTTCTCCTCCTTTTCCACTCGTGTTTCTTGCATTGCTATGCTTCCGTTTTTGCCTCTCGCTAGCCCCAATTATCAGTCTTCTGGCTTCCGCAGCAACACGACTAAAATTCACGAGGCATGGGACACAACAAGGCGGGAAAGCTTCATGTCCCGAGCACTTCCCTGTCACGCGAGGACCCGAACTGCCCAAGCAGGAACCACCGCCTCTCTCTGCCAGCAACCATCCGCTCCCTCCTTTGCTTTCGCCTTCGTCTGTTCCGGCCGCCGCCGCCCCACAGTGCCCCCTGGTGCCCACGCGCTGGAGCAGCCGCCGCCGCCTCCGTACCGAGCGCTCGCCAGGCGGGGCGGTTGGTTGGTTGTTTTTCCAGACTCCATTTTAGGCTTGCTCTGGGTTGGGAAGGGTGCCGGGTGACCTGCTGCTTGCGGGGCAGCAGCGCGCTACGTCGAGGCCGGGGCCGGGCCCTTGTTGCGCGTGGCCGGTGTGTGACGCTGCCCTCCCGCCCCTCGGGGACTGGGCCAGGGCTGCGCTGAGGAGGAGACAGCAGCTCCCAGTGGACAGAAATGGGCGTCGGGGGCCGCGCGGCCACTCCCGTTCCTAGAAGGCGCTTCTCCTCTGCCTCTTGCCGGTCCTGAGCCTGCTTCCCTTCTTGGCGCCTGGACAGCCGCCGGCCCCGATGGAGACCCCCATGGCGGGGCCGCCCGTCACCCTCATCATCAAAGCGCCCAACCAGAAGTACACGGACCAGACTATCAGCTGCTTCCTGGACTGGACCGTCGGGAGGCTGAAGTGGCACCTCTCCAAGGTTTACCCCAGTAAGCCGGTGAGCCCCTCGCCTTTTCTTTAGCTCCTCCTGAGTCCCCGGACGGAGCAGCACAGCCGGTGGGGTTCAAGAAGCGCCGGCTGAGAAAAGCTGCTCCGTCGAAGCAGGACTCTCTATTTTCTGCTTCTTGGCTTGCTGTAGTTATGCATTTAAAAGGAGTCTGGCATTCCAAAATGGAGCTTTTCACACCGCCTCTCAGGCTTTCTTTGCTACATTTCAGTGTTTTAAAGTTATGGTCAGTAATAAAAGGTAGCATTCCTACTGGTATCCCATGGGACCGCATAGCCATTTTTCTACCTGCTCTACCAGGTCTTTCCCAAGCAGTGATGTGAAACCTTGGCATACTGGCTAGCAGCTAGGCCTTTTCCCCCTTGCTCCCCCAAACCAAAATCTCACTTTTCCAAAGTGTGCTGCAGTAAGATTGCCTTTTTTCATCCGGTATCCAGCAACGCAGCCCACTCACTTGTTGCTCAATTTCTCTGTCCTTGAGCACAAGTAGGCAGTCCAGATGTTGCTCCCTTTACTACTCTTTCTCTAAATTACTGGATTACAGACACTTCAGGTTTCACTTTGTATCTCACCAAGTGTCTCCTAATAAAAAGGTGCATACAGTTCCCATTATTGGAATCTTATTTATCAGTCAAGAGAGCCATTTCTGCAGAATGCTTAGATATATGTCTAAAGTATCATACATGCTCAATCACATATATAATACAACTTTCATATTATAAGGGAATAACTAATCAGGAAACTGATTGTTTGCAAGTGTGAGTCTGCAGAAGCCAATACATGTTTGCCAGTAACTGTACAATCTGCAAAATAACTCCAAACTTCTAAGTAGTTATGTTTAAGAGAGTATATGCTGAAATTGATCTCTAAATCAGTGTTTCTCAATCTTGACAATTTTAAGGTGACTGGACTTCAACTCCCAGAATTCCCCAGCCAGCTCTAAATGGTACTGAGTGAGCCACTGAAATCTCCTCTTGTAGCTTGCCATCCTGCAGTACTTAGCTACTCTGTTGCAAACTTTTTGCTATTATTTAGTTTGAAAGTTATTTTGTCAGGCACAACAACAAGAGCTTTAGATAGTAGTGTCATATTGTGTTTTCTTCCCAAGCTTTATGCTCAAATCATACCTCTCCAAGAAGGTGATTATCACAGTTCTGGTTAATTTACAGTATTGTTATTATTTGTATCCTGGCACTTGTTTGGCCAGGAACTCATCCATTTCTCTCAACTAAAGCAAGCGTCTTTAAAAATGTCTAAAAAAGCAAAATGTTGCTTTTGCTTCCCTGCATTATAGCTGTGCAATATTTTGGGTTGGATCTTCAAAAGGAGATCTTATAAAACAGCCCTGCCCTTTCCTGGGATTGCATAGCTACTAGTCATGTGAAATATAACTGACAAGGGAAGTTTGAGAATGGTTTGGTTTAAAAGATAGAAGAGCAAAGGAAAATCAATACATCTTAGCATTTTTTGTGGGGTTTTTTGGTGCCTTCAAGTCAGTATTGCAGTATTGACTCGTCCCTTCAGTTTTCTTGGCAAGATTTTTGGAAGTGATTTGCCATTGCCTTGTTCCTAGAGGCTGAGGGAGAGTGACTGGCCCAAGGTCACCCAGCTGGCTTTGTGCCTAGGACAGGACTAGGACTCATAGTCTCCCAGTTGCTAGTCTGGTGCCTTAACCATTACACCAAACTGACTCTTCACTTAGTGATATGCCTCCTGATTTTTATTTGGGATTTATAAATAGCATTCAGTATTCTGATATTTCTTATACAACATGGAGATACCATACAAGTTTATATTAAATAGGAGTACCAATCTAGGCTACAAAAATCTAATGGAGCAGTAGATGGAAGCAAAGACATAAAGAAAACTGACTTTGCTGCCATCTACTGACCATATGGATTTTTGTAGTCTAGATCTGACAGCTCTGATACAGTACTCTAAGGCTGTATTTTCCATATAATAGTGCAATTAAAATATAGTATAACTACCCAAACAATAAAAAATGGCTTGAATAACTTTACACTACAAGTGAACATTGGATCATCCTGTAGCCTATGTTCAGATTACAAAGATGTTAACTCTTAATTTATGTTTAGATTACTAGGGTTCTTTTGGATCAGCCACTCAGTCTTCTAGAGGAGTTTATGGGACATAAACTTCCTCCCTTTTGGTATGTTATTTAGAGTGATTCAGTAGTTCTGAGATTTAAGGCTAGTCAAATCCCATTTACTTCAACAATAAATTTGAATTCCTATTTATTACCACATATACTGAATGTTAGTAAAACACACATTTGGAAGCTCTGAATCATACTCATATTCTTCACTGAAGGAGCTATGTATGTCAAAATCAGAAAAAAAACAGTATTTTTTTTCTGGTACCCATAGAAGCATTAGTTAAAAACTGGTTAAAATACAATGCCAATGTTGTGAGAAAAAAGAATTAGTTGTGATGTTTTATGAGCTTATTTACCTTCAAATTTAGCAACACCGAGTTTTATAAATGACAATAGTTCAATCAAGAGTTCAAGTTCAATCACTCTTGAGAAATAAATTACCTAAATATATGTACACTTTATTTATTAAAGCTGATTGGAGGAACTATTCCATGGCTAAAAGTAATAAATGTATCTTTATGTATGTGTATTATCATCAATATACATGTAGATTGGAGCTTTAGACACCATTTACAAATATCTCAAATGTTAAAGCAGGAAAAAGTTTAAATCAAACTTTATTAATCTACAAATATCGTTTACAGCTCTTACAGTTTACAGTAAGCAGGAAAAAGTTTAAATCAAACTTTATTAATCTACAAATATTGTTTACAGCTCTAGTATACTGCTATTGAAAAGGATTAATTCTTCCTTTGTCACATCTCTTAGTCTACAAAGGATCAGAGACTGGTATATTCTGGCAGATTGCTTCCTGATCACCTGCAGCTGAAAGATATTCTCAGAAAAGTAAGCTTTACTCTGTTACTGTGTTTTAAATAGACCTTTTGCTTTTCAAAATAGCAAAGATTGTAAATAAAGTTCTGTTAAACTATATAGAGGTTGTCACTATTGTGAAATGGAGCAATTCCAGTGTTGTTTGAGGAACTACAGAAACTTAATAAAACATGCTGAGTTTGTTTACAACATGAATTGATTGTTTTATAAAACCATTACTGTGGTGATTATATTTCTAAGTGTATATGTAGATTAATGAGGTTTAGTTATTTTATATATCATAAATACAAGTGTTAAAAGTGTCACACTTGCTAACTAATTTATTGCATTGATAGGTCAATAGCTGATCTAATCTTGAACAACAGGTACAGCCCTTTCTGATGAAGGAGTAGTGATGGCTCACTGGGACTGATGGAAAAGAGGAAGAACCTATTGACACTGCCTACTCTCCAGAGTGTAGGTGGAGTCAATAGGTTTGTTTATTTATTTATTATTCACATTTCTATGACCGCCCATCTCCCCCTAAAAGGGGGACTCTATAGGTGAAGCCAAGAGGAGTAGTTTTCTACTCATCTTCTCTATTTCAGAGATCCTAAAAGATACTAGAACAGTGCATACAGGCAATAATATTTCTTATTTTACTGAGAAGCACGTATGCAATCTGGTACAGCAGCTTGAGGACATTCCCTGATAATGCAGTGAAAAGTAAGATCTAAACACTGTTTTTATTTTTAAAAGTTGCTCAGAAGAAAGGCTTAAGCAAATCCAGACACTTCTTTAAAATGTATTTTACATAGGTAGGTAGGTAGGTAGGTAGGTAGGTAGGTAGAGACATAGAAAAGTATTTGGATTTTGCTCAGGTCTGCCATCCTATTTTTTGCTAGGATTAGCAAGTCATAATTATAAAGCAACACTGTTCTCAAATAAAGTAACATAAAGGGCACAAAGCCTAAATTTATTGTGGTATGAGAGAAGTATCTGTAAAAAGTGAATCTTCCACTGAATCTACATTCCTGTACTCCCCATGGTAGGAATCCATTGTAGACAAATGGCAATGTATAGTACTCAAAAGTTTTTTTAAAAAAACATCACTCTGAATATTTATTTGAAACTGGATAAAGCAATTGGAAGATTGAGTATAAATTTAGGAATTGGGGTGATCCAGAGGTTAACAAGTCATTTACTCACAGATTTTTCGGATCCAGTGACTAAAGAGTTCACAAACCCCATTGCATGGACAAATAAGATGAGATGTTCCTTAGTATAAAAGTGAGAATGGGGTCATAGCCACAAGCAGATCACTAGATCTATTTTTCCTGAACATTCTGGAAAATAACATGGGGAAATACAATTTACAGATACACACACAGAACCTTTCCTTCTTTTCTCCTTCCCTCCCTCCCTTCTTCTCTCTCTCTCTCTCGCTTACTTATTCTGTCTTTCCTCTTTCTGATAAGGAAGCCAAGAGAGCAAGCCAGCCAAGAGAGTGCTGTATGTACTGGCCTACCCATTACTGGGTATGCTGGGCTACCTTTGAAAAAGAAGATTGTTAGAACTTGGGTGGTTCATGCAGATGCTGCAGCAGGACCTGCCATTATGGACAGCCTACATTTGGTATTCATTAGCTGTATTAACTAGGTCAGGTTAAGACCTAGAAATTGTATTTGCATAATTTCCCAAGCTTGGGTTTTTTTTTAATCATAGCTTAATTAGTTGTGTGAACCCAACACATTTTGTTATAGTCTGTGCAAATGTAGCAAATGGGTTATTTTAGTAACCTGTAAAGTGCGTGGTGTGAACATACCCACTGTACCAATTATATGAGCATTTAGCCTCATGATTGGTATTGCTAGCCACCATGGATTTAATGATTGAGAGAAAGTAGTCAGTATTAAAAATACTCTCTTTTATTTTAGCAAGATGAATATCACATGGTTCATTTAGTATGTTCTTCACGGACACCCCCAAATTCCCCAAATCCTGACACTATTAGGGAAAGTCATGAATCTTCAGCATCTAGCAACAGCTTGGTAAGTTATCTTTGTATAAGATGTAATCATTTAAGTTCTGTCAATAACTAAATACTGTTTTAGTATATGCATATAGTAGTTATAGTATGATGAAAGGATGGCAGTATATCAACTATTTTGTCCAGTTTAGAATATTAGTTTATTGATTAATTAAGCTGGGAGGCATAATAGAATTATAAGATGTTTGGATTGTATCTTTTAAAACTATGCTTTTTAAAAATCAAACAAAAATGTGCCAGTATTATTTCCCATCCCTCCAGGAATATGTACAATTTTTGGAGGTTTTTAACAGATGGTAGCAAGTACTGTACAGAGTACTTGTACATGTCATGGTCCACATAGAGATTGCTCTGTATAGATTGACATTCACATGGCAATTATGAGTTCTGAATTCATGATTATGTTCTCTGATTCATAATCTGTTTACCTTTCAATTCTTGATGGTGCTGATAGAAAAGAAAAAGGCCATCATGTGAACTAATTTTAGCCAGCAAAATATTCTGTTAATTTTTTTTAGCCAGCAAAATATTCTGTTAATTATTCTGAGGTCCATAAATACAGTATTCTGGCACAAGGTATGAAACTGCAGATTGGATTCCTAATAGAAAGAAGCTAATGGTCCAGTGCAGAATATTAGTTTAGTTTTCATGATGTTTTGAAGAACCAGACCTTTTAGCATAAAGCACAGAATGCTTTGCACATCTGATTCAAAGTATCACCATTTTATTTCAAGAGTTCAGAACATTCGGGATCAACATCTTCCTCATCTCAAGAAACTGTATATACAGCTGTCAGTAATTCTGAAGGTGTGCGACATCGCAACCTTGCACAAACACAAAATAATCAAATGCAAAGCCATCCATTCCCGTATATAATGCAGGGGTAAGTAGCATATAAGTGATCTGAATCTTAGAGTTTCATTTAAACATTTTATAGTGTAAGCAATGTAATGCAGAGCACTGAAAAGGCATAACGATCGTAAGACAAAGACATTAAAAGGATAAGATAAGAAAAAGAAAATTGCATGGCTAAAACTAATGTACACCAACAGCATTCACTATATCTCTTCCTATCTTTCTATCCTTGCAAACTATCCTTCCTTCCATCATGTCCATCAACCACTTCATACATTGCCTTTTGCTCTTCAGACTTCTCCCCTCCCTTATTTTAACCACAACTTTGTTTCCTTTCAACTTTTTATATGATTTGTTTTGCAGTTTGATCCTCATTTATTCCATCTATAAGACCAAACCACCTTTTGCACTGGTATTTTCAGTCCACATTCCTTCAAAACTCATTTATTCTATATCCTAGCTCTTGTTCTATCATACACACTTCCATTTCCACTGCATTCAAATTCTATGTTTCTCCTGACATACCCAACTATCACTTCCATGTAACAAAGTAGGGAGAAACATGGTCTTACATATATTTTGTCTCATAATTGACCACATATAAACCACTACCTTTCTCCCAGGATTTGTAACCTGTTAATTGTTCACTTCATTTTTCTTGTTGCACACAATTATCTTGATCTTTGATTTATTAATTTTCAGATCCTCATTGCATCATAGAATCTATCTGATACTTACTGCAAATCATTCAGGTTTTCAGCTAATACATAAAAGACATACTAAAATAAATGTAGATTCATATCTCCAACCAATATACCTCTGATGTCAGCACAAGTATTCCATATACATCTACTCACAAATATATTAAACATTAAGACATTTTATCTTACTCTCTGCTTTGTGTTGATCATTCCCTAATTATTCAATTGATTCCCACACATGCTTTAGTTCTATCATATATTCTTTTTTCACATTATTAAACAACCTTCAACTCCGTAAATCAAGTTTATTCATAATATCATATGCTTTCTCTAAATCAGTAATTGTACAGCATGCTTCCTGTCTCATGTTATGCATTTTCCAGTGACTTGAAAAATCTGGCCTGCACATCCTAGGATTTGCATAAAGCTGTACTGACCTTCCCAAATTTTGCTCATTGTCACCTTTTGTACTCTGTCAGTCAGAATTCTGCCAGATTCCTTTTCAGGCTCACTTAACAAAGTAATCACCTTGTAGGTTTTGTACTCACACTTGATACCTTTCTGTTTGCATGGCAGAACAATAATGGTATTCTTCCAGTAATCAGGAACAGATGCAGTCTTTCTTATTTAAAACATTAAATGAATTGCATTGTCACTCCTTAAACAAATGAACACATGCATATTTTAACATTTTTTCACTTGTACCATCTACACTTGCAACCTTGCATTTTTCAACCTTCTCATGGTATTTATGGCTTCCTTTTCATAATTTTTAAAGGATGCCAGTAGTTACAACATTAGTTTCAATTCCATTCTTCAATGCAGTCACGGTCACTCCCATACAAATATCTAAAATGTTCCTTCCAACAGTCCCTTACTTTAATTGTATGCAAATCTTTTCATCATTTTTATTCCTTTCACCCTGTTGGAAGTTCCTTGGTTACCCCTCTGTACTCACTTCCAATGCAGTTTTATATTTTAATTGCTCTGCATTTTCTCTGGCTCTTTGAATCTTAAAGTTGCTTGTAATCTCTGACTACATTGTTTGCAACTATTTTTTCTCTCTGTACACATTATACTGTATTTTAATTTTTTAAATAAAAATATATATAATTTTTAAATAAGAAATTCATAGTCTCTTTCCCTTTGTCATTCCACCCAATAGACTTTTTTTCATAATTCCCATTAGTATAAGTCTACACAGTTCTGGGGTATACTGTAACTTAATTCATTTCTCTTTGTTATAAATACTGTAGCTTCCATATCCTTTTTCCTTACATCCACTTTTCAGTTATTCTCTTGGGAGATAAATATACCTGGTTTTAGATTTATATGTGTTCCTTTGCCTTGAGTACATATGAGCAGACTTATACTTTAGCCATGTATTCAAAGCTAAGAATTTTTTTCTAACCAGGTACTCAATGATCACCATTCTGAACCATTCTTGGTATCTGAGTGGCCCAACTACTTTTTCTTTTCTTGTCATCACCAATCCAATTACGTCACCTAGTAGAATCACACTTTTGCTGTAATTGCTTTCATTTAGAATGTTGCACAGTTTTTCTCATTTCTGTTTTTTAATTATTATTACGATTCACTAGAAAGTAACATACAGCTGTCACCAACCTAGGGATTCCTACTTTCATACATATCCACAATGACCCAGATAACAGCAATTCATACTTTCTAGAATACATTTTAGTCCCTTTTGGGAGATGGGCAGTGATAAATTTGATTAATGAATAAATAAATAAATTTTAAACATTTCATAACTAAGCCTATGCCATCACTTTGCTACATGCATTCATCTACTGCACTCCACAAGATCAGACAATTTTTATTCCAATCTATTACGTTCTTCATTTTTAGTTTTACAGACTCACAATCTATTTTTCTTTCATTTCAGATGATAATGTATGCTCTTTACCATTTACTTCTCTGACATTCCAAGTTGCAGTCTTCTATACATTGTCACTAGATGGGTCCATAGATATTGACCTCTGCTACCCAGTCACTGAAAGCTTTTGTCACTGAAAGGTTTCATATTAATTTTTTTTATAAACTACATAAGGTACAGACTAGAGTACCAGCCATCTTTATATCCATGTCATATGCAGAGTTCTCTGCTAATAAGAAGGATAGTACTAGGCAATTTGTGCAAATTTTGCAAGTATGCCACAAGTGCAAAGTCCAGCTTTATTCCAAGCATGTTCATGCTATTCCATGCAAACTAGAATTCTCTAATTTAGAGAATATTTTGCCTGCATCCCACCAACTAAGAGATATATGCAGTATATTGATATATACTCAGGTTGCAGGTCACATTAAAACATTTTAATGTGTTAAAACAGGCCATGTTAAAGAAAGGGCAAATAAGCAGCGATCAGGTATTGTAAACAACAAGCACAATATGTAATTATTTTGGGGAAAATGATTTTTTTGTCTCTGCCAGTTATCTTACAGAGAATCGGTCTTCTAATAACTACTAAGTATACTTTCTTCTGGAAAATTCTGTGTATTTAGCCTTCGGTGTACATAGAAAACCAAATGGAGGTTTTTTTCTGCATGTCTTTAAACAGAGAAAAATCTCTGTGGCTCAGAAGATATAGATTATTCCCTTATGGAATAGAAGAGTTCAAACTGGAAGCCGGAAGGTAACCAGTTAAACATACCCTACTTCAAGAATTATGAAGACCGCAAGAAAATTTGATCCACTGTGTTGAAGGCCCCTGAAGTATATTAAAAAAGAGGTGCAGTTATGAAATTAGTCTTTTGGCAGTAATAATAAATAGTTACAATTTTAATGTTTTCTTTGCAAAGAAAGATCTTTAATGTAGAAGAATATGTGGTAAAAGGAGATCAAATAGAATTTTAGGGAAGATATTTTTTGAATAACAGAATTACTGCTGGTTCTCTCTTCCCATTACTACCATTTTTACATCTCCTCAGTCTGAGTCCATAGAGAATTAGCAAGGTCTCCTGTGACACCTTGCAGCCAATTTTCTTCTAAGGTAGAATTGTGGTCTGATGCAATATGGTTGCATCAACTTGTATTACAGTGAATTCTGTTGTTGCCTTTGAAAAAGATGTATAACATCTCACTATAAGGATTTTTAGATATACGTAAGTTGTTAGATTTATATGTTTGCCATTTCTGGGCAGAATGTTAGGCTATATAAATTGAAGTAATAAATAAATATAAACTAAATAACAGTGGTAACAACAACTGTTACTCTTTTAGCACTTCCCCTTTCTAACTAAATCCAATTTGCTAGGTAAACCATTAAAACTGCAAGACTTGCTACATTTTTAATGTAAGGGAACACAATTTGTGCTAAGGTATTCTGTTAAGCTGTTTTATTTTACTTTAAGCATAATCTAACCTGTTCTACAGACTGTTTGGTGTAAATAGTATTTCCATTTACTACAGCAGTAAAAAGTGCTGCTATAAATTTACTGCTACTATAAATGGAACTTCAGATTGAGTATTACCATGATGAAAACCTGTTTCTGGCTTGTTTATACTATAGCTATTTTTAAAAAAATCTGTTCTATCATGTCTGATTCTTGGAGACTGCCTGGACAAGTCCCTGCAGTTTTCTTGGCAAGGTTTTTCGGAAGTGGTTTGCCATTGCCTCCTTCCTAGGGCTGAGAGAAAGTGACTGGCTCAAGGTCACCCAGCTGGCTTTATGCCTAAGGTGGGGCTAGAACTCACAGTCTCCCAGTTTCTAGCCTGGTGCCTTAACCACTACACCAAACTGGCTCTCTATAGCCATTTTACTTTGTTCTTTAACCTAAAGGTTCCCAGGGTAGCTTACAAATATCAGAAAGGAGAGTCTTTGTCTTCTAGTTTTCAACTTAAAAAAATGGCACTTATGGAAAAAGGTGGAGGAGGGAGGGAAAAAGCAGGCTTGGCCATCACTTCTTAAAGTGACAGTTGAAGCCTTTGGTTTGAAGGGAGTGTAGCAATTAGTGAATGTGCCAGCATTTTATCTTCCAGAATCTATATTGACTTTTCTATAGAAAGAAGTGCATAATCACCTTTTATGTTAGTGACTGTTTTAGGAGGCCTGAAATGTTGTTCAGTTCTTTTGAACTCATTGCAGTCTTTCATTTCTACATGTTTACCAAACACTTGGAATTGAATTTGTAAACAGTAAACTATGGGAGATGATGAAATCATTTGTAATACTTCGTTCTTTTTCATGCTTTTCTGTGTAAGAAGTATCCTGAAACAAGGTTGTTGTTTATATCCATTTTGGGGGCAAAAAGTGATGAATCAGTTATTGCTCTGTTTTTATTGTATGTTTTATGAGTTATGAACTGTCTAGATTCTGTGATAGGGCCATAAACGTTTTTTTGAAATAAATATTTTAACTTTATGGCTACTAGATCTGGGCTGCAAAAATCCAAAGTACTACTAGAGGGAAGCAAAAATGCTAACTCTTTAGTGTTATGTGGTGGTCATATGAATTTGTGCAGCTCAGATCTGATGGCACTATTTTAACTATATGTACCTCTGTTACATAAAACAATGGCATGTAATTAACTTTAATTTTTTTGTAGCAACATAGATAATCAGTTTCCTGGGCAAGGAATGTCAACTGGGTTTCCAGTGTATCCTACTTTCAGCCCTCTACAGATGTTATGGTGGCAACAAATGTATGCACGTCAGTATTATATGCAATAGTAAGTATAAATAGAGCATGATGTTAATTAGTACTAAGATGGAAGGTTGGTAACTAAGAGTGTATTGATTTTTTTTGTAGTTCAGTTTTAACAAACCAATTCTGAAATAAAAATAAGATTTGTTAAAACAGTTACTAGAATTGCTGAACTATAAAAGTTACTCATTTAAGGACAGTTTTATTTTTATTTTGCTGGCTGACTTAGATACATGCTTTGTTGTGAAGAAAAGTGATTACAAAATGAAGATTTGCATTACCTAGACTGCATTTTGGGATGAATTTTCTTGGAAAAATGGAAAACCACCATGTCAAGAAACAATTCCATATTTTCAGTTTCTTTTTGTGTAAGAATTTCCCTTAACAGCACAGCTGTGTTGAAGGGGAAATCAATCTTCTATAAATGCTATGAAATTTATCATATTATAATGGCATGATTAATCTTACACATGATAATTCAGTTGATGACTGAAGAAAAAAATAAGCATATATTCCCTTGATTTGGGAGGTATGTAATACTAACTAATTGCTAATAACCGCAAACTCTCTGAGGAATTTTTTTTCTGCAAAAATTCCCTCTTTACTACTCTTCTTGCCACATAAAATAATTTTTCTTCCCACAAATGCACTACAAAAAATGAGAATACATGTCATGGTGAACAGGTATAGGATGGAAATCAGGCCACATACTTTTCTGATAATTAATTTAGAGTAGATGGTACCTGTAAAAGCAAGCTTATTTATTGAAAGCAGAGATACACAGAAGAGAGAAAACTATGTAGAGTACAAATCCTTTTACAAACCTGAGACCACCTGAAGGGCAGTTTCACATATATGTATAAAAGAGGGAAAAAACGGGGGGCAGGCTTAAAAGAGCATGACCAGTTGCAGTGCCTTGTGATCTTGTGATTGCCATTTGCAACCTTCTCTGCTGGATTCCCCAGAAAGTCAATGGGGAAGTCAGCAGGGAAGGTTGCAAGTCACTGGAGTAAGTCTCCCCCACCCGTGTGCCCTCCCCCAGCCCCTCTGCACTCATGCCGGCCCCTTGTGAACCCTCCCCAAGCCTCGCCGCATCTCCCTTGCATCTGGGCTCATCCCCATGCACTCTCACACACCCTCCTTGACTCTCACTATGCCTCCCTCGCACCTCTGCGCATCCTCCCTCACCGCACCTTCCCCTTCACTTGTGCATCTTTCCTGACCCAAGCACAATCACATCCCTTAGCAATGGAAATTCTGGTCCCAATTGCCATTGTAAGCTGAGGACTACCTGTACGTAATTTCTATGCTGAATCTTATTTCCAAAATGCCTCTTTTAGCTACCAGTGAGAGAGTTTTTTCTTCCCTTCCTCAATTCTTTCAAGGGAGAGGGGTGCCCTTTCCCCAGCAGCTGATTCAAATGCCACGATGAGATTGTTTTGTTGCATAATATAGATAGCTAACTAATATGCCTTGCTTTTGAGAAGCCATTAATTATTTCTGTTACAGTCAAGCTGCAGTTTCAGCCCAGGCAACCCTCAATCCTGACTCTACCAGTCCTCCAACTCCACAGCCCACAAGTTCTGAGCATGTTCCTGCAAATGAGGCCCCAGCAGCTCCAAATGTAGCTCCACAGGAGAACAGGCCTATAAATCAGAATGTGCAGATGAATGCTCAAGGAGGTCCAGTCATGAATGAAGAGGACTTCAATAGAGATTGGCTGGACTGGATGTACACATTCTCCAGAGCAGCTATTCTCCTTAGTATTGTATATTTCTATTCATCCTTCAGCCGCTTTGTTATGGTGATGGGAGCTATGTTACTAGTTTACCTGTAAGTAAATATGATATATTTATATAATAGATAGTTTTTGTGAATTTAAAGCACACCAAATTGGAGAAACTGGAAGAGTTTGTACATTATGTATTTTGTTCTGAACTTCATCCGTTTGTACTCCCTAGCACCCCCTTTGAATACAGATATATGGATTAGTCTGCAGTTTTATTAACTTTTCTGTCACATAATTAGTGAGCTTACTGTTTTAATAAGATGGTCTGAATGTTGCAGGTATTTTATTTTTTTACATGGTCTATCTGTTTGGAGTACTTACAAAGTGTAGCACCGTCATCTGCATCTAAAACACCCCTGAGATTGCTTCAGGAAAAAACAGTGCATCTCAGTTACTTCTGGTGGGGACAATGGCAGCTTGAGCTGGTTTTTTCTGCTGTCTGTGGACTGACCTGTCAGAGTGGATTTTTTACTTGGGCTCAGGCAGGCTTCCTTGGAGCCCAGAAGCGTTCTCCGGATTAAGGAGAACCCCAGGAATCACTCCATGTGTTCTCCAGATGGCTGGTCACAGCCAGAAGACTGCAAAACAGCATTTTGTGATCGACTGGTAAGCGATCAGCTGGGAGGTGGGTCCGTCATCTTCTTCCCAAGCTGTTCTGAAACCAAAATGGACCTTAAAGCTGCCCATCCCATTTCTACACCACTAAGGGTTTTTTCGTTTCAATTTACCAAAGAGAGGCATTCTACAGCAAAGAAATGCGGAATCTCTTGGTGACTCTCATTATTTTTGAAAATTATTAACTTGGTAATTTGGCTTTTTATATATAATTTGTTAAATTGAGATTTAAATAATTTTGTTTTTTAATTGCTTTTTTTATTAAAGTGATTTTTGAGGAATATAAAACTTTTCCTTCTTTGTTGAATCTGCGGATTGGAGTTCTGATCTATTTGCTTTCACTTTCCCATGGGAATGCTGTTTGTTATTACTTTTTATTTTCCTGATTGGTCACACCGGAGATAAAAAGGCTGGAGAGAGTGTTCAATTACAGCATTAATCACTTTACCTTCCTGAGGCACTAGAGGGCGCCATAATCTATCCTACTGTTAAGAAATATGGAGGGAATTAATTTGATATTTTAAGATCTCTACAATGCCATTATTCAAGTCTTGGAGCATTTCTCAGAATTTGTGGAGTCCAAATTGTCACAAGAATCGAGAGAAACTGATAAGGCTGAAAACTACCTTAAGAGTAGAGTGGTTTCTCCAAAGAAAAAGATGAAAATTGGTGACTTAAGTTTAAATAGTCAAAGGAAAATTGAGTTGTCGAAAGTTGAAGATAAGAAAACAGTGTTGCCACCATACCATGATCAAGAAAGAAAAGTAAACTCTAGAGGCTGGAAGATTTTGGACAAATATTTGGGCTTTTAAAAGCAGGTTGTAGAACTTGAAATTGACAAGAGAAAGCTCTGTACATAATACTGAGACATGTAAATGCCTTGGTTTACTTTGAAGTGGGATAATTGTCTAAATATCAGGATGGTTTCTTAAAGGTTTGGATAAATGGTTATGCTGTTTTGAAAATTCTTACGTTTTTGGTAAATGCCTAGGTTATTGTTTATATGTGATTATCAGGATGTTTTTTTAAGGGTTTAGATAAATGTTTATGCTGTTTGGATAATTTTTATATTTTTGGTTAATGTTAATTTAGTTGGCAGATAGGAGCAAATTATAGTGAAGAAGGGTAGTGTTGGTTACTCTGTTAGGTTCCAAATTATGTTTCAAGGGTTTCATATGTTTTTCTTTAATTGGGAGGGTAATTTTATTTTAGAAGGGAATGTAATAATGAGAATTTAAATGTTTTATAGAAATAATGTTTACTATAATATGAATTGGAGCAAGAGACTGATACTGATTTATGTATATCTTTGTCACAGAAAGTCAGAAGTCACTTTGTAGTAATTTGTTTTGTGTTTTTTCACACCTTTTTAGTTCTGTTTCTTTTTCTTTGTAGGCTTCTTTGGTTCAATCTTTTTAGTTTTTATGTATATTTTGAAAATTCTTTAATAACATTTTCTAAAAAATAAGGAAAAACCAGTGCATCTCAATGCATCCTCTCTTCCTGGATAATTATGTATTTTGAAAGACAGCTGTCCTGTTAGCAGCAGATATATATATTTTCCCCATACGATTATCTAGAAAAGATGGTATATTTTTGCTATTGCATCTGGGACATTTCAGACTCATGATTATTCTGCATAGCAGATGGCATCCCTTCTAACTATTTTGTGATACTAGAATCTGTAAAAAATGTGAATTTAAACATGAAAAGGAACCTTTGAAAAGACCATATAGACATAAAAGTCTACAACGCATTTCTAAAATTTGAGCAAGCTGATGAGAATATGTGTCTTAAAATAAAACAGAAATGGGTCATGAACAGAATAAAAACTATTTTATCCATCCCCATATCAAATTAATTCTTTCAGTAACACTTACTATCGATGGAAAGACAGACCATGAGAGTCTGTGGGATGAGTAGTTTGCCTAAGTCTATCCAGTGAGTTCATAATTGAGGTGAGATTCCTGGTGCTATGTATTAGGAAATCCATAGGCTGAATTCAGAAAGATCTCCTTGATCTTACTCCCAAGGTTAACTATTAGTGTACATAATTGTGAAGTACTGAGTTAATTATATAATCTGTTTTAAAGTTTATTTCTCTTTAATATCTGAAATGCTTATTTTAAAACTATATAAAATTTAGTATATTTTAACATGATATTTATATGTTATATACTGAATATGCTTTTTAATTTCTCAGTCTCCTCACTTAAAATTCTGTAGAATTAGAAATTTATCAGTCTTATTTAGGGAGTTGAAGCATATGAAACTTTTATCCAAGTTGTTTGATCTATATGAACTGTACATTCAAGATTGATGACTTAATATCTTCAGTATGA
Organism: Candoia aspera; assembly: GCF_035149785.1. Classification (NCBI taxonomy): domain Eukaryota; kingdom Metazoa; phylum Chordata; class Lepidosauria; order Squamata; family Candoiidae; genus Candoia; species Candoia aspera. The sequence goes on from NC_086156.1 coordinate 47,637,834, forward strand.
AATTCACATCAATACAGCCCAGAGAATGTATATGGAAATTCCAGATATTTCATATGTAGCACTCTAGGCCATTTACAAATGAACTGCGTAACTGATACGCAACATCAGAAACTCGGAAGGATGTATATAGCATGAAAAACAAATTTTTACCTTATTTTGATAAGAAAAGGTTATGAGGTTTAGTACATTCATTTGTTTGATTTAAATACTGCCTTTCCTCCAGGAACTCCTTTTCCCAATTTTCTTATAACAACAACCCTGTGAAGAGATAATTGTCTCAGAATCATCCAGTGAACTTCCATAACCACGAGTGGGCTTGGGTCTAAGTCTCCCTAGTCCTAGTCCAGCACCATCACCACTGTGTCCTGTTAGCTCAAGATCATATCCAGTACACAGGCATGTGGAAAATAGCTCACAATTGGAAATGGGTGTGAAATTCTCTCCCTCACCTCCTAATTTATATCTTTTATAGTGGTTTGATACAAATTTAGTCACATTTGGACTCACTGAAATCAACTGAACTTTTTAGTTTACATTTAAGATTTAATCCACTGTATAGTAAGTGTGCATATTTTTCTTAGGTGAAAGCTGATCAGTAACACATAATATTTACACTGAATTGTCATGTGCTCATCTAAAAACAGAATATGTTAGTGCTTTTACAAGTATATTTTACATGTTACATGTGTTCAAAAATATATAATTGTATCATTTCAATTATACATTCAGTTCATTCAACTGCATTCAAAAGTATGTAAGTTCCTGGCTGAGGAGTTCCAAAAGTTGTATTTCTAACACATCTGGAAAGCCCAATGGGGAAGAATGAGTTAAATGATACTGACCTTAACTGATCTATTATCATTTGTTGCTTTATATTATTTGCTGACTTACATGTTTTTATTTCATCTTAGATTTTAAAAAGTATGGTTTTTTTTTTAGTAATTTTGTCACTGTCTTTTATAAAGGCACCAAGCTGGGTGGTTTCCATTCAGACAAGAAGGAATCCAACAGCCTGCAGCAAACAATGCAGATATAAACCATGATGGTCAAAATGTAAATAATGCTGGACTTGAAGAAATGGTAAGGAGATGAGTTGAGCAACACCATTAATTAAGAATTTCTATTTTATGAAACTTGAACTCTAAATTTAGGAAATAAAAATAAAGTTATGATTCTAGGCATGTTTAATAGGGAATAAATTTAGTTGAAATCAGAGCTTCTGAGTAAATTTATATTGAATTGCAATGTCTGATTAATTTTTACCATTCATAAACATGGTTTTGATTTGTCTATAATTTCTTTATCTAATTTGCAAAGAACAATACATTGTACTTAGGTATCTAGATAGGAAGGAGGACACATATTTTCCAAGAAACTGCAGTTTACAGTAATTCCATTAATAGAAATTCCATTAAAACAATTAAATCACCTAGACTTTTTTTTCTATAAAGGAACGTCTCATGGATGAAGGTATTGATGAAGACAGTGGCGAAGACATTATTGATGTCAACACCGAACAGCATCCTGGATTTATGGCTTCTGCGTGGTCCTTCATCACCACTTTCTTTACATCCCTCATTCCTGAAGGGCCTCCACAAGTTGGCAACTAAGCAAAGGAGGAACTACTAGTAGTAGAGCAACTGTGCTTTAAAGTGGAGTGGAAGTTGACTCTGGGAGGGTGGTATTTTAAATACAGTGCAATTGCAAAAATATATATAATGTAAATTTTCTGATCATGCTGTACAAAATGTGATTTTTTTCCCCAGCTTTCTCATGCTAATGAATATTTTAAGCAAAAATGGACTACTAAATGCTTTAAAAATATTATTCTTTAAACAAGAAAAATGTAAAGAATTGGTCTTCCATGTTTTTGTTTTAATTGTATTAACAGAGGGAAGGAACCTGTAATTGGTGTGCAATGTCCTTCCTTTAAAGAGTTACTAAATTACCGATTTTACCAATAACACTAGAAATAAGCGCCTTCATAGTAAAATAGAAGTTGTGTTGGAATCTTTGTCATTGTTACTTTTTTAAAAAATTATATGTCAAAAATTTATATTGGATTTTAATTTTGAGCAACTCAGCCTTGCTGGTGGTATGTTCTCTAGACTTTCCCACTCACCTTATAATTTCAATAATAAAGCAACATTTTGAAGAGAATAGATAACAACTGAGTACATTACAAACATTTAATCCATACTGTAGTTAAAAAAAATAATTACAGGAGACAGAGATGAATGTAACTAGTTTTTAAATTAAGCTATAGTAATGAAACATCTGGAACTCTTCAGTATTAATTTGCATGAGCATGGCTCAGTATGTCTGTTCTGTAAAAAAAATCATAGAGAATGTTGAATACATCTTGTGTTATTTATAGCAGCATTATCTAAATTGCTGTCCTTCACATGTGTTGGACTATAATTATCATTTACGATAGCAAGGGATTTTTGGGAGTGGGGCAGACATAATAGATCCAGGGGTTACATATATCAAAATGAGCGGTGCTAGGTACAACAGAAATACATTAAGAAACCAATGCATAGAATAACCTAAAAATTACAAATAAGTGATGTATTTATGGCAGAGTTCATAAACTTTCAATGGTTTGCCTGTAAAACAGAAACTCATTGTAAAGGTTCCCAAATTATTATTATGATTACGTGTCATCAAGTCATCAACCCTTAGCAACCACATAGATAGATTTTCTTCATGGTGATCTGTCCCTGGTCCTTCAGCTCTTCCAATGGTGCACTAATTGCTGCTGTAGCCATGTCTAACCACCTGCTGGTGGTCAGCCTCTTCTTTTTCCTTTCACATTTCCCAGCATTAAGCCTCCTCCAGAGAGCTGGGTCTTGTGGAGTCCTAGGTGCTCTCTGAGCCGTCTTGTTTTCTTGCAGATGTTTCATTGCCAGGATAGGCAACATCTTCAGTGCAAAAAGGGAGTGGGCTTTGCTCTCTGTTTATATACTGTAGTTTGTCCAGCTTGTGTTGGTAGGGGTGGTGTTCTCTCCTTGGGAGTTCCTTGATTGGGCTGTTGTTTGCTGCTTGGTTGATTGACTGAGTTAATAGTTCCTTGATTAAGGTATAATGTACTGTTTGATTGTTCATCTGGTGTTAATCCTGCTGTTAATCTTTGCATATCTGGGTGTTGATTGCTGGCAAGGAGGGGTTCTGGTCTTTTGGCTTTTCTCTTGTCTCTTTTGAATGGTATGTAAAAGTTGTTTACCTCTATGTGTCTGTTGATTGCTGCTTTGTCTGAGTGCCAGGCTTCTAGGAATTCTCTAGCGTTTTTGGATTTGGCTTAGTTTAGGATGCTCACACTTACCCTGTTGAAAGTATGGTTGAGTCTGTTTATGTGTTGTGAGATTAAGGAGTTCTCATTGTGTCTTCTGACTGCTAGTTGATGTTCGTGGATGTGCTCTGCTAGTCTTCTGCCTGTCTGTCCTACATAGTAGCTGCTACAGTCCTTATCGTGTATGTTGTAGATAACTCCTGTTTTTTCTTCTTGGGCTACTGGGTCTTTTGGGTTACTTAAGATGTTTTGAAGCGTTTTAGTTGGTTTAAGTGCTACAGATATGCTGTGTGGTTGTAACAGTCTGTTGGTAGTTTCTGAGATGTTTCTGATGTATGGCAGTGTTGTTGTCCTAACTTAGAGCGAAGTACCACGCCAAGACAGTGAGTTGGTCTCTAGTGTTTATTGAAAGCTCTAGAAGATAGAATCCTGCCAAACTGAAAGAGTGTGAGAAACCCACACAGATAAACCCAAACTCAAGGTGGGTCTGCTCTGAGTTTCTTTGAAGGAAAGTTCAAAGCCTCTAAACTATGCATGCGTTTTCCCCCCCGGATAGGGGCCCCCTCCTGCTCACCATCAGTACTCATGACAGTTGTCCTTTTCATAGCTTCTATTGGTTGGGTTGTAGTGGGTTGAGTGGTCAGGCACTTTTTGATAAAGTTGAGGGGGTATCCATTTTGCTGGAAGATGCTGTATAGGTGGTCTGTTTCCTTTTTCTGGTGTTCTGGGTTGCTGCAGTGCGTTAGTGCTCATCTGAATAATGTTCTTACACAGCTCCTTTTGTGGAAGTTTATGTTGTTGCTTTGGTAATGGAGCACCTGGTTAGTGTGGGTTGATTTCCCATAGATTTGTGCTTCTAGCTTGCCATCATTTTCTCTGCTGATCAGGATGTCCAGGAAGGGTAGTGTGTTGTTATTTTCTTCTTTCCTTGTGAATTTTATTCCATTGAAGATGTTGTTGATAGTTTCATGTGCTTCCTCCAGCTGTTCCTTTTTTATTATGACGAAGGTGTCATCTACGTATTGGATCCCTACTTTGGGCTATATGTGTGGGAGTGCTATCCTTTTCAGACGCTGCATTACAATCTCTGCTTTGAGTTCTGAGAATGGTGGTCCCATGGGTGTTACTTTGTTGGTCCATCAGACTGAAAATAGGTCACAAGGCAGAGGTCAATGAGGTCCATTATTCTGGGTATCACTATCTTGGTGTATTTGACGAGGTCTGGTGCGTTGTGTAGAACTGCAGCCATGGATTCTTTCGCTAGTGCTGGGTCTATGGATGTAAAGAGAGCTGTAATGTCAAATGACACCATAATTTCATCTTCTTCTACTTTCAGGTCTTTGATTTTCGAGAGGCACTGCAGTGGGGAGTTGATAGAATATTCACTCTCCTTTGTGAGACACCCAAGTTTTTTTGTGAGCTCTTTAGCTATGTTCTATGTGGGAGTCCCTGGCAATGATACAATTGGTTGAAGCGGTATGCTAGGCTTATGTGTTTTGGGGCGTCCGTAGAAGCATGGGAGGAGGGGTCCACTGCTCTTCATCCACCTCTGTTCGTCTTTTATGATTTGGCCTTTTTTGGTGAGGTTGTTGAGAGTTCTTTTGACCTGGTTGTCCAGTTTCTGTATGGGGTTGGTGTTCACTGGGGTGTAGGTTTCTTTGTCCTCGAGTAACTCTTTGGCCTTTTGTATATATTGGGATCTGTCCATAATGATGGTGGTATGGCCTTTGTCTGCTGGGAGGAGGAGGATAGTTTGATCCATCTTTAGGTGTTTGAGGGCTGTTCTGTCCTCTGCTTTCAGTTGGTTCTGTTTCCAAGTCCTTCTGGTTTGTGGTATGATTAGCTGGGTCTTCACATAATGTGTTTGAAGTAGGATAATTTGAGCCTGGTCATTTATGCCTCGAGTGAAAATTCATTTGGATATTTTTGAAACATGAATATTGCTGATATTTCTTAAAATGTTAATTCTAGAAGGCAACAATTCATTAGGCTACAGCTACAAATATCAAGACAATCGTTAAGGTGGCCCTGGTACTGCAGTTGCCATTAGATTCTTGAAAGAATTTTTATCTTAACTGCCTGCTGAAGGTGAATTTGAGTGTTTTCTAATTTTGATGGCCAAGAAGCAAATCAACCCCTTTCTGGCATATACTTTGGATAGTTCATCTGTGAAAAAATAGTTAATGGCCATAGTGATCACTGCTTTGACCATTGCATAGAAACACTAGTGGAGTGAAGGAATAACTTCAAAAACAATAGGACCTTTCTGACTGGCTAAAGTACTATTAAGTAAAGGAATTAACTCTTATCACCTATACTTTTTCAACTGCATTTGGCTTGTAGCACTAGTTCCAGTTATTTTCTGGCAGTCAATCATTCATGGCTTCCTTACTTGGAAATGGGCCATTGGCATGTTTATTAAACAGCAGAAATAGCTTCTGTTCACTAATGTGCTTGATTAATATAAGATTCCTAAAAGGTATTTTTCTATCCATATCAATCAGTAATTAAGAGGGAAACTCACATTTTCACAAGTTAAAAGTTACTAGACTTTTTTTTTTCACAGAACCCAATCAAACTTTAATAAAACAAAGATGAAAGTTATGGATAAAAAATATTCATCAAATCAAGTTTAACCAGTAGTTATTCTAATCAATTTATCCTAGTTGTATTATCCCTTTGCTAGTTATTAATTGGATACACACAGAAAATAACTGGCAATTGAGTATTATGAAAATACTTCTATAACTTAAGTCCAAAAGTAAATCTGGATTAGAACAGGACTAACAATCTACTATTCTAATACTCTATGCTGATACCATGCTCTCTAGTAATCACAAATTATCATGTTTTTACTGGTGACTGGGTCTACAAAGTGACAGCCTCCACTGAAACTAAGAATGAGTGCTGGTATTCTGATATTGATTCTATATAAGAACTTTATTAATTTTCAAAGTCTAGCGGTTAAGGCAACAGGCTAGAAACCAGGAGACCGAGAGTTCTAGTCCTGCCTTAGGCATGAAAGCCGACTGGGTGATCTTGGGCCACTCTCTCTCTCTCAGCCCAACTCACCTCACAGGGTGGTGGTTGTGGGGAAAACAGATACTGTGGATACTAATGCTAGGAGCCTGTGGGATGAAATGGGAAACCTGAAATATTTAATTTTGAAACATAGATATAGTAGGCATCACAAAAATCTGATAGAATGTCAAAGACTAGTACTGTATGATAAAATTATTTTTGAAATACATACTCTATAGGATGAATAGGGAAATATGTCCTGTTCTGTACATCAAAGAAAGTAACGTGTCAAAGGAATAAACTTCAGAAGGGCTGACTTCTTCATAATTGCTAAGTGAATCCCCAGAAATAATTTTGTAATGGGAAAATTCTACTGCCCTTTGGCCAAGTACTCATGGTGATGCTGAGACAGATGAGAGAAATGTGTTAGTAATGGATTATTTCAGTTACTCTCATAGAGCACGTGTTCTAGTCATAACAAAGATGTACTGAATGATACAGTTCTACAGCAGTAAACCACACAACTGACCACAAAAGATGTAATCCTGGACTCAATCGTAAGGGATGACTGAGACCTACTGCAAACTGTGTGAGATGTCAAGCCACTTAGGGACATGACTATATTGCTATTAATGTGTATATATAGGTACAGTAAAGAAATATCAAAGATATCCAAGGCCATCATCATGTTTGACTTCAAAGGAGAAAAATCTCTGAAATGGTTTGCTACAAATAAATGCACAAAAATCAAATCTGCCTAGAATGTTTAAGGCATACGGTACTCAGGATCATAATAATGAAACCTCCAGTGGCACATATCACATAGTTCAGGTGAGGTAACGCTTAGCTGCAAGGGAATAGTGCAGCAATTAACAAATGGTGTTTAAAGAACTGAAAGCTTCCTGCAGAAATGGAATGCTTTAAAAAAAGGTTGCATAAAAGTACCACAAGTTGGACAATAATGGATTAAAACATGTTGGGGGAGGGGGGATTTTGAGCATTTTGAAAATAAGAATGATTTAAAACCTCTTCAGTACATCAGAAGGAAGAAGTAGGGTAAGGAGGTGGGTGGACTATTAGACAATGGATTAAATGGGTTCTCAAGTGCTAAATAAATATTTAAATATTTAGATGCAATAACAACAACAATTTGCCTTTACCTTAATTATAGAAGACATAGGGCAGATACCTTTATTCAAACAACATTTTCAGAAAGGACTGAGACATATACTGATGATAAGGAAATAAGTTCTGCAACAGCCTTCACTAAAATAATACCCATAATCATTCCCAGTCTGCAAGGCCAATGACTGTATCATTTGGAGTTTATAAAACTTGGAAACCATCCATAATCTAACCTGACTTGAAGGACTCAAAAATGAAATTGCTGAATATCTATCCATCATCTGTCTGTCTTCTATCTATCTATCTATCTATCTATCTATCTATCTATCTATCTATCTATCTATCTATCTTCTATCTATCATCTATCTCCATCCTTAATATCAGTTTGTACAAGAAGACTGAAAAATGGCCTGAGTATCACTAACAACTCAGTGAAATTATGTAGAACCTGGCTTCTGAAATGCTTTCCAGCCCCTTAATAGCAGCAGAACTCTGGGTTGCATGATCAAGAGAGGGGAAGCAATTGGCAGCATTCCAAGGCACTGCTCAGCTCTCTCCCCCCCAGAAGATGCATTGGGGATTTTTTTCTGGATTTATTTGTTTGTTTATTATCTGTAGCCCCCAGCCATATCCAGCTCATTTTGAAACTCAATCTTTCATTTATGGTTTCTCCCACCATACCAAATATGGTCCCATTCTTTTCTGGTTTTGAAGAGTAACTTTATTTTATTTATTTATTATTTTATTTTTTATAGCTGCCCATCTCACATATATGACTCTGGGATCACAGCAATTAAGAACAATAAGAACAATAAAAATAAAAATAAGAAACATAAAACCACTATTAAAAATTCAACTCAACATAAACAGAGTCACAGTCTGCATGAGAATACAAGCAATACATCTCATTCAGTATAGCCACTGAAAAGGCTCACCACTACCACTGGACCCCCAAGTGTGGTGGCACAGCCATGTTTTCAGGGCCTTTCTAAAGGGCAGAAGGATAGGGGCCAATTTAAGTTCTGGGGGAATGATGTTCCAAAGAGTGGCCATCACAGTAGAAAAGATTCTCTTCCTGGGTCCTGCTAGATGACATTCCTTAGGAGATGGGATGCATAATATGCCTCTCCTGCTGGATCTGATGGGACAGGTAGATGTAACCAGGGTGTCAGCCCTTTGAGGTAGTCTAGACAAGAAGTACCAACCATGAGTACTAACACTACTTCTATTGTAAAGTTACAGTAACAGAATCTTGCAAGTCTGAAAGTACCTGTCCCCTCCCTTACTTTTACTCTCCTGAAAACTAAGAAGGTTCTCTTCTGAGACATTTTTTCCAACCCCTCCCTCCTCTGGACTCAGATTTCATTTATCAGACCATGGTCTATGCTGTGGCTTTTCCTCCTGTCTCCCAAGATCATTCCCACATGCCATTACACAGGGAGAGGTGTCAGGGCCGCAACTAAGGTGGGCAAGCCAGGCATGTGCCCTGGGCACCACGCTGGGGGGGGCACCAAAATGGGCGTGGAATCCATGTTTGCCCCAGGTGACACAGACCCTAGTTGTGGGCCTGAGAGGTGGTCCCTTATCCTGTTGATAGACAAATGGGTAAATGGACAGAATCCCATGCACCTTTACATAATTTCTTTCTACTGTCCTATTGGATTGGAAAGAATAAAGAAGGAATTAAGAGAAACCTTCAGAAGTTAGAGTGAAGTTACCTTCTGTTCTGGGTAAATTGATCGAAAACATTCTTAACATTTATCAAGCCTATAGAAGAATAAGCACTGATTATCAATATGACTTTGCAAATATAAGTGGGGATATTTTTCTGACTGAAACAAAACATGATGAAAATGATGGGAAAAATTGTACGATGGATATTACCAGCTAATGTGTGAGACTCCGTAGATCTCTTTGGATCATTTTGAGCTCATACTAAAATATAAGAGAAATGACATGTGACTTGGAAGACCCCAGAACAGCTTGAGCTTGTGTTTCCTCCCCTTCCCCCTCCCCCTCCCCCTTCTTCTCTGATTCAGGGCATTTAAAATTAATGTTTTAATGTTCCTTGATCTAAATTACTCTCCAGCTTTCTATTAATCATGAGTGAGGACTGGGAAGCAAATATGTGTCTGTTTGAATCCTAGACTAACAGTATCTTTGAAAGTACACATTTGAATAGAGGTAGTAGAAACAGAAAGTATTGACCCCCTGGCAAGTAATGCCACTTCTACTTCTTCTTCAAAAGAAAAACTCCATCCTGTTATTGGATGGTAATTTTTATATTGTCATCATATAACCCACTAGATGGTGCAATAGGCATATGGATTGCTAACTAAAAACTACATTGCAATTCTATTTGGAAGTTTCCTTTTGTGCATAAACTTTATAAAGACTGGGAAAATAGTACCTGGAATTAAAGATGGAGGCATTGGGAAAGAAATGAAATATGTTGCTCAGTGTCTACATTTTCAACTTAAATTTTAAACAGCCATTGTTTTTTCTTATATTCTGTGTTTCCTTGGCAAGTAAGTTGAAATAGATTAAATATCCTTTTGCTCCTAAATGAAAAGATTCTTAAATATTGAGAAATAGGTCTTTGTTTCATATTCTTGAGCTGTGTTAGTAATGTATGAATCTGAAAAGAAAGAATTCTCCATCTTTCCTTCGTTATGGCAAGGATCTAAGAGTTAGTCCTGTCCAGTTGTGGGGTGAATCACCTATATATACAATACTTTTTAATGCATTTGTGTAGCTGTTTGGTTTCTTCCAATTCCTGTAATCACAGATCTTTTCTATTATTATTATTATTATTATTATTATTATTATTATTATTACCATAACATCTGTATCAATTGCTTACAGTATATTAATCATAATCAATGTAACCTTTTTAAAAGTATGGACGAAGAATTAGTGGGAAAATGTACAGGAGGCAGAAAAATGGGAAAGAGTAAAAACAGAAAGCTGCAAACAAACCGTGTAGAGAAATACGGTTGGTTAGAAAGATGAAAAACAAAACTGGTAGGAAGGCTTTAGATTGCCTGGACAGAGATAAAAAGAACACTAAGATCTCTAGAAGAATGGCTTATATCACAAGTATTTTGTAACTTTGTTTTAGTTTAAGACAAAGACTAAATTACAAAATATTTGTGATATGATTTGGATGAATCCCAGAGATACCAACACCAGCAAAGGCTGTTGACGTCACAGATGTACTGCCCTGACCTTTGAAAAAAATCTACCATACTCTGCATGAAGGTCTATGCTCCTTCATAAGGGGTAGTGTGTGACTATCAATGAGGGATATTATTACTCTTTTAAATGAAATTGAATTGTACTAAATGTAGGTTTTGATCTTGTACTTGGGTTGTTCTGTGATCCTTGATCATTCCTCCCTGTACAACAATATTCAGTTAAATAGAACTGTTTCTTCTTCCTTCATGTTTTTTGTGGATAAGTGACCCCTTCTATCCCTAATTATTGGTGTTCTTTCCAGTGTAGGGATAAGGAACATATGCCCCTTCTCCTCTAATGCAATGATATGATAAATGATATGAAAGTTATTACAGTATAGTGTTGCAGCTTGGAAAAATAAATCCAAAAGAACACTTCATTCTGTATGTGTTTGGTGTTCTGCAAGGGTGGTATCAAAAGTTCATCTGATCTTCAGAAACACCAATGCAAAGAAATCTGTGGGTGTTAATTTGACTCCAAACTATATTTGGCCACTTAAATCATGGTGTAAGCAAAGAGTGAGGTTTGGTTTTCCACTGCAAACTTTCATCTTGCATTTTCCACTAATTTTCATTAGGTTGCTCAATTTTCCATTAGGAAGAATAAATGGATACTTCAGCTTTTACTTGATTTAATTCTACATTTTAGTTAGTTTAATTTAATAACTTCTGATGTGTTAAAGAATTAGTTGGAAAACCTAACTTACTGGGACATTTATTTCAGTGTGTGAATTGTGTTCAATAATATTCCACCACTGAATTTTCCTTTACTAAATGGTATATATAAAAAGATATGATCCTCCAAATAAGTTCAGCTTCCCTACATGATGACAAGATGGGACATGATTACCATTTTATTACATCCAAACTGCAGTACAGCATTTAACAATGATTATGACAACTTTTCCTTGTTTTTGCATCTTTCTTTTGATCTTTTTCTAGTGTTCGTACATCGTTACAGAAGAAACTAAAAATCTCAATTTTATTTCCAATTCTGCAAGAAAGTGCAAGGCAACTTTGTAGGGTCCTTATATCCTTTTGAGTCCATCAGGTTTCTCAGGAACCAGTAATTTCCAGGGGTGTTACGAATTTAGTCTTTGTTCAGAAGCAACTTTTCTTTTAATTTGAAGGAATCAGTCATTCTCCTGATACTTGGTTTACAAATATTTGGTCGGTGTACAGCCAAATTTCCAAACCAGAATGATATTGATTCTGGGATGTTTGCCATAAGTAATACCATATTTATTTGGTATATTATTTATTTAAATAACTATGGTATATGTTCATCTGTTTATGCTTATTGGCAGTTATAGAACCTTTACCTTTAAAAAGTGCAGCTATTTTTGGCAGAGCAGGAGTGCATTTTAATTAAACATCCATTTCTAAAGATTTCCAAGCTAGGCAATGCAAACAACTCAGGGCAATTGTAGAAATGATGGAAGCCTTGATTACGGACATGAAAAAGAATAGATAAAGAAATGTAAGAGAAAAGAAGGATATAGAAATGCCATTATGAACTCTTGAGTCTTGAGAGAACCTCTAATCTAATGAAAATAGATTTTGTTTGAGAGATTGTGCAAATACAATTAATTATTCATGGCAGCAACATCATTAGGATTTCATTTTGTTTAAAGGCCTCTAAATGACTTAGAAAATTGGGTTAAATTGAAGAAGAGTTTCAAGGAAAAGGATGGGGCAAGCTTTTCAGTATATTGACTTGGTCTAGCACTTTCCAATATAGGAAAGATGCACATTATTCCTAAAATCCTTTTCAATATGAATGTAAATTTGATCAAGAGATTCAGACAAACTGAAGTAATGGTGGACAGGTTGGAAATAATTAAAATTATATGACTGTTAGATTAGTCATGGGTATTTTCTCATTTAATAGAAGTAGATGGTTATGAGTTTACTTTGCTGAAACAGGAAGCATTTGGGTCATATCTGAAAGGCAATAGCCCAATATAAGTTCTAAGATAAAACAAAATCTCTCCCAGAAATCCCCAGCCAGCTTGCTTAGTTTGAAGATAGAAAAACACTGTACTAGAGCAATACATTAAGAAGAAATGGTAAAGAATATTCAAGGACATTATTCAAAATTATTTTGGGGTGGGAGGAAGGGGGAGTTAGAAAAAAAATAACATCCCAGAAATGTTCTCAGAAAATGCCCATTCTTTACCATTTCTCTAATGAAATTTGTTGAGCCTAATATATTCTTATGGTAATGGACTTTATTTCAAGCTATTACAGCACTGCAAAATTAGGATGTGCTTTTGGTTCAGGCAAAGACTCACTTTCCTTTTTTCCAGGTGGAGTTACTGTTCAACCTGCAAAGCTGAGCAGTTTGGAGTAACTGCTAATTGAGGGCTTTCCTCCACTGCTTTATTCAACTGTTCTCCAACCTTCCTGAGTTGGCAGAAAATATCCTCAAATGAAGTTTATGCTGGTATTTTTTTGTTGTGTAAGGAGCAATTCACAGAGATGCCAGGTAGCCTGGTTACCATGGTAATTGAATACTTTCTTAAGTCTCGGTAGGGTGAGAAGGTCAGATTTAATTGTCCTCAGGTTGGGGTGTGGAAAGGATGACCAAATAAGCAAAAGCTGCTGATTGCCTGGAGGAAGTTGCCTGGACTTGCTACCAGGAGTTTCAGTTTCTCTTTTGCAGCCTCTCTTCCAGCCCAGCTCAGCTCAGCATCCCTTTCTTCCTGCTTTGCAAGTGTGCATGAGCTTGTAAATATGTTTATTTAAGAAGCTTTTGAGGCCATCCAGCTCTGGATGAGGAAACTGTTTATGTTTTATGCTTTCTTTAAATACACTTATTTTTATAGAAATGCCTGGTGTGTTTTTTCTGATCTCTTGGGCCAAACGCTATCCAGCACTCTGCAACAATTTACTGCCTCTTTTACTGAGGTCTACCTGGCTTCTATCATTTTTGTTCTGGCTCACTGCCAACTAGTGCTGTCCTGATTTTGCATATGCAGGGCGTAATAAGCTAAGTAATAAGCTAAGTTCATACTTTCTGCATTACCACCCTCTCTCTTTAGCACATCATTGGTTAGGGGGAAAAACATTCACCAGTCAAGATTCTGCAGCAATAATGAGGTGGGTCTGGCTGCAGGATTCTGTCAAGCATTTTTAGGCACCTCCCTGTGCTTCCTTTCACACACATTCTCCAAGCTGAATGAAGTTAAAACTAAGAAACAGGTTGGGGTCATAAAGTTTGCTGAGTCATAAGTAGCATTTTTACATAAGATTTCTCTCCCCTTCTTTTACATTCTTAACCAAGAATGTAATGCTGACTTTGGGAGACAATTGCACAGCGGTGACAATGGCAGAATCATGGCAGAGATTACTAGAGGGAAGCGGGTATGTCCATAGCAGCCTGAAATGGCCAGTAAGTGCCTCTGATCCCACTTGCTAGTAGTCACCTGCTTCTGCTTCTGATGATGAGTGGTTAAACATAACACCTTGTGGCAGCCATTGAATGCTGTTGACATAAGGAGGAAAATATACCAGTGCTAAGAGAGCTAAGGATGACGTACGCGTGTTTGGCTCAGGGGCTTGAAATAAGGTAAAGGCAGTGGGGATCCATCAGAAAAAAGATGTTGCTGAGACATGTTTTTACTGTGATTAAGTGCAAAGAGGTGAAAGGCCCAGAGAAAACAACAAGGATTGCCCAACTCCTTGGACCCTGTTTATGAGGCTTACCTAGCTGGCTTCTTCTGGAAATGGAATAGGAAGACTTAGTATATCCAGCAGTACAAATCTTGTATTATTTCACAGTTGTTGTTATGCTTAGCTTAAAACAACATGCATACATTTTTTTTTAAAGGAAAAGTTTTAAAAGTTGATTTGGGGGGCTGAGTTTCTGTTCTCATTCTTGTATACATCATCTGAGCCCTGGCCTCTGTGCGGATGGATTTTCACAGCACATTATGCTAGGCTGGGTGTTGAGCACTGAGGTGCTCTGAGAAATGCATTGGTCAGGCATGGATGTTAGCCTGGGAATTATTCTGGAGTCTGATTATTTAAAATGTCTGGTTTATTCTCCTCCACCCCCATTCTTCTTTTATTGTTTGTTTATTCATCTTCTTGCAGTTCTCTCAACTAATTCATGTACATAATTCAGGGACAGATTTAAACTGAAGTAGACAGTCTCCAGTTCTGGTCTGTCTTTTGGACCGTTGGGTTTGTTTAAAATGGGCTGTTAGCAGAATGTTTGGAATGCTTGGAATCTATGTGCCTTTTTTTAAAATACTGTAGTGTGTGTGAACCCTGCTTCTGTTAACACAAAGCACTTGTTTGGTGGAGACGCTAAAACCTTACTAATGATTGGCCAAATTTCTGTGAACTATTTCCAATTCTGAGAGCAAAGTAATGGGAATTTTGAATAACTGGATAGCAGATTTGGGGCAACAAAGGTTTTCTAGTTGTATAAGAGGGCTAAGCAAATAATTAAAGTTTCCTTGATGTGACCTTTTCCAAAGAACATGCCTGATAAGAGTTCAGATGTGGCAAGAAGAGGTGGGGATCACTATCAGAGGGTAACTGGAAGACAGTGCACGAGTTTAATCTTTTCCTCATTACATTTTCTCTCTAGCCGCTTCCCCCACGAAAGCCCTGCTGACACACATCTGTCTTTCTGCGTTTTGAGCAGCCGTATAGGTTTATCTCCTTTGCCACTGAATGTCTTACAAGTGACTATTTACAAATTTAAATAAATAAATATAAAATAAAATAATACTGAAAACAAGAAAATGAATTTTTACCTTCTTTTTTTTTTTAAAGTAATTTTATGTCTTGCTTGTGAAATGGATCTGTCCTCCCATGGAACAGGGGCTCATTTCTCTAGTCACACACATCACACTTCAGGCCCAGGAGGTAGTATTGTATCATGAAAGAATGTTTTTCATTTTCATCATCTTTTTTTCTTTTGTATTCGTCAATGAGGCTGTGGTGGTCCTGTCTCTCTCACACACCATGATTAAGAGGGAGGATGATAGATAAAGATGTCCGCCTGGGAAGGAAGTGGTGGCAGCAGTAACTACCAGGCAGCTACACCAAGACAGGAAGATGGGATAGGGGGAAAGTCAGTAGTGTAATATGTCTGCAAAAAAGTAGTTAGCCAGTACAATAATGGTTTCCATATGATAGGGAATAATAACATCATTATCCTCCTTGGCTGACACCAGCCAAGGGTGGCTGTAGGGTAAGTCAAGTATGACAGCCTTGAGGGTGCAATTGAAACTGATTTTTTTAATGTGTTGCCATCTTGACTTTTTTGACTATACCATGCCATTGCAGACACCCCTGCCTCCAGCTCAAGTATTTTGACTACTTTGGGGCACCACACTTGAAGAAGGATTCAGAGGACCTGGAACAGATGCAAAGAGGATCAGTGAAGATAAGTAAGCAGGCTTGCTGTTTAAATTAGGCCATAGAGTCCATTGGAGTTGGGCAGCTAATACATTCAAATAAATAAATAAACAGCATGTACCCCCACATCACCGTAGTATCTTCTTGTTGCTGTCACAGATATTCCTTTCAACCTACCGCCTTATTTTCCCAGTGTCTTCCTGCTACTGCTGCCAGTCTTCTAGCTGGCCCATCCATCTTCAATCATATATTTTGCAAAAACTTTAAAAATTGTATGTTTTCCTTAATTTGCTGTGGAATGACAAAAGATGAGATGTATGTTAGAAAAAAATTAAGAACTTGCTCATGCGACCTGGGCTGAACCAGCTAGATAACACCCTTGTAATCAAGAGACAGGGAAGCAGGTTGGATGAGGAAAAAATAAGGGGACTGGATATACCCTTGAGAAGACAATATGATAGCCCTCCAAACTTCTAAAGGGCTATTGCAAAGAAGAAGGCCAACATTTATTCTTGTCAAACCTGTCAAAGGGCAGATCACAGAATAAATGGATTGTAAGTTACAGGAAACTGGACTCTGAATCTTAAGAAAAATGGTCCAAAAATAAGAGCAATTGAACAGTCAGATCAGTTATTGGGGATTAGTGAGCTTGATGTGGATGAAAGAATTAAAGCCAGAAAGAATGAAAAAAGGATCCCAGATATAGAGGGTCCCTCCTCATTTTTGGCTGTGTCCCCACTCACCTGAGGGATGTGATATACCTCAGCAAGCAAGCAATTGCTCATATGGTCATGCAGACCCTGAAAGAAAATTGGTTTTCTACTGCTGCTTTGACCATGTTGGCTTGGGACTATGGGACTTGGAAGTCCAACACATCTGGAGGGCACCAAGTTGGAGAAGGCTGTTCTATATTTTTTACAGCTAAATATTTGGCACTCAGAAATAATCCTCGCCTTCAAAGCTAAATGCTTGGCTTTCATCACCACTTCCTTCATACCAGGGGGAGGGTGGGTTTCCCAGCCTCAGCCTCAGCCTCAGCCTGATTTCACAGCTCTCAACTGAAAAGAAATACAATGTCCAGGGACAAAGCCCATCCTCTGCAGGCACAGCTAGGAAATGTTTTCCATGTTAGCTCAGCTTGTAGCCACACTGGGAGAATTTGTTTTCACACCAAAGAGATGAATGATTTCTCAGTCTGGGGGAGGAAAATCTTATGACTGATGGCTGACGTGCAAAACTCTGCCTTGGTGGATGTTCCGATCAAGGATACCAATGTTGAAAATAAAGCACAGTGTTAGCTGCGTGTCACTTACAAAGCTCATCTTTTACTTTCATAACAGTTACTGTGTGAATTCCTTAAAGAAGTTGGTTACAATCCAGCTTCAACCATGTACAATTAGTCTTGTCCAACATGTCAGGCTCCCCCACTGGAATGTGTATTCCATACCCATGAAACATCTATCCAGTCAATCAACGTAATGGAAATGATGGCCTCCATATTGCAGATTCAGATGTACATTTACACATGCATAATCCTGTATTAATACCAATTCTCCTTTTGGAATCTGGACAATCCTCAGCGTTTCTGTAAGTTCACTCATTTCTAAGGATTATCCACACCTAGCACGCATAGAATAGCTAGAAACTTGTTGTTGTTAGTAGTAAATGACCGACACACATATGCAATGGTATTTTTCAGGATAAACACACACCTGGATATTTTTAAGTTCATTCTAGTTGGTTGATATATTCTCTGGGTGACAATTGAATTGGAGAGAATATGCCCAAGTTTAGGACTATTATTATTCTGTGGAGATGGGGTTGAAGTTCCAGGAACTTCAGTCATGGAAGACACTCAATACCCATCAAAGCCTCCTCACCTGACCAACATGAGAATACAGGTGCCCTCTCTGCTGGCCTTCTCTGGAAGGAAAGTGTGAGACTAGGCTGAAGCTGCCATTACCTAGAGATGGAGCAGACACATATGCAGAGAGGACAAAAGCCAGGAAACTTATCTAAAAGATCCCAGGAAACTTGTCTAAAAGATCCTGTCAGGGAGGTAGACAAGTTGGAAGCAAGTTGTTAAGGAAACAAAGGAAAAATGTCACCTGAATCAGACAAAGGAAGTTGGGCCTGAGCACATGGAAACCCCCACCCCAATCCCATCAACAGCTACCAAACTTGTAAATTAACAAGGCCAGAGTAGCTGCCAGTCTTGTGAATCAACAAAGCAAGAACTTTTGGGGATGAAAGGGTCCCAAAGCCTGCCTACTCCTTGAGTTGCTTTGGATCCAGACTTGGCGGCTTCCATCCCTCTTGCTAGTGCCTGGCAGTCTAGTTGGGAGGACATAGGTAAGTGTGGATGAGCGTGCGTGCATGTGTGCGTGTGAGAAGAGCAAATATACCTTGCAACCAGTAAAGTTTTGCTGTTACTTTAAATTCACTGAGTCTCTGTGTATTCCAAAGAACCTGATGTGCCTCAGTGTTCAGTTGGAAGTGATTTGTGTGTGTCCCTAATTATTTCCCAGCTGTTGACCAGGGCTGTGTGTCTTGTCTGCTCAAGCTGCACCTATCTGGAAAACCCAGGTAGAAAGCAAGGGGGGCTGACGAGATCCGCGTGCCTCAACAGGCTGCAAGAGTGTGAGTGAGTGACCATAAGCTGAACCTGGGAGCGTGTGTGTAACAAAAGTCTGTGCTGACTAGAAGCACCCTAAAGTCTCCAAAAAGTACCACCAAACCTTCCTTCTAAAATTTTATTTCTCTGAAGGGAGAAGTGGGAAGGAAGGCCATGCATACACTGCCCAAAAGTACAGTACTAAACCAAGGACAGAGGTGACACTCTAGTGCCTAAGTACAATACATCTTACTATAATTGTGACTAAAGGCTTTTGCCCACTACAGCCTTCAGCTGCTGGACTCCCGCCACAGACCAGTTGGAGATGGACCTACTTAACAGATTTCTTTTTCTGGATTTCAACCAGATATGCAGCGCTAATGTGGTAGAATGGTTAAGGTGTTGGGCTAGAAGCAGGGAGACCTAGGTTCTCTTCTACCCTCTGGGCCAGTCATTCTCTCTCAGCCCAATGTATTTCACTGGGTTGTGATTGTGGGGAAAAATAGGATGAAAGAGCATTATGTATGATACCTTGAGCTCCTATAGAAAAGACAGGATATAATCCTAATAAGTAATTATGGTTCTACAGTGACTGGTAGATTCCCCTGTTTCTTTTAGCCTCCCATCCATGCCATAAAAATAAGTGCTGAACACTTTCCATTCTGTGGACATTTCTTTTGAGAACTGGTGAAAAATGTCACCTGTGAGCTGGGCTAGAAGGGGAAACTTGGCAGAACTATTGTTAATTCCACCCAATTAAAAGAAAAAAAGAAGAAATGATCAGCACTTCACTACCCTCCCCTCAAAAAAGCACCAGAAAAGGGCCAGCCTTTCATGGCAGGCTGCTCAGCACAAAAGGCCATCAAAGGCGAAAGGTGGGGCCTGTGAGATAGGGCAATTAGAATGGAAGGTTTTGAATAAGATAGACTGGGTGTAGACTGGAGATGTTTTGGAAGTGCTGGATGGAGTTTTTTGAACACACAATTTGCCATAAAGGACCTGAGCTTCAAAAACTGAATTTCAGGAGAAAATACTGCAGTGTGTGATCCAAATGCTTCTGCTCATTGGAGATGGAGGTGCTGATTTTCCTTTATCTATCGATCTGGGTTTGATGTGGTGTGAAGGCTGCAGAAGGGTAGAAGGAAAGGTAGAAAAATGAAACCATGTGTGTGGTCCTTCAGCCAGACTCCTACATGTGTGGTGAGTGCTTGGCCTGAACAGCACCAGTGTGCGTCAAACACATCTAAGACAATATTATGAATGCAGACAATATCTGAGTTTGTGAATTGGAAGAGTGCCAATCAATTTACCCAATACCTTTTCAACTCTTGCAAGAAGAATCTTAATTGCTGTGCATCTGGCTTTCAGATGCATTTCCAAGCTGAAAACCAACCTCAGCTGAAACAATGTTTTGTTTCGTTTTGGAAAATATGCAAGATCCTCAACTTCAGACAGTTCTGATGGGATGCATAAATCATTCAGGGGTTGCTTAATATCTGGGTGAGATTCACTTTGAAAAAAAAAACCAGCAAAAGAATCACTTCAATCACCAAAGTATTCAAACTCTTTCAGGATACACAAATAATTTATGACAATTTTAAAAGAACATTTGAACCTAAAGTGACTATGTTCTGTGATTTTGCAAGAACATTTTGCAAAAAGAATGGAAGGCCACACTGAGTGTTTTATAAATAGAATGAAAGAAAGAAAGGAAAATAGGACATGAAAAACTAGGTAAAATAATTCCCCCATTTAATGGATCTCTTGTGGCCATAGGGACGCCACCACTTGCAGAAAACTCTTCTTTCCATAAACTTCCTTAAATTAATTTGTTGTGAGTGAAAGTTCCCTTCATATATTGCTGTGCTCATACAAGTTGTCATCCCCCTGGAAGCAAATGGAAGAGATAGCTTATATAAGAACTCTGGATGAGCATTGGAACAGGTATGATGATGTGCAGGTTGAACAAATCAATAAACAACACTATATTGTAAAGAATTGCTACATTTACTTTGCTGCATTGCACATTTTAGTAAGTACATGCAGGACATTTGTTAATGGAATCATTCTCCAGGTTTAACAGAGCTACTGGAAGATGAGGCTATGTTCCAGGGTGTGAGTTTTTGGGTGGTGCAACTTTTTTCATTTTTTCCCTCTAAAATTAAGTTTGAGAATGACTCTTCCCACTAGCCAAACTCCTAAACTAGAGGAGGTAGAAAAGGCATTGCAATCCATTTAGTCTCCTGAGGATATGAAGTAACAGAAACACTAACTGTGCAGTTCAATACATGTATTTACTCACAACTAAATCCCTCTGTATTTAATAGGCTTTATTTTCAGTTGAGTGTGTTTATGACTATGGTACAAATTTATCTATATATCTAAGAACTTAGATGTGATCTTTCAAATTCAAATTTCAATAAGGCATTTTTATCCAATATGAGATAAACGTGTAAGTTTGTACTGCAAACTGTTTCAAGAGACATCTGGTTCAACTCTACCTTTAATTTATAAAGTGGTATGAAGTGGGCAAATAGCTATCTGCCTTGGGATGCCATTTGAAATATGGGAACAAAACTGCTGACCTGTCCAAGGATGTTGTTGTAAACATATATTTTACAATATAATTACCCCCACCAAAAACAAGAAACCAACCAACCAGACTCTGTTGTTTTACACAAGCATCTCAGCAGCATCAGTCCCAAACTGGACCCTCAACTCACAATTACAGGTTGCTCCATTACCCCCAGGGTATGCCTCAATTATCCCATTGAGGGTAATTATCCCCAGGTTAAGAACCATTATTCTAAGTAGATTCAAATGCTAGTTATTTTGAGGGCTAATATTATTATAGAAACAACCTCCTCCACCACCACAAAACTATTTACTATTTTAGGTATCTTATTCAGTGCATTGTACAAAACAATATAACTGGGAGTTTCTAATGTTTAAAAAGTTCTTTGACTTTGAAATGGCTTGACTGTAAAAATAGAAATGCCTTGAACTTAAGGTAACAAAACAGAACTAAACTAAAATTCTCATTTTCAGCATTAACATAACTGAATCAACCCCAGCTCAGATAAATAGACAGTTCAGGAGCTAATCACCAGATGAAACAAGCTGAATAACTCTGCTCTTTAATATAATTGCACACAATTGTATTACCTCTCAATTGCTTTCTTGACCTTTTAAAGACTGCTCTTCCCTTAAAACACATACTATCTGCAGTTCTGAACATTTTACCAATGCATAATGTACTGAGCAAATCAATAGATCAAGAAGAATGAGTCCCTTCCTTGTAACCTCTGTTTGTAATATACAGCTCAAGACATAGAGTTTGCCCCAGAAATGTAATAACTGTTCCTATACAAAATACCTGTCAGTGACAGATGCTTTCCATAGAACTCTTGAGTCAGCTGATTTGTTGGTGAAGCCAGTTTAGTGGCCTGCTAGAACCACTGAAATGGAGCAGAGCTTATAACACAGCTGAAAAGCTGGCACAGAAAAAGAAAATTATCTTAGATAGCTTCAATGAGCATGCCAGAGAAATACAGGTTATTGATCTTACACACTCAGCCCTCCTAAGCATAAAGAATCACATGCTTAGACAGATTAGGTTAAGATAAGTAAAAGAATTCTTACTGACTTTATTTCTTTGTTGTTCTGTTTCATCCATCTTGGTGGAAAAGATGAAGTTCCTTTGTTCTTCTTTTCTTTCTAAATACTTAGTTTGCCCTAAACTCTCAGCCCTACAGCTGCCAAGAGCTGTGTGGAAGAAAGGGGCAGAATTCTTCATCAATGCCCGAGCAAATGGCCCTGATGAATGGAGAGCAGAGCAGCATGCTTGCTTCTCCCTGGGTGGAAGAAGGGGAAAGAGAGAAAGAGGAAGTGGGAGTGGCAACAAACAGCTTCCTCAGAGTTGCATTGTGGGACAACTCAATTTACATGCTAATTCGGCATGCTGGATTTGCCAGGACTTCTAACCGTTGGATTCCCCCCCTCCACAGGCAATATGCCCCCCAGGCATATTGAATGGATATTAATGGCTTATATTTAATGTCTTAAATTTAGAGAAGGTGGAATTTCGAAATATTTTTTAAGTTTTAGACCATTGGCTGTCAATCAGAAACAGGTTATAGTAATTCTCAAAACTTATGAACTCCACATAGCTCCACTTTTTAGTTTCTATATCTTACAGTTTTATCCTGTTCATGAAACAAGTTGGAGGAGGAAAGCTTCACTAGTTAACACTGTATTGGCACCAAAGAAGATTGGAAAAGGAGTTAGTGGTGTGGACCCCTTTTCCCCTTTGCACATACAAGAAATATCTATGCAGAAAGGGTTATTTAGCCAGCTGAAGCACTGTGTGTATTTGTCTCCACTTGAACTTAGAAAAAGTTACTTAGTGAGTTTTGCAGATTGCATCGTAGTTATTAAGCACTTCTGTTTACCATCTATCTGTATTCCTACTGATAGCCATTAAGCTAAAGAGGACAATACCAGCTCCCTAATATAACATCTGCTAAAGGAGGAGGAAAAATAAATAACTGCCTAACAGCAATAAACCAAGGTCACTTATCAAGGTATTGACCAGATACGTCATCTGCGGGTGTTATTGTTTGTACTCCCTGTCTCTTAAGAAAAGTATCAAAAGGTGGCAGAAACCCCCGGACAGTTTGAACTTTGGCAATGACCAAAAGTCCCAGGAGGTTGTTGCATAACTGCTGGCTTCAGGGGCCCATCCACTGACATTCTTGGGGTTTCTGTTATGCTGAAGGGGCATGGATTGGCATATCTTTCTCTGTTAACTCCTTTAACAATTATTCAATAAAATCCTCTTTGGCATTCCACCCTAGATTGAGGCTATTGTCATCAAATCCTACAGAACCATCCAATACAACTCTTTCCCCTTACAGCACCTGAACAGGCATACAGATCTAGGAGTATGGTCATTCTCCATAGGTCACATAGATTGGCTTGCCTGGCTTAGCCTTTTGTATCAAATCTTGGAAGCAAGGGTAGGCCACTTACTCCACAACATTGGGGCTCTTTTATTTTCCTTGATGCTCTATGAAATGTCAAGAATGAGCATATTTCAGGAAAATTAAGGTCTTTCCAGCTGGGCTTAGTAATTCAGTATTTTAAGTCTAACAAAGATTGTTCTTTTTATCCTTTTATTTCTTACATTTTACCAATACACTAACTTCTTGAATGGGCATCATATAGGTGACTTCTGAATCATACAGTTCTTTTAATAAGGGAGAATAATTTTTAAGGGTACTGTTACAAATCTTCCAAAAGCCAGAACATATGATTATGTACAACCTGTTGATGTGCATTAAATATTAAAGTAGTCTATTTGGTTTTCCCTGCTTTCTCAGGTAGGAGGCTGATATAGTATCCAGGATGATATAGTGGCAGGTTTTGTTGTTGTTGTTGTTGCTGTTGCTGCTGCTGTTGTTGTTGTTATAGATTGTTTGGCTCATAGTCAATGAATGACTGAAGACAGATGCAGAAAACACTCAGCTGTTTATTCCTTTGATATGAATGCAAAAATCTCCTCCCATTCTAGATTAACTATTTAATACATGTGTATGAATTGATGACATCCTCCTGCTCCAAATCCTGCTGTGCTGCCTCCCTGTGGTAGTGGGGGTGTTCCTGGGAGGGATGAGCAAAGAATATCTAGCAGAGTGTATGCCTATATATTCCCAGCAGGTTCATCCAAGGTGTGAAAGCAAAGCAAGTAGACACATTATTGGGCAGCAGCAATATAGGAAGATGCTGGAGGCAGGTGATCACCTTAGTGACAATGGCCAAGGCATCAATTATTACTGTGGCAGGAAAGGCAAAGATAAACCACTCCTGTATTTTTCATCAAGAAAACCACATGGATAGAAAATATAAAATGATTGATGATATAGTGCCAGATGATAGTCCCTTAGGTTGCATGGCACTCAACATTTTACTGAGGAAGATAATTCTAGTTTAAGGTCCAACTACTGATGCAGAAGAAAAAGATGTTGGTCCATTTTATGATCATGTTCATGTTCATGTTCATGTGCTGCTTGAGATTGAAGACTGGGATGCCAAAGTTGGAAATGTTAAGGAGGAAAACGTAGTTGTATTGAATAGCTTAGGAAACCAACATGAAGCATGAGAATGACTTGTCAATTTTTGTTACTCCAATGAGATCTTCATAGCTAACACTGTCTTCAAACAACCAAAATAACTCCTCTATACATACACTAGATAGAGCAGATAGAAATCAAATTGACTATATTATTGCTAACAGGAGATGGAAGAGCTCAGTTATAGCATCAAAGGTGCTGACTGTGGAACAGATCATGAACTGTTCATGTGCAAGTTTCAAGCTGAGCTAAAGAGGAAGAAGAAAGCCAATCAGTTTCCATGATATGATTCAGAACATATACCCACAATTTTCAAGGGGAATATCAGGAATCACTTTGAAGTCTTCATTGATAGACAACCAGAAGAACTGTGGAAGGAACTTAAATAAGTTTTATGGAGGAATGTGAAAACATGAAGAAATAGAAGAAATCAAATGAGGTGTCAGAACAAACCATGGAAATTGCCAAGAATTGCCAAGAAGCCAAAGCCAAGAAAGACAAAAATCTCAGGAAGAAACTTAACGAAGTTTCAGAGAGCTGTTAGAAGAGACAAGAAGCAGAATTATAACAACATCTGTAAAGACATTGAAGATGGAAACAGACATGGAAAAACAAGAACATCTTCCAAAAGATCTCTGAATGCAGGTGTTCAAGCTTGCTTTAGAAAAGGCCAAGGAAGCTGAGGCAATATTTCTTCTGCATGCTGAATAATTGAGAAGGCCAAGGAATACCAAAAAGAAGTCAATATGTATATCATTGAGTACGGAAAGACCTTCAATTGTGTCAATCACATCATTCTGTGGAATGTGCTTAGCAATATTGGACTCTCAGAACATTATATTATATATATATAATTACGGTTGTTTGCACAGTCAGCCAAATGTTTAGACTAAATCTGGCATTTTTTTTATATAAGATTTTATTAAGTTTAAGCAAAGATAAAAGCTACAGAAAAACAAAAAACTACAAAGAAAAAAATAAAAAACTAAAGAAGTGTAGAAACACAAGAGAAAAATTTTCAAAATTACAAAAAGAGGTGACTTCTGACTTTTAACAGCAAGGATACACAACAATTTTCCATAATCAATCCCTTACTCTATATTAAACCAACATCGTATTATTTCTATAAATCATTCCGTTGGCACATTATAAAAATCACTAAATACAGTTGCTCCCTCCTCTTATAGTAAAAGAAAAAAAAAAAACCTCCTAAGCAACTCCCCCTCAAAGATAACATTTGTTTAATTATTTCCTTCCTACTACTATTCTATACGTACATTCCCGTCTACTATAATAAAGATCAAAACATATAAATTGTCTGCCATTGTACTTGATAGTACAACAATTTTAATAATCTTAATCATATTAAACCCAAAACTGGACATTTATTATTTTTTATTATACCTTAATAATCTCAATCCAAATCATTAAAGATAAATGAAACCAGCCAAACCCTAAAAGCAATCCAGATAAATATTCTTAAACCCTTATCCCACAAATATCCCATATATTTGGATGGAAAACAAAGTCCAAAATTTAAAAAGAATTTTTTTTAAAAAAATTGATCGCCAAAATAACAATAAACACCAAGAGAACCTGCTTCTCCTTGCTGTAGAAAGCCTCTCTTAAGGTACGTGTACTTAAAAAATATATCAATTGGGTGATTTAGAAATGGGGTGGCTGGTCTTAGTGTCCCTTTAAGGCTACAGCACAGCTTGGAAATGGTGATGTCCCAGCAACCCAGATGCTCATACCAGTCGAACGCAAACACTGTTTGTGATCTTCTGGCTGAAAGCAGCTGTCCAGAGGACAGATGGGGTATTCCAGGTGTTTTCCTTTTTCTGGAAAAACACTCCTGGGCTTCAGGAAAAACCTGCCTGAGCCCGAAAAAACTGCCATGTTGTCAGTTCTGCCCGCTGAGCCCACAGGCACAGCTGTTCAGCCCGCCATGTCCCCACCGGAAGTCAGGGCAGTGCACTTTTCAAAGAGTTCAGATGGGCTGTAAATTAACTTGCTGAATAATTCAGACCTATGGCAGGGACTGGCAACATGGCACCCACAGCTGCCACTTACTCTCTCAAATAAAAATAAGTTAAACCCTTGTTGGATTCTGAAGCTTCTCATGACAGTTTGGTGACATCACATCCATTTGTTTTGGTGCCTAGCCCAGTGCACAAAAGCATGCAGGGAAATGAGAGGTCAGAAAAGGTGGCCAAGCACAATTCAGGTCTTTGCAAGATCATCCAATATATGCCTTTTACAATTTCCGGTTAGCTTGGATGGATGGCTTAAGACTACCGTTTATCTGTAAAATCTGGATCCACAAAGCATCTTAACATTTTATTTAAAAACACGTTTAATAATATCAATAAATTAATACAAATATTTATACTTTGGGGGGAGAGCATTTGGGAGGTAGAAAAGACCTGGTGTATGATCTCTTCTGGATTTTTAGAATTTACAGATCCAAGTGTTAGAAGTTTTTTTTTTTCTTCCTTAAGTTTCATCTGTTGAATCTCTCACTTTTTATGATGGCAATATGGAGCTAAAAATGTGGTTCAAACTTGAGATTCATTAGTGTGCAGGTGGTCATATATTGTACTGTTGCTGTTTTTAAGCTGTTTGTTCTTGCACAGCCAGTGTGCAATGAAGTAAATGGGCAATATGGACATTCTTCTCTCCTGAGACAGGTTTGTGGTTCCACACAGCTCTTAGTTTTCAACACTAAGAAATCTGTTTCCATGCAGATATAATGAGGATGCCTGAAAAATGTTTGTTTCATATCTCTAATGCTGAAAATAAAAGCCCACTCCAAGAACATGTAGTTCGCCTTGTAATTTGTTTTTTAATCTGGCATTTTTGTCCACCTATTGAGTCCTTCCCAGGGACCTGGAATAGGCAGAGGTTGTTTAATAATATTGAAGGTATTGTCGCAGGATGTAAGCTGTTCCAAGTAAAGCTGCCTTTTGAAATTGACTGATGGTGATTTTGTCAATGCTGATGATGTTCAAGTGGTGTGCCAGATGTTTTGGGATTCCACCCAAGGGCACCTATTACTATTGCTACTATTTTTGCATTCTTTTGCCACAGTCATTCTACTTCTATTTGCAGGTCTTTATATTTTGTGATTTTTCTCCAATTCTTTCTCTTCTGTTCTTCTGTCTCCAGATATTGCAATGTCCACTACCCAGACTTTTTTGTCCTTCTTATCAACAATTGTTAAATCTGGGGTGTTGTGTGGCAGATGCTTGTCTGTTTGAATTCTAAAGTTCCAGAGCACGTTCGCTTCTTCATTTTCTATTCCTTTGCCTATATTGTGGTCTGACCAGTTCTTGCTTGCAGGCAAATGGTATTTCTTAGAGATATTCCAATGCACCCTTCTTGCTACTTTGTCATGCCATTGCTTGTCTGTGAGATCTTCTTGCAGCAGCAAACTAGGTGGTCCACTGTTTCTCCTCCTCCTCCTCCTCCTCCTCCTCCGCCACCGCCACCGCCATCCCCTCCCACTCTATCTCATTGTCCTCATGTGAAACTTATATGCAGTTCAGGAAGCCATAGTATGGACAGAACATGGCAAAACAGACTGGTTCCAGGTTGACAAAGGAGTGAGACAAGACTGAATACACTCCCCTTGTTTATTCAACCTATATGCTATCTATCTATCTATCTATCTATCTATCTATCTATCTATCTATATATCTATCTATGTATCTATCTATCACGGGAAGCTGGATTGGAAGAAGTTAAGCATGGTTTTAAAACTAGAAAAAGTAACATCAATACTCTGCACTATACTGATGGTTCTGCTCTGATAGCTGAAAATGGAAAGGATCTGCAAGCTCTAGTAATAAAAGTTAAGAAGCATAGTGCAAAATGGGACTAAAATTAAGTATAAAGCAGACTAAACTAATGACAACAGGTACAACTTTAGAATTACAATGAAGGTATCAGAGTGGTAGATAGCTTCTGCCTTTTAGAAGGCAGAACCATCGATATTAATGGAACAAGTAGTTAAGAAATACATTGCAGATGAGCACTTGGTACAGCAGCCATGAAAGCCTTGGAAAAGATAATTCAAATGCCTTGATGTGTCTACATCTACAAAGAACAGATTAGTGCAGGCAATGGTATTCCCCATGACACTGTATGGAAATGAAAGTTGGACTTTGAAGAAGCAGGATGGAAACAGTATAGGCACTTTTAAAATTTTGTGTTTGAGAAGACTCCTGAGAATATCATGGACAGCCAAGAAAACCAACAAATGGATCATCAAAAAAATCATCCCAGACTTTTCACTCAAGGCACAAATGACCAGGCTCAAATTATCCTACTTTGGACACATTATGCAAAGACCTCACTCTCTGGAGAAGGCTCTAATGCTGGGAAAGGTGGAAGGAAAGCAAAGAAGAGGACAACCAGCAGCAAGGTGGATGGACTCAGTGACAGTGGTGATGGGTGCACCATTGAAAGATCTGAAGGACCAGGCTAGGGACAGATTGTCATGGAGAAAATCTATCTATGTGGTCACTAAGAGGCCACACCAACTTCATGGCACATGATCAATAAATCAGTCAATGAATTAATGATACATTTTTGCAGGAACTTTCCATGAGTAGAAGACAGCATTAGAAGTGGATTAAATACAAAGGATATTCTAGCCTTACATTAGAGAGGAAGTACACTGTAGAGTGGAGACATCCAATTCAATGCCTAAAGAAGAATAATCATACAAGAACCATTCTGAATATGACCATAACTGTTGGTAACAAAGTGAGAACCAGAGGGAATAGGTTAATTTCCTCATTCCTACATGTGGTTTGCATTTGTAGGGGGGGGGGGAAATCTTTGGAGAGAAATAGAATAGTTATACAGTGACTTTTGATTAGTAGTGCTAAAAGCAATGCATTTGGAAGTATCCTGTGTTCCAGTGTTTTTGATGAAATTTATACCATGATTCAGGTTCTCAGCAGCAGGTTCTATTAACTTGGATGATAATATAACCTGGAAAGTGGGTTAAATCAGTTAATTAACAAATGAATAAATCAGTTGGACTGGATTGTCAGACCATGATTACTAGTTTTGCTTGTCCAACTGGCTTATGCAAACCATGTGGAACTGCTGAGCTGTTTTTCTTTGCATAGCAAACATTAAATATCTTTGCATTAAATCTAGATTTTTTCCCCTGTGTTTTCCATTGAAGTGTTCCAGACATCTTTTTTTAATCTTCCAGGAGAATGCCTCATCCATTGACAGTTTTTGTAAAACTTTCCCTATTCCACCCAATATATATGCATTCCGTATTTATTTTTCCTAACAACAAAACTCCAATTTTTCCTTTGTTGTAACTTTATCCACATTGTTATAGCATGGGTAAGTCTCAATCATGTTTCTACAGCTCATGAAGTAGCTTTTTTTTCTACGGAAGGAATTGTTTGCTATGCCCTTTCTCTCCCAGTCCCTATATTTAGCTTCAGCATTTCATTTCTGTCTGAAACCAGGGAGGTGCAAGATCTGAAATCAATCTTCCATCCCTCTGAAGATTTAGCATACAGTATCATTTATGAAACTGCCACACCCTGAAGTTGTCGATACATTTTTACACTGATCTTCTTTCACTACCTCCCTTAGTCAATATTATTTTAAAAAGGATGTTTCTAGGAGCATTCATGTACATTTTTTACAATCCATCTTTGCTCACCTCCACTTCTTAACCTCTCCGAACAAGTAATGCTACCTAATATTGGTAAGCCACCAGATAAACATGTATAGACAATTATGGATTGTGTGTGTGTGGAGGGTGTTGCAATGCTAGCAAGTTTAAATCTAGTATTTGTTTAAAAAAAGGGAAGCGTAGAAATGTTTAATAGTAATGTGCAAAGTTGGAGTACCTGCAAGTACATTCTATTATTTTCAGTCCATTTCTCCAACCTACTAAGATTGTTTTGAATTTTAGTTATACCTTCTAGGATTTAGCTATCTCTT
Source organism: Candoia aspera (assembly GCF_035149785.1). Classification (NCBI taxonomy): domain Eukaryota; kingdom Metazoa; phylum Chordata; class Lepidosauria; order Squamata; family Candoiidae; genus Candoia; species Candoia aspera. Next base: position 47,668,611 of record NC_086156.1, read on the forward strand.
TCAATATGTGTCATTTAAAATCTCCTCCATCTCTTAATATAAGTCATAAATAATAATTTTAAAAAATTGAAAAAAAGAGGACCCAGGAGAGATCCTGAAGGCTCCTTGATATTTTTCTCCAGTTGGATGAGGTACCATTTGTGTTCATTGAGTAGGATTTTTTTAGCTTGCTGTATATCTACTTAGTTGTTTTATTCATGCTTAATCAGCTTCCTAATAAGAATATTAGGAAGAATATTGTCCCCTTTGGGGGAAGATGGGCAGTGACAGAAATTTGAAATATAAATAAATAAATAAATAAATAAATAAATAAATATAATGAAGTATTCTGTCAAACACTTTGCTGAATTAAAGATATATTATATTTACATCTTTCCCACAATTTATTAAGGAATTCCAAAAATGAGATGTTTAGTTGTAAGATTTGTCTTGATAAATCAGTACCAACTTCTAGTAATTATTGCATTGTTTTCAATTTGCTTAGAGATAAAAGTTGTATTCTAGAATTTTCCCAGGTATCAGAGTCAGACTGACTGACTCTGGATTGACTCTGGACTGCAGATTGCTAGATCCTTCTTTCATCTGGGATTTCCCAGGTTTTTATTTTCCCTTTTTATGAAGGAAGGAGCAACATTGCCCTCTTCCAGTCTTGTGGCACTTTATCTATTCTTCAGGATTTTTCCTGGGTAGTACTTAACAGTTTAACCAGATAATCATCTGGTCCTGGAGATTTAAACACACGCAAAGTAGAGCTGTATTCTGTGATCATATTTCTATCAGTCTCAAGCTCCAGGACTGCTCTTTCAACTTTCTTCTCAATTTTTTGAGAGGAACATATGCTTTTCTGTTAAAGAAGAATGAACCAAAATAGAGATTGTGTAACTTTGTCTTTTCTTTGTTGTCTCTTAGCATTTTGCTATCTTTGTTGAGCAGCTGTTGCACTGATTTGCTTCTTTTCTTTTTATTTTGAACATATCAAAATAGTCTGACATACTTTTCTTTTCTTTTGAACGTATCTTTTTATTATTCTTACCCCTTCCTAATGTAAGAAGGGGTAAGAATACTAATTCTTACTAATTAGAGTAGTTGCTTACCAGACAACAGTTCTATAGTTCTGGGCCACCTGTCTCTATTTCACCTTTTAAACCTGATTCTGTTTTCATTTTCTCTGTTTGTTGGTTTGTTTTCACATCTTCACCAAGCTTTTTATGTAATCACGTTTGCTTCTTTTGCTATTATCCAATTCTTCTTCTTGGAATTATTTGTAGTTGTGCTTTTAATATCTTCTTCTTTAGGAGTTCTCACCCATGTGGAGCTCCTTTGTCCATTAGCTTCTCCTGACATGGAATCCTACTTATCAATGTTTTGGTTTAATAACATCTGCTTTTTTGAAGGCTAAAATACAGTATGTATTTGACTACCCTCAGTTTTAATTTCCCTTAAAATCAAGAACTCCAGCAATAATATGGTCCCTTTTTCCTAATGATTTTTCTTTTTTCACTTCCTCAACCAAGTCTTCTCTATTGATTAGTAACACTTCTAGGATAGTTGATCCTTTTGTGCCTTCTGCCACACTCTGAAGGAAAAAGTTATCAGCAAAACAAATCCTGGAAAGAGAATATATGGCAGGGTTTGTCTCCAAACAGATGCCAGATTAAATAAATTAGAAAACATTCAGCAGTTGGCCAGTTTAGAGGCAGCCATGTGAAATACGGATTGGTTGATGTTCTCTGCAAGTTCTAAAATTGCATCCCCATGATTATGACACTTTCGGTTTCAGTATAGTTCTAAAAAAATTAAAGATAACCAGAAAATATTCTCATTTCATTGGAAATTGGATGATCTAGTCATCTGGAATGCCTCACTGTTTTTGCTGACTGAATCCCCATGATCCTCACATGTCTATTTACCCATGATTTCTTTCTTCCTTGTAGTTTTATTATATTACCTTTTGTTTGTTCCTCCTATACTATTATCTCATTCTGCAGCTGTGTTCTTCTTTCCTTCTGATCAATCCACTTGGATAGTTAAAAACCACAAAGTGGATCATTTACTCTGGCAAACTGAAAACTCTGCTGGCAGCTTGGCTTAATCATTTAAATCACTTCTAGGGAGAAAAGAAAGAAAAACATCACAAGGTGCTTTAAAATTGGGTCTGTTACCATTTCTGTGCTCTTTGCTCTACAGGATGTTGAAATATGGCCTAAAATATTCTAAATACATGTTTCTGAATAGGGTGAAGGGTACTATTTAATCGTTTAAGTCCTTTTCATCATCCTGTTTAATCACCTCTTTCGTTTAAGCACTGCCTAATTGCAAAGCTTTCTGTTGTGTGTGTGTGTGCATGCACGCACACACAGCTCAGTATTGCATCCAGATATGTCATAGCAAAAAAAGGGAAAAGACTAATCCATACTTTAAAAATAGTTTGAGTGCGTGCAATTTCACATTTTAACATGATTCTGCTATTGTGACTACAAGAATAAAATGGTGTTTGTCTCATTCAAAAGATACATGACAAAGGGAGCACATACGATCTATCATGTAACCAGCTGTATAAAGTAAGTGTTATGAACATGGAAGCAGAAAATATGGGAAGCTCCATTGAGTAGTAGCAAGCTCTGCTGGCCCAGATGCTAATTCTAGATCAGTTTGCCATCACCTCTCACTTTTTGTGGGGTGTCTGTAGGAGGGTAATTTCAAGATGTTAGTTGTGACCATGCAGCCAAAGTCCCATTCCTTTCAGCATACATTAACATACAAGTGAGAAGGGGATGGGGCTTTGGTTGTACTGGGGCAGCCCCTAATTCTGACAAGCACCCTTCCCAGGGCTGCAACTAGGGTCTGTGTCACCCAGGGCAAACATGGATTCCATGCCCATTTTGGCACCCCCAGCGCTCACTTTGGCGCCCCCCCCCCAGCATGGCGCCTGGGGCACATGCCCCACTTGCCCCCCCCCCCCAGTTGCGGCCCTGACCCTTCCTTCTGGTGGTCTTCTTGGCATAGGCATCTAGAAGAAGTCACAATGACGGCATGTTTCTAATTTGCACAGTGACACCATGACATATATCATATCACTTGCCTCCGCACCCCATGGATACCCAAATCCATGTTGATCTTCCTTCTCCTTTCTGAGTTTAGCGATTGAGAAGGAAGCAGAAAATAATAAGGGTTGCTCTAAAACGTCCTGCCAGCATTTCTTGGGTCAATGCAAAAAAACAGGTAAGCTCCTCCATCACAAGTTACACTCTACTGTAACGGGTAGTACAGCTTGTACTGGTCCAGCCCAGCCCTGTCAGCCACGGAATATATAAGCATGTGTTCTTTTGGCTTCCACTAGTGCTAAGTAAGCGCAAGAAAACTGAATAAAGTAAAAACTGATGAAAGATCCCTTACAGTCTCACTTCCTTTCACTCTCCCCCCAACATCTCTCTCCCTCCTAAGTTATCTCAAGGGAAATAAATGTTAACTATTAGAAATAAAAGCAGAGGGAAAGCGCTTAATAAATGGCTTGCGGTCTGGCACTCTCCTTCTCTCCTGGATTTCTATTTCTGAATTTGGGGGAAATTTGCTTTCATTGGAAGTATGTGCATGTGTGGATGGCTACGGGTGTGCCCTCACCATCACACACTGAATGTTTTAAATGGTTCATTTGAGAATCTTTCATTCCTTTGTTCTTGATAGCATCAATGAGCCTCACTGGAATTTAAAAAAAATCCCAAAACACAATGAATTAGGAGCTAGAGAGCAATGTGGGATATTTGCTTCTGGGCTCCACCCCAGCACCGTCCACATAAAGCACATAATATACTGTGAGTGTGTCAGCTCCATTCAGGGTGTGAAAATGTAAACATACAGTATCTGTTGGTTCAGCAAAACACTTTAGCCTTGTCCATAACCTTTTAGAGTGCGGGGAATGCTTCTGTTACATACCTGACTCACTGATGGTGTGGTGTAGAATATATAACCTCTTTCTGCTTTCCCGTTTGCTTAGGGATACTCATCAGAGAAGCCCCAGAGCATCCCTCTCTCCCTAGGTTAAAAGAACATTATCTTTTTTTAAGCATGGAAAATTACATTTTTTTCAAAATGTTTTATATACCTATCCTTTTGCATATGTACAGCTGCCCTGCTTCCCATATTCTCATAGCATTCAGTGTCATAGCTGGAAAAGTCTCTCCTCTTTCATGTGGCATCTTCTGGCAATGGTTCATGTGGCATCTTCAGTAATGTAGCATCTGCAGCAATCAGAAGCTATGAGCTTCACACAGCTATGAGACCTGTATTTTGGCTCTATTTTTTGCCTTGTGGAGAATGTCTTGAAATATCGTCAGTGTAAATTACAAGAGCATCTTTTGCTGAGGTAAATTGCAAGGGCCATTGCAATGCCAGATGCATAGCATTTAAATCTATGTGAAAGGCATATGATGGGCATCTGAACATCTACGTTATGCTGTACCTGGACCAAAATGCCATGAGGTCAGTGGCTCACATCTTGTTTATCAACTAGATTACTGCAATGTACCCTCGAAGGGGCCGCCTCTGGAAATGGTCTGGAACTGCAACTGGTAGCAAATGTGGCAGGTAGACTATTCACAGTTAGGTTAATCCTGCCAATCTCAAATAACACCAGTAATTTTAAAGTCACCGCACTGGTTGCCAGTAAGTTTCCAGGCCCAAATGAAAGTACTAGTGATTACCTTTAAAATCTTTTGGGCACAGTGTCAGGATATATCAGTCAATGCCTTGCCTGAAATGAATCTGCCTGTCTGGTCCAGTTATCTAGAGAGGGCCTGCTGAGAATGTCCCTCGTGCCAGAAGTGTATGCAGGATGGAATAGATGGAAGACCTTCTCTGAAATAGCCCCTACCCTTTTGGAACACTCTTTCCCTGGAAGGGGTATGGCCCCTTCTTTTCCAGAAACAACTCAGAGTCCCAATGAGAAACTGAGGAGTACCACCTGTGGTGATGAATTTACTTGGAATGTTACGTTTTGGTTTTCTGTTCTGGATTTCACTTCTACACTGCCCAGAGTCTGTCAGAATGTAGTAAAGGTAAAGGTTTCCCTTGACGTAAAGTCCAGTCGAATCCGACTCTAGGGGGCGGTGCTCATCTCCGTTTCTAAGCCTTGGAGCCGGCGTTGTCATAGACACTTCCGGGTCATGTGGCCAGCATGACGACTCAGAACGCCGTTACCTTCCCGCCGAAGCGGTACCTATTGATCTACTCACATTTGCATGTTTTCGAACTGCTAGGTGAGCAGGAGCTGGGATTAACAACGGGAGCTCACCCCGCCGCGCGGTTTCGAACTGCCGACCTTCCGATCGACAGCTCAGCGGTTTAACCCGCACCGCCACTGCGTCAGAATGTAGGCAGGTTATAAAAATGGTTAAATGAATAAAATAATAAAAATACATGCACACTAAATGCACCTGCAGATGTATGCACAAGAACACACAAAGGGTGCAGATTTTAAGTGAAAATAAATTTCACTGAAGTTAGTGAGACTGGTGTCTGCATAGGTATGTTTATGTGCAGAATTGTACTGCCAGATGCAAACTCTGACTGAAAATTATTTAATTTAGAAAGAGAAGAAGCAGTTGTAACTATGTGTGTGGTGGATGTGTGTGGATGTGTATTGATATGTGGGAATGACCTTGGGAGATGGGGGTGGGGGAAGCAATGGTGCCTAGGGAATGATCCGATAAAAGCGGGGGGGAGCTTGCAGCTGCATAATGGGCAGAGAAAGAGACTCAGAGGGGACTCTCCCTAGCTGCTGAGACTGTAAAGAAGATGACAGGAGATTTGTACTTTCAGACTTGCAAGATTCTGTTAATGTAGCCTTCCAATAAAACAGAATTAGCTCATCTTGTCATGTTTCCTGTCTGGTCTACCTGGGAGGCTGACATCAATCTTGCAAATCTGAAAGTACAAATCTCTCGCTGTCCCTTCTTACAGCCTTATAAGTTAGGGAGGATCCCTTCTGAGTTTCTTCTCTGCCCATTAGGCAGCTGTGGGCTCCCCGCCACAGCATCTGATTTTTCCCTAGGCAGCGTCACTTTCCCCGTCTCCCAAGGTCATTCCCACATACCATTACAGTATGTTTCTTGGCCTTCATGTAGGATGCATTCTTTGAAGTTGTAGCCCTAGGACAAACTTACTCATATTCTTCAAATCCCACATCAGAACCAGAAAACAAGCTAATTTTAGCATACTAACTGAAAATGGAAACATGTTACGTCTAGAACTAATACTCTTCAATAGTAATGGAGGAAATGTTCCATGCTCACAAAAAAAGCTTTCTCCGTACATATCAAACCTTTGTATATTTGTAATATCTTGACCTTCAGGGCTTCCATCGAAAGGCCCAACAAACCATAATTGGGGGAAGTACTGAGAAATTTCCATTGAAGATTCCCTCTACTATTGGAAGAAGGAATCTTATTACATTAGTTTAAACCTATTGTGTATAGATATGCTCTTGCTCAGTAGCTTTTTGGTATATTAAAGCAATGGTAGGAACAAAGTGTAATACTCTTGTGCTTTTCTCCCTCTCCCTCTCCCTCTTAAATAAAATAGTTTTTTGGTGTCAATCTCTAATATTTGGGTCTGTCATGGTGGCAGAACCTAGCTGACCTTGGTTGATCTCTGAAAGCTAAGTAACATCGCACTTGGTTACTACTTGGTGAGAGATCATCAGGAAATAGTAGAACTGTAGGTTAGCCTGGGAAGTGAAAACAGATTCCAGAAGAAATAATGGGGATCCCATATGGAATGGGGATCCCCTTTGGAAGTGTTGCCAAAAATACTGCATGAGGCAGCAGTAGAAGTTGGACTCAATGCCAAAGAGATTTCAATCTGCTAAACTTTTGAGTTGAAAGAAAGAAGCACCAGGAACCCACTGCATTAGGAGTGATTAATGATTACTCATAACTGTTAATAACACTGATAGTTATAGCATTTAATAGCTGTTATAATTATTAATAAACGCAATTGAATTTTGGTTGCTATTGAATTATTCTGTATTACACTGGTATGAAATGTATTGTTTATTGATGATCACTTGCTTTAAGTATAAACCAGAATTACTACTTTGAACCTTCATGTTGACTTTTGTTGTTACCTTTTTTTTCTTGTTAAAAGGGCCAGACAGAAAGTGATGAAGAAGTTAACCCTACCCCTTACTCCCTGCAAGCCTTCTGCTATGTCTATTTGTTTTCAGAGAGCTTGTATTAATACTCCAGGCTGACTGAGACTAAGCAAACTAATAGACTCTTTCAGCACCTCCACTGCACCGCCTGCTGTGCTAATCATTCAACAGCCATGGTTCACTGCAAACAGCAGCATTAAACTCGCCTTTCAATTACTGGTTTATTATTCTAAGATGTCTTGAGAGGTGAGTGGTGATAACCACATGCCAATACTGCTAGGGACTCTGTGTGAAGTTGCTCATGGGACACTGCCAACACAAACAAGGGTCCAAGCAGGTCTCTTATGCTGGTGACTGACAACCTCTCATATGGCTTTAAAACAACAACCCTGAAAGGAAAACACAATTGACTCCAAGTACAGAATTCATTAGAACTTTGCAGTTGAGCCCTATGATTGGTCTCAGGTTTTCATTCTCTTGGCCAGATTTTAAGGTCAAGGGGAAGGCATGATCACTTAAGAGGAAACTGTTACATTAGATCATGGACACCACCTCACAACATCCCTTGGAGGAATTTCATTTGAGAAATAGAAAGTCAGTTGCTGGGGGAAAAAAGCAAAGCAAAGTAGGTGTGCATGAACACACACGTGAAGCAAATGCAGCAGTTTCTGAAGCAGCCATGGGAACATGGAAAAAGATGCCTTAACAATGCAAAAAAGAGGTATAATGTATGCTCCTTTAAAAAAACTCCCTCCTTTGAACAATTTGCGTAGCTCTAGTGTACAATATATTACAATATTATCCTTAGTGAGCTCTTAACCATATCAAAACCGGAGATGAATTAGTATGGAGGTATCACACCTAGGCTAGAATTTTAATGAGAAAGTTAGATATTCTGTTAGAGAAGTGGGTTGTCAACCAGTAATCGTTTTGATCTTTGTCTCAAAAACTGAGACTTAGGGTGAACAGGAATACCAGTTAAGTACCTTGACACTGTACGTTAAATTGATCAGATAAATGTGTGGAAAAATTTAATTTTTATATTCTACCATCATAAATCTGTTTGAAAGAATAGCAAAATTCTCCTCAGAAGATTTCTGAGAATACCATGAAGAGCCAAGAAAACAAACAGTGGATCATCAAACAAATCAAAGTTCTCACTCAAGCACAAATGACCAGGTTCAAATTATCCTACTTGGGACACATTGTGCAAAAACCTCACTCTCTGGAGAAGGCTGTAATGCTGGGAAAGGTGGAAGGAAAGAGAAGAGGCTGACCAGCAGCAATGAGTGCACCATCGGAGGACCTGAAGGACCAGGTTAGGAACAGATTATCATGGAGAAAATCTATCTACGTGGTCACTAGGAGTCAACAATGACTTGATGGCACATAATCAATCAATCACTGGGAAAGTATCCAGAATTAGATGACATTAGATCTTTAAGAAGAGAGGAAGGAAGAAGACGATTTTTCACTAAACATAGTGCATCAGCCTAGGCAGCTATTTGAAACTTTCTAACCCAGTGAGAATTACAGCTATATCGAAGAAGCCATAATTATGCATCAGTAAATCCTCCCAGATTTTATCTATTAAAGCCAGCTACTGGAAGTGAGCTGAGATGTTTCTAAAAGTTAACACTCTTTCCTTTGTTATAGCTTTCCTCCCTGCACCACCAGGCATAGGATTTGAGTATTACTCCAAGTGAGTTCAGCCCATTTCAAATAATTGGCATCTTTCAGCAGAAAGGTCTTTTATCCTCCTACCCCGGAGGCAACTTCATTCAGCAAGAGATAAGGAATGTAATGAAAGTAATAAAATTAACTAATTTGCAATGCTGCCTTTGTGAAATGAGACTGTTTTACTCCTTTATCTGGAGTATGGTATATTGTTGGTGAATAATTTCGATGTTTAACTCCATAAATTCATCCTTCCATACTGATGAAAGTTGCACAAAGAAATGCAGCTGAATCAGAAAAGAAGTTGCTGAAACTTCTTCTGATGGACCTCACTCTATGGCTATTTCTTTTCTGAATTAAAGAAATTATAATGTTTCGTTTTTAATTTCACCCTAAAATATTTAAAATATTTTTAGTGTATAATATTTACCATACCCCAATAGGTTTTTCGCCATGTTTCAGGCCAACTTATGAACTTGTCACACTTCTCAATGATGCAGATAAAAAAAAGTATTCTCTGGGCTGGGGTGTCCAGAGGCGATGGTGAAAAGAATAAGATAGTGGCTATGACCATGTGATCAAAGCCCTACTTTTTTCTGTGCATTGCACACATGGCACATGTAAAAAAGGGGCAGAGCTTTGATCCCATAATTATGACTGCCGTATTGACTTTTTTGACCCCCTTCTCTAAATATACCCCTGACCTGGACTAATGGTATTATTTGGATGTTACTAACAGGTAATATTCAAAGAACGTTGTGATGGATAAAATGGATTATTATTCTACCATATTTTCAAAACATAGCAAGCCAGTCATGCAGTGTTTAGAGGACCTCCTGCTCAGTTTGCTGAGTGGGATCCAATGCAAAGTTCACTGGCCAGAACTCAGCAGTAGTTTCCAAACACTTGACTTCACATGGCTCTCAGACTCCAGGTCAGCTGAAGATTCTCAGATACATGACACAGCACATCTAGATATGAATCTGTTTGGGGCATGTCTGGATGAAGCCACTCAAACAGAGGATTGCTATCTGTCAGCATGAATGTGCCATTACTTCTTATACCCACTGTAACTTAATTCTGGTGCTTCTTTTTTCCTACCCTGCCCGTGGTTTAATGGATTCCGCCCCCGCCCTTTGTATTTCCCTGAAGCTGGGTGACTGCTTGTTGCTGGTAGAACTGACATTGTTCCCCTGAGAAACTCTGGCTCGCAGCTTAACTGCCACACCTGAGAGTCCTTCCTCAAAGTTTTGTTCTGATGGCATAACTGAGCCTTCCAGATTAAAAGAATTCATGCTAAGATGTAAGAGGGTACCTCCTCTGTTACAGTTGAAGAAAGAATCGCAGCATATTTAGTCAAAGGCAATGGAAAATGATTGATGAGAGTCTCAGAGTTTATGCCAAAGGCTTTTATTTTATTTATTTATTTATTTATTTTCTATTTTATTTTATTTTATTTATTTTCTATTTTATTTTATTTTATTTATTTTCTATTTTATTTTATTTTACATTTTATAGCCACCCATCTTGTACCAAACTCTAAGCAGTTCATAACCGAAAAATGAAACAACATCTATCTACAATAAAAATATTAAAACCAAAAAAACTGGCCCCACAGCTAAACTTTCCCATGCAGCCCACAACACGTTCTTCTCACCTATCCCACCCTAGCCCTTTAAATAGCAGCATGAAAAAAGATTGAAGGAACTGGATATGTTTATCCTGGAAAAGGTGTAGATTTTGCACCACCATCCCCTAGATGATGGATGTCATTGTGACACCTTATTATTTTTTATAGCAGACCTCTATATAATCAAAGGCTTTGAACAGCTGAAACGCAACTGCCTTGAAAGCTTAAGATTTTTTCTATTAAAATGGAAACCACTGATGCTGTGTTATAACTCAAGTAGGTATAGAAATATGTGCTGAAATATTTCTCTTTCTTAAAAGAATCACACGCTTATATTTAACTAGAAGACAGAAGCCATCTGAGAATCAGTAAATATGATAAAATCATTTATTATAGATATAGAATGAACAATCACACCGGACTTAAAACTACTTCCACCCTAAGTCATGCAAGCTTTGCAGGTCAGTGTATTTAAAGGCAGGCCATTCATCTGATCTAAACTCATTGCTGCCAGAACAAATGGGGGTCAGTAAGTGGCATGTGACTTCTTCAAAGCCTAAGTCAAAGACACCTGAAGACTCTTAATCCATACTGATTCACTGTCAAGCTCTTCAAGGCTGGCAGACTCAGGAAACAAGAACCACTTGGATTTTTGGAAAGATCTTTATTGCTTGTAGGACAATGTAACAGAATCCTGGAAACCTGCCAAAGGAATTCTCCAAATCAATTTATACCTAGTGTAATTAAAGCAGGATTAGGGTTAGGGATTCTGTAATGGCTCTACTCTCTTCTCCATTTTCCATAGGTCTACTAGACACCCCATCACATTTTTACAGATGGGCATGCCCAATAATTAAGTATTTCCACAGTGAATAGAAAGTTGAATATAGTGTTAAACTTACCACTAAGCACGGTGAGGCAGCAACAATTACATAGCAATTGTTTTTGTGGGTTATAAGTAACAGAGAGATGTTGAAGGATAGAGCTATATGTACTAGGCTGACTAACCTGCCCTCCCTAAACAGCTGTAAGATGTTACTGTCAGGTACAGCAAAAGGTTGTCTCTCATTTCTAATGTCACAGTATATAAGGTTAAAATGATGGCTGTTTCTATACATATCCTGGGTGGGAAGACTTTACCTTTGATTTGATTTGAAACAGCAAAATGTGGACCAGTCCCGCTGGATCTTAGTGGAACATATTCCATAAGAACTGGGGACACTTAATTCTACTTCCAGGAAATTTCTGTGTGAGGTACACCAGAGGTCTCAGCGGGGCTCTTTGGTAACTGCCTGAATTGAAAGTAATTTTTTTCCCTAAGTACATTAATCATGCTGAATTCTCTTGAGCAAGAGTTACTGAGATGGATGAGATGACATTACAAAATTCCAGCAACTGAACTATTTTCAATTTAGAAGCAACACGTCCTTGTGTACATTAAGGTGGAGACTTTCTGATTTTCTCTCAGTCTGGGAACTGTCTCTGGCAGTCTCTGTTGAGGCTGCTCCCAATAGACTGTGGGGCAGCTGGGAGAAATCATTAGGAATTTGGGAATTGGATGTTACAAATTTGCTGATGACACTTAGTTTTATTTATCGTTAACTGAACATGAAGAGATCTAATACTGAACTAAGAGAGCAATGCAGCCAGTGATCACAAGAATCCAGACATGGAAATTCTCCTAATTTTTTGACAGCTGGAGGACAAAAGTTCCCAGGAATTCCTTCTTGTTTTTTAATATCTGTTGCAAACTGGAAGTTTTTTTTTTCCTAGAAAAGAGAGCTTTAACTACTGATCTTTACCTTAGTAACCACAGAGACAGAATATATTACAGTAATGTATTCTGTGTGGTTGTTGTTTATTCGTTTAGTCACTTCTGACTCTTTGTGACTTCATGGACCAGCCCATGCCAGAGCTTCCTGTCGGTCGTCAACACCCCCAGCTCCCCCAGGGACGAGTCCGTCACCTCTAGAATATCATCCATCCACCTTGCCCTTGGTCAGCCCCTCTTCCTTTTGCCTTCCGCTCTTCCTAGCATCAGCATCTACTCCAGGGTGTCCTGTCTTCTCATTAGGTGGCCAAAGTATTTCAGTTTTGCCTTTAAAATCATTCCTTCAAGTGAGCAGTCCGGCTTGATTTCCTGGAGGATGGACTGGTTTGATCTTCTTGCAGTCCAAGGCACTCTCAGAATTTTCCTCCAACACCACAGTTCAAAAGCATCGATCTTCCTTCACTCAGCCTTCCTTATGGTCCAGCTCTCACAGCCATATGTTACTACAGGGAACACCATTGCTTTAACTATGCGGACCTTTGTTGTCAGTGTGATGTCTCTGCTCTTAACTATTTTATTGAGATTGGTCATTGCTCTTCTCCCAAGGATTAAGCGTCTTCTGATTTCCTGACTGCAGTCAGCATCTGTAGTAATCTTCACACCTAGAAATACAAAGTCTTTCACTGCTTCTACATTTTCTCCCTCTATTTGCCAGTTATCAATCAAGCTGGTTGCCATAATCTTGGTTTTTTTTAGGTTTAGCTGCAAGCCAGCTTTTGCACTTTCTTCTTTCACCTTCATCATAAGGCTCCTCAGTTCCTCTTCGCTTTCAGCCATCAAAGTGGTATCATCTGCATATCTGAGATTGTTAATGTTTCTTCCAGCGATTTTAACTCCAGCCTTGGATTCCTCAAGCCCAGCATGTCGCATGATGTGTTCTGCGTACAAGTTGAATAGGTAGGGTGAGAGTATACAGCCCTGCCATACTCCTTTCCCAATCTCAAACCAGTCCGTTGTTCCGTGGTCTGTTCTTACTGTTGCTCCTTGGTCATTATACAGATTCTTCAGGAGGCATACAAGATGACTTGGTATCCCCATACCGATAAGAACTTGCCACAATTTGTTATGGTCCACACAGTCAAAGGCTTTAGAATAGTCAATAAAACAGAAATAGATGTTTTTCTGAAACTCCCTGGCTTTTTCCATTATCCATCGGATATTGGCAATTTGGTCCCTAGTTCCTCTGCCTTTTCTAAACCCAGCTTGTGGACTGTGTGGACTGCCCTTAAATAACTCAGTAACTCTAATTAACAAAAATGATTTCTGGCCCTTTCTATATTTCCCTTGAGAGCTCTGTTTTTCAAACTTGTCCTTGCATTCTTCTGTTTGTGAACCAACAATTCAGGCAAAAGCATTCAAGAGATTTTTCTGCCTTCCTTGGCTCTTGGTACTTAAGGCAGCTCACCAATCCTTACCTAAGGTTTTACCCCTGAATAGCTTCCAGCTTCATAATCAGAGATTATATGTCAATTGAATAAACAACCTTATTCTACTCTGGGAGCTCAGACTTTCAGTTCCTAAGCCTATGAAACCACATCAAGTCAAGACAGTGGGCAGCAATGACCTGGGAGGTCTTCGTAACTATTTCCAGAGGGGCAGCAGTGTTGGCTTGTCTCAGCAAAAAAAGTCCTGGATCATCTTCAGAGATTGACATGTTAAAACCCAGATGTTCTAATTGGCTTTGAAGCCGTTAGAAAATTAAATTAAAAATTTGTTATGTAAGAACCAAGAGAAAATAGAAGGATTCCACACAGGAGACAAAAATGTCCATACAATATGGCTTCAGTGATTTCAAGATCTTACTTATAATCCAGATCATAATGGTAGAGAATTATAATCTTATTGGCTGTTAGGCAGCCTGGAAGGTAAAGGGGATCCAGGTTAAGGAAAAACAAAAGAGGCAAGCCATTCCATTATTCTTATCTAAACAGGGTGGCTGCAGCCTAAAACTGAACCATTCCATTTACCTGAAGAGATGTCAAGTAGCTCCTTTGGTGTCTCTCTGGCTGTTGCCACCAGCCAAGTTAATTATGCCTTTGCACCGTCAGCAAATACTTTCAGGAGGAAGAGAAAGAGAAGCCCTGCTGTCCACATGCATATTGGATGATCTCCTGCCCCACTTCAGCAGCCTAATTGGTGAGACTCAACTTTGCTGTTGACTCCCTTCCCTGCCATGTCCTCCTGGCCCTGCTTGCTATGCTGCCTGCATTCCCTCAACATAATGGCTGCTACCTGCCAATGTGCTTTGAGGGATATTGTTAGCATTAAATTTGTCATTTACATTTTCATGTTTGACATAATTGAGGAATGAATGCTCTTATGAAAATTAAACTTGTGGTCCTCCCGGGCTGCTGTAACCCTGTTAAAATGTAATGCGATTCTTGATGCGGCTTCTTTAGGTTTTTATTAAATAGAATATCAGTATGACTAATTCCCCTGGTCTAAAAGTAAGCTGGGAAGCAGCATTATTGATAGGCCTGAGTACAAATGGCCCTCGATCCTCAGCCTCTAATGGCCTAATAATGCATTATACTGGAATCAGAAATACTCTGAGTTGTAGTGCTTATGGCCATTATTGAAAACACCTGGAGACACCATTCGTCAAGGTTACATTGAAATGGGTCCATTTGTTTATTAGTCTGTCAGTAAACATCTTTATGCAGTTTTGCATTCAACCCTTTGGGGTAACGTGTGATGAGGGGGACTGGGCTGCGCAGAGCCTCCTTTTTGTGGTTTCCCAGGATTAGTGTTCCCTGAGAAAGAAAGATAATGAAATGCTTAGATGGAGCTTCATAAAGAAAACACGTTTTCCCTTCCCTTCTTTGAGCGCTGATGCTGGCCTAGCCAGCTTCACATTAAGTTCACAGTGACTTGCAAGGACAACAGTGTGATTAAAAGCTTGCTTTGGTGTGCATGAAATTTGCTTTGGTGCTTTGAAAAAAATCTGTTGAGATGAGAAATTAGCCAGAAACAGAGGAAGAGAACTGGGTAAACATGACTAGAAATCTTAGTTGGGATTATAAATTCTCCTACTTCAGCCTCCCACTGCAGATACCATTTGTGGCAATTGACAACTCCCATTGTAGAAGATCAGAGAATATAAATAAAAAGTACTGGCCAGAGCACCTACACTCTGTGGACTTTCTCAAGACACTACTAATACAGAAGGAAGAGTAAGAAGAAAATATGAAAACTACTGATTTCAGTGACAACAGAGTTCTCATGTACGGTAATATACTATAGGGAAATAATTCCTGTTACCTGAAATTGGTGGGAACAATCTGGTTCTTTTCCAAAGAATGTTCATTGTTCATTGGATCAAGATGTTTCATTCTGAGATTCACTCAGCCCTCTGGATGGCCATTACACTGAGTTTTATCAGTGTACAGTCCCAAGATAAAAATAAATCAAATAAAATCTGATGCCAATCTCCAAGAAGACAAGAATATAGTCATAGGGATTGCTCTATCATTTGCATATGAGGGCAGTCTTCAGAGATGTGCCAAATGTGCTTAAGGAGATGTTTTGTTTTACTCAGTTAATACAACGTCATTATATTCCACCAAATCTAGTGAAATGACATTTTTGCATTTACAGCTAATTTCTCTCTGTGAGATTTTACAATTAAATAATATTTTGAAAATTGGGATGCGTCTCTTCCAAGTCACAAACACTTAAATATCATAGGTGTTATTAAATGAAGCTCATACCTATCTACATTTCTGAATGCCACAAATCTACATCTCTGATTATGAGAATTTTAAATGCTGCCACGGCAGTTTTATAAATAAAATTAATAAGCTTGGTATAATTGAAAACCTTACTTTGTCTTGATACCTACAGTAGTTAAGGGAACAGTAAATAATTAGGAATCAAGGAATTAGAAGTAAAGTTCAAATTGCAGATTAACAGATTATATAGAATGTAAGAAAGCAATAAGAAAAGATAAGAAGAAACAAGCCCCTGGAGATATAATTCAGAAAACTTACCTTTGCAGGAAGGGACGCGGTGGCGCTGCGGGTTAAACCGCTGAGCTGCCGATCGGAAGGTCGGCGGTTTGAAACCGCGCGGCGGGGTGAGCTCCCGTTGCTCGTCCCAGCTCCTGCGCACCAAGCAGTTCGAAAACATGCAAATGTGAGTAGATTAATTGGTACCGCTTCGGCGGGAAGGTAACGGCGTTCCGTGAGTCATGCTGGCCACATGACCCGGAAGTGTCTATGACAACGCCGGCTCCAAGGCTTAGAAACGGAGATGAGCACCGCCCCCTAGAGTCGGATTCGACTGGACTTTACGTCAAGGGAAACCTTTACCTTTTACCTTTGCAGCCTGTGAGGCTAACTTAATTTTTTGGTTTAATAAAATTTGAGATTGCCATGTCATTAAATTCAATCCCAGGTATAAAATCTGAGTTTTCCTAGTGTTTGAATTTGTGGTCTTGGACTTGTATAGATAAGGAGCAAACTATGCTTTGGAAGTTTGGCTAATTGTATTTCTCCTGTAAAATTGAGACACGTGTGCTCCTGAAAATCTGTATAGTAAAACACAAGAGCTTTTCAGCAGGAAAAATGCAATGTCCACCTAAGATCTATTCTTATTTTTAGAAGACTCCTTTTTTGTTTTCCCAACCCCAATCAAAATGGAATGAGACAACATATCTCCCAGGATGCTGTCCTTCAAATTGTTTTATTTTGGCAAACTTTGTTTAATGAGAGCATCTGGTCCATGTTTTATCTGCTGTTCCTGGTAAGTTTTATTATGTCCTTTTACTATTGCAGTAAATTCTTGCCATAATTTTGAGAAAATTACATTTTTATTCCCTGTCTATCTTCTATGCTCAATCTTGAATAAGCCTTTAGTATAGAAGAACATGATATAAATGCCAAACAAACAAATACATAAACCTACTTGTAGATTTGTTACCCACACCAAGCTGAATGGGATCCGAACATCATACTTTATGGCATGTGCGCCAGCTGCTTTACATTTCTTCCATGAGCACATGCTTTGCAGTTTCAACACACTACAGCAGGGCTGCAACTGGGGGTGGGCAAGCAGGGCATGTGCCCCAGGTGCCGCACTGGGGGGGCACCAAAATGGGTGTGGAATCCATGTTTGCCCTGGGTGACACAGACCCTAGTTGCTGCCCTGCATGACAGAACAAGAGATTTCTTGAATCCTCCCTTCTCCAACAAGTAGGAGAAAGCAGCTGTATTCAAAAGAATACTGCAGGTAATTAGAAATAGCTACATCTAACAGTATTAATAGCATGTGTGGTATGACCCTGAATTATTCATCACATGCTTTCAAGTGGGCTGAAGCAGGCAAACCCAAGAAGGGCAGTATTAAAGGGTTCAGATGCCTGTACACCAATGTGGACAGTATGAGGAACAAACAGGGAGAACTTGAAGTCCTAGTATAGGGAGTGAGTATGGCATTGTTCACATTTGTAAGATAGTTGACCATAGCCTCTTTCTGGATAAAATTGAATTATGTGGAATGGATGGTCACACCACTAGATGGATTTGCAGTTGATCAAATAATTGTACCCGATGCTTGGTCCTTAAGGAATCTGTGTCTATACAAACAAAGGGAGTAGTGGGGTTCCTCAGAGTTCTGTTCTAGGCCTAGTATTCTTACTCATAAATGGCTTAGACAAGGGGATAAAAGGGAAGTCTATCAGATTTGCAGATGACACAAATTAAGGGGGATTGCTAATACTTCAGAAGACAGGGCCAAGATTCAAAATATTCTTCATAGACTTGAATCTATCCAACAGTTTGCAGTTCAGTGGCAAGAAATATAAGATTCTGCACTTAGTAGGAAAAATCAGATACACAGATACAAGTTAGGTGCTTCCTGGCTCAGCAGTAGCATTTGTGGGAAGGATCTGGGGGTATCTGTAGATTGCAGATTAAGTATGAACCAGCAGCATGCTGCAGCTGCCAAAACAGCCAATGCAATCTTGGGCTGCATCAACAGGGGGGTAGAGTCAGGATAGGCTGACCATGCATACCGTTTTGAACGGGACAGTCCCTTTTTTTAACATTTCCCGACCATCCCATCGTTTTAATATAAATGTCAAATTTGTCCTGTTTTTTTTGTTGGAGCTGTTATTGGGAAAAGCAGGGGAAAAATTGAAATTGAAAATGAAATTGAAAAGGAGGCTGACTTACCCATTGGCAGAAGTTCTCAATCCGGCAGGAAACCTAGAGCGGGAACTGCAGGAACAGCTGATTGGCGGTGAGCAAGAGGAAGAGGCACTGCTGCCAATCAGTGCAGTGGAAGCCGGTTGGAAAAGCGCACCCAGCAGAAAAGAAGCCGATTGGCTCTCAGGCCAAAATGGTGGGAAGAAAATAAAATAATAGGGCGTGCCAGAGAGGAACAGGTTGTCAGGGACAGCCATTCACTAGACTCCTCCATTCCTGTCCTCCCATCTCAGCTCGCCGCCGCCCTCAGCCCTCCTGCAACGTCTCCGCCCAACGCCACCCCTGCACCAGCCTCTCTGGACCCAACCACTGCTGCACCTCCCCCTCCTGCACCTTCCCAGCTTACCGTCAATAACGTTTTTTTATCATCTTTTTCATGAATACGGAATATTACATAAGTTTAACCCCATCCCATTTTGCCATCCCAACGTCCCATTTTTGTCTCAAGGAAATATGGTCAGCCTAAGTCAGGAGCATGAGAAGTGACAGTTCCACTCTATGCTGCACTGGTCAGAACACACATGGAATCCTGTGTCCCAGCGCCAGAAGAATGCTGAGGAAGTAGGAAGTCTGCAGAGAAAAAAGACAAGGATGGTGAGGGAACTGGAGGCTAAATCTTATGAAGAGCAGTTAAAGGAACTAGGTATGTTCAGACTAAAGAAGAGGAGGCTAAGGACAGACATCTCCCAATACTTGAAGGGATGTCACAGTGAAGTTATGTTCTGTGCTTAGATAGAAATCTATACCAAATAAAAATACTAAGTTTGTCACGAGCTACAATATAACCCAACTTTCTAATCCATCCAAAAATATTTATTGGTTCTCCTGAACATGGTTTTATTTTCCCACAGAATAAAATTATCCCTTGAAATGCAAAGTGTAGTATTTTTTAATTAAAACCTGTCCTGAAGTTTTAAAAATGATTTATAAAAACAGGTATCTGGCAGCCCAAAAGGTATTTTATTTCAAGGGTATTTTTCCTCTAATGACCACAAGGTGGTGCTAATATATAGCTAGTTACACCAGTTTGTCTCTTGCTATACAGCGAACTGAATTTGAATCCTCAGTAATGGAACCGGAAGTTGTATGAAATACAGTTTAGACAGACAACCAAGTTATTATTCCATTAGTTTAAACGGCAGAATGGAGGAAAATTGCTATCCCTTCATATATATCAGTGCATAAACTAAAATATAAAACATAACAATATGTTCTTGCACAGCAAGAACAATGACAGAACACAATCAAAACAGACCCAGCACCAATGTTTTAATAGCGTACTAATTCGTTTGACGTTTTAGTAAAGAAATGTAATTATCAAATCAAAGAAAAGTATCTTTTGGACAATTTCAAAAATCATTTGGTCCTGGCAAGTTGAAAACAAAATCAAGCCTTTTGATACTCATATTCTCTTCATTTATTGTGCTCAAAGACCACACTTTTGAGAACTGCTGCTCTAGACCTTAGTACAGAAGCAATCAGATATGAAAATTTCAGCCAATGCAAGTAATGTTCGTCTTTTCAGTAACATTTTCATCTGCTGTATCTATTAATGCTGGGAATGCTGCAGACCCTTCTACATTAAGATAGCGGACTTTGTTGGGACTCTGTATAGTATATTGTAACCTTTATATCATTCTCCCCTTCCTGTGCCCTGTGCCCTGTGCCCTGTGCAGTAGTGGTGTCTCCTAGATCTACTGCAAAGTCCCCACCTCCACCCTTCACTTCAGTTATGCTAATCCAAGTCACTGTCATGTCCCCAGCACACAGAAGTAGTCTGCTTTGCAAGCAGGGCTGAAACTAAGAGGGATATCCTTTGCCAGGATCTGGAGTCTATCTGGGGAGACCCCAGCATTGGTTGTAAACATATTACAATGGGCAGGGGCGGAGAGGTTAAATGCAGGCTAAAGAGCTTCCTTAAAATGGTTTGTGTAAAACAATGTCTATATATTTATAAAGCTATACAGATTTTATAAGATGATTTGGAGCCAATCAGAAGAGGACGGCCAGCAGCAAGGTGGAGGGACTCAGTTACAGTGGCGATGAGTACACCATTGGGAACCTTTTTTTAAATAGAAATTTTATTAAAAATTACAATTATGAGAGTAAAAACTAATACAAATTAAAAAAAGAAAAAAAGAAAAAATAGAACTTGCAGAAAAGGAAGAAACATAGAGACAAAATAGAAAGAGAACTAGAAAAGAAAAAACAAGAACGTAGTAAAGAAAAAGAAATATATATACATATACATACACATACATACATACATACATACATACATATAAAGACGTGACTTCCAACCTTCATCACAGCAAGTATAAACAATTTTAGTAACTTATCACTTTCTCTTAAAATACAACAAATGAGCTCTTCTTCCCAAATCTCATCTGTTATCTATAAACAAATCCATGAAGCATTGTCATTTCAGTCCTGGTGTCAGCAAAAGTCCATTAAGGGTTGCCAGAAATAACAACATATCTATTTTAACCTCGATCAAATAAACCAACTTTATATTCCTTCTGTTTACTTTTAACAATCCTGATCTATATTCCCTTCAAATAAAGTTGTAGAATTTGATTTCTTTTCATTTTTTCTTTGTCCCTTCTCACAAAACTCTTCAAAACTTTAACAAGCCTCTTTTGTAAATCCAGCATAGGAAAATTACCCAGGTCACTCTCTTGGTTTGTTACTTGTATATCCCTTTTAATTTTTAATACATCAGCTGCTTTCTTTTGTATGTCTAGTATAACATCTTTTTCCATTTTATTGTTGTAGCCTGTCATTTGTCAATTCATTTTCAACGCAGTCTCTGTCTTGTCAGGTAAAACTTGTTCCTCTTCCATAACATTTTTAAAACATAGTCTGTCTAGAGGCAGACACTATTAAAATTAACCTCTTGGTCTTTTGTTCAAAAATATCCTTCAATATGTCCAATATTAAAATATTTTGCTTCATTCCATAATTGTAAGTTGAGTCTGAGGGTTCTTCTCCTTTACGCGGTGGCGCTGCGGGTTAAACCGCTGAGCCGTCGATCGGAAGGTCGGCGGTTCGAAACCGCGCGGCGGGGTGAGCTCCCGTTGCTCGTCCCAGCTTCTGCACACCAAGCAGTTCGAAAACATGCAAATGTGAGTAGATTAATTGGTACCGCTTCGGCGGGAAGGTAACGGCGTTCCGTGAGTCATGCTGGCCACATGACCCGGAAGTGTCTATGACAACGCCGGCTCCAAGGCTTAGAAACGGAGATGAGCACCGCCCCCTAGAGTCGGATTCGACTGGACTTTACGTCAAGGGAAACCTTTACCTTTTTACTTAATTCCTTCTAGTTCCCTCTAGTGTTCAATTTTTAAAGTCTTATTTTATGGGGTTTTTTAAAAAAAATTCAAAACAAAAGCATTTTCCCATGGGAAGGATTCTTTATAATTAATTCCAAAATCTTACTTCAAATTTATCTGAACCCTTGGTCCATTTGTAACTTTCTAAAATCAAAGATTTAATCATCCTTTCGCTGTTTACATTTTCTTTGCTTTGCTTACCTTTTTTTCCTTTGATGACAAGACTTTTTAGACCACAAATCTGAGGGCAGAAATTGCCTCTTTTTACAGACATGAAATTGGCTCTGGAAGCCTTTATGGCTTAAGAATGAGATATATGTTTTTAAATAAATAAATAAATGGACATGGACATGTGAGCAACATTTCCCCCACATCTTGATTTCAATTTGGCAAGGTTGCTGAAATCTTGATAAAACTGTTTTGCAGGTTACTTTGGGCCCATGAACCAGTGGTTGATTATTCTCGGTCCACATCAATGAGAATTAAAGTAAATGTCCAAAGCTGTACTCTTACTGTGTTGACTTGACTTAACTAACTATACATACAAGTCAGTATGTATAAAATTGCAGGATACATTTAATATAATTCAGTTAGATTTAATTGAATTAAAACCATGATTAAATTCAGCCAAGGTAAGCCTGATTTTTTTTCCTCCTAATAACTCAAAAGATGAAGTCTGGATGACTTAAAATAATAACATTACAAAATGTGATTGAATAAGTACAAACATATGAAAGTTGATGAAATCTGAGCTGCTTTGTATCACATCCATCATATTAAAGAAATGGAATGTAAGTTGTTTCCAGACAGGTGGTTCTCATAGCTCTACCTAATATTTGCTTTCTCCCATAAACTACACATGGAATTCCAGATATTTTTCTACATACTGAGAATACCATGTTTTTTTTTTCTATGTATGCATCTTGCTATGTTTGATTGGTCTGCTGAACTTGGGGTGGTGGTGTCTGCAGGCACCTGGGCTTGTTCTTGGATTCTATGGCATCCTATTGATTTAGAGATTCAGGATGCTGCTATAAATGCTGGGAGTCACCTTCAGAGGTACTCTGAAGCTCCACAATCAACAAAACAAAAGACCGTGCATAGACAGCACATGCGGACCTAAGCTTAGCGAGTCATCCATGTAATGTCTTTTTCTTTCCCAGCATTGTTTGAGTTCATTCATTTGCTTTGTTTAGTTTGGCTTTTGTGGAGTTTGGGGGTCTTTGCAAAAAAGCCAGATAAATAAATAAATAAATAAATAACTGGCTGTTTGGCTTGCTGAGCTTTTGGTATTCGTGACTGCATTCTGGGTACTGTCTTGTATCATTTTGATTGTAGAGTCAAACTACACAAACACGTGGAAGACACTGTTAGTTGGCCTGCTAAGCTTAGATTGTGTGAGTGTACTGGACTGTTCATTCTGCATCTGCTCTGTTTGGTACATTTTTCAGTGAAGGGATTTTGAACTCAGTTGTGTCCACATGGGAGGTCAAAACAGGCAAGATGTCTATGTTTTTCATCATCACCCAGTTTTCCCAGTTTTCACTCCTTTGTCCTCATTTTGTAAGGACATGGGAATCATTTTACATTGATTTTACTTTGTCAACCACCCAGATTCACTGGGAGATGGATGATGCACAAATTCAATGAATGAATGAATGAATGAACAACTGCAGCAGCGCAATTGAAGCCCTGCCAGTTTGTATGTCTGTGCAACATACAAAATGGGCGGAGCTAGCATATTGCTGACCTGATATAATCTTAGTTGTTTTGACCCTGCTCCAGGAGATGCCAGTTTCAATGTGTTAGTTTGACCTGTTTGCAGCAGTTCTTTATTCCTTTAGCACTTAACATGTAATAAAAAGAGTTGTTTCACTGAGCAACAGTATCTCATAACTCATTATTAATGTTTTGCTCTGTGTGCTACTAAGGATTATACATTTACCTCCAAGGAACAACCAAGTGTAAGCTTCCCTGGACCTGAAAAACAGGTTTCCACAATCTTCATGCCCCCAAAATGGAGGTTCTACGTTTTAATAAATCTCTTACTTATTGCTTCTTAAAAGTATTTTTAAACAGTTTTAATGGTAAATTCAATGTTCCATTTTGTATGGTGGATGAGGATAATATGATAGTAAAGATATAACAAAGGGGTCCTCAAGAAGGTGTGAGATAGGATTCTGAAACAGTTTTAGAAACTTTGTTAACTCAGGAAAACAGAAGATTATGTAGCAGCTCTGCATACAGATGTTATATATGAAGTGATTGTGCTCTTTGTGGGTTCAGCTTGGAATCCCTTCCAGACCATGTCTCCTTTGAAATGTGGAAACTTTTTAAGATGTTCTCCTTGTTAATGTGTTTTCTACTACAGATTAAGGTTACTATGGTAACTAATCATTTTGGCTGGGTGAAGAGGTTGAATTTAATTGTCCTCTTTTCGGATGTTAATTTTTGCACCTGGGGAGAAGAACTTGCCTGGACTTGTTTTAGTTTCAGTGTCCCTTCTGTGTAGGCATGTAGAGAGTTAAGCAGCTCTCACTGAGAGCCTGTAAATATGTTTGCTTTCTGTAAATAAAATTATTTTTATAGAAATGCCTGGTGTGTGACTTTTCTGATCTCTCCTGGGCCAAAGGCTTTCCTAGCACTCTGCCAACACTCCTGAAAGGAAATTTAAAAAATAGTTCAAATGTTAGATATCCTCAGTTTTACAGCTTTATTGCTCTGGGCAACCTATGCCAGTCCTTGTTTGGAGACATAGGAAATAATGTCAAAGACAACACTGAATGATACAGTCAGTCTAAATACTGAACTGAAAATGGAAAGACATCAAAGTAGCATTGAAAAATAATTAAAATGGAAGTTAGTTTTGAAAGCACTGTTTCTTTGCTGAATGGGCAGAAATGATGGACTTTATGTATATTAGTCATGGATATAACACTTTGGAAGTCTTTCTGCTCAGCTAAAGGAGTTCAAGAAACAGTAATACCAAAACATTTATTAAAACTCTCAGTCTTCTTTCAATATACCCAAAGGACAATCTTAAAGCAGGCAGGATTGCTAAACCATTATCATAACCTCTTTAGGCTTTAAAATTCAGAAGTCAGATAACAAATGGATCACCTGACTAGTGATTTGCCTTTTTTGGAAAAACTGAAATATCCACCTCCACCGTCAGTTTCAGGAGATGCTCATGCCTTTAGTCACTGAACCTACAGCTAAGCTCTGTTTGCAGGAAGTGGAAAATCCAGCCTCATAAAGAATGGGCCAATCACAGGTCTACTAGAAGAGAAACCTCATCCGTCTTGGCCACTGAGGGGCTACTTCATGGATAAGTTTCTCAATGATATGATAAATGCGAAGATATGAAAACAATGGTGAGGTCATAATGCAAGTGCTAATATAAATTTACAGGGAACCTGACAGGTTTTTAGTTGAATAAAACACTTTAAAGGTCTCCTAGCAGAACGTCAACTCTACTGATAAAAAAAATGGAACACCCAAGAAGCTCTAATTCATTTCCATCATACAATCCCTGGGAACTCAGTCTAGCCCCTCTAAATTCTGTCTATAGAAAACATTATGTTACAGTGCTTGGGATGAACTATACAGTGCAGTGAAGATGTTTTTGACTGACTCCCAATCAAACCTGATCTTCTGAATGAAGAAGGAGAAAACCTTTCTCAGCCTACTAGACTGAGGCACTCTTGTGGAATTCCAGTCAAATGTTACAATAATGGTGACTATTGGAGAGCCAGTTTGCTCTAGTGGTTAAGGCGCTGGGCTAGAAACCAGGAGACTGGGAGTTCTAGTCCCGCCTTAGGCATGAAAGCCTAAGGGCGACCTTGGGCCAGTCGCTCTCTCTTAGCCCAACCCACCTCACAGGGTTGCTGTTGTGGGGAAAATGGGAGGAGGAAGGAGTACTAGATATGTTCGCTGCCTTGAGTTATTTATAAAAAAAATAATAAAGGTGGGATAAAAATTAATCAATTAATTAAGAATTACCTTGAGAGGAACATCTAGATTAGATTATTCTAGGCCAGCCACAAACTGGAAAGTATAATCATTCCCTTGTGATAATAGTAAGTGAAAATCCATGAAGTGCTATTCACTTCACAGAAATGCTGCAAAAAAATTGAATGGAAAAATAGATTCACCAGATAGAGATGGAGGTGAGAATCAAGGGGCCTTTTACGTCATGCTAAACTAAGTTGCAGTCTTCATACAACTTTTTTTCTTTAGTATAATGAGAACGGAGTGTGATTCTAAAGAAGCCCGCCCACACTCAGATGTTATATAGTCTTGCACATTATTCTGAGACTGAGTTAGCTAAATAGATTTTCCTTAAGCCAGAATTTTTGAATTTTTTGTTCTGAGACACAGATTAGGACACAGAACTCAACAAAAGCTCTAATAAATTTCTAGAATACGAAGACCGCCACTCTCTGTATCTTCGATGCCTGTAGGAAATACAGTCAGGTCCTTGAGTAGCAAGGAGATAATCTGCATAAGTACTATTATAAGAATCTCTTATTAAAGCATACAAGAGATGTTTCCCTATTCACTGAATCTTGACTGCAAGGGCCAAGAGAAGTTTCCGTTCTATTGATCTTTTAGTAATAGAGGAAGAACTTTTTTTTGAGGAGGATTCTAATAACAAATGTTAATGCTGGACTGAAAAGGAAAAGCAAGATGAAACTGAGTTCTTTAAGTAGCTTAAACATATTCTTTTTAAGTTTGCAGCATATCAAATCCTGGTGAGTTAGGCTCCTACTTCTAACTCCCAGAGGAAAAAACTTTTCCAGAAACTTCCTGTTTCCAGGTTGTATTACCATATGTTCAAAATACTCTTTACATTTAGTATTCCATCTCCTCCAACAGGGGAAGGCAAGTTAGTCACAAATTTGAAGCATACTCTCCATTTATTCCAGTTTTACATTTATACATATTCCCTCTGCTACCAAGATGCAAGAGGGAGAGTATGTGGTGACTAATCTTAGATTTATTGTCAGGGTGAAGATTGGCCAAAAAAAAAAAAACCCCCATTCAGAGCACTATGTATTGCTATGGGATGCAATCCTGAATTTTTTAGCTATCACATCAGCTGACAAGTCTCCTACAAATGTCCCTAGAACTATCTCTTTGGACCCAGAAGGAAATGGGAAGCTCTCTAAACAAAATGGACCAGCCCTAGTTTTTAATTGTGATGTTTTTGCTGTTGCCCTTGGGACCTCTCTTCAATCTCAGGGCTTCTGAGGAAGATAGAAGCACTCCAAATGTAAATATGATAAGCTATCCTTCTAGGTCTTTGAGGAGGGGGAAACCTTTTCTTGAAGAAAGAACTACCTGTCTTTGCCCAAGCTTCTCAGAGTTCGCTCTAAAGGAAGGCAGATGAAAGTCTCCACAGAAGTCTGGGACTTTACAATCTCACCAAATTCCTCAGAGTTAATCTGGAAGGAAAGAGGAAATTGTAAAGTCTTCACAGAGAAGGAATTTACTTCCCTCTTTAGTTTCCCCAGAGCTCATGACTTTCTGTTGTCATGAGGTAGACAACTGGCACAGCTAATCTCTTGATATTCTCAGACAATATCACCTCATCTCAAAGAAACTCTGCAGGAGTCTCCCCTACTCTGGGGGACTTTTTTCTTATGAGAAGAGAGAGGCCTATATGGTATTATCAAAGAAGCCAAATGACTCTGAGGCTGCAGACAGCACCTTTCTTCTGTGGAAGAAAAGAATATAGGTTTGTTAGGCAAGAATTTGGGAGCTGAGTCAGGATTAGGCGACTTGCACTTCCATTTTCAGCCCAAAGGATGGCTTTGTTCAAGGTTTCACTGGAGGCAGTAATGAAACAGACACCCTGCTCAAGGACAGCCTCGCTGTCGAGAAGCCATGGACTGGGAAGAGAAGAGAAATGCTGCCCCGGCACATTTTCCATGCATGCAGGTACCCCCTTTAATCGAGCCCTCCTTTTGGTTCTTCAAAACAGAAGACATTAGAATGAAATTCTGAGGCAACAGCCAACATGCCATCATGCTGTTAAAATGACAGTGATACTTAAAAAAAATTAAAAATAAACATCCAATTAGTGCAATAAAACAACTGTATTTAAATGTTGCATTATTATTCTATATTTTTTAAAAAAATTCAAAAGCCCCTTACTATTAATCAAAACATAGATTTAAACTGTGAAATATATTGACTGATAGAAAGATTAGTGTAACAATAGCATCCCTGAAATGTGCCCCTTTGGTGTGCTGATTCCCACTCCTGGCTGGGAATTATGGGATTGTGAACCACCACAACTTGCATAGTGTACCAGATTTGGAAAGGCTTCTGTAGAAAGTGTGCACATAAGTTCACATATTTGGTGTGGCATAACATAATTCATGGAACATTAAAAGCTAAGAACTATCTATAGCTCAAAAGACAGGCTAATTCACTCTCTTGCTTCCCTCTGCCAGATGTCATGTGTTTTGAAAAAAGATGCAAAACGTTTAGGCAAACACAGAAGTTCTGTTTTCTTGAGATGCTGCTGGCTGGGGAATTCTGGAAGTTGAAGTCCAGACATCTTAAAGTTGCTAAGGTTGACGAACGCTACTTTATACAAATGTCTCCCAATTTTATCACTATCTAATTGTGCTGCTACACTAGAAAAAAGAACTTCTGTGTTTGAGGAACACTGGTATAAACCCAAGTGCAGCCTCTCAGGATCTGCTCCCAGGAGTGGACCCTCTACAGCAGATTTCTATACTACAAAACACAGCTTGGAAGAAGTGCAACTGCATCATTCAGTTCCTCAAAGCAAGGCAAGAAAAAGCAAGGAAGGACATCTTGTGGGTGTTAATCTGGACACAGCTCTGGAAGAAACATAAACATTGCAACCCCAAATAGAGGCTAATTTTAATGTCTGTGTGCTCCTTCCGTATTCCATCTAAACTCTACATGCAGACTCATGATCAAAAATTGATCAGCCTTTTCCTTTCCCTGGCCCACTGTCTTCATTTTATAGCATTTTTCCAGATGATGGGATCTGTGAAACTCAAAGGTTTTCTTACTGTTGTGACTTCTCAGATGGGCCTAATAAAGAAATTGCACTAAGATGGTTTTTAACATTTTTCTTATGGTAGATGCAATTTATTTTGTTCTTTCTGTGAAGGAATCATATTGCTATTTAAAGAGGCTTCCTATGAATCTATCAGTCAATGCCTGTATTACCCATAAGCCAATTATCTAAGAGAACCACTATTTTTGTGGTATACTGGTAACATATTTGAATTGGCTGTGCCCCTAATACGAAACACAATCTTTCCTGTAGATGGCTCTACTTCATTGTAAAATGCAGAAGTGTGATCCATATTGGTGTAAGTAAGTTTTTATTATATTCAGCCAATATATCAGTGCTATATCAACACAAAACAAAAACAACAAAAACAAAACAAAAACAAAAACAAAACGAAAAAGTGGGTGGGGAGAGAATCTCTGCATACAGATGTACAAAGAGTCAGAAAAAATTAAGTGGATCTGAGATCTTAGCAGATGATTTAAAAATTATGCATACAGTGTTAGCTCTGTGGAGACTCATTCCTTTATGCATCTCATTAAAAGGTGAATATCTATGTGCAAAATATAATTTAATAGCATTGCAAATCAGCAGTAGCCGGGAAGGAATAGATTTCTAACCTGGATTGGGCTATCACGTGTTTTATTCATTTATAGTATTATAAAAGCAGCGATGTATCAAATTTCATTTGAAATTCAGTCTGCTTTACTGTCACTGATGCTGTAGGGATCTGTTGAGCAGCTTTATTTCCAACTTTTCTGCCTGATTCTGCCAGAACTTATTTTAAAGTCAAAGCAGAGGTTGCATTTAATATGCAGCATGTAGGAGACCTCAAAGATTTTAATTAGTGCAGATAAGACATATGGAGTCTTAGTTTGCTTGTTGTGCAACCAGTTCATTTACAAATCAGCCCCTATTGACTTCTTGGATTTGGAGGCACGCACTGATTTTGAGTATCCAGGCATATTTAAATTTTTGATATTACCTACACCAGTTCTTTGACACATGAGTTGAGTGTTTTAGTAATGTTTGTTGCAGTTAAATTTTATCCTTCATAAGAACTAGAGACATCTGAACTCTTGAAGAAGAATTGCATGTTGTCTGAACGTCCCCCTTCTGTGAATCAGGGTACCAACCTACAACCTTTGTCCCAATTACAAATCTTCTAGAAAGCAAATGGATCCTCCTTCAGTATCTGCTGGGCAAGAAGGAAATGGGGGAGAAAAAATAAGAGGGAGAGAAAAAGGATTTCCCCTGATCACTTTGGCTCTAGCCTTGCCAAGGACCGATGTATGGCCACTGAAAACTACCAGTGGGGAAAAAATGGTCCTTGATAGATACGTTTTCCAAAAGATGCTGAAAAATTGGAGCTCTCATTGCCAAGAAGCAGAATTTTGTTCCACTATAGGTTTCAAATTCAAACTGTGTGAAATTCTAAAGGCCCCATTTCAAAATCAAAACAATTGTTCTGAGTGCACAGTTGCTCTGCACTTGAAACATGCAGCTTTAGTCACCTTGGTACAGGTAGTCCTCACTTAACGACCACAATTGAGACTGGCAACTCCATTGCTAAGTGATGCAGTCGTTAAGTGAGACATCACATGACTGTGACTTGCGATTTTACTGCTGGCTTCTCCATTGACTCTGCTTGTTGGAAGACAGCTGTGAAGTGTCCAAATGGTGGTCATGTGACTGTGGGATGTTGTGACCATTGTAAATGCCTGCCAGTTGTGAAGTGCCCAAATCTTGAAGTCAGGACTATGGGGATGCTTCGATGGTCGTAAGTGCGAGGACTGGTCGTAAAGTTACTTTTTCAGTGCTATCGTATCTTTAAACAGTCACTAAACAGGGCAGTTGTTAAGTGAGGACTACCTGTACTTCATGTTCAAAACAGAAGGCAGTTTTTCACTGTAGCCTGAGCTGCTTCTCTTCTATGCCGTTCCCAGCTGTTTCTTAAACCAACTTCAGAAATTCCAATCTGAATTGCAGTGGGCTAGCAATATGCCAAGCTGATGCTCAGTCTGGACTACAGCCACTGCAAGAACTGATTCCCTTGTCTCTTGCGCTTTTCCTCCATGCAAGGAAGGTCAGCCTCACTGGTTGGCTTCTGTGTAGACTGATCTACCAGTGCCTGATTTTTCTTTTAAGAATTGTTCCCTTCTCCCTAATCCCTGTGCCTTTCCTATTCTAAATGTTTGCACATATGCCTTCGCCCTCTTTTCCCAAATCCTTTGACATTAACACGCCCTGTCCCCACTCCCCCCCACCTTGTTTTCCTTTATGGTATGATTGTAGCTCCAATGCTACAGCAAAGCAATAGGGAACAGGGGGTTCTTTCATTTCTACTTCCTCTGGAGGTCCACACTAACTTTGTAGCAAGGAAGAATTGAGAGTTCAACTTCATAGAAACAAAGTGGCAAGGCGCCTACATGCAACTTAAAAGCAAGGAGCAGAAATGCAGCCTGGACAGAAACTGAAAGGGTGTGCACGGGGAGATGTACAGGTTGGATGGGGCCTGAGCGTCTATGGTTGAACATCGTTCATTAACTTAATGGGCTATTGTTGGACCAGCCGCAAGGTTATTAAAACAACAACAGCAACTGCCAACCAGCAGGGAACACAGGCATCCCAGAACAAAGTGGCTGGAGGGAAGAGGGTGTGCCAGCACTGCAGCCAATCAGAACTGGACCTGCTACCAGAATGGAATGCAGCGCCAGAGACCATCTGCTCTGAAGGACCTCAGACCGCTCAGGTCAGAAAAGAGGTGTCTCGAATTAAACCTGGAAAACCCAGGAGCAGGGCGCATTTCCAGTGGGTCAGGAGTGGGAAGAGAACAATGTCCCCTCTTTCTGCCCTTGGAAGTAGTGAGGGGCCTATGGTGACGGGCCAAGCAGAAAGTATGGATCTGTGCTGAGTGCGCCAAACTCCGAATACTTTCAAAGGGATCAAAATGGGCCATTTTGAATATAAAACAATGTTTTTGTTTTTAAAATGGACTGTTGTGAGTTGTGAGTTTGAAATTATTTCCATTCTTAGCATTTTGCACATCACTACAGAATCCTACCTGACAAAATGCCTTCAGGGGGTGCTGAGGTGTTTCAGAGTGGAAAAATCCTATCCCAGTCCTTCACTTTTAAGTGCTGAGATAATCGTGTCCATGAAAGATTGCATCTTACTGGATGTAGAAATGCAGTCTGGAAGAGTAGTTTTTTTTTCCCCCCCTGTAGACTAAACTAGATATTGAAGCCAAAATATGATTTAAAAAACTAGTCCAAACTCTACCATTAATTAACTTCTTCCTCAAAATAGATTGAAAGTGTTCCTTTATCAGAAAAAGAGGAAAAAAAAATATCTGTACCCCATGAGGATAGCAAGAGATTGATTTTTTTGCTTGAGATTATGCAGCCTTGCTCTATAGGCTTAAGGCTTTTAATTTGCTTACAACCTAAATAGACTGGTTGAGCTCTATACTTCATGCGATCAATGAAAAACAGTTTACTTTGAACTTGGTCTGATTTTAAAAGAATTCCATTAACCAGTAATAAAGGCCTTCTATTAATAAGATTACTATAGGGGATTGAGCAAAGAGG
Source organism: Candoia aspera (assembly GCF_035149785.1). Taxonomy (NCBI): domain Eukaryota; kingdom Metazoa; phylum Chordata; class Lepidosauria; order Squamata; family Candoiidae; genus Candoia; species Candoia aspera. The sequence continues at coordinate 47,701,087 of NC_086156.1, forward strand.
GAACTACGTTTTATCCTTAGTGCGGATACTGTAGATTTTCTTTTAACAGATAAAATGGACAACAAAGGAGACAGTACACAGAGGGGGGTTGGTAACTTGATTGTCCTTGTGTCTTTCTTTGAAAGAATTGTCTATGTACCCACAGTGAAGAAGAAGGCATCCTTCTCTTTGCTGAAAAATTTGGACTCTTGGAACTCCAACAGCTTTAATTATGTAAGCTGTAGTAAAGACGTTGCAACTGTACTGCTATCTAGTTTCTACAGCCAATTCAAGTTTCACTGTGCATCCTGTAGGTGGACTGGAACAATTAGGTTACTTTTCTTCTCAAGCTAGAGAAAGTGTGATCTCATTCGTGGACTAAAGAGATCTCTGAGAGCTTGATGATGATGGTGGTGGTGATTATGATGATGATGATCATCTGGCATTTATGTTTTGGAGTACTGAAAATAGTTCAGATACATTACTGTGTAGTCATTTTTATAAGACTGGAACGTAAGTCAGTATTAGTATCCCCATAACTCAGATGGGGGCCTGAAGCTGAGCAAAAGCAAAGTGCTGAAGGGCATTTAATGAGTTTCTCTAAGGTCAACAGAAAACACTGATTTTTTGCTGATATCAAGTGGTCATCTAGAGTTTTGCAGCCCAACTCTGGAAGAGTTTATACATGAACTGGGCAAATCTTGATTTATAGCTCAGTTTCTTTTCCACTTTATTACATTGAAAAGGCATAATATTCTATGCTGTTCACAATCAATTGTTCATTTTTAAGATGCTACATAACTTTTCATTGCTGTCATAAAAAAGAACAAGTTTATATATGCCTGTTCAAAAGAAAGTTCTTTTATGTTCATAAGTGCTTAGTCCCAGGTAAATGTATATAGATTGCAGACTTGGTAGTCCAAGTTGCAAAGGTTTATTGATGGAACTAGGACCTAGAAATATTTCTTTCAAATCTCCAGAGATTCATTCTAGCAGCATAAAGAGGTTGTTTGTGCTCCTATGAGATTTTGTTCCTCTAAGTGGGGATTGGGGTATTTGAAGTGTGAAGGACAGTTTTCCAGCATTGACTCTGAATGCAGTCAACAATTCCGTGATTCCCATATGAACTTCCCCACTTTGAAGTTTTAAACTATTCATCCCTTTTCATCTTTTCAAGTTCTATTCTCCACTATGCCCACTTTAGGGTGCTAAAATATTGATTCTTGTTTGCTACAGCTATGGAGCCACAGGACTGTATCTCCTAGGGGTTAGACTTGCAACCAGAAACTGTAAAACTGCTATTCCAGATACAGATGGTGTAGCATATTGCATTAAGTATTGTTTGGGAGTGATTTAAAATTCTTTGTTTAAAATCTTGAATGGTATTTGGTGATAGAGAAAAACCTGGTTAAGACAGGTTTATCAGAAGATGGGGACATTATAGTGTTTCTATTTCTCTAGATCTCTGCATACCTTTCTACATTCAGCCTTTTACACCTGGATTTGGCTTTTTTTTTTAGATTTGGTCTGAAGTATACATTTTTTGTTACTATTCCTGTGAACAAAATCATTTAAGATCAGAGCTAGGCAACTGTAATCTTTCAGATATTGTTGGACTCCAACTTGCAACTCAAGGAAAATGTGAGTTTTAGTCCATCAATATCTGAAGACTACATGTTGGCTTAAATGAAGGAAACTAAGAAACAATTGCCCTGAACATTGGAATGATATCTCATACAAGAAAATCACAGTGCTGATTTTTGGATCTAGACTATGTCTGCACCAGCCTACTTCCATTAGACATATTAGCATATTGTTTATTATGCAGTCACTGCAATTTATCTGACTACTGAGGTAAGCTTGATTGACAGCTTTCAATACTCTTGCAGTATCAAGTTCTTAGAATCACCATACAACTCATTGTTACCACCAGGTCTTCTTGCTTTATCTGGCAATCCATGAGAGAAATATGGGAAATGACACATATACAGGTACATACATGTACAGTAAGTACTGTAGCATACCCGGTGTCATTCATTTCTGTACGCTGCAGCTTCTTGGTCAATTATAGTTTCTTGCATCCAGAATCCCTCCTTCCTGGGAATGTGACCCCAAACACTACCACATGGCATTTTCACTAGTTTTACAGAGAAATAATCCATCTTCTCTTGCTATTTTTATCTTATTTTGGTATGTTATTTCCAGGCACTGTTGCACGCTTCTGTGCGATTGGCTATGAACATGACCAGATTATGTTCCTTTATAATTTATGCTACTTTTGCATCGGTCTTTATTTATCACAAGACCTTTTCAAATCTTAATTTACCTGAGCATTGAGACTTATGATGGAATCAACATGCACAGAACAGAAGAATTGTGGTGACCTCTTCTGTGGTCCAGGCCCAGCACCTGCAACTGGATGGCCCACCTGCCCTGCCCTCTGATCCTGGCCCACATTCTATAACTTGTTCACATTTCCCATCTAAATTTTCCCAGAGTCCCAGGCTGATTTCATGTCACATATTTGGGGGAATTGTGGGAATTAAAATAGTACTGAGAGCAGTACTATCAGTACTAGGCAAACCTGGAGGAAACATCAATTCAGCATAAGAAGGCACCTAGGAAAGGGCATTCTTTCCAGCCCATCCTTAGTGTGCGAGTAGGCTCTGTGGAACTCTTCTCTGTCCTTCCTCCAGTTTTTTGCTCTTTCACTCCTGCGTCTTCTAAGGACCACAAACAGAAATGAGAGTAGCCTAGGCCAGTCTGGATGATCGTAACACAGAAGCTTTAGAGGTAGGATGTTCTCTGACAAGAACTAAAAAAGGAGTATATAGGTTCAGTTCACATTTTGCACATGCTGACTTCAATGTATAAAGGCAAACTGAGAAATATTTACTATTCAATAGAAATGTTGTGCATCTAGCCCTCATGAGAAGGTTTGTGATGGATGATAAGAGCCAGGCTGCCTACCACCTCATGCCATTAGTGGACCTGATGTATTTAGCCCTACAAAGAGAACAGAGAGTGCAGCATCATTCCGCTAGATCTTAGACTGGCCCTGACCCTCCCAGGCTTTAGGAAGGCCCTGAAAAGATGGCTCTGCTGCTGTGCCTGGGGGTCTGGCAGTGGTGAGGAGCTCTTACAATGGCTGTTTTGAGCTGATGTAGGATGCATTCTGCTGCAGATCATGATTTTCTGTTTTACATTGATTCTGGATGGTTTTTATAAGTTTGCGTTTTGATTTTTAACTTGTTTTTATTGGATTGTTTTTACCTGTTGTGAGGCACCCCTGGGGTCACTTAGATGCAAGGGGTGGCCAAACAAATCAAACAATAAAATCAATAAATAAGCCCACTGTCCATGGGCCAAATGCAACTCTCAAGCATCCCAAGATTCCATTGATAAAATGTGGCTGCACATTGGCTGGGTCAGTCTCTTGTTTTTTGTTTTTGTTTGGATAAAAATAAAGGAGATAGGAGCTGGAAGCCCCTGGGAAATGTCCTGCTCCCATTTCCATCCTTGACTGCCCACCGCACTTTCCCAGAAAATGACCCATTGGACCCTTGCCATTTGACCAACTATATTTGAAGTCAGGTTTGGTCCTCCTGGTCCAGGTTAGACTGGCTTCATTGGCATACGTATAATAGCTGTCCCTCATCTTATTGTTCCTAACTCATCTAATGCAACAGAAAATGTTCATCAAGTTTTAAAACAAATAGAAATCTTTTGTTGCTTCCTTGAGCCCTCCAAGTCACACTGCACAACTTCCCTTTCCTCCTGCATTTCAGACCCTCAGATAAGCAGAGGGCAGCATCAGAAATTCTGTCTGCTTTCCTCTTTTGCCCTCCCTCAGCTCCACACCTCTCTGTCGCTGGTTGCTTCTAAAAGGATTAATTAGAAAGATGTGAGCAGGGGTTGGAACGTCAAGAAACAATCGTCACTTTCCTATCTGACCCCTATCACCAGCTGCAGAATTAACAAATTGAATGTCGTCAGCAAACAGGAGTTGCAGATGATATGAAGTTCATTACTAGCAGTGCAGGACTTGTTGTTCAAAGCCCATTTCAAACAACTCTGGCTGATTAAATTCCTTGCAGGGACCCCTGCCAGACACTGTTAGAAAAGACGGACATCTAACAAGTCTCTTTCTGTCTCTCTCTTTAACATGTGCCAATTATTCGTCTCCTATCTGCAGGTGCTGGCAAGGATCAGCATTTTGGCCCTGCTGTCTACAGTCTTATCCATTTGGCGCCTGGAGTAGCACTCTCACATTACCAGCAGTTGGTTCTGGTTTGACTGTGAAAAGCTGTAAGTATAACCTCCCCCACCCCTGCTTCCCTTCCACCTTCCCAGTCCCACAGCTCTCTAAGAGCGTCGCCAAGCGACAAGGGGAGGCTCTTGCTAATCCTGTCAAAGCGGCTTCCGAGATGACCCATCCTGGGGAAGGGGGAAGACAAAGCTGTCCCTGAACTTAATGCTCAGGTGTGCTTCCATAGTGGTTCCCATGTTCTGCTTGCCATGAGGGCTGGTTTTCATTTTACTCTCCTTATTTTTGTTAAAGAAAAGACAAGGAACCGATTCAAAACAGGGAACCAATGCTGTGAACTATTAAGAACTTAAGAAATCTGTTCTTCAAACAGGAAAATCATGCCTTCAGATCTGGCAATCTTGTCTTATTGTAGTGCCATGTTGGCAGTGGGATAACTGGGCCCGGAAAAGGTATACGGGGCCAAATTAGGAGTGATGTTAAATATAACTTTGTACATTACAGAGTTGAACAACCTGAGACTCTAACCCCCATTTTTCTGAAGCGTCTGGAGAATCAGCAACACAACTCCCTCATCCCCCCTTTTTTGGAGAAATAATCAACATCTATTTTCCTTTAATTTCTCCAAATTAAAAAAGATTAACATCTCAAAATACAAATATTTTGTTGAAGTAAAAAAAGAAAACCACTTTTTTTAATCTTGAAGAAGATTAAAAAATTAAAAGCTTGCCCCTCCTCTGACATATAAAGCTGCTTTTCGTATTGGGGATGGGGAATAATTTGGTCCCAAGGGGATGCTAAATGCCCATATTATATTGCTGCAGTCTAGATAAATATCGGCATATCTCCTCCTCCTCTGCAGATTTGCATTTTCAAAAATATGCAAGTAAATGCATATTTTATATCCCCTTTAGTCTGGAGTGAGATGGAAGATATATAGCTGCTTCTTCAAACTGTCCCCCTCCTTTCTGCCCCAAAGGTGGAATGTCATAGCTCTCTGCATTCAATTTCTTTGTTCCTACAGATGTCAACCAATGAAACACAGTAAATTTTAGGAGTTTGTGATGTAATCACTTCACATCCTGGTTTTGGCTATATTAGATTTTAGCATCTCAGGAAATAATAGCCGTACATTTTCTTACACATGAAATTCAGGCAAAACCATTCTGTCCATGTTTACTCATATTTATTCTGAAGTAAATTCAATTGGTTTTAATGCCATTTATTTCCACATAAATAGGACTGCCAAGTTACTCTTGGATTGATAAACACAAAAATTAGAGAAATGCCTGGATAAGGTGTATATATAGTAAGTATAGAAAGTGGAGTATTTTTCTCATGGGTCTTTAATTTCAATGCCCAGATTGACTTTTTGTTGTACCTTGGCTCAGTTTTCTCTTTTTTCCTTTGATTAAACCATTCCATTTTAGAAACTTGATAGCAGTTGAGATAATTTAATCACTTAGCTATGCTTTTCCCCCAAAAGAAAGTATCCTACAATTCAGATGATTTCATGCTCTAATAAAGAGATGGTTTGCACAAACATGGGCATAATTTGATATTGTGTGATCTGATTGCCCAATGCCTGATGAATGCCTGAAGAACCAACTGATGTAAAGTATTGAGTTTGAGTTGGCCTCAAAAGAGTTGAAATTCCTCCTGTGGCCATGTATCAATTGCACCCAAGCACATATGAGTCCATTACTTGATTTACCATCAATGCGTGATAAGTGTATTTACTGTGAAATAGCCCACTGAAGCACACTATATTGAAATTCCTGCAATTCTATTTATTCTGGAAGCTTAAGTTGAATGCTGCATCCCAAAATGTGTTTAAAAGAATAAGAAATACAGATCTCTTATTGTTCTATACCTCTAATCTATCTTACCTGTAACACAAATTGCTTATAATATGGCACCACTATTCTGTACATCTTCGTATTCAGCTTTGTCACATAGGACAAAATGCAGTGATGTCAAACTACTTTCCACATTAAAAGGTAGGGACTAAAAAGAAGTAATACCAGCATTTTGCGTGATTCTTGCTTCATGTTTGGGCTTAAATGGCTCAGCAATGTGAGGGACATTGTTTAACATATTTTGTAAATTGATTTATTTAACCTCAGTTGCAAAATTCTTTGCTCTGATGACATAAAGGATCCATGGCCAAACATATGCCTTGTAGAAACTCAGGGCAGTACACTTTTCTTTTTTTTAATAAGAATTTTATTAAGTTTGAAGCACAGATAAAAGCTATAGAAAAACAAAAAACTACAAAGAAAAAAAACTAAAAAAGTGTAGAAACACAACAGAAAAATTTTCAAAATTACAAAAAGAGGTGATTTCCAACTTTTAACAGCAAGGATATACAACAATTTTCCATAATCAATCCCTTACTCTATATTAAACCAACATCACATTATTTCTATAAATCATTCCATTGGCACATTATAAAAATCACTAAATACAGTTGCTCCCTCCTCTTATAGTAAAAGAAAAAAAAAAAACCTCCTAAGCAACTCCCCCCCAAAGACAACATTTGTTTAATTATTTCCTTCCTACTATTTGATACATTCCTGTCTACTATAATAAAGATCAAACTAAAAAACATATAAATTGTCTGCCATTGTACTTGATGTATTATCAAGTATTGTTGTATTAACAATTTTAATAATCTTAATCATATTAAACCCAAAACTGGACATTTATTATTTTTTATTATACCTTAATAATCTTAATCCAAATCATTAAAGATAAATGAAACCAGCCAAACCCTAAAAGCAGTCCAGATAAATATTCTTAAACCCTTATCCCACTTAAAAATAAACCAGAGCATTTACATGTCCCCACAATGCGCACAGAGCTTTTTTCTTTAAAAAATCAAACAGCCCAACTGCCCCCCTCAAAAACTCCGACTTCTCTTCAGGAGACCTCCCATGTATAATAACCTCTTCTTTTCCCTGGCATTCCATCAGAAGATCAATTTCACTTATGGCTTGCAACTCGATCTCTCCTTTTAATTTCTTCAGCTCGACTATCATCCAGCATTTCAACAGAAGTCCCGATCTCACTCTTAGAAGAGACATTTCTGTTGCTATTAAATTCCTCAGTTTCATACACGACATCCCCAACCAGATGACACATTTTAGACCTCATGTTTTCCACAATGTCCTGAATGTCTTGCATAAAAACTTGGTAGGAATCAGAAAGAATCTGTTTAAAATCAGGGTGGAAGTCAGAGAAAGTCTGTTTAAAATCCTCCATCTCTCAAGCAGTAGATTATGGCACCTCCTAGGAGCTTAACCAGTGAAAGTCAAAGGTATGAAAGAATTCCAGAATGTATTTACATAAGTGAAAGTGAGATAGGCAGACAGTTCCCCAGGGAAAGTAGAAGCAGAAAACTGAAAGTTCAAAACAGCCGATTCAACATGTAGGAAAATGCTAATATCTTCAAATTTAGTACAAAAATAGTAACAGGGAGACAATTATTTATTCTCAGTCCTCCTTAATATTTGGATGGAAAACAAAGTCCAAAATTTAAAAAGATTTTTTTTAAAAAAATTGATCGCCAAAATAACAATAAGCACCAAGAGAACCCGCTTCTCCTTGCTGTAGAAAGCCTCTCTTAAGGTACGTGTACTTAAAAAATATATCAATTGGGTGATTTAGAAATGGGGTGGCTGGTCTTAGTGTCCCTTTAAGGCTACAGCACAGCTTGGAAATGGTGATGTCCCAGCAACCCAGCTGCTCATACCAGTTGAACGCAAACACTGTTTGTGATCTTCTGGCTGAAAGCAGCTGTCCAGAGGACAGATGGGGTATTCCAGGTGTTTTCCTTTTTCTGGAAAAACACTCCTGGGCTTCAGGAAAAACCTGCCTGAGCCTGAAAAAACTGCCATGTTGTCAGTTCTGCCCACTGAGCCCACAGGCACAGCTGTTCACCCCATGTCCCCACCGGAAGTCAGGGCAGTGCACTTTTCAAAGAGTTCAGATGGGCTGTAAATTAACTTGCTGAATAATTCAGACCTATGGCAGGGACTGGCAACATGGCACCCACAGCTGCCACTTACTCTCTCAAATAAAAATAAGTTAAACCCTTGTTGGATTCTGAAGCTTCCCATGACAGTTTGGTAACATCACATCCATTTGTTCTGGCGCCTAGCCCAGTGCACAAAAGCATGCAGGGAAATGAGAGGTCAGAAAAGGTGGCCAAGCACAATTCAGGTCTTTGCAAGCAGATCATCCAATATATGCCTTTTACAATTTCCGGTTAGTTTGGATGGATGGCTTAAGACTACCGTTTATCTGTAAAATCTGGATCCACAAAGCATCTTAACATCTTATTTAAAAACACGTTTAATAATATCAATAAATTAATACAAATATTTATACTTTGGGGGGAGAGCATTTGGGAGGTAGAAAAGACCTGGTGTATGATATCTTCTGGATTTTTAGAATTTACAGATCCAAGTGTTAGAAGTGTTTTTTTCTTCCTTAAGTTTCATCTGTTGAATCTCTCACTTTTTATGATGGCAATATGGAGCTAAAAATGTGGTTCAAACTTGAGATTCATTAGTGTGCAGGTGGTCATATATTGTACTGTTGCTGTTTTTAAGTTGTTTGTTCTTGCACAGCCAGTGTGCAATGAAGTAAATGGGCAATATGGACATTCTTCTCTCCTGAGACAGGTTTGTGGTTCCACGCAGGTCTTAGTTTTCAACATTAAGAAATCTGTTTCCATGCAGATATAATGAGGATGCCTGAAAAATGTTTGTTTCATATCTCTAATGCTGAAAATAAAAGCCCACTCCAAGAACATGTAGTTCAGTGTGCAATTTGCTTTTGTTTAGCTTTTGTTCAGGTATCACAGATGTAGTTAAGAATGGCACTGGTATTAAGTATTCTTTATGAATTGTGACAGAAAGTGCAATAAAACTAATATTGGATGTTGGAGCTTCAGCAGGATGTTTCTTGATTGAAGAGGGCACCAAGTAAGTACTACATTCCAAAGCAGAACAAAAGCCCTAACAGAGTTAGCAAGCACTAAATGTGTAATTAATGTCAAGGAATATAAAGATTTACCATTTTCCATAAGGACTTTACCTGCCTTATGCTTAAATAAGTTTCTCTGTGCTTCTCAATGGTAGAACGGATGCACAACATCCCGGGTTCTCCCACAGTGAGATGAGCCCCTGTCAGTTTTGTCAGATGCCCAGCAAGTGATGCTTCAGAAAGACTATCCCACTCACATTTGTAGCAAAAAGCTGGATAAGTTAAGTTTATGACATTTTCCATTTTTACCAAAACTTGAGATCTAAGGGCAATGTTCCTCTTCTGGATCAAGCCAATGTAGATCAGGATAATTCCCATACCTGAGGCAGAAAGGATGATTCCTATCCATCTTTCCTAACTCAAAACTCCTCAAGGCCCCTATTCTGATCTGTTGCCTTGGAGAGAATAGCCTTATCTCAGATATACTCTTTAGCTATCAAAAAAAAGAAAGCAAAAACAAACCCTAGATATAACACCAGTTCATACAGCAGAGATTTGTAGGCTGATTTTAAAATTGAAAAAACAGATGTAATAATTTTGGAAGATTCTGGAAGCACATGGAAATAGCTATGTTGCTGTTTTACAGGTAGTCTTGTTTAGCAACTGCTTCATTTAGTGACTGTTAGCAGTTACAACAGTGATGAAAAAGTAACTTTCCGACCAATCCTTGCATTTATGACCTTTGCAGGTCTGTAAAGCAAAGCAAAGTTGAAGTAAGAGCCTAAGCACAGATGCAATTTCACTTAGTAACCACTTCGCTTAACAACCAAGTTGCCGGACCCAATTGTGGTCACTAAATGAGGGCTACCTTATTGTCTTGATGATATGTGAAAATGAATTGATATTCAATGGCTTATTTCTGATCCTAACTGAGTTTTAGGTCACTACTTTAGATTCAGGCTTAAATAATTCATATTGGGGTTCAGGTACTTAACAAATGCTGCTGTAATACCATTGGCAGCTGTGTTTAATTGAATATGTGTGCTTCTCTAGTTATCACGTAGCATTATACTTATTGGCAGCAGATCACAATGCACATGGCACAGTGAGAAATACTGTCTAGCAAAGCTGCTGTGCTATCAGTGACTATCAAATTAATACACAGTTTGATTTTCCATCTGACAGTGCATTGCTTGAACTGACCTCCTCAGGGGGTGGCAGCTGCAAGTGGCCATTTGCATCAAACAGTCCTCAAGTCACTTTCTATTAGGATGGCTGCTTCCTTTTTCTGTTAATGAATTGCTTGCATCTGTGAAATTACTGCTGCTCAATGGGTTTGGTTTAAATCACCAGTCCACTGGGTACAGCTTGTTGCTTCTAAGATATGCTATATTACTCAGACTGAGATCTGTAACTAGTTACATAAACTTAAAACCATAGAGTTTAATGTACTTAATTCCCCAGAACCTCGTATCTGTAATCTAAAGAACAATGCAATGTAGAGTTAGAATATCATACCTAGTGTTAAAATCCAGGTTCAAATCTTCACCTAGCCCTAAACTTATTGGATACCCTTGAACCAGTTATTATTTCTCAGCCCAATCTGTTAAGGCTCTGCTAGACTCAACATGGGGATGGAGAACCATGTTTGCCACTTTGAGCTCCTTGAAGAAAAGTCTGGGTGTTGCTAGAAATGTAATCATGAATAAAAGGAACCCAGTGAGGTTCAGTGTGTGGCTCTGTTCACATGTATTGCTAAAAGGTCAGCAGCCACATCACCTCTTGCCCCATGTTATGGCAATATGTGTGAATATCTAAAATGTAGGTTCAGTTGCACAGCCTATTATGCCCAGTAGTCATTCCATTACTACTCATCAACACAGAGCATAAGCATTTTCCTTGTCTCTCTATACTGATGATTATTTTTAAACAAATATGCAAAATATGTGAACAGAAAGTGTATTGCTGTTATATTCCTGGCAGCTGACCTGAAGGAAGATGTTGCTCCAGTGGGGGATCCAGGTTTTGAGCAGTTCTTGGGCAAGATGCTATATTGCTGCCCTCTCCAGGTGAGTCTACTTCTTTTCCATGAGTACCACTACAGATCCCCTCGAGCACAACTTCTAAGTCCAGTCCACATGGTGGTCCAAGTCAGAAGATGAAGAAAGTTGACGTTTCTGCTGCCCCTTCTCTTTCTCCCTCCTGTCACTGGTCACTCACTCATGCAGAGTAGGTTGGATTGGCAGCTCTGAACTTGAGAAATGGTAGAAGGGCTAAAGAATTCCAACCGTGATCAGAGAGTTCTTGTTGAGCTATGGGCCCATTAGAACTGACTTCTAATTTGCTAATAAACTGGCTTTTTTTTTCATGGAAGAGGGCCAAATAGCTTTGTATGAGTGTGTGGATTTGCTTGAGTTTGTGACTCTCACATCCCACAAATGAAACATTGGACGAGTAATTGCTTTAACGCAAATTGTTGCTAGAACAGCCCTAGCAGAGATATAATAGAAAACAAATGCAGAAATACTCCTCTCATACTACCATAAGCTTTTCTGGAAAAAAAAAAGTTATCTTGTCTCCAACCCAAGTGGGCACAAACAAGGGACTTCCTGATTCATAGCTCACACACTTAGCTTCTACATAGTATTAACTCATACTTGAAATTTTACTTTGGCAAACCTGATTATGAAAATAGGTTTAAGCCTTAAGTCTGACAGGAATGATTGCAGATTAAGTCCATATAATGCTTTCCAAACAATATGACCTATTGATCTCATGTGGGAAGAATAAATGCAGAATTCAGTTACTTGTACTTTCATATTGCACCTACTGGTAGCATAGTGATTATCTCCAGAGATCAATACAGGCAAGTCTTTCAATCAGCTGCATAGCAAAGTATTGTATATCATCTTTGACTGCATGCTAATTCATATTTAAGTCTTGTAGGAATACAAAGAGGCTTCACCAGTTTTCTAAATCATCATGATAAAACAACCATTTGAAGAACAGAAATTATTAAATGCATTTTCAAAATGCGCGAGCATAGTAATGAATACAAGCAAATAGTGAAAGAAAATATTACAACTTGCATTGGATCCAGGAATTAATATACAGTAGATCTTCTGTTATAAGAATAGTGACTAAAGCAAAACTATACCACATTAGTTTGCTAGATGGATATTGGGCAGAATTCTTAATATCATTGTATGTGATGATGCCAACATTTTTGCAGTAGGGTTCACACATACATATTAACACTGTCCACCTGTGAGATTAATTTAGGCACTCTAAAAAAAGTTCTCTGCGAGTTAGTTACATATATTCCACTTATCTCTGGCTTCTAAATATCTGCATATGGGTTGGAGTTCTATCTTGGCAGCAATATATTGTGGTATCTGTCTCTCTCTCTCTCAAAAGAGATATACATTTAACATGATGGCTTGGTTGGACATCTAATCATATGAAACCTTCATGTAAGCTGCTGTTTATTTTTGTCCTAGTAACAAGTCTATTAGTCCTAATAACTTCTAGCAGTCTGAGTGATTATGTTTTATGTAGGTCATGGGCAATTGAGTTAATTGCAATATCTACTCCAGCAGAGGCAAATTGGTAAAATTAAGTTGGCTATGTAACTCAGTCTATAGAGGAAAGATTTTCATTTGAAGGACTGTCAATTCCCTTTCTTGATAAAAAGGGAAAGAAGAAAGAAGTTGCCCTTCAATAGTTAGCATCTAGACAGCAAATTGTGTAAGTCTCCTCATTTCTACTGTCCTATATTATGTTGGTGTTTCTTATTATTTTTACTTAAATAGTAGCAATTATTTCTAAATTTGCATCTAGGCATGAACTTATCTATATAAACTTAAGGCTTTGGTTTTGATGCATGAATTGCCACCCAACTTTCAGTAAAATCCTATGTAGGCTTGCTCTGAAGAACGTCCAGCTCTTTAGTGTGTTTCGGATTAGTAACTCAATCTGTCCTCTTGAATTTGGAGATGGCATTTCTCTTCATATTCCTCTTATCATCCATGCATCACCAGGGCAGACTTTAGATTTAAATGTACACTGATTTACTTGGCAGTGCAATTTGCTGGCTCTTCATTCCATGTGAATGCACTGTCTCAAGGAGTGACTCTAAGTACAAGCATGTGTGTGCGGGAAGGGATTTAGCTTCCTGATGGTTTAATGAGTGATAGGATTAAAGTGAAGCTGCTCCTTTTTTCTTTTTTTCTTTTTAAGTGTCCCCTTCCTCTTTTCCCTCCCCCATCCCTCCAATTACAACACTAATTTCAGTAATGGAGCATTAATAGAGTAATGGACCAACAAAGCCGGCCTGAAAGAACTGTAGAGCTCAGCACAAATTGAGTAAATAAACCATATATTAGATTTCTAAACAATACTTTTAGTCTACTCCCTGGGGAAACAGAGTTGTCAAGACTTACTTAAGTCAGCCTTACAAAGTATATGCAGAAAGAACCATCCAGTCATACTCTAAAAAACAATGGTGGCTTAAAGCAGTAGTGTGCATCTTGCATACAAACTCTACTCAAAACACACAAAATACAGAGGAAAGGAAGTTAGGGAAATGATTGGATTGCTGGCTCTATTTATAAATTGTAGTAACATACTTGCTTTTCTTGTTTCTTCTTGGTAAAACACGCATTTATATAAAAAGTTACTTCCTACTCCAGAATTTGGTACGTTCAGATTCAAGATCATTGACTGGGATTGTAATAGGTGGGTTCAAGCAGAGGTTGGATGGCCAGAGATGCTTTAGTTAAGATTCCTGCATCAGAGAGACTAAAAGTCCCCTTCCAACTCTTCTCGTTCAATGAGTCTGTGGTGATGGTTGGCATGAGTGACTTGTGTCTCCTTTTTACCACTGCTAGTTCATTTCCCCTTGTGAAACATGCAGACAATAACCAGTATGTCTCCTGCACTCTCATTTTGGTTGGCTGTGTGGACTGGGCCCAGGAAATCTGAATGGCAAGCATGGCAGTGGCAAGAAGGAGACAAATGAGGGCCTACTGAAAGCAGGCAGTTTTCCCAGAACCTAGAAGTGGTCTTGGAATATGGCTCATGCCTGTAGTTAGAACCACCAGGCTTCAGCCTTCATGTTACTGCTGTTAGCACTGCCACTACGATAGTACAAAGGAGTCCAGGGGTTGGGAGCATTTGTATTTCACCTAGGAAACATGGCTAGGTGAGGGGTCCTATGTGCAGCAGTATCATTCCCTAAACCTCTCTCTCTAGCTTTCTAAAGCTGTGCATACTGCCACAGATTCCAAGTAGCACATGCTTGTGATATGGTCTGGGCAAGCTAAAGTACAAATATATCTTGTGGATTACAGGTGCTTGACATTTACATGCCACCCGCACCCCATCATTGCATGAAAGGAAAAGGGGAGGATGGGTCAGTTTGCACACGGTCCCTATCACTGAGAGAGTTTTATCTGGAAAGGCACGGGGAGACCTGAGCTTCAATTCAGTGTCAGAACAGCTCACCTTGGAAAACATGTCCTGTGCTTCCCACTGCCCCTCCTCCTCCTCCTCCTCCTCCTCTCACAGTTTTGAGGGCCACCAGTGGTCCTCATGCTACTGTAGATCTTGAGATGAACCCAGGATCAGGCAGTATATCATTCACACTAATTTTAGTGGTAATTATTTTAAAGACTTATAACAATAACTAACAGATATGCTTGCTATAATGTGCTCAGTGATAATTAGTAAACGTTATAACTTTTTGTGGCATTCCATCCCACATATTTTCTGATTTTCCTTTTGCAGTCCTGACCCAACCCATGGCCATTTCCTGTACATCCTTCTAACTCACTTCTCAGCTTTTACCTAAGATCAAATGAAGTGTATTTTTGCTTCTTGGAATTGCTAAGGTTTCGAATTTTTAAAAACAATGTTATGTAAATCTATGAAGGGGAGTCAATGTCTTAATAATGAATTTGTTCAGGATTTTGCACCAATTCCAGCTCAGATTTCAAAAAGTAAATGAGTGAGATCTTAATATAACAGCCGAAGTAACGACATCTGCCTAAGCAAGCACTTACCTTCTGCCAGCTAAGCACCAATTAGGACTGTAATTTCATACCTATTCAAATGGGAACAAGCTTCACAGTACTTCTGAGTTGCCTTGCACATAATTCTACTATAAATCAGAGCAAAAACTAAATGCAATATTGGGTTTAAACCTATGTGTAATCACCAGTTTACTACAGGTGGTCCATGGGCTGTGGTGGTGGTAGGGGAAAGATATATAATATAATCCTGTGTGCCTCTTATGTATCATATTTGATACTATATTATTATTTGTAATGTAATCTATTTCATATACTGTATATTATTATATAACGCAAATAGTGGCATTTTTTCATAGCATCAGTGTGAAGCAATGCTCTTTGCGCTTTCAGTGATCAGAACTTGGAAATCCAAAAATGAATGTCTGGCTTTTATCTGGAATGCCCACATACATACATACATACATACATACATACATACATATCAACTTGCTTGCATAGCAACCACCAATAATAATGTAGGATCTGCCCGAAGGAAATAGAGTGGGAAGCACTGCTTTAGACAGACAGACAGACAGAATACACATACACACACACAGAGACACACACACAGCAGTGTCAGGATCATAGTGCAAAAGGTAATCTAGTTCTTTGACCTCCCTTACTGATGAATAGCAGATGGAGGTGGGGATTACTGTTTCTACATTGTTACTATGGCAAGGAGGGGAAAACGGACAATGCTGCCTGTTTGATGGCAGTGTGTTGATTCCTCTTGTTAGTACTATTTTTTTAAGTTAACACAGTAATCTTTTTACACACACTTCAAGCAAAAATTAGTTTGGCCCTCCCCCTTTCCAGTTTGGAATCCAACAGGAACATATGGCAAGATTGCTATGGCATTTCCCTGCTGAACAGGGCATCTGGTCAATCTGGTTTGGCCCCTTTTTGGCTTCTGCTTTTGCTCAACAGTGCAGAACTTTAGGGATGACTAGGCTCACATCAGTTTTCCTACTAGTAGCAGTGGCCCCATGGCCAGATTGAAAGAAGAAAAAGGACCAAAGTAATTTGGTAACAACTAGTTTGGAAGCAGTAAATGAGTTTCCCCCTTCCCTGTTATCTCGTAGGCAGGAGATTTTAGAGCCATAGGGAACTTCTATATGCTCTCTCTTCTTCAGTATTTCCAAACCTGGGAGCTAAACTGCAGATACTCCAGGGTGGGGATTCTAGGACTAACTAATTTTCAGGCATTAGTACATGGGTTGAGATGGGAGGAGACCAATATTGGGGGTCCTTGATTGATTTGTATTACACCCATGGTTCTGTTAGGGTAGGCAATCATTACACCATCAGACTATTTTTTTTAAAGTTTAATGAGTTTTGTATAGCCTCACTCTATAATTAACATGCCCACCCAACCCCTCAAAGGCCAAGCAAAATCTGGGGAAATGGCCAGCATGAAACTTCTTGAGATCAAGTATACCCTCAGTGAAAGGATTTTTGCTTTTTCTGGGTTAAAGTTTTAATAAAACTGAACCAATATTCCCAAGTAAAGCAGTATCCAAAAATCTCTGTTAATCTACAGAATCTGGAAACACAACTGATCTAAATATTAAATTTTCCTCAAATGTCCACTGCAGTATTTTGGAGGCAAGGAGGAGACTGGTTGTGCCCATATCTTTTTCATTTTTTGAACTTGTTTTTCAAGAAAATAAATAAGTTTTAAGAAGAAGAATGCATTTAAAACAAAAACCTCTCTCTCTCTCTCTCTCGTCTACTTGGTTTTCATCCTTTTCATATTCCTGACCCAGAAACTTTTAGCCTCCAGTATTGTTATTGGCACCATTCTGACTTTAGGTTTTAACCCGAAGATAGCTGAATGCAACTAAGAATCTTCAAATTAGAAAAATGTTAGAAGGCTGAACTAGGGATAACATCACCTCTTGCAGATAACTGAAGTTGGTAAAGCTGGATGTGTTGGAGATCATTCTGAATAAGTTCACAAAATTGATTGTCTCTCTACAATCAAGGCAGCTTCTTCTTCCTGCGGCCACACTGCTGGCATTTGTGCTGTATTCAAGTTGGGAAATAGTTGAAGCATTCCTTTAGAGATAATAAAGACAGGCTATTATAGACAAACAACATTCATGTTTTGAGAAAGGCGTTAACTGTTAGAGTGTGGCAGTCTAAATCAGATCAGAAAGGTGGTAACTTACATGTCAAAAGTAGGTACAGCCAAATTGATGTCTTTTTTTGTTGTTGTTATTAGAAAAGGAGCTTAAGGGGCAGACTGGGAGTCATAGTCTACTTTACTCCTTAAACCATCTGAAACATCTCCAGTTGGATCCTGGTTCTGCCCACTTTTGGAGTACAGCCTTAGTATGCTGCACAAAGTCTGGTGTGGCCATCAAGCTGACTGATGTTGTAAAGTCCAAGTATATATGAAAGCAGATAGAGGAGAATGTTTGCATAGTTAGAATATTTATGATTTATTACTATTTTCAGAGCCAGAAGTCTGACACACCTTTTCACAAGAAGAACTGAGATCCTGGACTAGAAACCAGAAGACCATGAAGTCTACTCCTGCCTTTGAGTGAGGCAGATGGGTGACTTTGGGCCAATCACCCTCTCTCAGCCCTAGAAAGAAAGCAGTGGCAAACCACATGTCCAGGCATTTGCTAGGAATCAAGGCTGAACTCGAAGGCACACATATGTGACGTCTCCCCTCTCATGGAATCTATCATTATTCATGGTTCATGGAAGAATTGAGGTAGATGAGATGACAGAAGATATCAGAGAACTGTCCCACAGCCTTGTTTCAGGTGACATGTGCCCTCTTGGGAAAGTGTGGCTCAGAAATCTTCCTACTACAAGGCTGTGTAGAAAAATTTGCTCAAGGTCACCCAAATTCATTCTCAGTTGGATGCCAGCCTTGTTGCAGGCCCTAGGGAGATGCCCAAAGCAGATTCTTGCCCTGTTGCCTGGGATCGGTTTAAATCTGTTTGAAGTGGACAGGGTCCTTATGACTGTAAGCTTGGCCACCTGCTACTTAGATGCATGCCCCTCCTGGCTAACTAAAGCTGGCCAGGGGGGGTTGTGTGGGTGGGTTCTAGTGATGGTGAATTTCTCCTTGAGTGAGGGGGTTGTTCCTCTGCTCCTTAAGGAAGCATTGGTTTGCCCCCTCCTCAAGAAACCATTGCTGAATCCCACTACAATGGACAATTTTTGCCCAGTATCTAAGCTCTCCTTTTTGTGGAAGGTAATTGAGAAGGTAGTCATGCAGCAGCTTCAGAGGACTTGTCCTGTTCAGACTAGAAGACAGCCAGGAAGATTTTTAGAAGCAATCCTTTATTTACAATTAAAACTATTTACATTGATCAAAGGTCTGTCAATTAGACAAATGCAATTCAATCAACCCACCCAGGGAGTGTAGAAGAATAAGGCACGGCTGCAAGACCAGGCTTGGCTAAATATTGCGTTGAAGCCACGAGGCAATGTGTGGAGGGAGTTCGTGGCAAGACAGCAAGGCAGAACTTGGCTAATTCTCACAACAAAGCAAGATGTAGCTAGAGCACATGGCAAGAAGGGAGCATGAGAGTCAGCAGAAGCTGGCGACGAGGTGACAAGGCAGGACATGGCTGAAGTGGAGTGCAAGGTGACAGGATGAGGCTCGACTGAAAGGCGTGGCAGGGGGGCAAGGCAAGACTCGACTGGAACGGCAAGACAAGGCTTGGCTGGAATGACAAGATTAGACGGCTGAAATGGCAAGGCAAGACTGAGTTGGAGTGACAAGACAAGACTTGGCTGGAATGACACAACTGGACTCAGCTGGAGCAGCAAGGCAAGGCTTGGTTTGGTGCTCTCTCTCTTCCTCTTTAATATCTACATGAAGCCACTGGGTGAGATCATCCATCACCACAAGATTCAGTGTCATCAGTATGCTGCTGATACCCAATTATATCTTTCTGCTCATGGGGCCCTCTGGTTCAGGCACTATGCCATCTTTGGTATTGGATGGGGTTGCACTGCCCCAGACATGGTGGGCAATCTGGGGGTCCTCCTGGACTTGTGACTCCTGCTTGAAGAGCAGGTGGCAGATTGGACTAGGAGGGCCTTTGCACAGCTTAGCGTTATACACCAGTTGTGCCCATTCCTGGATTGGGAGGCTCTGCTCACAGTCACTTATGCCCTGGTCACCTCACAGATAGACTATTGCAATGTGCTCTACATGGGTTGCCCTTGAAAAATATTCAAAAGCTTCAGCTGGTACAAATGCAGCAGCGTGGGCAGTTATGTATGCCTCTAGAGTACCTCTACTCCGCGAGCAGCATTGACTGCCAGTCTGCTTCTGGGTCCAATTCAAGGTTCTGGCTTTGACCTTTAAAGCCCTTCATAGCATAGGGTTGGGTTATTTGAGGGACCACTTCTACCTGATTAATCTGCTCGTCCCATTTGGTCCAGTGGAAGAGGTATGCTGTGGGACCTATCTGTGAAGGAGTTACATGGGGCGGGACCCAGGAGATGGTTCTTTTCTGCTGTGGCACCTGCCCTGTGAAGCATCATTCCCCCAAGGTAAGACTGGCCCCATCCTTGACATCCTTCCAGAAGTCCCTCAAAACATGGTTGTGTCAATAGGCTTGGGGATCTCAAGGAAGTGGTGAATTAGCAAGATGGCTTCATTGCCTATAAAAATAATTTCTCTGCTACTCTGTCACTAATGATACTAATTGGTGTTTTTAATTGTAGACTGTTTTTTAATTGTTGGATTTTATGATTTGTTTTTATTGTATGCCACCCAGAGTCATGCTCTGTATGATGGGTGGCTATATAAATATGAGATGGAGAGATAGAGATAGATAGAGATATATTCTGCAGGTTACAATCAGCCTTAAGTTTCAGAGTTGTATAGCAATATCATGTATTTTGGGCTGTAGCAAGACCTGTCTAAATTAAGCCAGCAATGAGCTGTATGCCTCCCTTGACAAAGTGGACAGCTGGGAGGATAGAAAGGCAGTTTCCAACCTTCCTCATTACAATCATTGCCCAGAGTCCATTGGAGTTGAGTGGCTAATAAATTCAAATAAATAATAATCTGGATGAGATGACTGGAGGCCAGAATTATTTTGGTATCTTGAAGGGCTGCTTCCTAGGGCATCGCCTGCTTCCTAGGGCAGAGAGAGAGTGACTGGCCCAAAGTCATCCAGCTGGCTTTGTGCCTAATGGGCTAGAACCCCAAGTCTCCCAATTTCTAGCCTGTTGCCTTAGCCACTACACCAAACTGGCTCTCTTATTAAGATAGTAAGCTTACAATATCTATTAAAATTAAAATTAATCCTCCCAAACTTCCCAAAATGCAAAGTGAGGGCTGAATATTTACCCATTATGTACTGCCACAGGGTAAATATCAGGGACTCCTTAGAATGAGCAGCAATTAATCACATTGGTCAGGAAATGTTTGTTCTATGCGGGATACTTAGGTGATACTGTTGGGAGGGCCTTCTCTTTATTATGCCTACACTTACAGTTTGCCCACATTTGTTGGTTAAGGCTGTCAGGCATACTGATGTGCAGTAAGTAAAATTCTGAACTGGGGCGTTTAATTAAGAGAGGTATGTCTGCATTCTGGTGGGATCAGTTAATCTCACCTTTAAATTGGGATCTTAAATTGGGATCTAAGTGAATGGTAGCACAGGTGAAAGTATGCAAATACATCTAAAATAAAAATAAATAAATTATTCTGATAGTGAAGCATGAAAGATGAAACAATGGCCAGGAAGAGGGACAACAGGACATTGATCTTTATTACTGCTTCTTTACTGTTTGAGAAATCCAGGATATGAAGGACAGATGTGAGATGTGATGCAGATTATTTCATTCTTGCCAAGAGTCTTGCTTGGATATACTATTTTTCTTTAGTCTCAGGCTAGCTTGGAATTGGGTTAATCCAACAGTATTAAGAAGATTTGCAGGCCATCATGCTTTAGGCTGTTGCTTGTTTTTGTACTAGGTTAAACTGTCAAAGATATTTCAGGTCCTGCCACCCTGGATTTCTTCACAGGGTGGAGGGAAAGCAAAATTTTGCAAGTGAGATCCAAAGGACTGCAAGCAGGATACTGTCTCCTCAGTTCCACAATGGGTCAACAAGCGCTGGTGAGAAAAAGGGCACTTCTAATAGAGAGTTCCTAGTAACTTTATTGTGTAGTTATTCTCTTTTTTACAGACTTTCTATGGGTTTTTTTTTTCAAGACAAGTAGTAGGAAAATAGGACTGGGTTACGAATGGAAAGCAATAATGTCTGAACCCCCTGTAAGATTCTGAGACAGCAGTGCATAATAAAATTTTCTCTGGAAGCATCATGAGAGTTAACATAAACACAAGTGGAGCCAGCTAATAGAAATGGCCCAGGTAAGGAAGAAATAGAAACCTCTAGTCCTAGAGTAATATAAATATAATAATAAACAATTACCAATTTGCTGCATTTTTATAGTATCCCAGAATGTGTCACTTTGATGGGTTATATTATAGGCCTACACTTGTGATTCATGCCCATTAAAAAGTGTTCAAGGGAACGGTTTATGACTTAGGGAACAAAAAAGCGGGAATTGTGCTATTCTCCCTAGACTATTTTTGCAGTTCTTCTTTTCTGTCTGCTGCTTGCAGAACGTTCAGTTTCGAATTAGTTTGTTCAACCAGCAATTCAGGAAACTGCTCTGTTTATGGAGATTTAGAAAAAGAATAGAAGGTTCACAATAAGTAAACAAAAGTAACTTGAAGCGCTGAGAGTCCTAAGACGTAGAATAGGATCAGAAGGAAAAAGTGGACTCAAATCTAGGCCATAATTTGGGATTTCACCTTCGCATAATTCTCTCTGTCCTATAAATTGCTGGTACTACCTACCAAATAGGCTCTCAGCTTGTACCACAAGGGTGGCAACCAGTAAGGTAGTTTGACACTGGAATCAGTTACCAAGGGAAATGGTGAACTTCCCTTCATTGAATGTAATCAGGTAGAGACTGAATAAGTATCAGTATGAGATACTTTAAATAGGATTCCTATACTAAGCAGGAAGTTTGGTCTGATTACATAAAACCAACAAAGAAAACTGCAGGAATAAATGCACTGTGAAGCCCAACCAGCACAAGAGCATGCACAGATGTATATCCATGTCAACGGTCATACAGACACATTAAAGCTCAACAAAGCAACAGAGAAGATCAGGGCCACAACTGGGGGGTGGGGCAAGTGGGGCATGTGCCCTGGGCGCTGCGCTGGGGGGGTGCCAAAATGAGCATGGGGGGGTGCCAAAATGGGCATGGAATCCATGTTTGCCCCAGGTGACACAGACCCTAGTTGTGGCCCTGCAGAAGATTTTGCAGCTCTAAATGTAGGAAATGTACATGAACTCACATCAAATCTGAGCAAACCAATCTGGATCATCAACCCAGTAATAGCAACATTTTTTGAATTTACAACTGGCAATCTTAACAGCACTGAAAACACTTATGTGCAAATTGAATCAAGTAGTATACACCTTTATATTGATTTACCTTCTTTTAGCCTGCAAAAGAAAGTGGAACATACCCACCACTCAGTCACATCAACTCTAATTTCCCCATACCAAAGAAACCCCCCACCCCACTAAGCAGGCTGGCAACTATGAGCAGTTTACTCCTTCTACTATGCAGAGGAAGCTAGCAGAGAGACTAATTTGCTGTTCACCTCTCTGTCCCCCTCCCAGCAATATACCTATTAACAGCTACTTAAATGGCTAAGGCACCAGTCTAGAAACTGGGAGACCATGAGTTCTAGTCCTGCCTTAGGCACAACACCAGCTGGGTGACCTTGGGCAAGTCACTCTCCCTCAGCCCTAGGAAGAAGGCAATGGCAAACCACTTCCAAAATCTTGCCAAGAAAACTGCAGGGACTCATGCAGGCTGTTACCAGGAGTCAACACTGACTTGAAGGCACAGGAAAAAAAAAAACAGATAGCATACTAAAAGGCATGTTAAGTCATAAGAGGGTTGGTTGGTAGCTTAGCATAACATGCGAATGCAGCCATTCTGAGTAAGCATTCTCTGGGAACCAGCTATTATGGCTTCATCAAGAGATGAAAATTTTTTAAATGATGGCTTAGTGTGGTATATGAACCCAGCAAGCCTCTACTAATTCTGGCTAATTTTGCCCTGACTTTGCACTTTGTATCTGATGCATGGTATATTGCACCTCGTTAATTGCTATAAATTGTGGGAAATTACAGTTGACGTGGACTGCTGCAGTATAACATGATGTATGAGTTACACCATGCCATATGACAGAGCCTCTGTTAATAGTATAACAAGTGATCAAAATGACACTACATAGGTCTACCCTCTTCTGGACTCTGAGATACAATAGGTTCACCATGCCTTAGGTATGGAAGTGATATCATATAAATAAATGTGTTGCTCTTTGGTCCACCTTACAAGTTTTATTTTAAAGCATTGTTTGCATCATTACATGGCTATTTTTACCTTGGCTAAACTAGTCTGCTTTAGGAATGTAAGATACTCTATCCTCCTATCCAAGAATTAATATTAATATATGCAATTGCTGCTGCACTATTAAAAAAATTAATTGATCTACATGCAGAACGACAACCCCCTTGATAACAAGGATTATGAATCCTGAGTTTGCAGCCTCTGAGTTGTGGGTCTGCTTTCTAAGTCTCTCAGGCAGAGATAATCTAATTAGGACAACAAAGACCAGGTCAATTTGTGGGGAGGGAGGGAGGAAGGTAGTGAATTTGTTAGCATGTATGTTAAGGAAGAAGGCTGAGTTGATAGTGTTACAGCTGAAGACACTCTGAAAAGATCCAGGGAAGAGAGGTGGATGGCCTAAAGAACAGTTTAATCTGCTCTTTGGCTCCACAAACACTGGCAAACAGACATACTGACTGCACTACAACCAATCTAGCCACAAATTAATGTTTCCAATACATTCATTTGGCATCTAATGAAGGAAGTACCCATTATGGAGATAAACCCAGGCTCCCAAAAAACATATTTGGGTGCAGGATACGTTTGCAATTTAGAAGCATTGAGTGAAAGAGGAACTATTTAATCGTGCTCATTGATTCTTGTGATTTAATCAATCACTCATTGATTCTTTCTTAGAAGCTTTCGTCTAGTTTCCAAATCCCCCTTTTCCCCAACTTGGCTCTAAGGAATAAAATCTTGCCTGACTGGATCTAGCAGCTATGAAGGAGAATTAGGTAAACACAAGCAGGAGATAGATTAGCTTTTTCTGTTCTGCCCCCAAACTGGCCTTACCTTAGCAAACATGGACTTGGGAACTCATCCTGACTGGGATGATGTCTCATTCTACCCTAAGGCAGCCTTCTAACTTCGTTAACTTGAACTTTAGCACCATTGAGCTTAATGATACTCAAGATGCATTCTGAAAATTGCACAGGATGAGAGGATTGTGTGAACTGGCACATTTCTTGGTAGTTCCAGTTCAGATTGCTGATGGATGATGGTGTGTGTCTATGTTTTGAGTTGGGTTGTATGAAACATGCTGCAGGTAGAAAGCTCCTGTTTCAGCATTAGCCTTAGTGTAGAGCACTTCATGTAATATAGCTTAGACTACATGGGGAGAATTTTACCTTATAGTAGTATTCATATATGTGAATCTCCACAACTGTAGTTAGAAGCAATGCAATCCCAAATTCTGCCCATCTCTTTGGAAAAAAAGGTAGAAATGTCTAATTCCTGTTAAAATGGAAATGAGAAATTCATTCAGTTACTCATGTCAGTGTGATTCAGGGCAGAACAATGAGTTTCATGAAACTTTTGCTGTTATATATTTTTCTTTCTTCCCTCCCACAATCTTCCTTGTAATGCTTCATGTTATACATGAAGTGTCATCATCCTGTGCAATTCCCGGCCCCTGATGTTGATAGACAATGATCTGAGATGAGAGCAATGCATAGTGCAACTATCATGTCACACATTACGTGAAACTAAGTAGAAAGAAAAAGATAGACTGGCAATCACGCTAGAGCCTTGTGTAATGTCTAATTTTGCCATTAACAGGCTTTGTGTCTATCATAGTTAAACAGCAGCAGTACATCTTTTAAATGAGAAGTTGAGATACATCTCCATAAATGTGCAGAGAACATCTCAGGAGCTTCCTAGGGCATGCCTATGATATGTTCTTGACTATTTAGAAGCATGCATCTTCACATCAAGAGCTTTACTTTACAGATAACAAATCCGTATTTCACTAGCAGCAATTTTATCAGACTGATCCATGTATAACTATAGATCTTCTGAACAATGGTCTCTTTCTTGGAAGCAGACCTCATTGCTTCCAACTTGTCTTTCAGACAGTTTAGAGATGAACATTTGGAAAGGCGGTAGAGATGAGATCATTGCTAGGGTGCAAACATGATATGAAAATGACAGGAAAGCTGGCTACATCAGCCAGTGCTTTGCAGACACTTTTCCCATGAACCAGCTGTGGATGTGATGTTATTTCCCTGTCCACAACAGCACAGAGACTTTGGAGTCTATGCTGGCTGGCTGTTGGAGGAAAGCTTCATGTGTGCAGATAAGACCCTGAGACTGGGAGCCATCAGAATGTGAATGTTTCAGACTGATTTTACATTCCCGTCTTTTATTTTCTTAACAGAAGCATACACTTAATTTACAATATTATAAACAAGAATTTAAAAAGTGGCAGACATCTCCACACTTTTGAGAAAGGGCACATTGAATCTGTTTGGCATATGACTCAAGCATATAAATTATTATTTATTTCATCTGATAAGATGCTTGGGGAGGGGAGTTTCATCAGGACACCAATTCATTTAGGGACCAAGTTTGGGGCTTGGAAACAGAGCCAGATTTGAGATTTTGCTAGTATATAGTCCAGCCCAGTGCCCATCTCTTTTCCTTATCAGTTATTTTCCTTACCATGTTATTTGTTCATGTTAAACTATACACATTGTGTACCTGTATCAGGGGTGGGGCAGTCTTGATCATTCTGCTATTACAGGCAAAAGTTTCTTGTTGAAATTTGGGTTGAAAGTTGCTATTGCTTTCTGCAAGGTGTTGATTTTAGTAGGCCTACTAGAAAGGTTTACCCAGAGACCTACAGAATCTGACAGATTCTTAGGACGATGGTCTTAAGAAATTCTGAGACCATCGTCTCAGAAAAATTCTGAGTTGATATGGCTGGCATTTCTGTAAAATCCTTGGTGATGTACAGAATGGTGAGACAAAAAGATCTATCAACATGATTGCTCCAAGTTTGCTCCTGGTACTATCAAGCTGGTACTAACAAACAAGCTACAGAACAGGCTGGAAGTCAATTAGAAAATATTTGGTGTAAATCTCTAATGAATATGACTAAATCCAGCGGAGGGCATATGACTGTGTTTTCTTCATGGCAACATGTTTATATTTCTTCTTGTCCACTAGATTCTTACATTGCCATCCAACAGAGTTTTTCAGCTGCTAAATGGGCTATAAATATTTTTTTATTTTATATCCCGCCTTTATTAATTTTATAAATAACTCAAGGTGGTAAACATACCAAATACTCCTTCCTCCTTCTATTTTTCCAACAACAACCCTGTGAAGCGAGTCGGGCTGAGAGAGAGTGACTGGCCCAAGGTCACCCAGCCAGCTTTCATGATGGGACTAGAACTCACAGTCTCCTGGTTTCTAGCCCAGCGCCTTAACCACTAGACCAAACTGGCTGTCATATCTGGCCCTAGGGCTTGTGGTACAACTCTGAGCAATGATATTATTGCAAGGCTTATTATGAGTAAAGTTCTTCATATTTAGCTTGATCTTGATGCTGGCCAATAAACCAAAGCTATACCCATATAAGGTAGGGACACTGCAGGCGTTACAGTAGTACCATCCAGGGCTTAATCAGAAATGTCAGTTCACACATCTGTTTTGCATGTCAGTCTGAATGTGGGAATATATGAATATAGAATAAACAAACTGCCCCTGTCATGTCCTGTATATGCAGAGTGCCTTTTCATCTTCAGTAACTCTATACGTTTAGAAGGTGCTATTTCCAGAGTATTACATACATAATGAGCATTAGCAAAGCTGGACTGCACCAATTCAGAGCTTTTTACATGAGAATGTAAGACTATACTGATAATTTCCTGAAGGCCTATAAGCAACTTTTTTTTTTGTTAGACAACTCTGCTTTGGCTAAAAAAAATGCAGGGGGAATCAGCAGAACTAATTAGAGATAAGAGATAAGATGTCAAAAGAG
Source organism: Candoia aspera (assembly GCF_035149785.1). Taxonomy (NCBI): domain Eukaryota; kingdom Metazoa; phylum Chordata; class Lepidosauria; order Squamata; family Candoiidae; genus Candoia; species Candoia aspera. The sequence continues at coordinate 47,728,630 of NC_086156.1, forward strand.
AAGACCACCAAAGAACCGAGGTTCCTGAAAATAGGTGTGCCATATCTCTTGCAAATATTCAGACTACCCCCAGCTGAAAGCAGAGTGTGAATTTTTTGTTTTTCTTTGCTGCCATCTAGTGGTAACGTGGATTTTTGCAGTCTTGAAATGATATGCCAAAAGGAAACTGGAAACAAGCTAACAGGTAATAAAGGTGTATCACAGCTTAGTTCCTTTTGTTTGATTGGAAAAATCCTGTTGGCACCAATGGGAGTTTGGTTAATTAAAATTGCTGATTTGAATGACATCCTGAGCTTGTATTCTGAAGGGCTTCCCCCCACTGAAGAATCAAAACACACGCACGTGCACACCCACACACAAACTGCTTCGGAAGGACAGTATACAAATTCCTAAAATTTAAAGGAGATAACATTGAATGAATCTAAGATTTAACAACAATGTTTGGAACATTTTTCTTTGAAAATCAGAATGAAGTTTATCCTACAACAGGGGAGCTACAAACGAGCTATACAATTAACTTGCAGTTAATATCTTGGATAGGGTGAAGGTTCCTTCTGACAGAAAGGAACCTTCAGCAGAAGCCATAATGCCCAGATCTTTATGGAAAGAGCCACTTATATGATAAGAAGTCCTGATGATTGCCTTCCTCATTTACAGTTATCAGTTCATTTTGATAGGCCTGCCGTGAAGAGCTGAGATGGATAAACAGAAGAAATGTGATGGGAAGTGTCCTGTTACCTCTTTGATTGGTTACTCACACTCATTGTCAAAATCAAGATTCAGCATGAGAGCTGCCTTGAGTACCCTTTGGGTCAGAAGGTGGGATATAAATCAAATGAATCATCATAATATAGCAGCCAACACCACTTCTGACACATCCAAAGACATGACAATGTAATTACTGTACAATATATGACTGGGCAACTTTGTCCTGCATTTCATGAGGACGAAGCAAATAAAAATGATCCACAGAGTAGCACTGTACATGCAATATTGTGTTTTTCTGGATTCCTGGATAAACCAGGATAAACATTGATGATGTTCCTCTGAGCACCTGACATCATGTATAAATTGGGGGTTAGTGGCTCATTATTCACTGGAAACCACAGATGAATTCCAGTGGATACTAGCGTGGGTAAGGCATGTTAGTTAAAGCCAATGTTGTTATAAAGATGATGGTAATTCCTGAAGCTTTTGTTCTGTTAGTGGAAAGACAACCTAAAAGCTGGCTTGACTCATTTGCAATCTACTCAGGAGCTACTAAAGTAGTGTGACACTAACATGTTTTAATAGGATACTCCTGGCCTAAATCTCATTTCTCCCATTAACCTACAGAAGACTAGTGGCCTGTCTAATAGAGTTGTAAGGATTTTTCACATAATATATGTGACGGTCACTGACTGCTCTGAGGTGTTTATCAGATACTGTATCCTGGGAAAGAACATTCTGATTAACCCAGTACTAACTGCAAAAGACTGAGGCTGGCAAGGAAAAAAAAGTTACCAATAGCATTAATTTAAAGGTAAAATAATGAGGATACACATCGCAATATTGAATTATTTCAGCTGTAATACTATTAAACAAATTTTGTTTTGTTTTTTTGTGCCTTCGAGTCAGTGTTGACTTTTGGTGACTGCCCAGACTAGTCCCTGCAGTTTTCTTGGCAAGGTTTTTTGGAAGTGGTTTGCATTGCCTCCTTCCTAGGGCTGAAAGAGAGTGACTGGCCCAAGGCCACCCAGCTGGCTCTGTGCCTAAGGCAGGACTAGAATTCACCATCTCCCTGTTTCTAGCCTGGTGCCTTAAGCACTACACCAAACTGGCTCTCAAATTTTAATTAAATCTCTTTTAATGTACTTTTGTAAAAAGATGTGGGTTTTTTTGAGATGCATACAAATTTATTTATTTATTTATTTAACCCCCCCCCCGATTATTTTTATAAATAACTCAAGGTGGTGAACATACCTAGTACTCCTTCCTCCTCCTATTTCCTCCACAACAACAACCTTGTGAGGTGAGTTGGGCTGAGAGAGAGTTTTTTAAATTATATATTATATATTTTATTTTATTATGTATTATATAATAGAAATTATAAAAATAATTAAATTATTCAGACATAAGACAAACACGGTAGAGGACACTCCTGACAAATGTCCATTGGATGGTCTGTGGGAAAGGTTGGCAATGTGTTGGTAGAAAACGTGCATGGTGTTCAGCTGACAGGGCTAAATTTTGCAGGCTTGATGGAACCCCCTGTTCCATAAATTCGTTAAATAGGTTTAATGAATGCTGAACAGCCTTATAGCACATGAGCGGAACATGTGGCATTGCAGAGGCTACTGAATGACAATTCCCAGCAAGTTTGGTCAATGAGGGGAACTGCAAGTTTCAGGCATGTCTTTTCTTTTATTTCTCAGCACCAGGCAATATTCATTGCATCCAGGGACATCTTTAAGTTATTGGCATATTTCATTTTAGTAATCCTTCCAATAACCCCACAAAGTAGGTTATTGTAGCTGATTGTGGTTTCTGGGTTATCCATGACTGAAAAATGTTTTGAGCCTGTTTTTTTGGGGGGGGGGCAGTAAAGAGAGAATATTTGCATCAAACAAATGCAGTGTACTTTACTAGTTGTAGCAGGGAACCTTTACTATTTTGCTCCCTGTTATATTTTCTGTCTCATATTCCACCTTCCATCAAACAAACAAAAAACTTGGGATGGCTCCTTAGCCATTGAACAACCTTACTAAAATTCTTTCAAAGGATGGGGTGAAGGACGGGGATGTAATTAGAGTAAACTGAAGTTTTTCAGACTAGCGTATTAGAAATGAGCCATAATGGTATTCGGCTTTTAAAAGTTTATGTTCAAAATTTTAAGGTTTTGTTTGTAAATTGGTCTGAGTGCTCATTCCATGCTGGAATAATGGTAAATATTTTTGATAAATAAATCTAAAGCAGAATCCTGATGATTTTAGTGATTTTTAATTGCATGGATAGGCATATGGATAGGCATAGGGCATAATGTATAAAAGAAAGATGCAACACTCTCTCATAATACGCTCCATAATGATGTTTTTAAAAATATATGAGTGAGATTTTTTAAAAAATTGCTCCTGGAAAATTGATTTTAAATCATGAAAACTGTAAAAAGGCATGGCTAGTGGCATGGAAAGAAAGTCAAAAGTCCAACTTCAGCTCTTACCTATCTTCTTCTGTGCATGAGTTATGATCTCTTGATGGACAACATTCAGGGATGTATTTCCAAAGTGTTGCACAGGGAGATTCATCCTTCAGATCCCCATTAGTATGGTGGCACTACCAGCATGTAAAGTTTGTCTCTTGATGTTGCAAAGAGAGGCGTAAAAGTAGAACAGCTGGGTCTGAATTGGCCTGTATTGCATTTTTATAGTTATTGCCATTTATTGTCTCTATGTATTCAGTAATTGTCAACAAAGTCAGACTAATACTCTGTGCTAACCACTAAGAAATCATTTTACAGAGTTGATTTCATTCTGTATATCAGTCATTGCACTGCACATGGCAAAATATTTGGAATAGCATATACTGCAGCTAGAACAAGTTTTAATTTTTAAAAGAAAGTCTCTAGACCTCAGGGCTACAAAGGTAGGATGGGAAATTCAGTAGCTGTCGGGACCGGACCAAGAAACAATGCTGAGTCAGTGTGTTCCAACTCTTGTTCTTTATTGTTCTCACCGAACAGACAGAATCTTGCCAGACTAAAGCTACCCTAACTAACCTATGGGGAAATAACCCAGGAGAGCCTAGGGTGTGGCTACTCTAACTTTCTTTGTCTCTCTGCTAAGGCTTTCCAAACTGCGAGTCCTCTTAGCTCCCTGGAATGCACTCCCCACTTCCTGGGAATCAGTGGCAGCACTGAACTCCACCACAGTAACCAAACAAAGTAACTGCATTTCATTATTAAACTAGATGAGTTTCAGGGTTTTGCACTGCTGTTCTAGCAGGCAGCAGAACCAAGTGACCTTGGCTGATCTCGAAAAAGGTGAAAATGGATTAGACCTGCTTAGTACTCAGATGGGAGACCACCAGGAAATACACTAGGGTGCTACTTTTTTTATGGGAAGTAAATAAAAAATCCCAGAAGAAGGCAAATGCATGCCAAGAATGTTTCTAAGGAAACTACATGGATATGACTATGGAGTCACAGAGAGTCAAGTTTGACATGAGCCTTTACCTTTTTTGTTTTAACCAAATATGAGCCAATGCTCACTGAAGTAAAAACAAAAAATATTGCTCAGAGGGCACAATTTGTATCAACTTAGACTTTTTTTTAGATCATATTTTAATTTTTCCAGTCTGCATAGAGTGTATTGGAATCTAATAAAGTAACATTTTGCGGTTTGCATGCATTGGATGCATTTGCTTTGCTTTCTCATGGCCCAGTGTAGCCATCAGGCAAAACGTCGTGTTGCGAGATCTACTATTTCTTCTCCTGTCCCATTCTGCCAGTATAAATATAGTAAGTAGAGAGATTGTTCTAAGGGGGAATGTTATATTTTAAAAGTCATTTGAGACAGCAAAGTTATGCTCACTCTCTTTAATACTAACAAACCCAATGCTTATGAGGCTTATCGGGCAGTCTCTGCAATGTCTGCATCCCTTCACTAATTTCAACAAACTGTCCTCCGGAGTGGGAAGATTAGCCAGTGTATATGTTTATTCTCTGTGGAATTATAGCCGTGTTCCCGTCAAGCGAGTGAGATATGAAAATAAAATCTTGTTTGCCTTTCTTCTTCACTCTGTTCTCTCAGCAGTTGAAAGAAACTTCAAGCAATTTAATACATAAGCACAAGGCCCCTTCCTAGATGGGATTCTTTGGTGAGGTTCACGATGGTAGAATTTTGGTTCCTGTATCAATTTTGATTTGGGAGATTCAAAGATGCCCCAGAGAAAAGTGGACTCCAGAGTCCATGTGAATTCCATCATTCCAATCTGTTAGAAGAAAAGTTCATGCATCTATGTATACATTCTATTTTGTCCAGACAATCCTACAAGAGCTGAATTCTTCAACTTGCATAATTTAAGCAAATGAAGTATATTTAAATACTTCACCTTAACTTGCATAATTTATTCTATGTTTTTGTTAGTCAGCAGTTGGATTGAGCCAGGGAAGATTCTGGAGGCCTGTCCCTAACAAATTTGTTTCAACGAGTTTGCACGCTTGCTTTTGTATATATTTTTATAACCAAACTTACTTAAACAGAAAGAAAAAAATAAAGTTCTTGGGAACCAAATTTCATGGCTGATGCATTGCTTTCTGAATCCCTGGGGCATTATAACTTGTGCATGCTTAGTTATATATGCCTTTATTCTTTTATTCATTCATTTATTTGTTTGTTTATTCTTACTCTTATTCTTTATTCTTATATACTATCTTACTTCAAATAACTCAAGATGGGTAAATTGTCAAACATGATTATATTACACCTTAAAGTAACCTTCCAAAACCTGGTGTGCTTCAGATGTGTTGGACTTCAATTGTCAGAATTCCCAGTCAGCATACCTGGTACCAACTTGGGGGAAAACTAGGGCTACTAGATCTGGACTGTAAACAATCTAGATAGCAGCAAAACATCAGAGTGTTCTGTGCTGTTTTGCTGCAGTCAAGTGGTCAGCTCAATTTTTGCAGTCTAGATATGGTACCCTGGAGAAGACAGCACCGGAACCTATGTTTTGGATCTTAGAGCAAGAAAGTACTTCACTTCAGCCATTAACAGATACACTACTTAGCCCAGGGGTGTCCAATCTTTCGGCTTCCCTGAGCCGCACTGAGTGAAGAGGAATTGTCTTGGGCCACACATAAAATATATAATATAGTTAATGTATATGTAATAAAACTCCATTTATTTTTTAATATTTTTATTACAAAATTAAAAAAAAGAGGGCAACATAAAACTAGTGGGATATTTGGCCTTGTTTTTGTGAAACTAATGCATCAAAGTCTGGTTCGATGAAAGTGGTTGCAGTTCTCAGTGAGTTCTCAAGGTGCTCGTCAGAAATTTTAATTCTGATTTTACTCTTTGTGTGCTTCATCCTTGGGGCTGCATTACTAGCTGTTCAGGGCCACATGGGGCCCATGGGCCACCGGTTGGACATGCCTGCCTTAGATTCTTTGGAATAAGGTGGTTTATGACTTGTAGATACAAGCATACATAACATATACTGAATATCATTACATCTTCTATGAAAGGCTTATCTGAGTTGCAGATATATGTTGAAAGAGCTTTGAACAGAACAGGGGTTTCTGAATAGTTTAATACCTTTGCTGGATAATAAATCATGCATATATGGGGTGGAGGGGTTGGTTTTAACTTAGTGTATTGTGCGGGATCCCAACTATTATGGCTTGAAAATCATGGCTTATTATTCAGCACATTGTGTGAATCCAAACAATTGTGATGTATTCAGTCCGATGATCAAGAATGCCACAGTTTAACATCATGTGCAACTCTGATCATGTATAATTTGATGCTAACCTGCTTGTTTAGTTTGTCTTTCTGATGGCTACATATATCTCCAAAGGACAGGACAAAAGGGTACAGATCTTTATGTGAAAATATTTATCTTCACATATTTGAATAAATATTAATATTCAAATTTAAACATCATTATTATGTTTTAAAATAGATATATAATGAAGCCCAGCCCAGTGAGCATATCTGTGAGGAGGTCATTTCTATGCCTCTTCTACCCAGATGCCAGGGACAGGCAACTTCAAGACCTTACTCTACTTCAAATTCTATGTATTTAATCTGGATACAGATTGGTCAAGATTTCAAACAATCTACTCAAAACCACACATAAGATTTCTTCTCTGTAACGTAAGTTACCTGCTTCTTCCATTGTTACTGTTAAGAGACATACATTCTTCTCCATCCTTGTTCCTCTGTTGATGTATTTCTACTTGTGTGGAATCTTCCATGTTCAATTTATTAAACCATCTTGGGTTTTTAAATCAAGTTTATGAAGAAAATAGCCATTTTGAAAGTTCTTAATTTAAAAAAATGGAACCAAACGAAATTGTCACCTATCTGTTCCAACACATTCAGCAACAGAGGTCCATCATTTATTTTCTTGCCATGCAGTTGTTTCAATGCCTGGCAGTGGGGAAAAAAATTGAGCATCTCAAACATGGCTGAATCCAGCTTGAAACCTACACAATTTACAGTCTGGATGGATTAATCTGGCAGGCCTGCATTTTTTCTGAATTTAAAACTATTTTAATATACTGTTTTTTCATCCTTTTTATAAAGAAAAATGGTAAATTTGGGGAAGTTCCAAAGAGGAAGAAGAAAGAAAATGGAGTGAAATTCTTAATCATATCTCCTTTGAGGAGGCAGTATAACAAGTTATTTGAAATAAAAGGACTGTTTTTTTAGTTTTTCCACACAAAAGTAGGTGGGAATGTGGAAATTGATGGCTCTATGCATTAAATAGCTCCCCCCAAGTTAAGCAACATTGGAGCTCTGGTGCCGCTAGTCTGAGCTCAGAAGATTCCAAGTAGCCACAGTTGTAGAAAAGCTGCAGCTGCTGATGGCAGATCAGAACAGCTCTGGCCAGGATCTGAGCTGTTAGGAGAGGATGCAACTCCAGAATGCTCCGAGATGAAACACTGCAGAAAATTTCAGTTTTATTAATGAGCCTTCTCTTTTTCTTTCACTTTGCTTTATCAAAGAGGGAAAGGAAGTTTGTAACCAGAGTGGTGCATGGGAGGAATCTATCAGAATGATGTCATAGTGAAAGGGAACAGAATCTGATTGTGTGTTGTTGCCTCCTGGAAATCTCTCTGCAAAGGTCCACAGTGGTTCCTTTTATCAATTAGGTAATGTCTGACCCAGCTGGATGGAAGTTCATTTATTTTGTGCTTGATGGTGTTGATATATTACCAATCTTAAAAGGGCCATGGGCCCATTTATTTTTCTAGAGCTTTTTTTTTTACAAGTAAACTTGTATTCAGGCTTTATCATACTTAAATGGACTGACTCCAAGTATGACTAACTTTAGGATCCAACCTAGGGAGAACAATCCACCTGCCTAATGCTCTTCGTATATTTTACTGTATATGGGACCATAAACATTCAACCATTCTAGATACACTAGTGCAGAAAATTAAACAGCGTCACACCATCAGTCAACAATGAGCAAGCATGTATCTTGTTTTTCATTTTGAAGGTCAGTCTAGGTCTATCTAGTCAGTATATACTAGAAAAGAATTTAAGTAAAATAACTCAGAGCCAACATTTCTATATCCAGTGGCCTTCTGATGTATTGGACTACAACCTCTGTTGCTCACTGACAGTCCATCTACACTTTCATGCTGGCTGATGGTGAAAGTTCTAACACCTCCTGGAGACACCATGTTGGTGAAAGATGACCTTGAGGGAGGCAGCAAACTTGTCTCTTCAAAGGGTTGTGCAGCAATTGTGTTATGCTGTCAGCTTCTAGGGTCTTAGGAACATCTGAAACAAGTACTATGCCTTGTTCCCTGAAAATATAAACCTGCTGCATATAATTCTGTCATTAAAGTTACAATTTGTGGAAATAAAGAGTCTCATTGAATGCTGCAGTCCAGACAAAAAGTAGGGGCTGACAGTTAAACAGAAATAAGTAGAAAAATTGTCAAGCAACCTTTTGGCAGCTTTTCATGTAACATCAAATTATCCTAGAGCTGGTTTTGTTTTAGTGCAACATGCAGACCCTCTCATCATGAGTTTAAATAATTGGAAATCAGGTTACAATGACTTGTTCAATGAACAATGGTTTAAAAAATTGACTTAGTTTTATAGCAGGGCTACTGTATCTGGTCTGCAAAAATCAAGACCATGAGGGGGCAGCAAAGAGTGTGCTGTATCACTTGGCTGTTCTCTACTGGTCATCCAGAATTTTGTAGCCTAGATATGGTATACCTAATTATACATACCAGAATCTGGTATGTGAATATGATAGATTGTGCAACAAGACACAGTTGACATGACTGGGGTTAGGAGACCAGATTCTGCTGGCCATAGAGATGCTGTAAATCAGAACTAGCTCTTTACAATCAGTGGTTAAACAAATGTAAAGGCAAGAAGAAAGATCTTGCCCAATCAGACTTCAACAGCCAGAACACAAGTGATGTGTTCATTTCTGCTGAAGGCCCATTTTTTATTCCTTAAAAACAGAGCAGTCCTGTAAAGCTCCTTTAAGTCCCTGGTATGTTAAACTGATATTGGAGCTCAACTGTTGTAACACCAGAAAGACAAATACTGCTGAAGGAAAATGGTGTGTATTTGTTATCTGGGAAATAAGCCCTGCATGCTCCCAACCCCTGCTTTCCTGCTCTGTTCTCAGATTGAGGATTTTTTGTGAAACCTCAAAATTTCATAGGGAGGACCTAGAAAGCTAGGTTGGGACTATTAGGAAACTAGAACTGCCAAACCTACTGAGTCACTAAAGTGGGGGATGGAGAGCACACAACACAGTGGAACAGCTGAGTTGGAAAAATGTAGCTGAGACCAGCTCTGATTCTAGAGTTGCTCTTAAGCACAAAAGGCTTTTGAAAAATGCTGCATTTCTGTGTAACTGTTGCTATTTGTCTGTTTTGGGTTGCCCATATAATACCTACGTTCATGCAACACGTTTAACTTGGTAAGTGAATTAAGGCATTGTCTGGTTTCATGCAGGACACTGGACCATAATCTAACTAACCAGAAATGACTTAGCAGAATGTACAAACCCACAAAATAATCACCATCACCACCAAAGTTAACATTAAAGAAGCTTAGTATGTTGTTGAAATGTAACCACTAGTCTTTAACTCACTTGTTTAAATGTATTATGAACACAACCTTAGCATAAAGGGCTTACGTGAATTTTGGTTACCCTCTACCTGACCAACTTATGGAAGCATGTGAGTAGAGGGCTCTACAATATGCTAAACTGAGATTTTTTAAAATCATACTATACTGACTGAGCCACAACCGCTAGGGTTGCACCATGTAAGCCACTGGTTGTGGTTTACCAGCTTACTAACCACAGTGGTTAGTAAGCTGGTAATGGTTTAGTGCCATGTGCAGACCCTGCCAGTCACAACTTTAGCAGCACTCTTTTAAGCAATTCTGAACTGCAGACTAAGTTGCTTGTCTGTCTTCTATCTATCTCTATCTATCTATCTATCTATCTATCTATCTATCTATCTATCTATCTATCTAAAATAACCAAGGTCAGCTAACCAACAGATATACAAATAATATACAAGATTAAAAAAAAAACTCTTACACTGTAGAGGGGGGAAGGGGGAATGGCCTTGAGGGAAAGGAAGAAGAGCTGCTGTCAAGACAATGGTCAGATAAAAGAAACCTGAGTCCGGAGCAAGAATGTAACATGCAAAAACATCTCAGATAAGCTAATCCCTAGTTCACATGAAGATGGAGGGAGGGAGGGAAGCCCATTCAGGCTTTTAAGATTCTGTTACTATATCTTTACAATAAAATTAGTACTAGCTTACATGACATTGGTTTCCTGGTCTGATCTACCTTGAAGGGCTGACATACATACCACCAAATGCCATAACACTGTCCTCTCACAAACATCAATGCTCACCTCCCATCCTGGCCCAATGCCTGAGGGAAAAGCCAGGTCTTAATGGCCTTCCTGAAGGCAACAAGTATAGGAATCTCCCAAATCTTGGGGGGGAGGCTGTTCCACAGGAGAGGCACAGCTACAGAAAAGGCTGTGCCTCTCCTAGGTCCTGCCAGAGGATCTACATTTAATATAGACAACCTTGAGCGAGACCACCCTACCTAATCAAGTGGGAGAGTTAGTTGTCCTTGGGGAGAGGTGGTTCCTCAAATAACCTGGCCCTGTGCCAAAAAGGGCTTTAGAGTTGATGAATTGAATTGTACCCAGAAAGAAATTGGAAGCAGTACAACTTGTACAGCAGAGGTGTGACATGGGTAAACCATTGGACACCCAAAACTCTGTGTTTTCCACTGCATTCTGGATCAGTTGAAGTTCCAGGTACTTTTCAAGGGCAGCCCCATGTAGAATGTATTGCAGTACTCCAAATGGAAAGTGAGTAGGGCCTGGGTGACCATGAGCAGGGCCTTCCAGTTTTCCAAGGTGCTCCTGGCTATTTCCAAAATGGAGGGGTCATGTGTACTGGAACATTCTCCCGGTCTAATACAGCTGTCATGCCACTCATCCAGGTTTTTTTAGAAGCCTTTTCTTGAAAGAGGCAGAATATTTACTTCTTTTGCTGGCAATTCATTCGTTAAATATGAAGGTATATCCTCTCTTTTCGTTCCTGCCTTGCCGATGTTGCCCTGGACCCTGCCCACTTTTAGAGACTGGTTCTTAGCATGCTGCACAAGACTGAACACAACCCTTTGCCTAAGAAAGGTGGTTTACCCTTGATCTATACGGATCTTATGTACGTATATTTCCATGTAAGGGTCTCTGCAAATAGTTGGGAACCTTAAAAAAAAACCCCAAGGTTTCCAGTCCCATAGTAACAAGTCGTATATGTGAAGGCTCCACACTTTCTGGTATTTAGCCTTTTGGTCTGAATATTTGTAGATCCTTTCATCTCCTACTTTCTCAATTCCTGTTACGTTGTTGAAGCATCTACAGTTGGAAATCATCTCCATTTCTTCTGTTCTAAAAAAATACATATTTATACTTTTATGATAGATGACTGTCTTGGTTTTGATATAGTTGATCCTCTGGTATTTGCATATATGGATTCTCTTAACTGTGTTCTGTTTTAGTTTGTGCATTATTGCTTGGTAAGCCTCTGTAAGATAATGGCAGCCCTGCCTTAAATGCTTAGTGATCCAAAGGGTGTTTATGTCAGGATTGGTATTCATTGCCTATTCAAAAAGACTGGTTTATAATTTTCTGAGGTGATAGCCGCATTTGTATGGAACTATGGGTGACTGATACTCTTTTCAGTTAAGTTTTGCATTTTTCAGTCACAGCCATATCTGCATTTATTACATTGGTGATTATTTGGAAATGTTCCTTATAGTCAGTCTATTTATTTATGTACTTAATTATTTATTGTCTGCCCAACTTGTACTATGACAGCTCTGGGCGGTTTACAGACAATTAGGAATAAAAGAATAAAATGTCATTAAAACAATATATCAATATAAATTATGTAAAATATAAAAATATAAAATAAGCAATATAGAATAAATAATATAAAATTCAAGATGGGAAATAGTGATCAGGGGGCCAACCACCCCCATGATTGGCTATCCCCCCTCCCACCCCAGGCAAGGTGGCATAACCAGGTTTTAACCCCCTTCTGGAAGGCCAGGAGAGTGGGGGCCTGTCTTACCTCCAGAGGTAGCTTATTCCAGAGGGCAGGTGCCACGGCAGAGAAGGCCCTCATTCTGGACCCTGCCAAACAATAGTCTCTTATGGGCAGGGTCCGTAACATGTCCTCTCTGCCTGACTGGGTGGGAGGGGTCTATCTAACGGGTGTGAGGTGGTTCCTCAGGTAACCTATTTCATCATTCTTACATATACAGCCACAAGTTGGGATAGAGTTGATGGGAACTGTATCCAGTCTATTTTGAGGGTATCATGTTGAGAAACATGGATTTAAGCCCTATTTCAAATTGTACTTTCATGTTACCGATTAAAATGAATGAGTTAGAGTCTACTTTTTTTTTGCTTGTAATGAGAAGTTTGTGTTCTTTGTTTGATTTCAGTATCTGAGGTCTTCAACACAGTCCCATCCAGGATTAGCTTGGGAAGTCTTATGTTTCCATGGTATATGTTGCTACGTTGACCTTGAAAGCCTGAACTTTGTGGTATTTCTCCAGCCACTTTTGCTGTAAGCTCCTATGCTTTTAATATACTTCTGCTTCATTGCTCGCATATATGCCCTGTTTTTCTTTTTTAATTTTTTTGAGCACTTATTTATATCTTGCTGGTTGTGTTGCCAAGGAGCCCTGAAAGAAAGCAGAGCTGAGATAAGTTCTAATCCACCTTTCTGTGATAATGTGGCGCAAGTGAAAAAAGCCAGGGTTCTTCTTTCTACATTGTGGTAAGATTGTCGGCCTTTAATAGACACTGTAGTAAAAATACAGGGAGAGGGAGAGAGAGAGAGAGAGATCTCAAGGACAGTTCTGATCTAGAGACAGAGTATGTTTCTAGAGAGCCACAAGTTGTATATAGAAATGGAACAGAAGAGGCAAAGTTGAGTTGTCTGCTGAGATCTGGTAAATTGTTAATTATTTTCAGGAAAGAAATGAAGATAGAGGTGCAGCTGCCACTATGGAATATCTAGAAACTTGTGTTCTTGAGACTATATTATGTTTGTTCTGTGACCTTAGCTGATTGCTGGTCTGGTATTGAAAAGGAGATTTTTCCTGAGAGTCAGAATACTGTAGCAAATACTGACCTGCACTAGGAACAAAATCAGAGAAAACTAGGTCCACTTACTTGAATAGTCAGTGATGACCTTGAACTGAATGATCAGTCTTTCCCTAACTCCATCTCTTTCACCTCCACACACATACAACGTAGCTGTCTTTATATGCCACTTGTGAATATAAAATGGGGAAGAGTAAGGCACTTGTTCTTAGAGAACAATAGAATAAAAATATCATCAGTTAACCTGAAACTAATGCGAACATGGAGATTATGCTTTCAGTCCCCTTGCAATAGGATGTTTTTTCACATTGACTCTCTCCCTTTTCTTTATGTTTGCAAGCTGTACATACTGATTAGGGCACATGATATAATCTTCACAGGGCTATCCCATCTTGAAAGCAGTCCCAGGCTGAAAAACTTGCAGACCAGAGATCTTATATCTGGGGATAGTTTGAAACTATTGATTCTCCCTATGTACAGTCCAGTCTGTAATAATCCATTCTATTCAAAGGTTTCATGACTTCCCAGTAACATGGAAAAGGTTCTATATACTCTCTTGGTATTTTTCACACACATTTCTATGGTATAGAAATACTACAAGAAATACATGAATAAGAAAAATGATTGAATTCTTGGTTACACCTCTTCAAGCATTTAGAGGAAATGACTTTCTTAGAGCTCTCCAATTGCTTTCTTCATTCTGTAATCTATTTTTATATGCCACCATCAAGACAACTTGATACAGGAATAATTAAGGGAAACTTGGTAAGGCTGCAATAAAACATGTGAATACAGATACTGGGGTGAGGGAAAGAATTAGAGTCAGATAGACACAGTTTGCTGCAACTCCTCTGACTTCATCTGCCTCCAAAGTGTGAGATCCCTTGCTTGCTCCCTTGCCCCAATCCAGAACATCAGTTGAGGCCTTTCTTCCTCTCAAATTCCTCAAAGGAGGTTAAAGGAAGCCCACTTGGTAGCTTGACCCCTTAACACTGCAATTCCTGAAGAGTTGCCTCACCCATCATTTCTAGTGTGAGACAGCTGAGGCACAAGTAAAATTCCCCAAAAAGCAGTTTTTTCTCTCCTGTGCTCAGGGGCTGTCCTGATTGAAGAAACAGACATAGTGGTGAGGAACTCGGAATCTCACTGAATCATAGAATCATCAAGTTGAAGAAACCATTTAGGCCACCCAGTCACTTTTATTTATTTAAAGCTTTTTTTTATTTTTTCCAACCAAATGGAATTTTTTGGAAGAAATTATATAAAGGAGGTTGGGACTCAGTCAGCACAGTAAATCTCTGGAAACTGAGATATTTGTTAATATTCAGTGAATAATTCTCATCTAACCATATTCTAGTCAGTAAAATGGGGCCAATTTATCCATTCTGATTGACAATATGGCCTTAGTTTTGTGTGGGAAGAGTGGCAAAATATCTCTCTATGGTGACAACCTACGCTTTGCCAAAAAGGAAAAATGCTCTAGCAACAAAGAAGTAAAAAGAAGGCATGGATTTATTTATTTATTTATTTATTATCCCTCCTTTATTATTTCTTAAAAAATAAGTCAAGGTGGTGAATATATCTAATACTCCTTCCTCCTCCTATTTTCCCCACAACAACAACCCTGTGAGATGAGTTGGGCTAAGAGATTTGCAGGAAATATGCTTGTGATAATTTAGGTCTATAGCTGTAAGATTAGAAACAATGCTATGATTAAATTTTATTTTATTTTGTGTCTTCCAGTCATTGTTGACTCTGGGCAACTGCCTGGACAAGTCCTTGCAGTTTTCTTGGCAGGTTTTTCAGAAGTGGTTTGCCATTGCCTCCTTCCTAGGGCTGAGAGACAGTGACTGGCCTGAGGTTCCCCAGCTGGCTTTGTGCCTAAGGCGGGACTAGAACTCACAGTCTCCCAGTTTCTAGCTTGGTGCCTTCACCACTACACCAAATTGGCTCTTGTGTATACTATTATGTAATAATACATAAAATTGAATAAATATGCAGTTTTCTTGGCAAGGTTTTTCGGAAGTGGTCTGCCATTGCCTCCTTCCTAGGGCTGAGAGAGAGTGACTGGCCCAAGGTCACACAGCTGGCTTCGTGCCTAAGGCAGGACTAGAACTCAGGGTCTCCCAGTTTCTAGCTCGGTGCCTTAACCACTACTTCTCACAAAAATACAGTATATCATCTGGTATGGGCTGCCTAGATGCTAATTGTGCATCAGGAATTTCAAGGTTCCTGCTGTTCTTTCTCATTAAAAAAATTAAATCACGTTTGGCCACTACAGAAGAGGTTGGGCAAAAGTACAAATACAAATACAGGAGTATAGAGTAGGACATACAGCTACTCTGGAGCTTACCCTTGGTTTACAAAAAAGCTATTTGTGGTTCCAGGAAAAGATTCTCTAATGTCTTATTGCTCAACTCTAGGATCATGTGGATGCAGACCCCTCCCTCCTTCCCTCCCTAGCCTCAAGTTCTTTGAGAGGGGATGAAGGGAGAAATATTAACCTACTGGCAGAGAGAATTTGTTTGGAACATTGTTCCTGTCTGTATCTTAGAAAAGAGGAGCATGGGAATAAAGTGATGCAAAAGCTGATCCTGCATTTGGTCAAGCCTAAATCCATTTTGGCAGCGACCACAGATACACTGTTATATAGTTTTGTAAACAAAGAAAACTGTCTGGCGATAAGGATACATGACCCAAGAGCAACCACAACAAAAATCCAGAAGAGTCCACCACTGACATTCATTTTCTTTGGCAAGAAGGCCAAGTCAGAAATTTAAAAACGAAAATCTCTAGGGAATTTCTGTGGCTGACATTTCCCTGCCTACAACTCTGGGGTAATTTGTATAGCAGCTGAGAGTGAAAACAGAATGTTGTAACCAAAAAAATTGACTTAGCTGTCCGCATTGCTTGCAATGGGACCAACAGGGTTTTTCTCTGACTTTTTGGTAAGAGATAGATAGATAGATAGATAGATAGATAGATAGATAGATAGATAGATAGATAGATAGATAGATAGATAGATATAGATCCATCCCCCTCTATTATTATTAGTAGTAGTATTCTGTTTTTAAGCCTTTGTTGACATTGACAGCTCATCCTTTGGCCATCATTCATCCTGGCTACTGCTAACTTTGGAGAAAATAAAAACCCTGCTCCCCTAATCTGATTAGAGGGATAGCAAATCGAATCTGGCCCCTTCAGTGTCCCCTCAGCTGACTGTCATTAGGAGCATAGGCCAGCCTTTGGCGGAGCTCCAAACACCACGTAACTGAATTTGAGATGCTGGAGTCTTGACAGGCCAAGGAAAGTAATTGAAGAGCTGTGGGGATCTTGCAACATTTGAGGCAGCAGAGATTACACAGGGGATCGGGGGGACCCATCTGTATCAGAGAGCAGGGCACTAAAAAGCCCAGTCTGGGCCTCCCTTTCTTCCCTTTTTATTATTATTGATAAAGTGATTGGAAAGAGAGATGTCAAATTAGGAGGAATAAAAACATAGCATCAGGTTATCAGCCAGAACCTAATATCTGTTATAAATAGAAACAAAGGCTTCAGTTCTGACTTACATATGGGTGAAGCCCTCCCATTTTCTCTAAGTAAATATGTTAGAAAATTGGCATAGCTGTTCGCTCTCTAATTTTATGAAGTTCACTCTGAATCTGAAATTAGCAGTTGATTACATTATCTTTTTAGTGGTATTATATAGCTGCAAAAAAGAAAGGCAGATGAGCACAATGATCTTTTTTAGAGAAATGTACAGCCAAAAATTAACCTGGATGCTTAGTTACAGTTGTAATGAAATTATTGAAAACATTGGTAATCCCAGGCTCTAAAACTAAACCTTACTTCTCTCACCATAGCTACCAGCTGCTAGTGTGCATATTGTATTAATTATCAAGTTTGTGTTGGCACAATCCTGCAGCCTGACTTGGCAACTGGAATTCAAATGTCATTTGGTGAACAGCAAAAATTTGTTCAAGTGTCATTTTAGAACAAAAATGTTGATAGCATCTGAGACGTCTATAATACTGCTACCTCACAGGTAATGATTCTTGTATTTGGTTATTATTTCTGTATCTAAAACAGCAGCATGTACTTTTTCCACAGTCATATTTATATTCATTACTTGCTTGTTTTCATATATTTAAAACTCTCTTTTCACTGCCTGCTATTAAATAAGAAAATATGAAACAGCTCACAGCTGACCACCAGTAGCTTTAAGATTAATTTGCATCCAATTCATTTTAATGGTTCTACTCCAAGTAGATCTTGATCTAATCATATATAATGAAACAAATCAACCTTTCTGCAATGTAAGAAACTGAAGCTGCAGGTATTTGTCTGTTGAACCTAATTCAGACAGCTAATTAACTAAAGATATACATCTTTAGTTTTCATGGATGCCAGATGCAGTATAACAGATATTTCTCCAGAATTATTAGCAAATCAATAGAAATCTATAAACATTCAAATAACTATGGAGGAGAGTTATCAACTGTCATCTACATAATGGTTGCTAATTGGTTGTGACATTACCCTCTATTCAGGAGTGTTTTCTAAATTAGGCAATGACCAGTTTAGAGGTATCTCTCATTTTCCCAGTGTCTTCTTTGGCTGATTGCCTATCTTCTCAGGATCTTCCTAACAGCCTGCTTTCCCCTTTTCTTACCATCATTTTTACTACTACTGTGGATTTTTCTGATAATCCACCCCCCAACTTCAATTGTGTTTTACAGCAAGGTGTATGTATGTATGTATGTATGTATGTATGTGTATACATACTGAATGTTCATACTCCACTGAACAAAAGTACCATATAAGGATGATACATCTCCTGTTAAGTTCAGTTTGCTCTGAAGAAGTCTGCAGCATGACTAGGGAAAGGTAGCACCTATTCATATATACACACTGTATACTGTACACACACACACACACATAACAGTTTAGTATGTTGAGAAATGAGAAAAGGTAAGATGTAACACACACACACACACACACACACAAAATAATCAGTTCCCATGGAATGAACTGGGCCAAATCAGCTCTATAACAAGACTGGCTCCACTGAACACACGTACCATATAAGGATGATACATCTCCTGTTAAGTTCAGTTTGCTCTGAAGAAGCCTGCAGCATGACTAGGGAAAGGTAGCACCTATTCATTGTCTCGCACATTATCCAGAAGTCATTCCACCAATAGTAGTATCTTTATTACAGTAACCATTTTATACAATTTTTGTGAAACAGTTACAGAATTCAGATTAAAATACATAGACATTTCCGAGATGATTGCTACAGATAAATAAAATGGTTCAAATTAAAAAAACCACTATAAATACAAGTAGTAGCATACTCAGAAATTTAAATGCTTAAAAGTAATTCACAACATTATCAAATGAATAAAATGCTAAATTACTAAACTATTAAATGAATATGCGACCAATGACCAATAACAATGACCAATAACATCTAACAGAAAGACATAAAACATCATAAAAAGCTTTGGAAAATATTGTATATTTATAATATCCTAAAATTAAGGCAGTGTTTTCCTGTATAAAGCAATGACACTGAAATAAAATGTGTGACTTTCCTGGAGATGTTAAGGTTCTGGTCCAATAATAAGAAACAAAACATCTTCAGAACAGTTGACATGTCTATTAGCAAGCAAAATTATGGGGGTAGGGTGCAAACTGCCATAGAAAAGACATTCTCAGAGTCTCAGGTTCCTCCAGTCACAGGAGCAAGTTTGCTCTGTGAAAGGGTATCTATGGTGTGTTGGGCGGGTGATCTTGAATAGATAATTTGCTAGCATGCAGGGTATCCTATTTATATTGTACCATATTCATATTTATATCGTACCGTATTGGTTACCTACATCATTCTGATCTACCTGAAGAGGTCCATCAAACACCCATGGCCAGATTACAGTTCTAGCACCTAATAGCCCCACAGCTAGGAGAGCTTGACATGAGAAGCTGCATTGGCACAGATCATTCTGAATTTCAGTTTTCCAGAAAGTAGAATAATTTTCTAGAAGGATCATGGCAGCCAGGAGTCCAATGAAGCTTGAAGTAGAGCCAGCATACATGGACCCTAGGTTGTAGAGGGATCATCCCAGTTATTAAGCAGAGTGCTGCAGCAAGATACTCTGAATATCAGTATTAGGAGTCTGGACTGGATAAAATCTAAGAGGGTTGAGTTATTATATGCACGTACCTGGTATCTGTATAACATGTAGGTGATGGATTTGGCTTTAAAAAGTGTTATGGCAATAGGTATGTTCTTGCCTCCTTTAGTGTGAAAGAAGCCCAAACTATTGTTGGCTTTGTCTGAAACAGTTTGAATTTGTTCATGTCAGATTTCAGAGAGTTGGAATACTGTGCTGAGTTGAAGGATAAAACTTGCTTTGTATTATTGTTGTTTATCTGCCATTGGTGTTTGTGGTATCTAAGTTCCCTCAAGAAAACCATGATTTGGGGTTAGTATAATTAATTGTAAGCCTCCCCCAGCCCCAAATAACCTTCTAGGGCTCATAGCCTGTTCCTAAAGGCAACCTGAGTTAAGAAGACAATAGACATATTGTCAGTGTAAAGAAGCACAGCCAGCTGTCTATTATTAAGTTTAGAGGGATGGAATTCTCTTTTGGTTAAGGCTGTGACAATTGAGTTCACATAAATATTGAAGAGAAGAAGCCCTAGAATACAGTCCTGTTTCACTGCTTTCTGAATTGAGATATCAGCAGATAGCAGATCAGCAGATCACTACCATATGTAACTTGCATAACTTTGTTTTCATGCAGCATTCTAATTAAGCAAAGTAACCTCTGATCAATGGATGAATGAAATAATTTCCACTAGAATCTTTCTCTAGGAATGGAATCAAAAGCTGATTTTAAATCAATAAAGGTGACATATAAGGAGTGGGGGTATGAGTGTGTATATTTGTCTGATAGGAATTGTAAAATAGCATATTTATTCATAGTCAGCCTGTTTTCCCCAGAGCCTGTTTGCCCATCAGCTGGAAATTTCTCCTGTACTACCCAATCTGGAAGCTCATAGAACAGAAAGTATGCATATAGTATTCCACCAAAAAAGGGTAGCCAGGAAAACCTCCACTCAGGGATTAAATGTTTCTATAGGAAGAAAATCTTTCTGAAACTTGAAAGCTGGACAAACTGTGTACCAAGTACTTTAGCTTTTCTATTCCATCTCCATTGATGTATCTCCACTGATGCAGGCACTAAAGACAGGGTCCTTAAGACTGTTTGCTCAGCCACCTGCTCTTTGGATCCATGCCCCCCCCCCCAGCTTGTGAAAGTGGCCTGGCGGGTGTTGTGTGAGTGGGCTCTAGCAGTGATTAATGCTTCTTTGAGTGAGGGAGTTGTTCCTTTACCTCTTAAAGTGGCCTTGGTTCACCTTCTTCTCAAGAAGCCACCACTGGACCTCACTATACTGGACACTTTTCATCCAGTATCGAACTTCCCCTTTTGAAGGAAGGTGGTTGAGAAGGTGGTTGCACAACAGGTCCAGAGGACCTTGGATGAAGCGGATTATCTGGATCCTTTTCAGTCAGGATTCAGACCTGGGTACGGGACGGAAACGGCATTGGTTGTGCTTTTGGATGACCTCTGGTGTGGGTGAATCCATCCTTGCCCTACTTGACCTCTTGGTGGCTTTCAGTACCATTGACCATGGTATCCTTCTGGATTGGCTCAGAGGTTTTGGAGTGGATGGCACGGTGTTGTGCTGGTTTGCCTCCTTTCAATTCTAGTTGCTGATGATTGGGGAGGAGAGGTCCCACTCTTGGTCCCTACAGTGTGGGGTACTGCAGGGTTTGGTCTCTCTCCTCTCCTTTTTAACATCTACTTGAGGCTGCTGGGTGAGCTCATCCATCATCATGGGGTGAAGTGTCAACAGTATGCTGATGATACCCAACTATACATCTCTGCCCCTTAAGCGATGAACAGATATCAGGAGCAGCTATGAAGTCACCATGGCCACCAGCTGTGAAGGTTTTATTCTGGTATCTGGAGGCTGTGAGGATCTGGATGGGGAACAACAGGCTTCAGGTGAACCCTGGCAAGACAGAGTGGCTCTGGGTTTGGGGGCCTACTGGTTCTAGGACTATGCAATCTTTGGTACTGGATAGGGTTGCACTGCCTTAGACAGACCCAGTGTGCATTCTGGGGG
The DNA here is from genome assembly GCF_035149785.1 of Candoia aspera. Classification (NCBI taxonomy): domain Eukaryota; kingdom Metazoa; phylum Chordata; class Lepidosauria; order Squamata; family Candoiidae; genus Candoia; species Candoia aspera. The sequence goes on from NC_086156.1 coordinate 47,750,227, forward strand.
TCCTTCTAGATTCAAGACTCCTTCTCAGGTAGCAGGTGACAATTATGACTAGGAGAGCCTTTGCACAGCTTCAGGTTAGGGTTAGGGTTAGTTTAGCCAAGTTTTACAGGAACTTTACCTGTTTCTTAGATTCAGATGTATGGAATACGATGGACAACTTAACCTGTAAACATGAAGAATCTTGAATCTGTCATGAAATCCAAAAGAAAAAATGTTGATAACCTAATGAAGGCACATAGGTCTATTAAATTCAATTTAGGCATTAAAAAGTGCATGGATAAATCTCTCAAACCATCCATTATCAACCAGTTGTATCTCTTATACTTGCTAAAGGATTAAATGATACTATTAGTCCTAGAAGAACTCCAAAGGAAGAAATTATTTCCAAAGTGCAGACAGCTATTAGGAAATTTCCAGTCAGATGTGGGAGAAGTTAGATTGGACATTGAGTACTAAAAATCAGTACCATTGAAACCAAATACCATCAAGGAAGAAACTAAGGCCATTAGAGACTTGAGAGGAAATGCAGACATCAGTGTTCTCAGAGCAAAGCAAATGTTCTAGTAATAATGGGTAGGACAAATTGCAGTTAAAAATACAGACCTTGTTGCATCATGGTTTATACAGAAAAATATCAAGGGACCCTACTGCTAAGATTGAGAAGCGCACAACATTATTCAACAATCACATATTCCAAAAGACAAACAGTGGACTCTTCTACGCTCACTATCCAACCCACCTAAGCTATGTAGTCTTGCAAGGATTCATAAATCTGACAACCCATAGCACCCATTTTCAACAGCATTGAATCACAGTTTTAATCTACCAGATATGCATATCAGGACTACCTGAAGATACTACACACTTATTAAAGTTTTGTCTCCTATGGAATGGAGGATACTATGAACAGATATCAGGAGCAGCTATGAAGTCACCATGGCCACCAGTTGTTGCCAGTATCTTTATTGAGGATCTTGGCTAGTCAGATTAGAAGCCAGCTGTCTATAGCTAAAATGTTGGCTTCAATAATACGATGATACTTTTTCTGACAACATGGAAAAGAGGAACTGATAAAATTTCTAGACTACCTAAATGGACAACAAGACACCCTAAGATTCACCATGGAAATTGAGAATAACAGTAGTTTTCTATTCATTACTGTTCTAGTGAAGTAAGGTAATGCTGGACATCTAAATCATAAAGTGATTAGAAATGTAATATCACAATGCCATGTTATATTACATTGCCACTTCAACAAGAAGCGATCTGTAGATAGGTCACTAGTGAATAGTGATAAAACAAGTGATACAACTAGCCAACCAAAGGAAATCCAACAGATGTTCTTCTAAAGTTATACAGAGCAAGGAAAATATCAGAGCAACCAAAGAAGGCTTTGAATAATATGCAAAACTTCTGTGCATCTTAGATGCAACTCACAGAATGAGTTAGAATGAAAAAAAAGTATAGGAATACGATCTGAAATGGTGGACAAGATACTACAGCTGCTGCTTCTAGTGTGGAATTAATTAAGAACCAAAGGACTATTTACAACTGACATTGGACAAACTGGATGTTCAGGTGGAAGAACATGAATTGGCTTAAAAACATGAGACACTGATCACAAGGGCCAAATAACGAAATAGATATGGGAAATGTCAGCAGTCTGGCACAATGTAACAGAATTATTAAAGAGGCAATGTACTGTATAAACATCCAGGTAATTTACTGTATATACTGAAGAAGGTTATCAAATGACACCTAGATGGCAGGTAGTGATTGGTTGTAGGCATCCCACTCTATTGAACATGGGCAGGACATAAGGATGTGACATCTGTGGCTGACTTTGGTTTCTGAGAAGCCAGCAGCATGACTAGCAAAACGTCAACTCATCTTCACTGTCTTACACAGCATTACCCTAATTTTAATTAGTGAACTTTTATTATTTCACTAATAAAAACATTTAAGTTAGTACCATGTGCAAAAAAGAGTCCTGCTTAATTAGCTCTGGTCAGTGTAGTAATCATGTCTGGTAAAAATTAGAGATTCTCAATTAGGATGTGGAATCCACTGATGGATATGTACTATTACTAGTTAAATGGATATCTGTGAAGACCAAACACATTTCTGAGATTTTTGGAGAAAGCATATAACTTACAATACTTGATGCCCTATTTCTACTCAAATTTTGGTCTCTTCTCATTTAATTTCAGGCAAACCAAAATACCTCCTCCCACTCCACCCCCTAATCATTCGAACCCCACCCTAGGATGAAAGATGGGCTTAAGTATTGCTGTGTTTGTTCAATTTATTATGGAACAGATGCAGCAAACACTTCTAGAGTGGGGTTTATTTCCAGGTACACTTTGGAAAGACGACAGGAACAAGCAACAATTTATTTCAGTAAGCATGATGATGCCATGGTTTAAATGAGTTTAAAAATGTGAAACTGCATGTGCTCAGAGTTTATTTATTTATTTATTTTTACTGTATTTCTCTGATTTGGTTTATTCTTTGGGAGTGGCATACAAACTACCCCTTTCTCCTATTTGTGTGTGTGTGTTGAACTACTGTACTAGCTTTTATTACAAAAAACTGAATGACAAGGAAGGGGGAGAGAAAAGCCTTGTGTACTTCAGAACAAAATTAGACAACTGGCTAAGGCCAACTCTTATAGAAACTTATATGTTCAGAGTTTACCTGGTTTTCTGGGATCCAATAACAGTACTCTGATCTTGCTCCTTCTGAGTAATTAATTTTAAAGCTATGGCTAAGAGTGTGGTGAAGTGGGGAAATGGGAATTGTATCCGTTTACTTCTTCACTGTATATTAATTGCTTGTTTTAATATAAAAAATGGACCACAGACTACTTGTGTCCAGCAGCAAGCCATGGTGATGGAAAAATGGCAATATGCACATGGTGATGTCATGATGAAAATCCTGCACTTACACCCTTGCATCCTGGCATCAGATGCAAGTATATAAATTGTAGTCATTGTGCCATGATGCACATATTGTTACTTCCATACACATACCTTCCACTGATGCCCATGCTTGTATCCTGATGAGGTACATCTCAAAAGGTGATAGAAGCAACTTTGGAATCAGTGTGTATCTTCCCCACTCGGTTTTGACATCTGGTTTCTGAGAAAGGGAGAAAAATGAAGAGCTTGTTGTGACCTATCTGCCCTCCTTTCTACTCCCCAATGAATCTTGTACTCTTGGACCATTGCTTCCCATCTTCTCCTTTCAAACTGCATTGCAAGAAGGAACCTCTCTGGATGGGTCTAAAAGCTTCATGGCAAGGGCGAAGGCCTCACTTTGTATAATGGCTTAATTATAATGTTAACGTGGATTCATTAGCCTGACAGCTGTCACTGTAAATGGGTGAGTAGGGAGGGTCCCAAAGCCCCCAGGGTCAGGGAAATTGATGTAGTGAACAGAATACTGAATTTACTAAACAGAAGGATAAGGTTCGATCATGACCTGGGAAGAACAATCGGTTAATCAGGGAATTGATAGCAGCTGCATTTTCATCAATGATCAGAAGGATTTGGCTGTCCACGCGCTTAATTATGGCCTGCTGCTACAATCAGGACAGCAAATGTAGTCTTTACAGAAAGTTTTGGGTGATGGGAATGCGTTCTTATATAGAACAGAAAACAAAATTCTAAGCATCTTCTCTGTGGACAATCTAAAAACAGAAATTCCCTTTTCTGGATCAAGGGATAATACAATACTTCTGTTATGAGGATAAAAATAAGCCCATTGCTGTGTGTATGCATTCTCATAATTATCTTTAATATATGGCAGTTTCTAAGAATTGAGGCCCTACATTAAGTTAGCTGTGTACAAGCTACAGCTGCCTCATCCTTATTTAGGGAAGTTTAGTTCCACATAAGTCTCATTGAAATCAGTCTTGTTAATGAGAAGTGAATTGATTTTAGTGGAAATGTCAGCACCAGCCTTTAATGAATTTGGGCCAGCCTACTCCAACTTCGTGTTTTCCAGATGTGTTGAGATTCCAGCTCTCAGAATTCCCAGTAATTTTGTTCACTGGGAATTCTAGAAACTGCAATCCCACTACTGCGATCTGAGGTTAAGAAGAGTAATTTAGGCCCTGATTTTAATAGTCTCATTCTCAATGGTGGTTATAAGAAGAGAATGATACAAATAACGAATGATCTTCTTGGGGCTGAAGCAGGTGGAAGGAACAAGGGTGAATCTGATTTGATACAAGAAGAGACTTGCTCCCATATGTATGCATGTGTGCACGCACACCCACCCACATACCATTTATTGTGTCATCTCCTGTGTTTGCATAAGTGCTTTTAAAATAATGAAATTACTTCCTTAGAAAAAGGAAAGATATGTCTATGATACAGCCTTTCTTTCTTTCTTTCTTTCTTTCTTTCTTTCTTTCTTTCTTTCTTTCTTTCTTTCTTTTTCTTTCTGGAAAAAGAATAAGCTGTATTTTTATTGCAGAAATTGCACTGTTGAATTTATTGCATCTGCAGGCATTGGAAACTTTTGTCAAGAATTTGAAAGGGAAATAGACAATGAAAAAGAAAAACACTCCCTGTGGTCAGTGTCAAAGTTTCATATGAGTGTGCTGATTATATGTTACAGATCAAGAATGACCAGCTGGGAACCTCTACAACCCCCAAAGCAATTTTATTCAGCCCTTGCAGCCCCTGTCACATTTTATTCAAAGTATAACTTTAAAAGCTAACATTTTCACTTGAAAGAATAAAAAATTATAGATTTGGAGAAGGATAGACAACCAAAATGATCAAAAGGCTGGAGCACCTGCCTTGTGAGAAAAAGTTGTTTCAGTATTTGCTTGTTTGTTTCATTTAGGAAAAAAAAAGATCTATGGGGAGTTAGGATAGGGTTGTATAAAAACATACATGATGTAGAGAAAATTGGACCATAAAACATATCTACCTCCAACAAACCCAGCATCCTGTAGCAGCTTCTCTTATTTGTCACCCATTGAAAGAGATGCTTTTATCTGCTGCAGATCCTTGAGGATAGACCATTTTGAAGTACTTGCAGTGTCAGTACCCACTAATGGGGATTCATAAGCAGAGTATTCTGCATTTATATATACTACGAGTGAGCTTCTATCTATTATGGGGTCAGATGATTGGACTGGTTTCTGAAAAAGTTACTGGTGCTCAAAAATTCCTTCCCTCCCTCCCTCCCTCCTTCCTCTTCTGTAAATTTAGACTCCATATTTTGGTTTATTGCAACATGCAAGGCAACTTAGAACAATAAAAATGTGCAAAGATTAAAACAAACAAACTAAGTACAATTAAAATAAAAAGTAAAATAACTGAAATAATTAAGAATTAACAACTTGGGTGAAAGATGCGTTTACTAAATAATATGAGAGCAGGGGCAAACAAAGCTTTTTGAGTGCATTCCATAAGCTGGGTGTACAGGAATTTAGAGCGGACCTTCAGGGAAGGAATGAGAGAACTGTTAAACGGAAGAGATTACCCAGTGCTGAGATAGAAGGAAGCATGAGAAATAAATTCAGAATAAGCCCTCCTTGATTTTGTGTAGTATAAGATGAGGTAGAGAGAAATTGGATAGGCTTTCAAGATTCTCTCAATATATGGGCAGTAAAGAAATATGAAAAATAAATAAATTAATTAAATAAATATCCTATAACAATAAAGTGGTCTTCCTAGAGTCCCTGCAATGCCTGTTTCTTGATCTGGCCAATCTTGAAGAGCTGACACTGGGAGCTGCATAAAAAGGTCTTTTCCTGTATATCCCATATTCAACAGCACGGATTTAAAGGTCAAGACCAAAATCTTAAATTGTGCCTAGTAACCAGTGCAGGTATTTCACTGTAGACATCATGTGATCTCTGTGACTTGTACCAGTTAGCCATCTGGACAAAGTATTTTACTTCAGCTGCAATTTCAGATACTTTTCAAGGATAGTCCTTATACAGCACATTGAAGTAGTGAAGATGGGTGTGAATAATTCTTACAAACTCTGACCAGCACATGAAAGGCAGCAGTTTCTGCACTAGCATAATTATGCAAATACATTCCTCACCACAGCTGCAACTTGCAAATCCACTGACAATTGTGGGTCAAGCAGCATTCCCAAACTCTGAACTTGTTCTTTCTGGGGGAGTAGATCTTCATCAAACTCAAATCAATTCCAAAATCCATTTTTTTCCCTTACCAATAGCCTCTCCATTTTGTTTGGATTTAATTTCAGCTGGTTTTCATTTATCCAACCCATTGGCAAGATTAGGCCAATGTACCGATTGTTTCTTTGGAGTTAGAAGGGAAAATGGACTTGGGGTAGGATCATACAAAGCTCCAAATAATCTCTAGCAGTTTCAGATAGAAATTAAACAGGATATGAGACAGGATAGAGCCCTGCGGAACACCACAGGTGAATGACCTAGGTATCAAGCAGTAGCGTCCTAGCACCAACTTCTACTCATGTTTCAACAGGAAGGATCAAAACCACTGCAAAACAGTGCCCGGCCTTGCCAGATGTCCCAAAAAGGAACTAGGTTTGATAATACTGAAAACTTCCAAGAGGTCTAAGGGAACCAGCAATGTCATACTCTCCCTATCTAGTTTCCTGCATAGCTCATCCACCAAGGAAACAAAAACATTCTCAGTATAATACACTCAATGAAATCCTGATTGAAATGTAGGGAGAAGTCTGTTTCATACAGAGGCCTCTGGGGATTGAAGCCATCATTTTCTCCAGCATCTAATTAACAATGGAATATTTGAGGCTAGTCTATAATTAGAAAGATCTTCCACATCAAAGAAAGCCTTTTTCAATAAAGGTTTTATAACTGCCTCCTTTAAATGTGCAGGGACACATTCCACACCCAAGGAGATGTTGGTCACTTCCCTCAACCATGGAGTCAGTCTCAACCTGGCCTATTTAATCAGCCAGGTAGGACAAGAGTCAAGCGAGTGATAGTCCTTATCTTTCTACACACCCTGTTCTACGTACTCTCAACATCTCCAAGCTGAAAAGTATCCATCAAAACCATATAAACCTGACTTGTTGTTGACAGTTATCTCCCTGTGACCTGCCTCAACAATGGCGTCCGAATTGAGGCAAGTCAAAATGAGTTTGTCTCCAGAGAACAATGAAAATTGTTCATAGTGAGACTCTGTTCTGCTTATCCACCCCCAGGTGGACAAGGAGGAGATGACGCATAATATGGAAAAACATGGCCAGCTGCTAATCTTTGTGTGTGCAAAATGGAGAAAAGGAAAATTCTGTCCTAGAGAAAGCAGTACCAGTTTAAAAAAGAAGAGGCTCGTTATTACATTACAGCAAAAATTGGATGTAATTGAACGACTTGAATGTGGTCTTAGCCATGCTAAAATAGGACAAGATGTTGGAATGCCTGAATCCATGGCAGAATTTTTTTGTTTTTATTTTGCTTTCTAGAACTGCTCTGTGACTTTGTTAACCATAAATTTAAATTATAAGTATATTCTTTCTATCCTTTCCTGTAATATTTCATTAATATACTGTATGTATAAAATTTATGTTTAAAAAATTTCATTGTCTATTTCCATTGAGCTGGAACCAATCACCCTGTTTTCCATAGAAATATCATTTTGAATAGGGTGAATTAAATAATGTGACCATTTTGTGGGATTCATTAACCACACTAATTGAGACCTACCTGTACTGTGTCTGAGTTGAATGACTTGGGCATATCTGTACGTACTACTCTTTCCCAAAATACGTTCCAGTGACCCCAACCAAGTATCACACATAGCCTAGGTTCATATCATAAACTATATTAAGTTAAAATAGGACTGAATAGTGAACTTTCCAGCATAACTCTACCTTTAAAATCAGTGGTAAAACTTTTTACTGGAAAGAATGGGTGCAAAATGGTATAATTACACTGGATAAGTTTAATGCTTACTTTAAATCTTTTCAGCAACTGCAAATAGGGTTTTTTTTAACCATCTACACAACAACGGAGATATATTCAGTTAAAACATGTTTTGACAGCTTAATACGGATCTGATGCTTTAGTAGCTTCTAAAACACCTGATATGTTAAATACTGAAGAATTCAATTTTAGAATCTAAACCTACTTTTTTCTTCTGTCAAAAGTTAAAGGGACAGCTCAAAATATCTATAACGAATATTCAAGAAACCAATGGACACAAATTTTTGAAGAATGCTAAATTTATGTCCTGTGATTTACGGTTGAAATTAATCCATGAAAAGATTGTTGTAGAAGACACCATCTTCTAGAACGTTCGCAAAGGATGGACTAATGATTATTTGTGTTGACATTGCAAGAAATTTGAAGGCACTTTAATTCATATTTTGGGTTATGTTTCTTCTCAATACCCCTTTTGGTGTAATGTCATACAATATGGTGACATAGTTATTGGGAAAACTTTGGTTTCTAAAGACATCAAATTGTACTAAATTATATACTTGGAATATAACATGCTCTGAACAAAGACGGATTTCTCATGCTCTAGGAATAGCAAAATGAATAATCATTAGGAGATAGAAAAACACTATAATTCCAGATATAAAGGATTGGATTTTAGAGGTGTGTGATATAGCAGTTTTTGAGAAAATTATATATTCTGTCAATTAGAAAATGTCACATTATCTCTCTCTCTGGAAAAAATCTTGGGCAGCTTGGTGTCATGAGTAAGGATGGTGAGCAGGGGGCTCCCATCCAGGCTGTAAAGCGCATGCGTAGCACTGAGGAATTAAGCAGCCATTCAAAGAGAGACAGATTGGGACCGCCTTAACCTGCGGGGTTTATATGGCTGGGTTTTTCCCACGCTTCTTCAGTTTGTTAGGATTTCTGTTATGTAGCAGTAATAAAACACTAGAGACCTGTTCCTTGTCTCAGCGTGGTTCCTGGCTGTTAGGACACTTGGTGAACATTACAAACTCAGTTTCCCTTTTAAAGCCTTTTAAAATCAGGTGAACTTGGAATACATAGTATTTGTAATTACATTTTTTGGTCTTTTTTATGTCTTTGTTGTGTTTTTTTTCACCTTTTTCTTTGTGTGCAGTGAACTGTTCATTTCTATTTTGTTTGTGTGAAAATGGATTAATATATATATTTTTTAAAGTTAAAATAGGACCAGTTTGAGGTTCATAATCCAGCCAAAGTCTTAGCCAATTATGTGAACCAGGACATCATGTTAAGCCATTATATAATTTATTAGTTGGGTATAGCATGTTATATGAAACTAGCCATTTTGGTTGACTAACATGTTTAGGTTTTAGCATATTGTGCGTAAAGTTGGTTGCTGTGTAATGAATATCTAATTCAATGTGTCTAATCAGACTTCTCCAACTTGGTGCCCTTCATGTCTGATGAGCTGCAGGTTTTCCAATCCTCAGATAAGAATGAAATAATAACAGCTGTGGCTTGACATGATGGAAGTTGTAGTCCAATACAAAGCTCTAAATTGGGGAAGGTTGGAGCACTGAATTATCTTTGCTGTTCTTCCTGACTCCTGGGACCACCCTAAAATCTTGAGAACTTTGAGGAACATTTTGACATGTTTGTTTATATAAGCAACTATAAATATCATAATTATCCTGCCAGTGGCATTTCTTTCTATTATAGTAATATGCAAGATCAAGACAATTTTAAAGAAGGAAGGTCTAACTATGTTAGTTAGTGGTGATGGTGGTAGGTTCTATATGTGTTTAAGAAGAAACTAACAGCCATATGTCAGTCATTGTTGAACTTGATGGTTGTATGGCCCCCTACACTTTTTGAGGATGTGCTTAAAAAGAGAAAATCTTTTGATGTTTCCACAGCAAGTCAGTAGCAAGTCCCTGAACAGTGAGATGACTTCTCTAGCACCATTATGTCTCATTCATCATGAGATAGAAACTGACTCCAGAGTATAGTAATTTCTCTTTTTTTGTAATAGCATTATTAAATTTTTAAACAAAAAAGATAAAAACTACAAGAACTAATATTTAAGATAAAGGAAATAAAAAAGTAGAGAGAGAGAACAAAGCCAAAAGTGCAGAAAGAAAAGAAAAGAAAAAAGAAATATAAAGAAATGACTACCGATTTTCTTCTACAACAGTTATAGATATAAATTTAAATTGAACTCTTACTTCAAGGTTACAACATAACTTTCATTTTCCTATCATCTAGTATTTTTTTCTAATCATCAAACCCATATATCATAATTTCATTTTTTTCTGTTTGACGCAAAATATCCGGAAGGGGTTTCCAATCAGCATTGAACTTAATCAGTGTTTTTTCTCTAATCAAAGCTGTCAACTTAGCCATCTCAGCAAACTCCATCATCTTCACGATCCACTCTTCCATTGTGGGTAATGTCAAATCTTTCCACTGTTGTGCATATAAAAGTCACACTGCTGTTATCATATATAATAACAAGGTTCCATGAGTTTTTTCCAACTCTTTGTCAGTCAGTCCCAAAAGAAACATCACTGACTTCAGCTGTATATTAATCTTTAAAAATCTTCTGAATTGATGTATATATTTGGATACAAACTTTTTTAGCCTTTTTACATGTCCACCAAGCATGACATTTCCAACATAGATTCAAAGTAGCTTTATACATTTTAGACAATTTTTCTGGTGACAAATACCAACAATACATCATTTTATAAAAATTCTCTTTAAGACTGTAACATAATGCAAATTTCAGTCCCTTCATCCACATATTCTCCCATTGTTCCATTTGTATGTTATAACCAACGTTTTTGGCCCATTTGATCATACATTCTTTCATTTGTTCTTCTTCTATTTCAAATTTCAATAAAAGTTTATACATTTTAGCAATAACATATTCCTCATTTGTACATAATTCTGTTTAAAATAGAGTCTTACAATATTCAAAACCAACAGTCCTTCTATCTACTTTAAATCTTCCTAATAATAGTACATAGGAAAACCATTGACACATGTATCCTTCTAATGTCAAATCTTCTCTTGATTTCATTTTGAGTTCTCCCTGGGAAAATTCTATTATATTACTGTAAGTTAACCATTCATGTTTAGTTATAATTTCTCTTCTATAATATGCTTCTTGTGATGAGAGCCACAAAGGTATTTTTGGACACAATCTGAATTTATATCTATTCTGTATTCTCAGAATGGCCTGTCTAACAAAATGATTTTTAAAGTCAACATTAACTTTAGCTTTATCATACCATAAATAATCATGCCCCCCAAACTTCAAATATAGTGTCCTTCTAGCTCTAATAATCTTCTATTTCTCAGCATCACCCACTCTTTCATCCAAATTAAACAGCAACCTGCAAAGTATAATTTCAAATCAGGTAAATCCAAACCTCCTCTTTCTTTAGCAACTTGAAACACCTTATATCTGACTTGTGTTTTTTTCCCTGCGCACAAATTTAGATATATCTTTCTGCCACTTGTTAACTGGTACAGTTTATCAGTTGTCAAAACAGGTATCGTCTGAAACAAAAATAACATTCTAGGCAAAACATTCATCTTAATCACAGAAATTTTGCCCGACAATGACAGCTGTAATTTGTCCCATCTTAACATATATTGTTTAACTTTATTCCATGTCTTAACATAATTATTTTGAAATAACAGGCAGTTCATATTTGTCAAAGTAACACCCAAATCTTTTACCTATTTCTCAATCTTGAAACCCATTTTGTTTATCAATTCTGTTTGATCTTGTGTCATCATATTTTTTGTTAGCATCTGTCTTCCTTTTATTAATCTTAAAATCAGCTAATGTACCAAATTCTTTTAATTTTATCATTAGTAATTCAATTCCCTTTAAAGGATCTTCCAAAACCAGCATCAGATCATCTGCAAAAGCTCTCAACTTGTCTCTTTTTTAATTTGTATACTCTTTATCCTCTCATATCTCTATCTGAACCTTCAAGAACCAAAATAAACAGAAGAGGGAATAATGGGCAACCTTGTCTTGTTCCTTTTATTATCTCACAAGGTTTTGTTAGATCTCCTTTAGCAATAATTTGTGTGCTGTCTGTGAAGTATAGATCGATTTTACCCATTTTATGAAGTTCTCTCCAAAATTCATATCTTCCAAAACTTTAAATAAAAAGGGCCAATATAAGTTGTCAAAACCGTTTTTCTGCATCTAAGAAAATCAACGCAGCTTGTTTTTCATTTTGCTGTTCCAAGTATTCTATAATATCCAACACCATTCTGACATTGTCTTTATCTGTCTTTTAAGTAAAAATCCACATTGGTCTTCATGAATAAATTCTCCCCCCCTTTTTTTATTAATTAGTAATTGTTCAAAATATAATTAAGACCCATTCATGAATAAATTCTTGAAGGATTATTTTCAATCTATCTGCAAAAATCATTGTAAACTGCTTATTATCATTATTCAATAATGATATTGGGCTATAATTTCTTGTTAAAGTTAGATCTTGCTCCTCTTTATGTATTATTGCTATATTAGTCTCTTTCCAAGTCTCTGGCATCTTTCTTCCCTGTCATATAGAATTCATTGTATTTTGGAGGGGTTGTCAGAGTGTAGTAGTTATTTCTCAATATTAGGGGTGCTTCACACATTAAAAAGTAGTCCTTTCGTGTATGTGCTTTATGTATAAATTATATATAACACATAAAAGGGATACATGAAATTTTGTACCATGTGCACTTTCCTTGTAGAGAGCTTAGATTTACCATGACTCCCTGTGGTATATATACAGCCATAACCAATTTATTGTACTCCTCTATGTGTGCCTACTTAGAAGTTAGTCCAACTATGTTCAATAAGACTTCTTAATAAATATGTTTAGGAATTCAACCACAGAATTAGATATACTTGATTCTATCCAGTGGGGACACTCAATTTTCATTGATTCCTCTAATGTACTTAGTCTTCCATTTCTTTCAGACAAACTGTTCCTTATGGTTGGGGTCTCTGAAAAAAAAAAAAGGAAGATGATGTGAGTGACACAAGCCTGAAAAAATCTGTGGACCAGCAAAAATATGGGGTTCCCAATTTCCTGAGCAGAACCACTTTTCTCTAAGAACAGCCATCGTTGCATCCAATCCATAAACAATGCAGCGCTATGTAAATGCAATGCAGAAATACTTTGTTTAATGGGACCTACTGCTCTGCAAGATTACCTGGGACTGCAATCCTTAGATCACATCATTACCATGGATTTTTACTGAAATCCATCATTACCATGGATTTTTACTGAACCCTGCAACATTTATCAAATGGTGATATCTATAGTTTTGGGACAAAGTGATGGAGCATACATACTCTTCTTTCTTTCATTCATTCAGTTCATTTCAATGGGACTAAAGCATGGCTAACTTCAATTAGAGTGGGTTGTCTTTTGTCTTTCTTATCATAACAGCTTACATTCTATGGATACATTCCGGTACTAATTTAAATATCTAGTCCTAAGTGCTATGTGATGTGAATTGCCTTTCCCAGTTGTCACATTCCCCAGCAAGCTGGGTACTCATTTTACTGACCTCGGGAGGATGGAATGCTATAGCTTACAGTAAAAAGGTATTTAGCTGAGTCAAAATCCAGCCTGTAAAGAGGCATGTAGCTATATAATTCTATATATTTAAATCACTAACACCAGAAGAACTTCACTTCCATCAGAAGGATGGGACTGAAGAGCTTTGAGAGACAGAATTGTGTTGAGAGATTGAGTGAGTTTGTGGGCACACAGGTACATGTGAGGTTTTCACAAATCCACTTGTAAATAAATCAGTTGGTTTTGCAAAATGTTGAACTGTCTTACTTCTACCTCCAACATACTTTTGGGAGAATTGAATACATTCTCTGGAGTCCTTGAACTCAACTTGGTTCATTTTTTTTTCCTAATTAGTCGCCCAAATTCAGCAGGTCTCCTGCAGTCAACATTAGCTGATACGTGTTAGTATAATCTATTAGCTGATTGCTCTGTATCGCTTTTAGAAAATATTTTAATCTTTTAGGCCCACTCTCTCATTTTGTTTTGTGGTATAAAGTAAAATAAAAGTGCAAAGATTGGAAGGCCTAGAATTATCCCGGTGGTACACTTAATCCTTTGTTGATATATTTTGCTGCATAGAGGCAAGATTAAATAGCTCCTATATGAAACCTTGGATTGGTACTATAATACCACTTGGTGATCCCAGTTCCATTTTTTGTTTAATTTCATGCTCAGTATAGTGTCTCTAAATGTGTTGCTCTGCTTGGATCGCTTCAGTTGGTTTGGCTGACCCATCTTCCTGGGTTTGCAGACCATCTTAGCTTAAGTTAAAAAGGGATTGGATAGTTGTGTGGCAAACTCCATCATTATCTTAGGATGCTGTGTGAACTACCCTTTCATGTTAACTTGACTGATTTATGTTGGCACAGCATTTATATGAAAATGGGAATTGTATTTTGCTTACCCATATGTAAATCCAGCCAGATCAGTTCAGTTATCACAAATTCTGGAGATTTGATCCATGTCCATTGAAATTACCTATTTTATTAGCCTTGGGATCTGAGATCCTTCATAGCAAAATGGATTTGCCTGGCTGGTCTGGTATACAGGACTCATCTTAGCAAAAGCCAATTTGTGCACAGTCCTTATTGTGTGTACCTTTTGAACTGAAGTGCTAATCATTCCCCTAAAAAGGATGGATTTGATCATGCACTTTAACACAAATCTGACTTTTAAGTGGGGGTGGGGGGTGGGGAGAGAGAGAGAGAGAGAAAGTTCTCTCTCTGGCTGTTTTTTTTTTATATGAATGTTCAGTAGAAGCTGTAAATCTGTGCTCTTGTTTAGCGTGGCATGTACTCTGCCTCTAATCTAATTTCTCCCCAGTTTGGTTTCTGGGCAGCCTCATTCTGCCTGACAGCTATTTAATAAACCTATTTGCTTTTCTTTGACATGAGGCAGAAGTGGTGGGTGTTGAAGAGCTATAAGGCCCTGGTGGACCATGAAACCTTGTCCCACTCAACACTCTTCCAACTCAGCAGAAATAATAGAAGAAATTAACCCATCCTATCTGTTTTGAGTTTTTTAAAAAAAAAATCTATGAACTAATGTATATTTAAATAAATGAACCCGCCTTCATCTTTCAAAGACAACACTTTCTTATTTTCGGATCCTAATGGAATTTAAACATCCAGCAATCAAATTTGAAAATTTCCTTGGCCATTTACTTTCTCTCTCCCTCCCTCTCTCCCTCTCTCTCTTATACCAGGTCAGAATCTAGCCAAGATGCTAAAAAACCTGCACAGAGTCAGATCTGGTTAATACCTAGATAGGAGTCCACTAGGAAATCTCAAACTAGACTGTAGACTAGATTGTAGGAAGTCAAGTCAAGTGGGGGGGGGGATCCCAGAAAAAGTCAAATCACTTCCATGCTGTTGCCAAGAAAATTAAATGAATGTCCCTATATAGGCACCAGGACTTGAAAATGACTTGAGAGTCAGTCATAGATAGAAAGATAGATAGATGAGGGATGGATTGATGGATAGATAGATTGATAGATACTAACTGCAGAACCTCAGCACATTTTATTCAGTTTATCTCCTATTTAGGACTGAGCAAAAGAAATTCAAGTTTTCTCATTTCCAACAAAATTCAGCTAACCCAATGAAGATCGTGTGGCTCTGATGTTATGAAGTTGCATCCTTCCTTAGAGCATTTGTCAAATTGGAAAAAAATGTATTGTGCTCTTTTTAAACATGGCAAGGAGCAAATGTTCAGTTACATTAACATATACAATGTATTTTTAGAAATAAGAAATGGAAAGTCTTCCTGAAGAACAGGAATTTTGTTTGTTGTTTATTTGTTTAGTCGCTTCTGACTCTTTGTGACTTCATGGACCAGCCCACGCCAGAGCTTCCTGTCGGTCGTCGACACCCCCAGCTCCCCCAGGGACGAGTCCGTCACCTCTAGAATATCATCCATCCACCTTGCCCTTGGTCGGCCCCTCTTCCTTTTGCCTTCCACTCTCCCTAGCATCAGCATCTTCTCCAGGGTGTCCTGTCTTCTCATTATGTGGCCAAAGTATTTCAGTTTGGCCTTTAATATCATTCCCTCAAGTGAGCAGTCTGGCTTTATTTCCTGGAGGATTGACTGGTTTGATCTTCTTGCAGTCCAAGGCACTCTCAGAATTTTCCTCCAACACCACAGTTCAAAAGCATCGATCTTCCTTCTCTCAGCCTTCCTTATGGTCCAGCTCTCGCAGCCATATGTTACTACAGGGAACACCATTGCTTTAACTATGCGGGCCTTTGTTGTCAGTGTTATGTCTCTGCTCTTAACTATTTTATCGAGATTTGTCATTGCTCTTCTCCCAAGGATTAAGCGTCTTCTGATTTCCTGACTGCAGTCAGCATCTGCAGTAATCTTTGCACCTAGGAATACAAAGTCTTTCACTGCTTCTACATTTTCTCCCTCTATTTGCCAGTTACCAATCAAGCTGGTTGCCATAATCTTGGTTTTTTTGAGGTTTAGCTGCAAACCAGCTTTTGCACTTTCTTCTTTCACCTTCATCATAAGGCTCCTCAGTTCCTCTTCACTTTCAGCCATCAAAGTGGTATCATCTGCATATCTGAGATTGTTAATGTTTCTTCCAGAGATTTTAACTCCAGCCTTGGATTCCTCAAGGCCAGCTTGTCGCATGATGTGTTCTGCATACAAGTTGAATAGGTAGGGTGAGAGTATACAGCCCTGCCGTACTCCTTTCCCAATCTTAAACCAGTCCGTTGTTCCGTGGTCTGTTCTTACTGTTGCTACTTGGTCGTTATACAGATTCTTCAGGAGGCAGACAAGATGACTTGGTATCCCCATACCACTAAGAACTTGCCACAATTTGTTATGGTCCACACAGTCAAAGGCTTTAGAATAGTCAATAAAACAGAAATAGATGTTTTTCTGAAACTCCCTGGCTTTTTCCATTATCCAGCGGATATTGGCAATTTGGTCTCTAGTTCCTCTGCTTTTTCTAAACCCAGCTTGTACATCTGGCAATTCTCACTCCATGAACTGCTGAAGTCTACCTTGCAGGATCTTGAGCATTACCTTACTGGCATGTGAAATGAGTGCCACTGTTCGATAGTTTGAACATTCTTTACTGTTTCCCTTTTTTGGTATGGGGATATAAGTTGATTTTTTCCAATCTGATGGCCATTCTTGTGTTTTCCAAATTTGCTGGCATATAGCATGCATTACCTTGACAGCATCATCTTGCAAGATTTTGAACAGTTCAGCTGGGATGCCGTCGTCTCCTGCTGCCTTGTTATTAGCAATGCTTCTTAAGGCCCACTCAACCTCACTCTTCAGGATGTCTGGCTCTAGCTCACTGACCACACCGTCAAAGCTATCCCCGATATTGTTATCCTTCCTATACAGGTCTTCTGTATATTCTTGCCACCTTTTCTTGATCTCTTCTTCTTCTGTTAGGTCCTTGCCATCTTTGTTTTTGATCATACCCATTTTTGCCTGGAATTTACCTCCAATGTTTCTAATTTTCTGGAAGAGGTCTCTTGTCCTTCCTATTCTATTGTCTTCTTCCACTTCCGCGCATTGCTTGTTTAAAAATAATTCCTTATCTCTTCTGGCTAACCTCTGGAATTTTGCATTTAATTGGACATATCTCCCCCTATCACTGTTGCCTTTTGCTTTCCTTCTTTCTTGGGCTACTTCTAGTGTCTCAGCAGACAGCCATTTTGCCTTCTTGGTTTTCTCTTTCTTTGGGATGTATTTTGTTGCCGCCTCCTGAACAATGCTGCCAACTTCTGTCCAGAGTTCTTCCGGGACCCTATCTACTAAGTCCAGTCCCTTAAATCTATTCTTCACCTCCACTGCATATTCCTTAGGAATATTAGTGAGCTCATATCTAGCTGATCTGTGGGTCTTCCCTAATCTCTTTAGTCTGATCCTAAATTGTGCAAGAAGAAGTTCGTGATCTGAACTACAGTCAGCTCCAGGCCTTGTTTTTACCAACTGTACAGATGTCCGCCACCTTTGGCTGCAAAGGATGTAATCAATCTGATTTCGGTGTTGTCCATCTGGTGAAGTCCATGTATAAAGCCGTCTCTTAGGTTGTTGGAAGAGAGTGTTTGTTATGCAGAGTGAATTGTCTTGGCAAAATTCTATCAGCCTATGTCCTGCTTCATTTTGTTCTCCCAGGCCATACTTACCTGTAATTCCAGGTGTCATTTGACTGCCCACCTTAGCATTCCAGTCTCCTGTGATGAAAATAACATCTCTTTTAGGCGTGTTGTCCAGTAGGTGCTGCAGATCCTCATAGAACTGCTCTACTTCAGCTTCTTCAGCATTTGTGGTTGGGGCGTATATTTGGATCACTGTGATGTTAGATGGCTTGCCCTGAATTTGAATTGAGATCATTCTGTCATTTTTTGTGTTGTATCCAAGCACTGCTTTAGCCACTTTACTATTAATTATGAAGGCTACTCCATTTCTTCTGTGGTCCTCTTGTCCACAGTAGTAGATCTGGTGGTCATTTGATGTGAAGTGGCCCATTCCAGTCCATTTCAGTTCACTGATGCCCAGAATGTCTATCTTTAATCTTGACATCTCACCAATAACCACATCCAATTTGCCCTGGCTCATAGATCTTACATTCCAGGTTCCAATGGTGTGTTGATCCTTAGAACATCGGATTCGCCGTTCCCCACCAGCACCGTCGGCCGCTAGCTGTCCTTTCGGCTTTGAGCTAGCTGCGTCATCACGTCTGGGGCTAGTTGAGCTCATCCTCTATTCCTCCCCAGTAGCATTTTGACCATCTTCTGACCTGGGGGTCTCATCTTCCGATGGTATACCGACATATCTCTGGTTGTACTGATCCATTTAGTTTTCACGGCAAGAATGCTGGGGTGGGTTGCCATTACCTTCCCCAGGGATCACATTTAGTCTGACCTCTCTGTCATGACCTTCCCGTCTTGGGTGGCCCTTCACGGTTTAGCTCATGGCATCATTGAGGTGCTCAAGCTCCAGCACCACGACAAGGTAACGATCCTTTGCTGAAGGAAGAACAGGAATAAAGACAAAATAAATGCTTCAAGTTAGTTTTACAGATGAATATGGGTATTATTAGCATTTAAAACATCACAATAGCAGTCCTGTGAAAAATGTGGAAAGCATATGGGAAGCAAAGTACAATGAACATAACTGAAAAAGAATTATTGAGACTTGACCTGATGCAGCTGACTGTTCTCACCTTAGATAATTTCTTCATTTATTCATTTCTCCCAATTTATCCAGCAAAGCAATACATTGGCAACATCATAATTATTTGGGAAAGGTGCCCAAACGTAGACTTGCAGCATTCCAGCATTTAAAATTTGCATCCTGATGTCCTGATGCACATTTCATACAGGTAGTCTTCACTTAACAACCATTCATTCAGCAACTGTTTGAAATTACGATGGTGCTGAAAAGATGGCCTTACAACCTGTGCCCGAAATTACGACTGTTGCAGCACCCCCACAGTCATGTGATCAAAATTCGGGTGCTTGGCAGCCCACCAGCATTTACAACTGTGGGCATGCTTCAACTCACTTATCTCCCCACCATCTCTGCCCTTTTGGAAGTCCTGCAACCTGCCTTGGAGGTGGGAAGCCCACCTGTGTGGCGCGAGGCATCCCATCCCATCCCACCCACATGTGGGTGAGACCACCAATAACAAGCTCCACCCTCCCCAACCTGCATTCCTTCACACAACTGCCTCCTCTCCCAGTTCCCCGCACCTACCTTACAGCTGATAGGGAAACTGAGAAGGTGGCGATCTGGAGGGAGCCATGTGGAAGAAACATTCACCAGAGGAGCTGGGTCCGAAAAGGACTCAGAAAGGCAGCCAGGCGTTTTTGCTTCAGCCACAGCGGCTGAGTGAAAAAGGCAAAGGTAGGTGTGGGGAACTGGGAGAGGAGGCAGCTGGGAGAAGGAATGCAGGCTGGGGAGGGTGGAGCTTGCTATTGGCGGCCTCATGCCTGTGTGGGTGGGCTTTGCACCCCGCAAGACCGGGTGCAGGGCTTCCAAAAGGGCAGAGATGGGGGGAGATAGGCAGGGGGGAGTTGAAGGCAGTGCTCAGGTCTGGGAGGAACCAAGCCCAGAATGGCTTGGATTGGGGTGGGTGCTCAGGCTGATAGCAGGTAAAATTCACTTAACAATGGCAAGGGGAATTGCTAGGATTGCCATTGCTAAGCGATGCCATCTCACTTTACAACTGCATGGCTTAACGACAGAAATTCCAGGCTCAATTACCATCGTTAAGTGAAGACTACCTGTATAATGTATATAATATAATAATATAAATATAAATATAGTGCATGGAGTGGGGGGATGCTAGTATTTTCTTGTCTTCTCTTTTTATGAAGAGGGAAAGATTTGGCTTTTTGGCTTTTTGGTTTATTTTTAGCTAGGGATGCAGTAGAATCGGAGGAGATGGTGGAGACATTCAGTTACTTTACTGGTAAGTTTAAAAGAATAGCATGCAACCACCGACTGGCTGATAGTTTCATGCACTTAGTTGTTGGTCAGCTACATTGGACAAAGAACAAGCACTGATTGGCTGATGATTCTCTGTGACTTAAAAACAAATAGAAATGGTCATTCCATAAAAGATCTGCAAATTGTCAGTTTGGGTCAATGTTGGATGCATTTTAAACTAGCTTGAGAAGAATTAGGCTGGAAGGGGAGTAGATTACTATCCTCGGACTGTAAGCTTTTCCAGTGAGTGGGCTGCCACTGAGAATGACATTTTCCAGGTTTCCACCCTTAGTCTCTCTATGAGAGTCTATTCATAGTATCCTTTCCTGGCCAGATCAGGTGTGGTGGACAGATTCTACCTGGAAAAGGTGGTCTTGAAGGTAATAAGGGCTTTATACGTAACAAGCAGCATCTTGAACTGGGCAAGTAAACCTTTTGGCAATTGGTGCAGCTCTTGCAGGACATGTGGCATTCTGCTGAACTGGCTAGCGCTGGTCAGCAGGCAAGCATTGGCATTCTGTGCCAACTATGGCCTCCAGGTCATCTTCAGGGGCAACCACACATCGAAAGCATGGCAGTTGTCTAACTGAGAGATGACAAAGGCTGGAGCCGCTGTCTTCAGTGCCCATGTCACTGATGGACTCACCAAAGGTGGCCAGACAACTTCTAAGAGCTGTTGCAGCAGCAGCCATGAGTCCAGAAGAAGCCCCGGGTTGTGCTCCATCACTTTCTGGGATAGCACAATCCCATCAGAGGCAATAGATGGAAAATCCCTGAAACAAGTGGGTTTCTCTGCCAACAGTAACTTGCTGGGATCGAACCTCAGTCTTTGCCTGATCAAGTAAGTCTTACATTGCATATCCTGTTGCATCTGAGTAAAGCTGGATCTCATCAAAATATTGATGATACTGGACCACCTTCTGGCAGAATACCTCTCAGTGTTCCCTTTCCCCCCCAAAAAATTATTTATTTATTTTATGCACCCACAATGATCAAAACAATCTTTAAACTTAATTTTAAAAAATATAAAAAAGAATCCCAAACAAACTAAAAATACAAATCAAGAAAGAAAAAAAAGTGAGAAAAAAATCTACCTTATATCTATACTTTTCAACAGTCACTAGTAGAATACACTACTATAATATAAACAGTACAAAATATTATTGTAAAATATCACAAAATCTCTATTATAATTACACATGTTGCTGCATGCTTTCGATTAGTAGAAAATATTGCCTTTTCTAAAATAGATACAACACACATTTCTAACAATCATTTCTTGACATCTGGAATAATATCACATTTCCAATTGCCAGTGATATTATATAGATGGGGGAGAGGACTGAGTCCTGAGGCATCCCACATTGGAATGCCCAAGGATTCAATTTATTCCTCCCCTGGTAACACTGATTGCAACCATCCACTCAAGAAGGAGTGGAATCAGTGCAAAACAGTTGGAACCAACCCACCTTCTCTCAACAACCTTAACTTGAAAACAGAAGCTTGGACACTAGCTGATGGTTATCTAGAACAGTTGGGTCCAGTAGCGGCTTTTTAAAGAGGAGGCACATCACCTCTTCCTTCAAAACTAGTGACGGCCATATCATTTCCTGGATCTGTTGTATCTGAACAATGTCATCCAATCAAATAAATGAAAGGACTTAGCATCCAGGTGTTTAGGAAATCCTGCTCAGCTCATCCCACTGGCAAAATACATTCTGTGGCTCCTATTTTTATATGTCTGTTTAAACACTCTCAATTTAGCCTTGAGTTTGTGCAGTATGGCTTCTAACTAAACATTCTCCTTACATATTTACCTGCGTATGCTTTCTGTACCTAACAATGGAAAGATATGAGTACCTTAAGTAGAATAAAATGTAACACAGTCCATATATATAATCACAAATTTAATGCTCTTTTTCATAAGAAAGGATTACACTAATTGAAGACTTAGTGTGGCTCATGTTAGATTATAGGTGGATGAAGATACAGGAGCATGATCCTCATGCATATGGAGGAGCAATTCAAACAAGTATGTGAACTGCTCCTAAGAGGAGTAAAGTTTTAACAGAAGACTTGATTGCAATTATGGATAAAAATCTTTTAAAGAAGGTAGCAAACTTGTGCTATTTCTGTTAATTTAGTGAGTGAGAATGCCCACCTTCACTAAGTGGTATCAGCTACAGGACTAGCAATATCTGTTTAGAAAGCTCTGATTATCACAGTGGGAACAGCTTGTTAAAGCCCTAGCTTCTAAACAAGAACTGCATTAACTGAGTATCGTGTGGTAGATTAGTATGGGCTAATCTAAAAACCCACTGATAAAAATAGAGCAGAGTTAATTAAAAGAATCTGGTATTAAATAAAGTTGGATGCAGAGACACATATTCCGGTTTATTCCATGGTGAACAGTAAAGATATAGAGCAATAGCATGTATTTTATTACTGAACACTGTACTATATTTACACGTGGAGTCTTTTTCAGTCAAATACAGGAGTTCAGTAAATTTGTTCACTATTATTCAACTATTCATTGAGGAATCCCTCTCTCTCTCTCTTGTTTTTCGAAATATGTTCCCCAGATACAAAGTTGACTGCCTTCCGTGCATTATGTGTTGAGAATCATAAAGTTATCTCTCAATTAAATCTTTTTCAAACATTATAACAACAGTATGCCTAATACCAGACAGAAAACAACCTTTCAGTTCAGATTATTTGCTTATTTGGCCCCATATTACCATATTTAGCCAACAAAAACACTTCCTGAATTTAAGACAATCTCCTCCAAAAAAGGAAGATTAATTAATTACTTTCCTGTGTCCCTCCATTGCTGCATTGTCGGCCAATAAGACAACCCTCCTATTTTAAAGGTATGTTATTTTAGGAAAAAATTCTAGTTGTCCTTTCAGATACAATACATACTATGGCAGCAATATCAGGTATCTGTGGTTGAGGTTTTTGAGAAATGTTGCTTTATAAGCCTGCAATATGAAGATGGTGTTTGTTTAGATTTGTTTAGATTTGGGGAAAGTGAACAACCATTCTTGGGGGGTGGCTCGCACCCTAGAGTCCCTCCCACCAGCTTGGATTTTATACCCTCTTGGATTTTATATTTATTTATTGCATTTATAATAATTGTGATGTGTCTGGTTTTATGAGATTTTAATGTTTAAGTTCGGAGTTTGATTTTATTGTAAACCAACCAGAGTCCCTCTCTTGGGGGAGATGGGCAGTAATTAAATTTGAATAATAAATAAATAAATTTGAATAATAAATAAATAAATATGATACATCCATAAAGTCTCCCAGCAGAGAATAAAACCTAGATATGTAGAAGTGCTAACAAGGACCAGTCCATAGTAAAAAGTATATGGCATGCTAAAATCTATCAGAGGAAGGAACTGCTGATAAGTTGAATTCTGAGCTAGTTTCATACGGACTAAAAAAAATGGGTTAATCAAAGTCTTCATCTCTTTCAAAGTTTTGTTGTCATGTACTTATTCCCTCTCCCTCTTACATGCACATATTTCTTTGACCCTAATAATCTAAAAGAGAGCCAGTTTGATGTAATGGTTAAGGCACCAGGCTAGAAATTGAGAGACTGTGAGTTCTAGTCCTGCCTTAGACATGAAGCCAGTGGGTTGACCTTGGGTCAGTCACTCTATCTCAGCCCTGGGAAGCAGGCAATGGCAAACCACTTGAAATCTTGCTAAGAAAACTGCAGGGATTAGTCCAGGCAGCTGCTAGGAGTCAAAGACTGACTTGAAGGCACCAAATCATCATCATCATCATCATCATCATCATCATCATCATCATCATCATCAAAAGGACTGGTGTCCTGAGTAATTTGTAAAATGCCATGATCGGAAGGCTCCATGCATCCTTAGCAAGCTTTCTGATTTTCATCTTTGAGTTAGATCAGGACCCAACTATAATGTAGGACACACATAGCAATTTTCAATCCCATTTCTCACTCCCAGGTTTCCATCTTTCTGGCGCCCCATCCTACGGCCATATTTGATGCAATGACACTGTTGATAGTATGACTTCCCATTGGGTTGGAGTGTTTCAAAACTATAGAGGCCTCTTGAAACATTCTTATCTGATGACAAGTTTCATAGTTTTACATAGTATGGTTAAGAGTTCAGCCTTGTTTATTTGAGTTGGTTGGGGGCATCTAAAAAGCCTAAAGGAGCAGATATTTGAAATATTAAGAATGTTGTTTATGTATACTTCACATTGGCATGCAAAGTTTGAGGGAAAGAATGAATCTCAGTAATCAGGAGATTTGGATTATGATGTTTAAACTGGTGTCTGACTCGCCTAGATTCAGCCAAGTCAACAAGCTTGATTTGCAAATCTGAAAAGCACAGTTTGTTTCTGCCCTCTAACTTATTGCTTTTAAAATGGGAATATGAATTTAATTTGGTAATGAGTCTGATAATTTAATTTACAGGCTTTTAAAATCATCTACTCATATTAGTTGCCCATGCTCACTGTCAATTCCTTAAAATATAATAAAGACTTTTCCTCTTTATTTTGATCCTTTGCATTTTAGCAGGCACCAAGGAAGGTAACTCAGATTAGAAAGCACTTTAAATCAATGAAAGAAAGCCTACATGTGAATGAAAATGATTTTTGCTCCCCTCTCCAATTTCTTCGGTACTCTCTCCTTATTATATGTAGAACCAAGAATGAATTTATTATAGGTAAGATTCTTTGTACGTTCCTCCTAAGAAGAAAGAAGGTTTATTTATGCTGTTTATCAATGTTGTATTCTGCACTTAATATTCCCATATGAAAATTGAAAACAAACATAAATAAGGATTAGAATTCTCATAAATAATGTTAGAGTCACCCTCCAATAATATGTGAACTCCACTTTATTTCTCTATACCCTATTTCTATACTGATACATAAAAATCCTACTGCTATTTTCTTTCCTGAGTCACTACTGTGCAGCAATGCGTACTGTTCTAGTTGCAGAAGAAATAAATCATGTGTGTTTTATTATTTGCATTAATAGCATGAGCACATGTCCAAAGCCATCTATAACACTACAATTAAGCAAGTTCACTGCAAGAGTGTCATAAGGCTGGGCTGAGTTTCTAATGTTTCCCAAATCTCTGTGGTTGACCTAAAAGTCAATCACAATTTCTTAACCCAACTTTCAGTTAGTTTTAAAGAGATGGCAGTTTAGTTTCCAGTAATTAAAAGAAGTAATATTTTTTGTTTCCTCCTCATTCATGCTGCCTCTCACCTGCACAGAAATTCACGTTGAAGAATGAGAGTGTGTTTGTTCTTAGTGAGGCAATTATGTGAGTATGCAGTGAGAAATAGCATAATGAGAGAGTGGGGCAGCAGCCATGGATTTCTGACCTAGAAGTTCCTTTTTTATTGCCTGAGGCTACAAGAAAAAGAAAACCAGGTTCTACACTTTTGAAGCCATTCCCACCAGTGTAAGTTACAATCTACTGTATATCCTTAAATGTCCCTAAACTGCAGCACAGGAGTAAATCCATAATAAAAGTAATTATAGTGATAGGGGAAAAATAGTGCTCGGACAACAAATCTAATTGATGATGATGATGATGATGATGATGGAATATGCATCATACGCTGTGGGAGTGAGCCAATCCCCAAAGTATTGAGATAAAATGGTATAAGAGATTAGCATAAAATCAGATATAACTGGAATATTTTTTAAAAAAAAATTGGGGTCATCCTCATGCACTCCCAGTTGCCATTTGCATTCCAGTTTACAGGAAGTTGTGTTAAGATATTTGATTGGCTTTGGGTCAACCAGTACATTTCATGGGTACATGAAGATTTGAATTTGGTATCCTTAGTCCTAATCTGACAAGCATACAGAATGCTAACTCTCATGTAATTTAGCTGAAGGGTGCTACAATGCAAAACTGATATTATAACATATGTAGTAATCTCCTAGCATTTTAGACAGTCCTGATTTAAAATTAGGTGCTACTAAAACTTTAGTTATTTTTGTTGGCAGATTGCTAGGAAAGCATTTGGCCCAGGAGAGATCAGAAAAGTCACACACCAGGCATTTCTATAAAAATAATTTTATTTACAGAAAGCAAACATATTTAAAGGCTGTTTGCTGAGAGGAGAGATTTCTCTCAGCTGCATACTCTCTGCAAGCCTACACAGAAGGGAAACTGAAACTAAAACATGTCCAGGCACGTTCTTCTCTCCCCCCCCCCCCAGTGCAACAATTAACAACTGAAAAGGGGACAATTAAATTCAACCTCTTCACCCGGCCAAAATGATTAGTTACCATAGTAAATCTGTAGTAGAAAACATATTAACAATTTTGCTGAAATTCAGTTGAGACAATATATTTATGATTAAGATCATCAACGATTTAAAATTCAACCATACCTTCTTAACAGATTTGGCATGCCATCCATCAGAAATTTCTCTTGCACAAACCTACTGAAAAAAAATATGAGATGTACAAGACCAGTAGTTTCAGTGGGGCTTCCAAGAAAAATGCCTATGCCTTTGAAGATTATCAAAATTAAATAAACATTTAAAAACACCATTATCTATAAATAATAATTCAATTATAGACTTATATTGTACGTTACTATTTTTGTGGTGATAAATCTACTACATATGAAGGCAGTAAGATGAACAAAATCAATGGAAAGACAATTTGAAGCAATGTTCAAGCATAATATTGCCAAACCATGATACAATAAAAGGGCAGATTATTAACATACGTCAGTATGTGAAAAAAATGCTTCTCTTGTTGTGGTTGTGACCAGTACCCTATAGATCTTGTGGTATGATCTCATTGCTGAAGGAAAGAGAATTGAGTCTGTCATTCTCTATGGTACAGCTAAAATGTGCTTACTGAGAACGTGTGCTAACTGGTCTTTATTGAATGGGATTGCTAGGTATGCAAATATGTGCTGACTCAGAATACAAGGAATATAATTAAAGCTTGGCTTTAATTAAAAACAAAGCTTTGGGATTGTTTACAGATTAATATTCATTTATATGAAGCACTGCTAGGATGAAATTGTATACTTATATGCTTGAAAGTCAATGCAGTTGAAATGAATAGGACTTCCTACTGTATCAACATGGTTAGGATGAAACTCCTGGATTGTGTGTACTCAATTTTTGATGTCCTGTTCCTGCTTTGGATCTTTAAATATGAATAATGTGGTATAGGCCCTCCAAAAATACCTTGGGTGTTCCATGGCATTATATAGGGCTGTGATATGTTGAGAGGGCTCTGAATGAGAAGAGGCTATAACACTGATGGAAAACATCATACGTGCAAAGGACAGTCCTTTTATTAGTGTTGAAAGGGCACACTACATTTATATAAAGTGTTGTGCTTTGGAACCCTTCTGGATGAAAACCATCCTGCAACGGAATCCATCTGAGGATGACTTTGAAGTAAAAGACACATGAGCACTATACTTGATAGGTTAGATCATGCCTAGCTGCTATGTGTTTTTATTTTTGTTTTATATTATGTATTTTGTGCTTTTCTTTCTATTATTATAAGTTGCCTAGAGTCATGTAAAATTGAAATGGGCAGCTGTATAAATTGAGTAAATAAAACAAACAAACAAACAAGTAAATTCTATACTGCTGGGATGTGCAACACATAACCTATGAACAATACCACAAATTGACCCCATTCCTTTGAATTTTGGCATTTGAAATTTGAGTTTACTTTGTTCAACTGTTGGCTGACTGGCCATATTTAGATCCCACCTTGGATTTTCTTGGTGCTACCAATTTTCCTGAGCCAGCATCTAAGAATGTGACAGAAGTTGCTAATTTTTATCTCTCATGATAATCATTTCATTTTCTAATAAGAGTAGAACACTGCCCCACATCATAATCCTATGCACTGAAAAGTGCCATTGGCTGAGATAACTACATGGTATTTCAGTAATTTATAAACTCCATCTCACAGAAGAGGAAAGTTAATCTTCAGAGGCTTCAGAGAAGTTATAAAGAGTAACTTGGTGACCTCTCACTTTACCAGGTAAAGGATATTTGTCAAGCTGAAGTACCATGCAGCCCTCTCAAACCTTGGAAGTCTTAGGAGTATCAAATTCCAAAATCCATATTAGGTCTTTTGCCTTTTTGCCCTTCTTTGTCTTAAACAAGAGCTGGCTCAAAGACTGGAATTAATTTGGTTCAACATAGATTCTCAGAGAAGGTCACCAAATTAAAAAGCAAAACAAAGAAACCTGCAAAATAAATGTAGCTCAGTGGTAGAGCACATGGTTTGAATGCAGAGGGTCTAGGTCCAATCTCTGGAGCTCAAAACAGGACATGAAAAACTCTGCTAGTCAGTGTTGTTCCTGGCTTTGTTACTGCTGGAAACATGGTTGCTGCAGACCCTCATCTCTCAGGCCAAGAGCCCTTCTGAGGAAGCTGATACACACCAGGTCAAGTCCTCTTTCTCATCTTTTCTTTGCTCAGAAGAGCATCCAGTGCCTCAATAGGCCTCAGTGCTATTTAAAAGCATTATTGTGCCGCAAAACTTAGTAAACTCATGCAAGCCTCTGTTAAATGTCTCATTCAGTGACCACCTGCCTTGTTTTGTATAATCTGGACTCATTTTGCAACAAGCTGCTTCACTTCAGTTGAAATACAAATTAGTTGGATCATCCCAATTTGGTGAGTTAACAGGAATCCATCTGAACTTAGTCATGCTTGGAAATCAGTGAGAAGTGAGTGAAGCAAAGTCTACCATCAGGCCGGAGAAACTGAAATTGTAATAGAATAATCATATTAGCCTAGGGGGGAAAATGGGAGGAAGCAGTATCCATTTAATTATTACAAATATTCAAGGAACCCATGCAATTCATAAGACTGTGCTGGATATCCCAACACCAATTAAAGGCTTCTACGCATATCAAAGAGTGAGTGCTGAGCATGGGGCACTCTGAATTTACAAACCTTGCTCTAACTCATGTGATGGAGTCTGATTTGTGTAGAAACCAAAGAGGGTCAGGCTGTAAAGCCCTTTCTCACACTGATCTTTCTTGCACAGCCAGAACAGGGTGACGAGGCAGGTCATTTAAAGCCCCTCTACAACTGTTCTGAGCTTTACTGTGATAACATGTACAACACAGCTTGAAAATTCAGAAGGTGCTGGTTAGATGCTAAACCTTTCTATCTAGACTACTTTATCTTTTTCTTTGACCTGAGAAAAACTCTTTGGCCATTTGGTTAAAGGTCATTTTTACATTTTGTTTCCTGAATAATGGTTCTGCAGTGTTTTGCCAGTCAACACAGACAGGGTTTTTCTTATCAAATGGCCAAATTCTTACAGCCCTTTTCCTGCCTGGCAGCTGCAGACATAGCTGAGTTTCAGATAGCTAGTCTGAACGTGCTCTTTCAGAGAGTCACTCCATAGTTACTTTGTCTGGCTGAACCTACAAGCAATCACACACGCAAACACTCATTTTCTCTCTCCCTTTAAAAAAAAAGTCTAATCCCAGGTCTCCAGATTCCTGTGGGTCTCTGAAAAGAAACTAATTGGAGACCATTTGTTCTCCCTTCCCATTTCTTTCTTGGCCTTATTCAAAAGCAGCCAGCCTATCTGTAAGCGGCAACGGTGGAAAATGTGCCCTGGCCACTTGGTGTTAAAGATAGGCGAGACTCCGAAAAAATCTTCTCCACAGCTTATCACCTTTTTGCTGGCTCCACAGCAGGCCAATGTCCCAGTGCAGAAGGAAACTGCCTGTCTGTAAGCCCGGACAGGGCCTCATCAACCACTGATAAGATCCCTGTGAGCATGCAGGCTCTTCTGAGTTTATTATCCTTTCAAATGCCACAGAAGCTATTGCAGGATAGATTAGACTCTCTATTTGTGTGTGTGTGTGTGTGTGTGTGTGGGTGCATGCGTGTGCATATACCCACAGACACCAATTCACGGGTATACAAGTCTGCATCCTAGTGTGATTTTCAAACGTTAGTGGCATAGGTAACTGTAATTCTTAAGTCATTCATTCATTGTTTAGGGGCCTTATGTCACATCTCTGCAGCTAAATGCTGTGAGTGAGGAGGGAAGGGAGCAACAAATGAAAGGAATATGTTACGTGGTTTTACCATTTGCTGAGTAGAATGGAAAGAGAGAAGCCACTGCTTCCAACAGGTCCTAGAGATAGGTATCTTGTGGTTTAGCTTCTCATCTTTATGATCTCATAATGATTTCTTTGTAATCTTTCTAAGAATTCCATAAATTAACCCCACAATGTAGCCTACACTGTGCACCTACAGCCACAGAGAAAGGACACTCCTCCCAGTTCACTAATCTCTTGATTAGATCACAGCCCAGAAGGAATCAGCCATAAAGCCTTTATTTACATGACTATTTTGAGCCTAATAGCAGGTCTATAGGACAGCTATGAGGAAGAAAAAATGGGAGATCTAAAATGGCTAACAATAGGGCAACATCTCTAGATTAACATTATGCTCATATCTATCCAGAGAAGTAAGAATACCATTGAATTCAGTGGGGCTTCCTCTCTCTAAAGGGGGAAAAGTTTGTACATGATTTTTTTTCTAACTAATTCATTAGTTGCACAAACCTAGCTCACAGGAGTCAATCACCATTCTCCATCTAATGAACTTTAGCTTATTTTTAGTGTTCAATTTAATTGCCAATAGGATTGAAATTGTTATTTTAATTATTATCTTGATTTTGTATTGTATTTTATGTGTAAGCTCTCTGAGCTGCCTAGAATAGGGTAATAGGGTTTCAGATACAGTACTAGATAAATCTCAAAAATAAATAACAACAGCCTTTCCTCTTGGCATGCTGGCTGAGAATGATGTAAACTGTATTTTATAGATCTGAAACACATGCAGGTTGGGGGAGGCCAGTGTAGGATAAGAATAATGATAGATGTTGGACATAGTTGAGAAACTCCTAGATTTAAATCCCCCTGCTAAATTATGGATTTCTGAAGGTCCATCACTTCTGATTTTACTCAGTCTGCATCCCAGATTTGTTCTGAGAATAATGGGAAGGGCCCATATAGCCTCCAAGCGAAGGCAACTTGGGGCCCTAATATTGTTTTGAATTACCACAGTCCCTAATCATTGGCTATGCTGCTTGGGAGTTGTAGTTGAAAACATCTGAATGGCTTTTTCTTACTTCAAAAAAGGGCAATATAAAATGTAATGCAAAAATAGTGGCCCATATGCACGTTTCTAACAGTACTACTCAAGTCCACATTAACCTGCATGGGTTAGACCCTACTGCAAGTACTGCATACTGAGAAGGGTTCAGAGACACCCAAACAGATTCAGAGAATAGCACTGAGCTGATCAAGGAAGTAGAAACTAAATCATGCAGAGAGGGCATGCTGCGGACCCCATCTGCAAGAGAATTCCATCTGGCGGGGTCCAGGAGGCGAGCCTTTTCTGCAGTAGCTCCCGCCCTTTGGACCATCCTTCCCCCGGAAATACGGTTGGCCCCCTCTCTTCTGGACTTCAGAAAACAGCTGAAAACCTGGTTTTGTCACCATGCTTGGAGTGGGGAGAGGAAGAGCCATTCCTGGGGCTGGTTAGTTCCCTAGCCCTGCAGGGACCAGCCTTATCCCTTATGGGCTGAATTGATCTGCCCTTATTTGGATTTTGTTGTATTTTATATTGTATTTTATATTTATTGGAATATTAGTATTATTTATAATACTAATATTAATGAATTTTAAATTGTTTTTACTGTGAACCTCCCAGGGTCCCCCATGTGGGGGAGATGGGCGGTGATAAAGAATCTGATAGATAAATTAAATAAATAAATAAAATCCTGTGAAGACACATTGAAGGAACTGGGAATGTTTAGCTATGAGAGAACTGAGAAGATATTGTGCTTCAAATACCTGAAAATCGACTGTTTGTTTGTTTATAAGATCTATTACCCAGACAATGGTCAAAATCTCTGCAATTCCAGATTGCAAGACAGGGAATACTAAATTTAAGGTATAGGAAAGCAGATTCTAACTAAATGTTAGGGAAAATCTCTTAATCAGAAGAAATTAATAATCCAAAAAGATTATGGGCTTCTCTTTACAGGATGTATAGGTGAAGGCTGAACAGCTAACAGCTGGAAAAAAATAATTAAGATCCCTGCACTCAGCAGAGAATTGAGCTTGATGGCCTAAATGTGCCAATTCATGCTTTGATTCTAAATGTACAGAACCAGTGCACTGGTTAGAATTGTTAATCTTGAGAAGTAAAAACATCTGGACTGTAAGAGAATACTGCCGTCTGTGCTCCGTACAGTATACTTCTTCATCAAAAGCAAAGGTGTTTTGTGAATGGCAACTGCTAATAACTGTCTGGGTCACTCTCTGTACAGTCTGCTTTCATTTCCCTCTGAACTAACTATATAAAATTCTCCCAAATATATATTATCTTTAATAGATTTATTAAATGGATTTATGTCCCACTCTCCCTTCAGGAGTGCAAGGTGATGTACATAGCACTGCCTATTGCAACTTTCTCTCATATCAACAGCCCTATGAGGTAGGGTAGCCAGAGAGACAGTGATTGGCCAAAGTCTATGCTATATGCAATGACAACTCATTTACTGAAAGTCAGATGCAAAATATGTTATATATTTATTTTCTATTAATATTTTATTGATTTTTTAAAGCATTACAATTAACATTTCTTAAAAGGCTTTGTATATTAATATGCAACATTTTATGTAAACTATTATTATTAACAACCTGAAACAATCCATTACAAGATGAAGGCCTCTTCATGAAGATGATGGACTGGTCTAGTGGTTTGTTTGTTTTTTTAAGATTGATACCTTTCAACAGACCAGTCTAGGGCTGACTGGTCCCAGTTAGATGCCATGCCTAAGGAAGATCTAGAACTTGGGGCTATCCATTCTAGGCTGGTTTCTTAACCATTATATCACACTGGCTCTCATATGCAAACTAGATAAGTATATGACTATATGGCTATGGTATAAATGACAATATAGTATTTAAAAAAACCTAACCTATGATGTAAATGATGTGCTTAAAAGCAAAAAGAAAAAACCCTATGCAGTATTAAACGGCCTAAAATAGAAAAAGGAAAAAAGGAAAAAAGAAAAGAATCCATGAATGATTAATAGAAAGAATAGATTAGTTGTTATTTTTTCAACAGTTTTTCAACAATTAAACAAACAACACTAAGAAAAACACTAGGCACATACACAGAGACATAAAATGACAATAAAAGTTTTGACATTAATAAAATATCAAGCTATTCAAGTATCAAAATTATATTATATTTTGAATTTTATGATTCAGTTTTTAAACAATGAATTAAACCTAGACTGTATAGAATCACATCATCCTTCTTCCCTCTCCTTGAATACAAAGCTAATCCAAAGGCTGAAACAAATTTTAGAGTCTGGTATACAAACGTCCTTAGGAGTCCATAATCACCTTTTTTTGCAACTGTCCAAACTTTTTATTTATTTATTTATTTATTTATTTATTTTTATTTATTTATTTTTATTTATTTATTTATTTATTTATTTCAAGATGGAGAAAATCCAGGTTTTGGTGATCTTATATAACAAACACTGATATCTTTCACCCTAAATTATCTTTCAAGCACTTGGGGTTAGAACTATGCCTATGTCAGTATCTGCATCCCTGGGGGCGGGGGGGGAATCTTCCTTTGTCTACCAAATCTGTAGATTCTGTCAATCTTTTTTGGGGGGGTCATCCACCAGAAAAATGATTCCTGAATACATGGATCAAACTCCTGGATAAATTTACAGAGTCCTTAGGGGCTGGTTGTCATTATGAACGGAGCCATGAACTCAAAAGTGCTGAATGCACAGGTGAAACACAAAACTGTGAGTCAGATCAAAGCTTTTATAGAGGAAGGACAGGGCTACAACTGGGGGCGGCAAGTAGGGCATGTGCCCCAGGCGCTGCACTAGGGGGGGCAAAATAAGTGCTGGGGGGTGCCAAAATGGGCGCCGAATCCATGTTTGCCCCGGGTGACACAGACCATAGTTGCGGCCCTGAGGAAGGAAGTATATAATTGAGAAAATTGCTGTGCATCACCTTAGCTTCAACGGCAGCTGAAATTACTCAAAATGCTCCAGTCATACTAGAAGCATGAGGGAGTCTGATTTACACCGTATTTCCACCATGGTCAGTGCTTCATTCAAAAACACTATTAGCCCTACAATTTTCTCAGATGTCTCTGAACCTACTGTCATTTATATGATTAATTTATTTTGCTAAAGCAGTGGGAATGCAAGATTCATGATATCTCTAGATAGAACAGGGGTGTGCTGCTTGTTTTAGGCTAAGGACTGTATTTCATCTTTGAGTGGCATATTGGGTAGATCACCTTAAAAAGTGATTTGATATAATTTATTTCACGTATAAGAATCAGATTGTTTTCATGATTTTATGACTGATAAATTATTCTTCTCTCCATCCAAGATTTTGGGGCTTGCCTGTATTTACTATGTTCCCCATAGCCCAGTTACTTCCTGTGCTTCAATATTAACATATCTTTCCCAGAGGACAGGCTTCAAAGCTAGACTCCATAGATAGATATCAATATTGCCATACGTATTTTAAATTTATCAGAAACATTATTTTGTCCTTCCTGCAGATCTGTAAGCCATTTCTCAAATATGATACAAGACTGAAGCTGTTGAAAAATATGTCCCAATTACATTAAAAAAGAGGTTCTGTCTAATAAGCAACAATTATAGGTGAAAGCTTCTATTTTACATGGTAACACACACACAGAGCTTTTAAAATTTAGGTACGTGATCTGTAAACTTGAGTAAGTGGTACCATCTCTGTATCATCAGAAGGCCTTCAGATTGTAATATTTTTAAAAGGGACAGCAAAATGAAGAGAAAGTCAGATAATCATATACTAAAGGCTCTGTGTCCTTCATTTCCTAATACTCGCTCCTGCATATGACCAGAAATGAAACCTGTGCCTCAGATTCATTGCCATTTGTCTCGCCACTCTGCCCTTGACTCTCAGGATGCAACTATTTTATGATCAAACTTAATAAGGGTCTACTGGAAATTTAGTGGTGAAATGGGATATGGAAAGATGCAAGACAGCAATGGTTTCAATAGCTTTAATCCTCAGCCAGGGCCCAGCTGTTATTGGGGAAAGCAGAGTTGCTCTTTCATACCAATCAATTTGGAATGTGTCATTGGCACGCAGTGAAGACTAGCAAGGTTGCAACATGTGATACTGTCAGTCTTGTGCCTCTTGGTGCTGAGTGGCAATGGAGCAATATGGTGATCCCTTTGGTGGTAGTTATCTCAATGTGGATGTGGAATGAGTTAGTAATAGTCACAGCAAAGGGAAGCACCTAG
Source organism: Candoia aspera (assembly GCF_035149785.1). Lineage (NCBI taxonomy): Eukaryota > Metazoa > Chordata > Lepidosauria > Squamata > Candoiidae > Candoia > Candoia aspera. The sequence goes on from NC_086156.1 coordinate 47,786,087, forward strand.
CTAGCCTTGGCTGATCTTGAACAAGCTAAACTGGGCTGGCAATGGATGGAAGACTGCCAAAATATTTTAAAGTCTGTAATCTAAATTGGATGGATCTATGGAAAGGATCTATGGATGGATCTATGGGCTATGGAAAGATCCATGCTAAAAGTTTCTCTCCGAGACCACATCCCAAGCAGCCAGATTAGAACACTAAGTAGAATGTCATCGTCGAATATCGAAAATGGAAGCTATGCTGGGCAGGACACGTCGCACACATGTCAGATGGCCGTTGGACAACAGCAGTTGCTGAATAGTATCCAAGAGAAATAAAAAGATCTATTGGCTGACCTCCAAAGAGATGGGAAGATCCAATAGTCAAGGACTTTGGCCGACCTTGGAGAAGAAAAGCTAGGATTCAAGATGAATGGAAAGCAAGTTGCGACCAGCAGGACTCTGTCCGGTGACAGTCTGGTCAATCAAGGTGATCAGGGTGAATCTAAACTGGAAAATTGAACAAATGTTCCAGAAGAAAGCAAAAGCAAACGACTTCTGTATTATTGCCCAAACAACATGAATATCTCCATTTACTCATCAGGAGTCAAGTTTGGCCAGAGGGAGTGATAGGTTTTCCAGACCAAAGGTCTGCAAAAGTAGAGTTCACATACCCTAAAGAGTGTGCAAGATAATCCATTGGGGTGTAGAAAGAAAATATTAAAATGTATATATTTATCTCATTGTATATATCATACTTTTTTAATTTCCATTTTTGGGAATATGTTATAATGTACAGTATACAACATATTAGTACAATAGGACACATATATAATTTGTAAATATATAAATGAACACATATTAGGGGTGTATGCTCAAACATTTTTTGCTGATAAGGGTGAGTAATCAAAAAGTTTGAAGACTATATTCTTGACTGTAATTCAGTGGTAGGCAAATCCAAAAGTGGCTGGACCACAATTTCCATTATTTTTTACCATTGGTTATACAGTCTAGAACTGATGGAAACTAAACAGCCTCTGAGGGCTGTACAGTGTCAGTTCTTGCTGAAGCTGTACAACCTTCTGTACAATCTGTACAACCTTCCTATTTGCAAATGATAACTCTATATCATCAGATGGCCTCACATATGACTGTGCACCCAGTTTGCTACAGGAGGGCACCATGCCCAAGACAATTTCAGACCTAAAAGATAAATGGGCTGCTAGTTGGTTTTTCAAAAGCCTCCTTAGTTATCAACCCCCAAATTCCAGTGATCTATTGTCAATGAAAGTATTGAGACAAACCATACAACTATATTATGGCCAAGAATCAGAATGAAATCTAATCTTTATTGTGGTCTTTGATCAACTTGAGAAAGTTTCAACAGAGAAATAAGAAACAGTAATAGTCAAATCTAAATTAGAAATTTTGAGATTAAAATTAGTTACATGAATATTGGGACCATACATTAAAAATGCAGTATTAATACATTTCTAAAGTAAGATTTTTGTTAAAGTTTTTCATAGTTAAATACACTAAAGAGATAAAGGATGTTAAAAAGTAATATAAATACATGGATATAGCCTTTATCTAATCTACTTAACAGATAAGATCTTAAATTATTTAGTGTGAGAAAGAGAGCAATTTTTTTTAAAAAAAGTGTTATTGTTGTATTGTTTATCTTCCTGTATTTCCTTTCAAGAACTGCTGATGGAGAAATATTAAATCAGAGCAATGAAAAGGTCTTTCAATATTTGGCAATTGTTAGCTGATCTAAATATCTCACTGGAAGAGATAGTGTGTGTGATTTCTTAACACACACACTATTTCCCAATAGTAAATTTCCAAGGTAATTTACTATTCTCTCTGCTTCTACAAGTCATCTTCCTTCCTTCCTTCCTTCCTTCCTCCCTTCCTTCCTTCCTTCCATCCATCCATCCATCCATCCATCCATCCATCCATCCATCCATCCCTCTGTTCTTGTCCCAGTGCCAGTAATCTGAAGATATGTGTTGTGGGTATGATTCGTTTCTTGACAGCAACTTAAAAATAAAACAAAACTAGTAAATATTGATCCAGTGAATGTAAATTGTTTTCTAATGTTTTCAAGAATTTGTATAATATAACTCTGAATTAGCAAACAATAAGGGCACATGTAATTAAAAGAGGCAGGGATTTTTTTCCTAAAACAATAGCCTCATTATGCAATTGGTATTGCAAAAAAAAAATAGGTGTGAATATGCGGTTTATTTTGTAATGTGAAGAGCAATTTCAGTGGCATCTGTTTTGATAGCTATGGAAGTGCTGTGCCCCAGTACATATTTTCTCCACTGATGGGAGTAGAAAGTTAGATGCAAAGAGAGCAAGGATCTGTTAAGATTAAAAGAGGCCAAAATATGAAAAGCAATTTTGATTGAAATTTGAAAAAATGTTTTGGAGGTGAGTGAAGAGACTAGTGAAAGAGCCTCCAGTAGACTGAATGGAATTAATATAAAAGTGATATATTAATTTATAAGATTGAAGGTGACTGAAACTGAAGAAATCCTGTAAGGAGTATTTGGGGATTTGTATGGGAGTGATAGTGACATGGTGAAGAGGAATTAAAATGAATAACTTTTAAAAAGTTAATTTATTGTTCAAACCAAATAGTAATAACATGAAATGTTATAAAGGTTAGTTTTCAAGAAGAAAAAAATGATGAAACGAAAGTCATAAATGCTGTAAGAATGTTCAAAAATGATAAGCCTGAAGCTGAATAGGACATAACTGGAGAAATGTTAAAATATGGATATGTTTTACCCATGCGGTGGCTATGCAACTTACGTGTTTCTATCCCTGGTGTTTGGAAGAATGCCAATATCGCTGGGCTCTATGCAGCAAAAAATAGCAAGAGTGAATGCAGACACGATAGAGCAGAGTTTCTCAACCTTGGCAACTTTAAGATGTGTGGACTTAAGCTCCCAGAATTCCCCAGCCAGCATCTTAAAGTTGCCAAGGTTGAGGAGCATTGCTATAAAGGATTAGTTTGCTACATGCACCTGGGTTGGAGCTAGGCAGAACTCTGATGGAAAGAATATGAGAAGTGACAGTGAGCAAAATTTGAGAAGTTTAGTGGAGCTTTATGCCAAGCAGGGCATGTGCAGATCATTTTTAGCTCTTCGGCAGGTCATTGCGGATTATAGTTTAATTGGTTTACTGCACACTGCAAAGATGGGATGGTCCTTGTCATCCCTTCCAGCTCTACAGTTCTATGATTCTGTGAATAGTTTGAACTATGGAAAGTTTTGCAGAAATGTGGAATTGGAGGTTGGTTGCTGAATGTGGCTACAATAGTATATATTGTAAAGCATGTATGAGAATAAATGGAACGTTGAGCAAATAGTTCAGTGCTGAGGAGGACATTAGAGAAGCCTGTGTGATGCTCCCTTGAACATTCAATGTATACTTGTACCTTTGTATGTAGATGATCTTTGGTGATTGGTTGAGAATTCGAATTTACCATAAATGTTAATTAGATTGCATGATGCAACAAGAATATTGCTCTGAAAATTAATCTACCAAATACCAAGGTATTTGTGCAAGACAAGGAAAATTGGGTGATTTATTACAAACTATATATAAATTTTTTGAGACCCAGTTTGGTGTAGTGGTTAAGGCCTCAGGCTAGAAACTGGGAGACCGTGAGTTCTAGTCCCGCCTTAGGCACAAAGCCAGCTGGCTGACCTTGGGCCAGTCACGCTCTCCCAGCCCTAGGAAGAAGGCAATGGCGAACCACTTCTGAAAAACCTGCCAAGAAAACTGCAGGGACTTGTCTGGGAATCTGACAAGATGGAACAGATTAAAAAACAAAACAAAAATATTTAAGAATTAGATGAAGTAGATGAATTTGTGTACCATAGTAGAATGTTAAATAAAGATAGAGAAAATGATTGAGAATGTTTAAGCCTGGCAAATGCCAATAGAAACATAGTGGGTAGTATGTGATCTGTTGCAAGGAATGAATGTTTGTTGGAAGATGCAAAAGGCTGTGCATAAGCATGTGCTTTTCCTACTTTGGTTAGGGAAGTGAGAGTTGGGTATGTCAAAAGAAATATAAAAGTTGTTTTCATTGGAAATGAGGCACTTAACAAAGCAAGAGGATATATGGTCAAGAATGAATGGGTGCTGGAAGAAAGTGGATTGAATACAAAAGTGAATGACCAACACAAAAAAATACATTAAGGCAACATACACGAACCCAAAATTTGGAGGGAAGCATCCTAAAATAATACCGTAAAACTTACGTTCAGTGGGTTATTTGGGGGCAGAAGCAACTGTTAAATATGATTTTGTAAATCCAAATTTAAGTCACTTGCATAAATGTACATCATTTCTGTAAATTACATCAATTGTCTGGACCAAATTCACTAAGTAAGGCTGATAGTCCACCACATGGGATGCATTGAAAATCAAATTTTGCCTGTTAAATCCAAAATCCGTTAATTCAATGTGTGTTAAGTCAAGGCTTTACTAATATTTCCATTTATAACCCTAAGGAATTATAGAATTTAAAAGTTGTGAAATAATTTATAATTATGCTAGAGATAGACTCCAATGTGTTACAGAAGATAAAGTGAAGTGAGAAGGCACCTAGCAGATATATATCTACAGTAATCAGAACATATATTCCCTAGATCTTCTGTCCAATCTGCCTATCTACAGTCTGTAGTTCATTATAGAGACTAGAAATGTAGAGAGAATTGGTAATTTTTCTCCCACCTAGGATTGTTTCTGTTGGAATTATGTTGGATAAGCTGCTGGAATTATGCTGGATAATTTATCCTTTAAGAACAGAGTCATGAAATCATTTTCTTCAAGTTGATTCTGCAAATCAAGGTCGACTTTGCTGAACTATCTGCCATTTCTATAAAAACTTTCTTTGGACAGATGACAAGATGATGTAGTTGAATGCATAATTTTCAATTACGTGTGCTTTGAAAAAAGTATCTATTTTTGCAGATGCCTGATAGAAAGTTATACAGAATTGCCATGGGGTGGTTGCTCACCTTCTATTCCTCCTCTTTGTTGTGCAGCAACAGTGACAGGCATGGTGTGGACCAAGGTGAACTATAAATGGATTGGCAGTGCCTATCAGAAAGTGATAACTGCTATGGTCTCCAATAAGTGCTGGGCTCTGGATGCTTGAATGGTGGTTTCTCTCCAGAGAGAAAGCTGAAAGTAGGTACATGGGAGGCAATCTGGTATATGTGATGCCAACCCCACCTTGGCAAAAAAGGATTTGGAAAATTCTTCAGCCAACCCCCAAATCTTCTGGAAAAGAAGAATCAAATCTTATCCTATAGAACAGGAAGAAGCTTCTGAAGATGACCAAATGTGAGCTAGTCATGCTTCTTCTGCTAGCAGATCTTGTCATGCTCTCTGAGAGTGTTACGTATAATCTGTATATATTACATGCATTCAGCTTGAGTTTAAGACTTTATAAGCATCTAGCACAATATTTCGTTTACTAAAATAGCCTCAGACTTGACAAAGAGAAGGGAGAGCTTATTGATACTATGCTCTTAACACTTCAATGCTTCCTAACTTTTAACTACATGCTTTATATTAAATTCTTTTTTTGCTTCTTTATGCACTTAGTAAAGTTTTGTGCCATATTACAAAGCATTCTTACATTTTTCTTAAAAAAAGAAAAGCCTAGCCTTGTATTTTACTCTTGATATGATTGATATCTAGTTTATTCTGTGAACTAAAAATGCTGAACTCTTTTGAATTTAAGAGAAACAAGATCCAAGAATATTACCTCATAACAGTGTACAGTGACAGGATAATAGAATTTCTGTACAATTCACTGATAGCTTGGGAAGGCCAAACTGGTACAAAGGATGGAGAATAGTAATATTAATATTAGGAATAACATACTAATGCTTCCAAAGATTTTCCAGCTTCCTCCCATGTCTGTTTTTGTTGTATATGGAGCAGGGGTGGGGTAACATCTTGTCTGATTAACAAATCAGGAAATTTCAAAACCTGGTACATTATTTGTAACTGCTGAATTGGTCTAATAAAGATATGATAGATTTTCATTGAAGCCAAAAAAAAGGGAAAAAAGCATATTTTTCTTAACTAGGTATTCACATGGAAACTGTTGTATTTAATATCTGATACACACTAAAACTTCTTGACAGTGTAGCAAACACTGGTGAATATGGAACTTGGGCGTTTATATTCGCACATCAACACCTATTTCACCATGTGGATTGATAAATGAGAAAGTGGTAGGAGACAAAGTTACAAAATTAGGAACCACTGAAAAGGTGTGCATTCTGCATAACAGTATGTGACATTATTAACAAGAGGTCGACACTGAGTATTTGTTAAGGACTTCACATTCAGGAAATGTAGAGGAACTGAATCAAAAAATTCCCTTCAAACATTTCTACAAATGAAAAATGGGTGATAATGCTCTTTTGTCCTAAGATATTTTTTAAAATAGAAATTGCAGGAATTAGTACAGCATTATAAAGTATCATTGCTGCTGGTTTTTTTTAATCCTATCTTTTTATACCATGTACAAAACAGAAAATAAAAAGTATACAAAATATAGTAAGATATATCCTTCAGTAATTATAGCAACAAATGTAGATTCAGAGTCAAATGTACCTTTATAGAAAGACTGTGGTTAGCAGAATGTAATTAACCCAGATATCTAGGGAAGCATTTCACATATCTTGAAAGAAAGATAGTTTTGGTTTTACATATTACGTATATAGCATATATATGGCTGGATGAAATACATACAATAAGTTAAAATGACTCATCCCACAGAGAATGGAGAATCTCATTAGTGATTAACTCTCCTCAAATTTTATGCAGAAATTTCCATATATAAGGTTTACTGTGTTTCATCTGGTGGTCATGATCCAGCACAGGGTGCAAGCTGGAACAGAAGAAACCTGTGGACCCATTATGAAATCTTCCCATTCCAAAAACAGCACTAGGAATCCTGTTCATATCAGAGGGTTGCCATGACTCATGGATTCTGAGGCACAAGAATGACAGATCAGGCATTTAGCTGAACTGCAACATTTGCATGGTAAAAACATGTAAAGAGACAAGTATTATTACATTTTGCACTTTCATTTAAAGTATGAAGTATGTGTTGATTTGGTACATTCTGCAGAGCTGCACTAAGACTGTGCTGGGCCTTATTTACTTCTTTGCCTTCCTCTCATGTTCATGTCTGTGAAATGTGTATAGTTACCAAGTTCTTCTCTTGTTCTGTTGGGTGACTCCCATTCCCATTTGAGCAGTTCAACAGAAAATGGAAAGAATGGTCATAAGGAACTTGAATAAGGTTGAAGAAGCATGAAATGATATCACCGTGATTTATTCCTTATCTCTTAGCACAGAGGCTGGTGATGACAGTTTGGTCATGCATATACAGGAGGATGTCACTACAGTATAGTTGACCCCAAGTGTTGCATTCAGAAAGTCCCAAGTTCAATCAGAAACATCTCCAATTACTTTTTAATAAAGATTCAGGGGACATGGGGTAGGGAATCCATGGACTCAGGGCAGCTGCGAGTTCCCTTCGTTATGGCAATCAGAAACCATTCTGACAGTAGTTTCCCATCTTATTGAGATGTCTGCCTGAAATCTGGGAGAACTACTGATGTTCAGAATAGACTGTACTGAACTTAATGGATAAGTAGTTTGGTCCAATCTAATGGCTTTGTTCCTAAGGGACCGTATTGCAAGTGATAAACTATTACAATTTATGCACTACCTGACATTAAGCAGGGATGGTAAAGAGCTTGGTTGAAGTTCTCCGAGTGCTGTTCCAGTACATAAGTATCCATATGATGCCATTTTGTTCGATATTCAGCAGATGTTTATATTCTTGTTTATAGTTCCGTTATGCAAAGCACATTAATGAATTTAGTCTAGAAGTATCTGATCTGAACAGAACGCAAACATTTTGTATGTGGCAGAGACCTAACAAATATAGATAATGCCTTAAATCCTACTCCACCCACATTATACATGGTAGGCTTTTCTACATTCCAATGGCAAAAGGTTTTGTTCTTCCAAAGTATTTTTATGAGGCCCTGGGATAAATCCCCTCTGACAACTCTGAGCCAGTGATTCGCAGATAGGAAAAGAACATAGTCAGAACAGAAAATTAGACCTCCAGCTTCTGATTGGTTATAGAATATTAACAAACACCTCTTGTGGAACATTATCTCTTCTTCACCCCTCTGTGTATAAAGTAAAAGTGGGTGACAGTGGCTTTACTCTCACTGATGAAGTAGCCAGCTGACTAAGCAAAAAATACCTTATCTGAAGCACTCTGCTGAACTTCTAGTTTTTTCCTTATTATTCAAAGGCTGGGGTAATGTCCATGTGCTTTGAGTGGGGAGTCAGGGGCAGCAAAGACCTCAAGTATATTTCTCTGTTATTCTTGTTCTGGGTAAGCAAAGATCTTTCATGCAAAGGATACCAGATTCAACCTCAGGGGTAGGGGAAAAAAATTTCGACCTGAAATCCACAAGAAATACTAGAGACAGTACAGACCAACATTCTGTAACATAGTACTCTTGTATGGGACAACAACCTTAATTATCATACACCTAAAGCTATGTTACTTGGGCTAATTAGAGTGTCATCCAGTATATCTAGAAGGCACCAGGTGAGAATGTGGGCCAATCATCTGATTGGGTTTAAATCCATCTGTTATGTTTCTTGTTTTATTGCAAATGATTCTAACGGTCTCTGTTGAACAAAACCAGCTTTCATTTCTGGTATGCATCTTTCACCTCTTTCACAGTTTAGGAAAACATGAATTATTATTCATGTTAATTGCTCCATGTCTTGTTTACCAGAGTTCAGGCACAATACCGTTGTCCCTAGAAAAAAAAATGATATGGGTGAGAAATATACTTCTTGCAATTAGTAAACATTCCAACAAATGCATCTCAACTCAAATTACTACTTTTACTTAACAGAAAAATGATCCTTAATTTTAAAATGATCCCAAACGAAACTAAGCAGAAAAAAAATCATCTTCCTCAATTACTGTATTCTCAGCAAATGTAAGACAATAAGTTAATTTATCTAGAGAAAAAGCCTAGTCTTTCATATAACTGCAATAGATGTGACTTGGTGATACCACAATATATTTCCTTATTTTTATTCCCCTTCTTCCAAAAATTAAGCACAGCTGAAGGGTTTGTGTTGGCAGTTAATTTCTTTGCCAGTGACTATGCAGATTTCACAGGCCTCTCCAAATTTGCTATTAACTATGGAGGAGAAATTCAGGCATCTGAAATTTCCTTCTGAAACTGTGGGGTAGAAGTTAAATGAAGATAGAATTGATGCAGGAACAAACAGCTGACTCCCTCTCCCATCAAAGTGATTCAATGGCTGTAGTAATCTATATTTAATGTATAGGAATTGCAGTCAGCTCTCCATTCTGTCTAAGCTGAAGAGGATTGGTGTGCCTTGGTAACAAGTCATAGGTACAGAGGTAAAGGAATGATGGTTTTTTCCATATAGTGAGATATTTCTCCATAGTGAGAATTTTTTAAAATTAATTCTGCCCACTTAGATAATTACTGAATTCTTCTGGGCAAAATAGATTGTGAGGATTTCCTGTTTCTCTTTCACTATTGATCTTAATTTCTGGTGTACATTCAGCCAAATCTGATATGTAACCCAGTTTTAATAGTTGCATTCTTGTTGCTTCATTATTTTATGATGTTGTTAATTCTTACAAAAATCTGAAGATGGAAAATATGGAACACAGGTAGTCCTCGTTTAATGACTGTAATTGGGACCAGAATTTCCATCACTAAGCATGTGATCGTAAAGCGTGATATCACGTGACCATGCTGCTTAGTGACAGCAGTTCTGGCAGTCCTCAGTTATTATGGTTAAGTGAGGACCTCATGTGATCGTGACTTCTGACTTCCTGCCAGCTTCCCCATTGACTTTGCTTGTGGGAAGCTGGCAGGGAAGGTCGCAAATTGTGATCACGTGAGTGTGGGATGCTGCAATGGTCATAAATATGGGCTTGTTGCTGAGCACCCAGATCATGATCATGTGATTGTGTGGATGATTCAAAGGCTGGAACTTTGAGGACCTGTCATAAGTACCACTCATTCAGTGCCGTTGCAAGTTCAAAAGGTTGCTGAATGCGTGGTCATTAAATAAGGACCCCCCATATAGTTTTATAAGTGTGTGTGTGTGGATGTGGTTCAGGGTTTTTTTTCAGTCTGAAAATAAGATAAAAAGCAGTCTCCATTATGGTGTCTCTCCATTGAGCAATTTTTAGTGATTCTTTTCTCCCTTCAACCCACTGTACAAGCTTCCACATTATTACACAGCTCCTCTATCTCCCCCACCCTTCTGGCAAAGATGGGCTGCAGGAGAAGGAACGGACAAAACACATCCCTCCTTATTTCACTGACAGATGCCTTCTACCAGTGGAGGGAAATTAATTGGGTACCGCCCAAGGTGACTTCTGTAAAGGACTTCTATGTAATCCAGTTTTAGTTATAGTGCAAGTTAATTTAGCATGAATAACAAATAAGTCTATCCATGGTAAGTTCTGAATAGCTTGTTTTAAATAATAAGATGAATAATGAAGGAAAGATTTGTAAACCACCCAGAGTCCCCCTTTTGGGGAGGGAGATGGGCGGTGATAGAAATTTAAATAAATAAATAAATGAATGAATAGCAGTGATACTGCTAAGACCTGGTCAGGATTACTGGATTGAAACCCAGGTGCAATGCTCTACATGATCTCCAGTGATCTGCAACGATAGGGTGGTGCTATGCTGGTTAGCATTTTAAAAGGAAGAAAAATCCTCTAATCAAATGCTCTCTTTTTTGGGTGCCTGGTCAAAAAAGGACACTGGCGCCACTCTAGCACTCTCATTGGCTATATGCCTCCAAAGGAAATGAATGATGGGGTTGGCTGCCTGCTTCTTATAGTTTGAGGAACTTTGCACGACTTTCACAGTGTCAAAAATTGGCTAGGTAGATAGCAAGGTTGCAGCAGTAACTGTGCTGTTGGAGGCTGCCATGGCAGTAGAATGAATGATACAACAGAGGATGAAGAAACCTCAGAATTATCTCGCCCAGATACCCTTCAAACCTTAGAAAGGCTCTATAAAGCAGGGAAGACATCAGGGACCTTGGTGAAAAGCAGAAGCTCCACTTCCCAATTCCACCAATTTTAGTCAAATCATGTTTAACACTTTCATAGTTTTCTAGAAACCAATAACTACCAGTCATATATACCATACATCAACTCATAAATAAGATGAGCTGATGTATGGTATATTGGTTCCACATAGTCATGTATAGACTACACAAGTCCTGGTATGGTGCCATATTGTGGCGGTGTGGGGTGGGGTTGCTGTGAGGTATAAGCAAAAATGCTGGAGTGTATGCCAAGAGTATATACAGGTAGTCCTCGCTTAGGAACCACAATTGGGACTGACAACTTGGTTGTTAAGTGAAGTTGTCGCTAAGTAAAACTGTGAATGTGCTTATGATCTTACTTCAGCTTTCCTTTGCTTTACAGACCTGAGAAGGTAGTAAATGAGAGGATTGCTCATAAAGTTACATTTTCATTACTGTCGTAACTGCGAACATTAATTAAACAAGGCAGTCACTAAACAAGGACCACCTGTATTCCCAGCAGGTCACCCAAGGTGAGAAGGTAATCCCAGATGCCCAGTTAAGGCAAGCAAGCACCTATATTCAGCAGCAGTAATATAGGAAGATGCAGGAGGCAGATATCACTTTAGTGACAATGGCAAAAGCATCAGTTCATGCTGTGTGGGAGAAGGCAGTGGTAAACCACTCGTGTATTTTTATTAAGAAAATCACATGGATAGAAAATAAAAAAATGACTGACAATATAGTGCCAGATGATGGGCCCCTCAGGTCAGAGGGCACTGAATAAGCTACTGAAAAAGTGTTGAGGATCTTTTAGAGTATTAATGGTGTTTAGGTAATGGCTAGATTAAAGTCTTTGGGACATCTAGTTGCTGATGTTGCCATACAGGAAAAGAAAATCTGAAGCTGCAAAGACAGAATCACAGTGGGAACGTCTAATGTAAGAAGCATGAATACAGGAAAGCTCAACACAGTGAAAGCTGAAATGAAACAACCACAAATTGACATCTTAGGCATCAGTGAATTGAGATGGTCTGGATTGTACACCTTTAGTCATAATATTACACTGTTTACTACTCAGGACATGAAAAACAAAGAAGGAACAGGGTTTTTTTATAGTTAGGAGGCAAGGACAGTACTTGGTTACAATGTAATCGATGATGACATAATGTTGGAGTTCATGAAAACCTTTAATATGATGATTATCCAAGTTTATGCTCCAACCACTGATACAGAAGAAGAGGAGGTTGATGAGGTTTATGATCAGGTTCAATCTGAAATTGAAGAACATGCAAGCAAGATGTGCTGCTTGTGACTGGAGACTGGAATGTCAAAATTGGAAATGTCTCAAAGACTTTAAGGAGAGAAATGTAGTTGGATTGTACCACTTAGGAAGCTGAAACAAAGCAGGAGACTGACTTAGCAATTTCTGCCACTCCAATTATTTCTTCATAGCTAACACTGTCTTCAAACAACCAAATCAATGTCTGTATATATGCATGTCACCAGATGGAGTTCATAGAAATCAAACTCACTACATTATTGTTAAAAGGAGGTGGAGGAGTTCAATCATAGCATTAAAAAAATGGCAGGGTGTTGATTGTGGAACAGATCACAAACTGCTTGTCTGCAATATGATCCTCAGCATCTACCCACTAATGGATAGACAGTAACCAATTCCAAGAAGATCAGACAAAGATGAATTTCATCTGTACAACAGAGATATCATCCTGGAAGCTGCTCCTTACTTACAAGAACCTCTAGTACTAGAAGATGAAGTTAAAACAGGACCCTGGACATGACCAAGTCAGAAGGCTACAGGAACGGATGGAATGCCCACAGAAATAAGGTAAACAACAGAAAATGAATTAGTAAAGGACCAGTCATCAAGTTACTTTTTCAGAGCTATTGTAACTTTGAACAGTTGGTAAACAGGGCAGTCATTATGTGAGGACTACCTGTACTCTGATAACTAAAAATGCAAAGGATCTGCAAGCTCTAGTAATAAAAGTCAAGGAACAGTGAAAAAATAGGTCTAAAATTAAATATAAAGAAGACCAAACTAATGACAACAGGTACAACGATCAGCCTTAGAACTGGCAATGAAGATATCAAAGTGATGGATAGCTTCTGCCTTTAAGGATCAATCATTAACAGCAAAGGAACAAGCAGTCAAGAAATACACTTCAGATGACCATTTGATCATCTATTATTCAGGGAATATAGGCAAAATAATTGTAAGGTTGTTTTTTTTAAAAAACAGAATATGAAGAGGTCCTTTGTTACACTTTACATGTAATTTGCCTGAGTCATTCTGATGCCTGGGGTTTTCAAGCAAGGTGGGGTACAGGATTCCCAAGTGCCCACCACAATTATATTTAACTAAGTTCCACTTTAGGACAGTTGTAAATTATTGGAAATATTGTAAGCAAATCACCAGTTATCTGCAGTTCTGGAAAGTCATTCACTTACTTCTCAGGCAAAAATTCTGATGTTAAAAAAAATGGTTGGGATGGAAGCAACTTTATACTATATACTTAAAAGTGATTGGTAATTCAGGAATCATCAGTCATCCTCATATTTGGGGTGGGGGTGGGTTTTTTTCCAATGACTGATACAGCTATTGAGTAGCTTGATTGATATTCAGTGGAACTATATTTTGTCTGATGTGTGCATCTCAAAAGATTGCAGGCAATGAATGAGGTATGTCTTTTGGAGGTTGATCCCAGGAGAAAGGATTCCTTTTTGTTCAAATGAAATTCTGTGGCATTCTCAGGACCAGGAATGTTACCCATTATGGGTTTCTTTTCAACAACATAAGATAATCCACCAAAATGGTATGAAAGGGCATGGGTCCATGTCAAAATGCTGATCAAGTCAGAAACTCAAAAAGCATAGCTTTGGAAAAGTTGCTTATAGAAAAATCGGTATGAGGACAAGTTGCATAAAAAGATGCAGACAAAAATATGGATAGACAAGATATTGAAAATAGGACAGAACTCATTAATGTTTGAATGCAGGCCACACTGACACAGACTAGATGTCAACTGATTTGCAGAGCAGAATGTTTAAGGCAGTTCATGCTGACTTTCGTCACCAGCAATTTTGCGATGCAGTTTTTCATGCCAGAGGCCTATCTCTCTAAGCAGAAGCTTTTCAAAACCTCAAAAGTCTTCCAGAGATCAGTACTACACATAGGTGACTTCAAAGGTACACAACTATTCCCCCTCCATTAATCTTATTTCTTAAATGCTTAATTTTCTTTTCTAAATATTTATTTATTAGTTTAGGCAAATAGGAAAAAATGGAAAAAAAGAAGCGAGACCGAGAGAAAGGAAAACAATGCACATGTCTCTCCTATCAAAAGAAGTGTGCATAAATGTGTGTGTCTTTGTCTGTGTGTGTAAAATGACATTTATGGGAATTTACTTATCGATAAGAAAAAACAGGAAAATAAACATATAGACTAACATATGCAATCCAGGTTTCTTAATAGCCCATTGGGATTCCTGACAATAAAATGTTTGCTCAAAAAAGAAACAGAGGTAAATTCTTCAGATTCCTTGCTCATTGATGGAAAATGGGCATCCTTCCAAACTTCTAGTACTAATTTTTTTATTAAAAAACTATCAGAACAGAGCTCAGTATCCATTTCTGTTATCTTCCTGTTAAACCACTTGTATATGAATGAAATTCAAATATAATTCAAGAACATGGGCACCTACAAAGCCAGTGCATCGGTGAAACAAAATTAATATATGGAACATTTATTTATTTATTTATTTTCTGGAAGGGAGCCATTACAGCAACTGGCCATATTATATCATATGCTGGCTGCACCCTTAGAGTCAGGCAGTCTCCTCTATGACCTGATTTGGTTGTTGTGAAAGGGCAGCAAATTCTCAATTTTTTCATTATTATTGTTGATATATCTTTATGGCCAGGAAGGAGAAAAAACAGTTGTGGGACTTTATGTTTCCAGGTGCCAAAATAATCTCATTTGTCTTGAATTCTGTGACTTGGGCGCAAAATGTTTTGGGGCTGCTATGTTGGAATGGAAATGGTACTTCTCAGCTGAAAGCATCCCCCCCCCTCCTCCTCCTCCCCCCAAATATCTCTTATTCTTTTAGACAGAAGATAGACAAGATATTAATGGGCTTGGGCTACTAAAGCGACAACAGTTGTAGGTGTGCCTTGACACAGAACCCTCCTTCCATACCTATCCTTAATGTGATTGCATTAAATAGCTAAAAGAAAGTTTTGCCTTTTCTACTGAGATTATTAGTTTTCTATCTGTGTTAACATGATCTTACAGATGACTGAGCATTCCCCTCTGACCTTCCCTTTCTCGGGAACAAGGGCCAGCTTAATTGACAGTAGGGATGGTGAGATCTGTTGAAGGGAGATTAGCAGTGGCTTAGCTAATTAGTATTTAAACGTTCACTAATGTTGCAATGAGACTTTCAGCTACAGTCTTATTTAAAAGGAGTCCAAATGTGTGTTCCTTTTTAATGTATTCATTTACCTCAATGTTATATTTCAAAAAGGAAAGACATACTACAGTTCTTTTCTGATATATTGTAAAAAAAAAAGAGGACACATGGTTTCATTAATTGTTTATAATGCTGTATAGTATTACAGACATTTTAAAATGTTCTATATGATTCTGAATTTCAGACCAACCATACAAGTATAAGGACATAGTTGGGAAGTCATGGAGTTGCACAAATTAAGTTGACATGTGAAAGTTGACTTTAATTCAAATGGAAGTCCCATTGAGTTCTACAGGATTTGTTCCTTTATTGGGTTTATCCCCAAGAACATACACCAGGATAGCAGCACTGTTGTCTAACTCAATACCCAAACTTTACCCCCCTCTTCTCAGAATTCTTTCTCTGTTTTGAGAAGTTGGAGAATTGACTGATTTCCTTCAGTTTCTATAACCTCCTTTTTCCAGAGGAATTTTTTAAATTAAAAAATCAAACATTTTGCTTCAGAAAGATGGGGGCTTTGGTGAGCACTCAAGAAAGTGTTTAAAGGGCAGAATGGGTGCCAACCTCAGATTTGCAATCTGTCTGCCTTCTACTTTCTTTAAACTGCTTTTAGGTTCTTACCAAAGGCTCAATTTCTCTAAGTTCAACAATAATCACCATCATCACCATCACAGTCATAACTATTATTGTTCCTATCTTTGCAGAAATTCCTCTCCATTTCCCATTCAAATACATCTTGTTTGCCATTATATTAATTGTGTGTCACTGAGTTGGACTTGACTTCTGGTGACTACATGGACAAATGCTCACCATCTTGATCTATCTTCAGAAATGACTTGTTTTTCCAAAGACATTCCAGTAATCCCTTTGATCCTGTCCATCTACTTTATCTGTTGCCTTCTCTTCTTAGTTTGCCCTCAGCCTTGTCATGCATAATCATTGTTTTCTAGACAATCTTCCATTTGCACCACATGCTTAAAATATAAGTTTCTGCTTGCTGATTGTGATAAGAGAAATGTCAGTCTGTATTTGATTCAGGACTGATCAAATATTTTTTGCATTTTATGGTAACTTTAGTAACCATAATTGAAAGGTACTTGTCTTTTCTCTCACTTTTTCTCAGTGTTCAACTTTCACAGCTGTACCTTACCACTGGAAAGACCGTTTTAGCTGTTCCTATCTTTATTGTTACTGAAATGTACTTATGATCATGCAAGAATTATCTGCAGATTCTGTGGGCTCATAGTCTTGTAGGCCCATGGCAATCCTGACTAATATATATTTATTTCTCCTACTTGTCATGCCTAAATATAAATGCAGCAAAGATCATAAAATTGCCTCTTCATTTTACTCACATTCCACATCATTTAAGTTACATATAAGAGACCTGTGATTCCCTGATTTGCATGCCAATCTTGGCCTCATCTTATGCAGCAAATTACATTTAAGGCCACTGGTTTCAGTTGACTCTAGGCTCTGCATGGATTGGTGTTTATGAGATTTGTTCACATCTGGTTCACAGTAACTCTCCTTCAGAATGTAGCCACATGGCATATGCAAATATACATACAGAAATCAGTATGACACCATGGGAACTAACTTGGATAGAAATGACCACAACTGAACAAACTTAACCTCTCAGAGCAATTCAACCTTAAAAAAAAAACACCCCTGAATCAATACTTTTGACACTCTTCAACAAAACTTGGAGAAAATGCATTGCATTTTTAATTTTATATTTATATTTATATTTATTTATGGTATTTTAATGTTTTTATCCTTGTAAACCGCCCAGAGTCCCCCTTTTGGGGGGAGATAGGCGGTGGCAAAATTTAGTAAATAAATAAATATATATATAAACAGCCAATCTGCTAAGTATGACATTCTGTGAATTTAGTTAGTCCTAGTGAATTACGTATGGAAGAATGGTTTCCTTGTTTTCTACACAGGATAGTAAAATAAAAATTTACCCTGTGATGATCTGGGATCAGCATAAGCTCTATCTGGATTTTTATTCCCAAATGGGATCTGTAAATGCATTATTGCACTGAGGTTGTTGAATGTCTGCTACAGCCCTCTAGTGGATGGAATTGACATGATTGTCAGATTCAGCTCTATCAGATTCAGGCCTGTGTGATATTACTATGAAAATTAAGCAAAATGGTTCCAGAGAACAAACTACTGATGTGAGTTGAAGGTGAAACATATTGAGGGCCTCACATTACATATCCCCACCTTAGATGTTTAGGAGAAAGAAATAGACTTCTCACCTTTCCCCCACTGCCCCTGCCAAAATTTATCCAGAGCTCATTACCAATTACATGTATTTCCAAAGATCAGAATCTGCACAATTTTGCATTTAAAACCAAAGTCACTGAGTGTGAGAGTAGGTTTTGGTTGAGTGCACGGGGAAACTGGATGGTATGGAATTTGTGGTGGAAAGGTTGGGGAGTCAGTCATGGACTTAGAGTCTAGGGAACAGTGCTCCAGGGTAATGGTCAGAGGGAGATGTGGAAGGAACTGAGCGTATCATTACAGGAGGAGGAGAACCAGCAGTTTAGTATAAGTTCTGTTCTAGTTCCTGCCCAAGGTCCTGGAGGTCAAGTTTCTGGTGGCCCCGGGGCTGCTCTTTCTCTAACTTGTTCTTCCTCTGTTTCAAATTTCAACAAAAGTTTGTACATTTTAGCAGTTACATGTTCAGCATCAGTACACAATTGTATTTCAAATTGCTTTACTCCATACCATAAATCTTTTTATTCATTTTAAATCTTTCAAACAACTATAAATGGGAAAACTATTGACAACTACATCCTTCTGCTATTAATTGTTCTCTTGATTTGATTTTAAATTCCCCTTGATAGTTAAAGGAAGTATGATAAAATGGGCTAAGGATTTTGGTTATAATATACAGATGGATCAATGGGAAAATATGTGGTTAAAAGGGTTGAGATTTACATTGTGTTATGTTCTTAAAGAGAATTTTTATAAAATGATGTGTCGTTGGTATGTGACTCCAGAGAAATTATCTACAATGCATAAAGGCACTTCAAATGTATGTGAACAGTGTGAAGGGACATTTTATCATGCTTGGTGGACATGTAAAAAAGCCAAAACAATTTGAATTCAAATTCATACTTTGATACAGAGGATTTTAAATACTAATATTCAATATTCAAAAGCCATGGAAGATTATTTTAATATATGATTACTGTAGCGAAATTGCTCAATGCACAGAGATGAAAAGATTCGAGATTACCCACTATGGAGGAATGGTTGGTGAAGCTGACAGATTTTGCTGAAATGGATAAATCGGCTTCTTTGATTAGAGAAAAGACACTATCTGCATTTATTGGTGACTGGAAGCCTCTTATGGACTTTTTGTGTAACAGTGAAAAAAATGAACTTGTGATTTATGGTTTTGATGATTAGACAGGACAGATTATAGAAAGAAGAGTAATATGATGTAACTTTAGAGAGAGAAGTTAAAATATATTTGTATTTATATATATATCATGAAGTATATTTGTAGGCTGATTTTTATTTCTTTTTGTAACTTTTTGTGACCCATAAAAGGAGTTTTTTTTCTATTTATAATTACTTAACTGTATTATTATAAACCATTCAGAGTTGCAGTAATTGGGTGGTGGGTAAATAAATATGTAAGTGTTCATTATTCCAGAAGACCTGTTGGATTTCCCACTTAGGAAAGAAAAAAAAAAGTAAACAGAGGCATGACTGTGCTAATGTGGAGAAGTAGTTTAGGGCTTCAGGATATGTCTTTCTCTTGTTCTATTTTTCCACAATGGTGCTTGGGCAAAGAATTAAAAATTTTCACCTTGCACTTGCTTCATTCATAATCAAATTAGCATCATCACTGCTTTTTTTAAAAATTCCAATTTTATACTCCTCTTCCTGAGAGCTAGTTTGTTTAGACACAATGCAGCATACTTCTGAGGATCAGTCCTACCATTTGATCCTAAATGCTGTTGCAGTTTTGAATGAAAAGTTGCCTTCCAAACCCCTTCTCTTCATCTAACTCCACACATCTTTGTGTATATGAAGTTCAAAGTGCCAAATGAAGATATGTCAGCTTGATAAACCTTTGTGGCGTGAAAGCTTTTAAAGGGTGTCATTATTGTAGATAATTTCAGTGCTATTTTCTGCTTCAGTGAAGGCACAGGGAAGCTCCCCACCCACTTTTGCACAACCAAGTGTTAAATCACCTCATATCAGAGTTGAACCTCAACCTCATCACCCTTAATTTTTCTGATTGGTCTTTGCTTTCTGTCTGAAGGTTGCAAAACTGAGTGCCAACAATTACTACATCAACTCATTCTGTTTTTCCCCTTAACACCATTCATCCAGAATGTGTGTGAGAGAGACAAGTCAGAAACCAGTTTGCATTTCTATTTCTCTACACTGGAAATTCACCTGGAAATATTTTGACCATTGATCTTTATGGCTCCCCAATATTCTCTCCAAGTATTTGTAATGCACACAAATACTTATGCAGAACATGATGCAGAGCAAAGCATGGGTAGCTATTCTAGAGGCCACACTTCAGACATGCCAAGACCAGTTCTCACAAATAGTGAGTCTCTTTTATTGTGAGCATGACAATGCCCCCCAAATAATTCTAACTCTAATAATAGGGAGGTACATCTAGCCGGCCCAAGGAAAAGGGCCTTCTCTGTAGTGGCTCCCTCCCTTTGGAACATCATTCCCCCAGATGTAAGATTGTCCCCCTCCTTGCTCCTTTCTCAGAAGACCCTGAAGACGTGGTTCTGTCAGGCTGCTTTGGTGCCAATCAAGTGGCTGATATGAATGTGTTTGCTGCCGCCGGCGGGGTGTCTATTGTGTTTTTATAGTTGTTAATTCTGTAAGCTGCCCAGAGTCACCATGTGAGTTGGGTGGCCTTATAAATCTGTTTAATAAATTAAATAAATAAATAATGGCGGGGGGACGCAACTGCATCATCTCTGTGACAAAAAAGAAAACCTAATTTGTTTTGATTCAATTCAATTTAATCATCTTACCTGAATAGTTAATACAGTACTTCCCATACATCTAATAATTTACCCCTTTCTGATTCTGTTTAAATGGCTCCAGTGAAGGAAAGCTGTCCTTTTCTCAAGGCAAAAAGTTCTACAGTCAAGTTGTTCTTATTTCACTTGGAGGTTTCATCTAATATCTAGCCAAAATCTAATTTCTTATATTTTCTGTCTCTCCATAGGTTCCAGACCTGCCTTCTGGAGCAATGGAGAACAACCCAGCTCTTTCAGTAGTTCTTTGTTTCCTTTTTTAATTTCCTTCTTAAAATATAGCACCCATTCAATATTATACACAGGACACTACATGTTATCTGACAAGCATTAAGCAGAGTAGAATAACATCACTATATGTAGGCATCAGGTTAAAGTAGGGAGAAGATAAGAATGTGGATAACACACCCAACATTAGTTGTGTGCCAGATATAATTCAGATGTCCATATAATTTCAGGAGGGCTTGTCAGCATGTTCAGCCAACTAGTTTACAAGCCTTCTCTCCAGACCTTCCTGATGAAACCACGAAGGTCTGTTAAGGTCTGAAATGAAGCTGTTGACACTGAGGTGAAGCTCACACCCACATTCACATTTCTTCTGTGCTTTGAGCCAACACACAATCATTCAAGTATTTGTATAGGATGGGCTGGCTCATCTAAAGCTTGCAGGCCACATGTAGAATCCCAACATCCCCGCTCCCTGCTTTTGCCAGTTTTTGCAGTCTCCAGGACCTTCTGCAGGTTATGCCATTGAAATTCAATGCCCAAACACCAACATTTGGTGGTGCACAGGTGTGACTTCTTTACACTAACATGTACATTTTAAAAATACGTTTGTACACTAACATGCAAAATACAGACATTCAAGAAGGTATTTAACTACCCCCCAACAAAACTTTTTATTTAACTACCCCACACACAAAACAAAACAAAACAAATAAATATTTGGATTGCCTCAATATCATGCACCTTGTCCTAACTGCAAAATTTAACATTGACAAGTCAGTGGTTCCAGTCTAGGTTGGATAGAGAAATATATGCAGATTCTACAGATCAATATGCCATTATAAGCCTGTAGAGGAATAAAAATGATTATGACCTTTCTGGGTTTTCAAAGAGTTCTACAAATTACCTATTCAAGCTCAAAGACTGTGCATTAATTTCATTAGATTTATTTACTAAATTTATATCCCATTTTTACTCCAGAAGCTCATTCATGGAATCTCCTTTCATTTTTTCCCACAACAAAAGCAACCTAGACAGACAGACAGACAGACAGACAGACATTTCTTAAAGTATCTCATGGTAACATTAAGTAGTTTCACAATTATCTAACAGTTCAGGCCTTCCACTGAATCTAAATGCAAATGCAGAGAGACCCAGGATGATTAAAAACAACAACAACACTTCCTTACAAATAATTAAACCACAACAATTGTTGGCATCAGAGGTGGTGGTGATGACTACTAATATAAATTATTTTAAAAGAAGATTATGGACATAAGATCAAAGGATTGATGACAATTTGATGTGATGACTATCTATACTGAACCATAGGAGCATATCTTAAATAACAGCTGCTGGAAGAGGACTATCATCTTTCTGTCTTGCTTGTAAGCTTTTTAAAATGCATTCAGTTGGCCACTGTATGATGCAGGATGCTAGACTAGATGAGCTTTTGGCCTGGTCTAGCAATGATCTTACATCCTTATGTTCCTGTGTATTTTTTTTTTGTTGAGTTTTTCTTGAGAGGCCACATATGCCTTCATGGTTGTCCATCATATTGTACTTCATGATGTGTTTCCATTATTGATCTTACTCTTTTTGCAAGCTGTTACCTATCTAGTCTCTGGCCCCTTATCCCTTCTCAGCTCAACCCACAGTCTGATGGGGATCTTGAAATGACATCACCTTTGGGCACTGCTGCAGCCAAAGCAGTAAGGATTCCTGAGTCGCAGGGGAAGAAGATACCAGGGATATCAGCTCATGGAGGAAGCCGAAACAGTTTCATAACATTGTGAACTTATTTTTGACTGAAAATATTTTTTTAATGCCTTTTAATCCATTTGTGAATACAGTGACAAGGGGCAGGGTTTTTTCTGCTGCTAGACTTCCCCATAAGGGCTGGGATTAAAAAAAACAACAACTGTATGGCATTATGACAGCACTGATGACAAGAGTCATAATGCTCACACTAATTAGGATGAGCAGGGATTCCATTTCCATTATAGGAATGAATCAATATTTCCTCTTTTAATGTTCCTCTCCTCTTTCCTCTGCCCCACTTTTTTTTTTAAAAAAAAGCCCTATGCAGGAATTAAAACTAAAAAAAAGAAGCTAAAACGATATTTAAAGGCAACATGGAATTTCAAAAGTGAATCTCTAATTCTACAAATGGAAGTAACATGATTTGTATATTGTACATTTCCATTAAAACTGGGATGCCATGTCAATAGATAGATACCAGCTCTGAATTTCTAAAACAAAACATGATAAACTAGACACAGGATTGTCCCAACAATGCCTTCACTGTGCCAATGTATAATAATAACACCAGCAGCAAATTATTCACATTTTTATTTATTTTTATTACATTTTATAATAATTATTTTTTTATAATTTATATTTTAAATAAATATAATTATTTATTTTTATTACATTTTATAATAATTATTTATTATTATTACATTTTTATCCCACCTTTTATATGTATATATATATTTGGTCAACTCAACTCAAGGTGGCGAACATACTTAATGCTCCCACTCCTCTTTTCTCCACAACAACCATCCTGTGAGGTGGGTTGGGCTGAGAGAAAGGGACTGGCCCAAAGTCACCCAGCCGGCTTTCATGTCTAAGGGAGGCCTATAACTCTCAGTCTCCTGCTTTCTAGGCCAGCACCTTCCCCACTACACAATAGGTCAGCAATCTGTTTCAGCTGCTAAATATCATGCAATCTTACACAACACAGATGTTTCCCTTTTGTTTTTAAGTGAGAACACCTACCAACAGTCCAGAAAATTTAGAAAATTCTTCTTGTATATATCATCAGAACTATTGTTGTTCTTGCTCCTATAAGTCATTCTCACAGGAAGCCCATAAGGCAGGTACAAAAATCAAATTAATTAATAAAAACATTAAATCCCAAATGTGCAAGCTTTCTGAAGCCAAGGGTCACCCCAAGAGGTGGGGGAACACAAAAATATTAACTACATCTAGTCAAGATGATGATCCTCTATGAATGAATTAATTTCCCTTTAATTACAATTAATTTCCCTTTAATTACAATTCAGTGCAACTACTAGAGGAACTTTAGGGTGCATCTAAAGCCTTTGGGGACTTGCATGTGACCCTGGGGCTACAAGTTGTCCACCCCTGTAGTGGACCAAAAATAAAACCACCTCGGTTCCCAAATTTTGCAATGCACTTCACCAACGTGACCCTTAAAGACACAAACCAGAAGGCAGGACCTGGATGTTTTGCTCAGGATGGTGCCTGAGAACTTGATTTTGTAGTCCCAAGAAAACAGCCAAACACAAACACTGGGAGAATAGGATCTTGTTGCAACTAGAAATTGGGATTTTGGGAAAGATTTACTTGCTTCATGGTGTAAAAGCCCTTTTATATTTCAAATGAGGCTGAATTGTACAATAAAGAGATTATTGAAATTTAAGGCAACATTCCATTTCAACCTCTGTGTATCATCACATTGTACACCATGATGATGTCATGAGTACTGACGGCGAGCAGGAAGGGGCCCCTATCCAGGGGGAAAACCGCATGCGTAGTACTGAGGAGTTAAGCAGCCATTCAGAGAGACACTGATCAGACCCGCCTTAACTTTCGGGGTTTATCTGTCTGGGTTTTTCCCACGCTTCTTCAGTTTGTTAGGATTCTGTCTTATGTAGCAGTAATAAACACTAGAGACCTACTCCTCATCTCAGCGTGATTCCTGACTGTTAGGACAGATAATGTTTTCTACCGTTGGATGTTACAGCATGCATTTTTATTTTAGATGTATTCAGAGTAACTAAAGTGTTTCGGCACGTGGTGCCTTTCTGATATGTTGGACTACAGTTTATTTATTTGTTTATTTGTTTATTTATTAGATTTATATTACCGCCCCTCTCCCCCAGTGTTAATATAAATTCCTATAATCCTTCAAACAACTGGAGATTAAAGGGAGTCAAAGTCCGGTCTACTGGAGGACATCAGATAATGGAAGGCTAAACTACAGTGGGAAATATCTGAGCACACTGAAAGGTGGCAGATTCAAAGAAAGCATTGATTGCAAGCATGTTGGAACGTCCTATCCAATATTGGAAATAGAAACGAGCTGGGTGAATATTACACACTACTTACAAGATTTCTGCAGCACCAGGGGGTTTCTTGATGGGCTGACCTCGATGGCTGGTGGCCTGTGTTTGGCTTGGGTGCGGTCACAAGGTGGGCAAGGATGATTTGTGACATATATTTGATCTAATGTGCAGCAATGACACATCAATGCTAGTATTATCCTAGCTCCCTTTCCTGTTGTGTTCTTCACTGTGATGCTAACGCTCCTGTCATGCGTGGAATGTAATTACCATTAAGGTTGAAAAATGAGAGAGATGAACAGTAGTGGCGGTTTTTCTCAGGTTTATATAAACACTGGTTACAAGAAGAAGACTGGAATGTAAAATCAAAGCATCTCTGTCACATCAGTACTTTAAATCTCTAAGTGGCTTCTTTAAAATCATCTGGCTTCGCTGCACATGATTAGCTGATAAAAGCCTCCATTGCAGACAGCACTGCTAATTTAAGAGAAAGATGGCCCTCTAGTCACTGTCCCTAAGCAAGTAACAATTTTGGCACTTTAGTTTCTCAGAAAGATTCACTTTTTTTTTTCTAATGTGGCCAAGAAAGAAGGCAATCTTGCTAGATAGTTATTGGAGGTAGTGAAGGCAGTTCCTGGCTCTGACTTTAGAAAGATTTAAGACTGATTGACTTCAACTGAAAGGTAAAATGCAAGCCTATATTTACATTGCTAGACAAACAAGCTTCAATCCAGCTCTTTTGGTAGTGCTTTTGATCAGTCATCCTAGATGGAATGGAGCCACTCCATCAGCCTCAAGAGGTACATCCATTACATTCAAAGAGGCCAGCATACCAAAGGTAAATTAATGCAGCCTTCTCTGGACTGGAGCCCAGTCAGTGTTTGGAACATCATTGCCCATCATCCTGGCTCCAGATGGCTTTTGGTGAGGTTGTGTAATGGGAGAATGACCTTGGAAGATGGGGCAGGAGGAGAGATGCTGCCTAGGGAATGATCAGATAAAAGAGAGAGGAGCCCCTAACTGAGTAATGGGCAGAGAAAGAAAACTTAAAAAGGATCTGCCCTAATTGATCAGGTGGTAAAAAGGGATGGCAGGAGATTTGTACTTTCAGACTTGCAAGATTCTGTTAATGTAACCTATCAATAAAGTAGAAGTAGCTCATCTGGTCGTGTTTCCTGTCTGGTTTACCTGGGAGGCTGACATCAATCTTGCAAGTCTCAAAGTACAAATCACCCGCCATCCCTTTTTACCACCTGCCAAATTAGGGCGAATCCTTTCTAAGTTTCTTTTTCTGCCCATTACTCAGTTGTGGGCTACTCTACCTTTTATCTGATCATTTCCTAGGCAGCATCTCTCCCCCAGCCCCATCTTCCAAGGTCATTCTCACATTCCATTACAAGTTGGTTTAGAATTGTGGGGTTAGACTTCCGAAGTATCTGGAGGGCACCGAAGGGTGGAAAGCTGAGATAGTGCTTATAGACCATCCTCTCTATATATAAACTTCGCTATTCAAAAAAATGGATTACATGTTTTGCTTTGTCTTTTGGAATCTGCATTTCATGCTTTGATTTTGACTTCTCCAGCTTCCAGTCATTTCTAGCAATCAGATTATTTATATTCAGAACACCAGCTTTTTAAAATCAGTGTGGATATTTCAGTGGTTAAGGTTCTGGGCTAGAAACCAGGAGACCGAGAGTTCTAGTCCCACCTTAGGCATGAAAGCCGGCTGGGTGACCTTGAGCCAGGCCCTCTCTCTCAGCCCGACTCGGTGCAATGTAGACTAGCCTCCTCATGGTGCACCCCGGGCAACGTGACTTGTCACAGCCAAATAGTCTACACACCTGGCTGCTGGACCTCACAAGGATTTCCCAGCAAGCAAAAGCAGCATGAACACTGAACTGCTATGCCATATGATAATCATCATCATCATCATCATCATCATCATCATCATCATCATCATCATACCGAATATTACTTCCACTATCATTTTGACTTTTTTTTAAATGCCTTTGAGTCAGTGTTGACTCCTGGCAACTGACTAGACTAGTCCCTGCAGTTTTCTTGGCAAGATTTTGGAAGTGGTTTGCCATTGCCTGCTTCCTAGGGCTTAGAGAGAGGGACTGGCCCAAGGGCACCAGCTGGCTTTGTGGGGACTAGAACTCACAGTCTCCCAGTTTCTAGCCTGGTGCCTTAACCACTACACTACACCATTACACCAAACAGACTCATCATTTTGACATACACATTTACATATATCCATTGGCAGGTGCCCAGGCCATTTTTTTACTTAGCCAGCACATGAGCAATCCCTGTTTCTCATTATTGAGCTACCTAAGTCCACTTGGCTGTTTGGGGGAAAGATTTACCACATTGACTTGCCCACTTGGTGGTGGGGTGGCATCCCCAAAGGACAGTTCAAGGGTTAAAGAGTAAACCAGGATGTCTATGTCTATGTCCACATCACTTCTGGCTATCTATGTAATATTGGCCAACTTGCAGAGCTGCAGCATGAGTTATGTGATTCCTGAAATTCAAATGTCAGCCATAGACCTGAAAAAGAACAGCATATGTGGACATAAGTTTGCATGTTCTTCTCTCTTTTGAGTTGAGTGTAGTGACATAAGCCATATATGCCAAAATATCCTGTTTAAATTTCATTTCTGGCTAAAATTAATTGGCTGGTTTTGCAAACTATATGCCAGACTAGGCTAAAAAGGGGTGGGTTAGTTTGATTCAATATTTTGTGGGAACCAGCCCATTTTGCTAAATCAAAATACAGTTTACATGTTTGCATAACATGTTGCATTAACAGAGAGATTTTGTTTTATTAACCTGGAATTAATATGTTGGATGAATTTTTTTTATTTTTGAAGGGGAGCTATACATTTCCACTGTGAAGATAATATGACAGTTATATCTTATAAGAATTGTATGTGATATTGTACGTGAAATTCTTTGTCAGCTGACTGAATAGGTTAAGTCAGTGTTTCTCAACCTTGGCACAGGGAATTCTGGGAGTTGAAGTCCTCACATCTTCAAGGTGCCAAGGTTGAGAAACACTGAGTTAAGTGATCATTTTGCTATAGTACTGTAGAGAGTGAGGGTGATAACCTTGACAGAAATGTGCAGGAACCATTCATAAGAAAAAAGAGCTGAAACATTCCTAAGTCCTATGAAGCAAGATAGTAGCCGGAAGCAACTCAGACTCCTCCCTTATTCGCTGTAGATAAGAAGGAAGGGAGGTAAAGCGTAATCAGGCCTGCAATGTTCTACAGTATTATTATAGCCTATCTCTATGAAGTATAGTTCTGATCTTCCTGTGGAGTTAATTTTCTAGTCTTGTCTACCTAGTGGGGTTAACGTGTATTTCCAATTATCAAAGAGACTAGCTTCAGTTCCATTGAAAACCCTCTCATAGCCTCAAAGATGTTTTGAGCTACACATCATCTTGAATGCGTGCAAGTCCTTTCCTTAGATTTTGGACTGTAATTGTTGAAGCCAAAGGGACGGCACATACACATTTAAAAATCAATGGCCATGTTTATGTAAGATACTCAGAATCATCAACAGCAGGTGTACCTGTCAAAACATGATGTTGATCGATAAGCACCACACATTTTGCTTGTAAATAATTTCCATCTCTTCTTCTAAGGCATCTTCTAATCCTATTTGGGATTGGGGAACTAGATTAAATGTTTTCTAAGATGATTCAATATTTATTAAAAATTTAGCTGAGATTATCACAAAGTTGCAAGATTTGTGTGGAATAAGAATGCCCCTGGGGCAGGAATTCTTCAGGAGATGTGAGACAAAACCTGAATACTTTGGAGATTGTGAGAATGTTCTTATGTGTAGAAACCCTTTTTGCAATGTCACACAGCTAAACAGGTTTTTTATCAAAGTGTACTGGTGATAAAAGCCTGGGATGGGAGAAGACGTCAATGAAAAATAAAGACTTGTGAAAGGAGTCTTAGCTAATGAAGAGTAATATCCTGACTGATTATTTTTACTCCAGCTACATAGGGGGTGCAATTAAGGGAAACCACTTTTGCTTCCTGCTTGCCTTTAGCT
The DNA here is from genome assembly GCF_035149785.1 of Candoia aspera. Classification (NCBI taxonomy): domain Eukaryota; kingdom Metazoa; phylum Chordata; class Lepidosauria; order Squamata; family Candoiidae; genus Candoia; species Candoia aspera. The sequence goes on from NC_086156.1 coordinate 47,815,169, forward strand.
TCATATCAGGAGCCAGTTTGTTACTGATAAGTCCTCTAAAATTACTGAAATGATGGCTGAGGCAGGCTGAGAGGCAGGAGTGGGGGATGTCAGCAGGGAAGGGAAGGAGACAGGCTAAACTGGAAAACAAAAATTCTTCTTAGTTTTTCAGTCCTTACTGGGGCCCTTTTCCCTTTCTGTTCAAGATGAGAACAGTCTATGAAAGTGGAGTGGTTCTGTTTTATGAATCCTTGAAGCACCCATTTTATTTTGATGCTTAAATTTGATGTCCCCTCTCCCCATCATATACAGTACATACATGGTCAAGAATCATGATCATTTCCTTTTCTCTCTTCGTTCTTTGAAATCTCAGGATCATAGAGTCATACTTAAAACAGGTCACTTGGCCAAATGAGTCTAACCCCTTGCGCAGTGCAGGCACCCAAGTCAAAACATCCCCACCAAATGCCTATCTACTGCCTGAACACATCCAAAGATGGGAATCAGAATCCTCCTCCTGTAACTTAACCATTATTCTTGCCCTGCACTCTGGAATGGTAAAGAACAGGTCTGATCTTTCTCAGACCTTAGTTTCTTCAAGAGTGGGCAAGCTTTGAGGAATTAAGGGCTGCAGCTGAGCTTCTTGACCTTCTGAGGGCCACAAGAAAACTTCTGGTAATGCAGTTGAAAACAGTGGAAGGTGTGAGGTTATTTATTTATTTATGTATTTATGCATGGCCTTTAATGTAGGGAATGGGAATGAAAGGCTTTTGGGAGGCAAAGTGCTCCATGTTTCACCTTTATGCCCATATCCAATCCCAAAGCAATGCAGAATCTCATCACTGAAATTCAGTGGCAAAATGGCTGAATTTTGATAGTGCAATTTGGGATTAGAGAATGGGGGAGTTTAAGAGTAGGAATGGGAGTGGTTTATCTTTCAGAGGTCTCCTGGTCCCATTTTCAACCTTCTTTTGAAGAGAAAAATGGGAAAAGTTTATAGCGAAACATTGACTATTTTAATACCAAGTTTCAGCAATGCAATCTTTGAATACTAGGTTGTTACAAATGGAGTACTAGGGATACCTGAGGCTCTAGGCTACAGGCTGCCCACTCCTGAGATCCTTGAAAAATGCTATCATCTCCTCCTCTGTTCAATTTTTTTTTCAAGGCTAAGCAGTTTGTCCTTATAGTAAGACTTGGTTTTAGTCTCCAGATCATCCCCATTGCCCTTGTTTGCATTTGTTCACATTTGTTCCACTTTGTCTGAATCTTTCCTAAGTACAGATCCCAGAAAGTTACTTGATTCTTAAGCACTGATTAAGATGTTGTTTTATGATTTCACTCAATTTAAAAGAGATAATTAGCACAAATGTACTAAAGGCAGTTTCAAGCCAGCTGTCTGATACTGTTTTAAGTTAACTGCTACTACAAGTCAATTAAGGCACTGTGTACTTGGTACTGTAGCTAAGTGACAGTAGGGTGGAGAAGACCTGACTGATTTTTGCTTCCCACTTCAGTGATGCTGAAGAAAGGGTCAGTGGATTTACGCAGCTGCTTTACCATGTGATGGCTGTCATTCAGGGTACATACAAGCCATGTGATTTCTCTAGCATTCATAGTACTTGGAATTTTGCTTGCTATGCCTGGGGGAAATTTATTGCTAGAAGCAGAAATAGATTCAAATGAATGATTTCAGTGGAGTTATTTGGCGGGGAGAAGTCTATCTACTCACTAGGTTTGGGCCATTAGAAAAGTCCATCAGGATGCTTTGTTTTGTTTTGTTTTTTCAGTGCTAGACCTACAACAGACTGCTATGCATAGCAAAACAGTGAAAACTGACCACATACTGCACTTACATTTCTACCAGCATTTGCACTTTGTAAAAATTCTCCATCCATTTCCCATGTTTAGTAAACAGTGTGCCAAGGTACACAACTTAACCTGCTTGTTCTAGTTTTTTTGCCATTTCATGTATGTATAACTTGTGGTTTTTCATTCTATTTTTCCTGTCAAGCTAATCTACAGCATTCTCCATTATGTTAATTTTTTGAGTAATACACTTGTTGCATTATACAATCTATCTAACATCTGCTGCAAATCAGATTTCTTTGCATACAAAGGTACACACACACTCCCCAATCAACACTCTTATATTATCACCACACAAGTTCCTTATACATTTATCCATCCACATATTAAACAGACAAGGAGAAATCACACATTCCTGTCTTATTTCCTGCTCAGTGTGAACCATTTACTAAGCATTCCATTGTTTTGCTCTCTTGCTTTGATTGATTGATTATGTGCCATCAAGTCATTTTTGACTCCTAGTGACCACATAGATACAGTTTCCCCATGACAATCTATCCCTAACCTTTCAAGTCTCTCAGTGGTGCACTCATCACCACTGTAGCTGAGTCCATCCACCTTTCTGCTGATCGGCCTCTTCTTCTCTTTCCTTCCACCTTTCCCAGCATTACAGCCTTCTCCAGAGAGCTAAGTCTTTGCATAATGTGCCTGAAGTAGGATAATTTGAGCCTGGTCGTCTATGCCTCAAGTGAGAACTCTGGGTTGATTTGTTTGATGATCCATCAGTTTGTTTTCTTGGCTAGCCATGGTATTCTTAGAAGTCTTCTCCAACACCAAAGTTCAAAGGCGTTAATACTCTTCCTCTCCTGCTTCTTTATAATACAACTTTCATTTCCACAGAGTCTCACAGGGAATCTGTTGCTTTACTTCATCCATATGCCACTCTTCCTGCATTCAGCAAATAAACTTCAGTTCCACATTCACACAAAACTTTCCATAATTCAAGCCTGTTCACTTTATCATATGCTTTCTCTAAATCTGCAAACATCTAATAAACTTTTTCACATTCCTTTCTCAGGGTCCTACTGAAAAGCAAAAATCTGCAACCCCCCTGCCTGGCATAAAGCTACACTAGACTTCCCAGATTGTGCTCATTGTCACGTCACATACGCTTTCAATCAGAATTCTGCTGGACATATTCCCAGACACATTTAGCAAACAAAGCCTTGCATTTACTTCTGCTACTTTTCCCTTTGTACAGGAAAGCAGTATCAGCGTTCTTCCAACCATCAGGTACAGATATAGTCTTCACACACCCAAACCAAGTTGCCCAGCCACTGCATCAGCAAATAATATCTGAATGTTAACTTTTTCTTCCAGTCACACTGTCTATACCTGACATTTTTCAACATACTAAGAGCATGTATTACTTCCTTTCCATCAATTTTTTCTTAGACACTAGCATTTTAGCACTCCTTTAATACCACTCTATGACATATCACTATCATGCTTTTCATGTTAAAAGCGCCTTGCTCTCTTTGACTATATTCTTTGTAGCTTATATACTTCTATGCATTTTTCTCTACACAGGCTTTTTCCCTTTAATATTCCACCAAATATCCTTGTTCAGACTTTCATTAGCTGACTTGACATAATTCTGTGGTATCTTCTAACAGTTTTTTCTCACTCTCTTCAAAGCATCTTCCACAACCTTTTTCTTTACATCTACTTTCCAGTCATTCTGCTGGAAGATTAATTTAGCTTCCAATACCTTTTCATAGAGGACTCATATTTTCTCTTCCTGTTTTCACTCTCTACTTTCTTTCACTTGTTTCCTTTTCATGTCCTTTTTTTCCCAAGATCCATTTTTGACATTATAAAATTATAGTCTGTTTCAAGTTTGGGACCCCTTATTAGCCTTGTATCTTTCATTGATTCTCTCAGTTTCATCATAAACATTATTATAACTAATCATGCTTTTACATTTACATTCATTCCTTTCTTACGTGTATGTTACATTTATGCATAAACTGTATATTCAAACGGAACAGATTATTTTCTAAGCAGTTTCTCACCAATCACTATTCTCTCACATTCTTGGCTTTCCAAATGGCCCAGTCATTTTTTATGTTCTTTCTCACCTTGTTCCCACCCATGTATTCATTTCACTAAACTGAATAATTTTCCCCCTTTGGATCTCATTCATTTGGAATATTGCACAATTTTCCCCAAACCTTATCTCTGTTTCTTCCATTATCATCATACACTGGAGAGTAAAATGCAACTGTCAACAACTTAGGGATTCCTACTTTCCACAGCAATATAGATAATAGCAGCTTATACTTTCTCTCTACATTTGAGATTCATTGATGATTAAACCTACACCTTCCTTATCTCTTCTGCATGTATTCATCAATTTCACTCCATCATCTTCATTCAGGTAGTCCCAGTCAGTTTTGGCACATTTTGGCCACTATGTCATGAGCACAACCAAAGCTCACTTTTGCTCAAATCATGCTCATTGTGCAAGCTAAGAGTTGTAATGTAGGTTCAAATCCCATGTATCACTGCATATATTTCCATGAAAGAGCTATTTCAGAAAAAGCAGATGTCTTTGTGCCTCGCTAAGGCCCTGTCCCTCCCAAGGGATTATCACATTGACATGATGGAAAGGCTCAGTAACTTCTGTGACCCTGGAAGTAATGCTGTCAAGACCATGAGCTCCTGGTAGGGTTGTCTTTGCCTATGAAGTCAAAAGGGTAAAGCGAAGAGTAATCCAAAACAGGGATGAGACCATGTGAGGGTCTGCAGGCATGAGGAAATCCAACCTACCTAGAAGACAGCACACCAAAATCAAACACAAATGGTGCTTAGAAACAACATCCATATTGTTGGTAAGAAAACTAAATGGCTGAAACTTTTAGACAGGTTTGATTGACCAATGATGGGACCCCTAGGTTAGGAGGCACTCTTCTTATTACTTTGGAAGAACACTAAACTGTCACAAGGAGATCTAGAAATAATGAACTGGGCTGCAAAGAACTCTGGTCATATATTTTGCCAGGACTGAAAAAGGAACTCCTTGTTTTACAAAGACACAAATAACTGGAACCCTGGAATGTGGAAAGCATGAACCAAGGAAAACTTGAAATTAAGTGTACTAAAATGGAAGTTTTAGGAATAAGTAGATTTAGGTGGGCTAGAATGGGCCATTTTAAATCAGATGATTTACTATTCAGGACATAGAACAAAGCAGTCAAGTGCCATAAGATATGGCTCAGTGTACTTGGCAATAGTTCAATAAACAACATGTTAATATCTATTAGAATTACTGGATAACCAGTGAATGTCAATAGAGCAGTTGTGGCAACAAGATTTGATCTGGAGGACATACAGTCAGAATATAAGAGCAATACAAAGAACAGATTAAATGTGCTTAATTTATGTGAAAAAGAACCTGAGAAGCTATGAGAAGAGATAAGAAACATCAAGAAAATCAAACCACCACCACCAAAAAAAGAAAAGAAAAGAAGAGAAAAGAAAAGAAAGATCCAAGTGGCTTTATTATTAACATAATAGCTAAATAAACACAGAGGATGAAAGCCAAGTTAATAAGGAAAAACTTGCATGTAAAGTAAGAAAGGAAAGATATATCAATGAAGAATGTTAACAAATAAAGAAAAATAACAAGAAATTAGAGGTATTTTTTATGAAGGTCAGAGAAATAACAGATAAAATCACTTAAGGTAGCAATATTCAAGATAACTGTGGAAGAGATCTAAAAGAGGCAAATGAGATTAAAGGAAGGTGGAAAAAATATTGAAACCTTTTACAAATGAGATTATAGAATGACAGAAGCATTTGCAGAAAGACAATTTATTCAGAAATCAACTCAACTAGAAAGTAAAGGATATAGGGATAGATCATACATCAAACAGGAAAGCACCAGCATGGATGAAACACTCACTGAAATATTTAAAGCTGCAGGATTTGAGGAAAAGATGCAGCTTATTTAAAGAGATGTATTTATTTACAGGTGTTCCCTGTAGTAACATATGGCTGCGAGAGCTGGACCATAAGGAAGGCTGAGCGAAGGAAGATCGATGCTTTTGAACTGTGGTGTTGGAGGAAAATTCTGAGAGTGCCCTGGACTGCAAGAAGATCCAACCAGTCCATCCTCCAGGAAATAAAGCCAGACTGCTCACTTGAGGGAATGATATTAAAGGCAAAACTGAAATACTTTGGCCACATAATGAGAAGACAGGACACCCTGGAGAAGATGCTGATGCTAGGGAGAGTGGAAGGCAAAAGGAAGAGGGGCCGACCAAGGGCAAGATGGATGGATGATATTCTAGAGGTGACAGACTCGTCCCTGGGGGAGCTGGGGGTGTTGACGACCGACAGGAAGCTCTGGCGTGGGCTGGTCCATGAAGTCACGAAGAGTCGGAAGCGACTAAACGAATAAACAACAAAATTTATTTATATTTATTAAACACCTTTGTTGACTGCCAACTCAAAATGATTCTGAGTGGTGAACAGGTATTATGTTCATGCTCCTGTGTGCTCTAAAGCACCTTTTCCTAACCATTTCCAGAATATTGCATAGCCCTAATGGCTAACATCAAATAGTGGAGAAAACAAGAAAATATCAGATTTACCTTTGTTAGTTGAAGACTTAGAAGAGCTCATTATGAAAGTAAGAAAATGAAAAATCTAGGTTAATCTGGAGAAGTAGATTAATCCGAGGGGAGAAAGCAATTATAAACTTAGAAAAGTATGTGAAGGATCAGTGACAAGAAAGATCAAAATACTTAAAGCAGTATTTCCAGCAGAAATACAGTACATGGGCTGTGAAAGTGGGACATAGAGAAAGGGGGAAAAAGAAGGATACAGAATCTCTAAATTAGGGAAGTTATTAAGAATACCATAGATTGCAAGAAAAATCAACCAATCAGTCTTTGACCAAATAAAGACTGATGGCTCCCTTGAGGCAATTATTAGCAAACAGAAACTCTCATGCTTTGGACATTTGACACAAGCAGATGATGCACTAGAAAAAGTGACCATGCTTCGCAGGGTTGAAAGAAGTGGGAAAATGGATACAATAGATGGATTTTCATCAATGGATACAATGGATGAACATGATGAAAAAAAATACAGGATGGTCCTTGGATGAGCTATATTACTAGAGATATGTCAAAAGATAGCAAGCATTCTTCATACAGTCATCAGGAGTTGAGTCTGACTTGATGATACCTAGATAACTAAGGGCTTCCTAGAAACATCTGATAGGTCATTGTGGGAAGCAAGAAATTGTCCTAGGTTCTTTTGGACTTCAACACCCATCAGGCCCAGCCTACATGGCCAATGGAAGAGATTGCTGGAATTGTGGTTCAAAATATCAACTTGCCTACCTCAGAAGCACATGGACCTTTAGTGTGATCCAGCAAGATCTTTCTTCTGATCATTTATTTTAAATATAAATGTACAGTTTCCAAATTGCAATCTCAAGTTAGGAAGTGTTTCATCATCATCATCATCATCATCATCATCATACAATCTATTTGTATATTTTTAAAGCCCTAACACTGATTCTTTTTCCTATTCTTAGTAGATAAGAAAAACAATTGTTTTCCAAGACTTTTATTTTCATTGATTTTAAAATAAAAGACAACAAAGCACTTCTGGGCATAATATAAGAATGTCTATGGTCTGTGTTTATACACACCCATACATACATATAAAACAAATATACTATATAATATATATTTCATATACAATGGAGTAGAAATGTGGACACAAGACATAGAAAATAAACCTATCATTAGCTTCTAGACATGGTGACTGTTTATCACTTCCAAAAGCAGAGGCAATATACTCCTGAATATTAGTTTCTGGAGATTATGGTTAGGAAGGAAATATTGCCGTATTGTCCCCTTGTGAGCACCCTTTGGTAGGTCACTCTGAAAACAGAATGCTGTACTACAGAGGATGGGCCTTTGATTGATCCAGTATGGTGCATTTTATGGCTTCTTATTTAGAAGCAAGTTTCATTATTAGCAATTCAAGAGTATTTCATAATTAAACTGGCACCTGGGAACAGTTTCATGTGTACATTAATCGAGACATCAGTCTGTTATATGCAGAATTCTTTTTCCAGTTGCCTCTGGGCTATATAGGTTGGCTATTTTATCTAGACGTGATAACTGGAGATGACAAACAAGTGTTTTAATTCTATTGCTGTTTTTCGTCTTCTAAATACACACTCGCTAAGTGAACTGAACATCTCTCCCTCCCTCCCTCTTTCTCCCCCAGTCTGTTCCCTGTCAATTCACATCAGTTTAAGGTCAAGAAAACTAATAGGGAACAAGGCGCTACAAGATTGGAACTCAACCTTGCTTCCCAGAGGAACGCAACTGACAATTAGCACAAGGATCAGCATCAAAAAAGAGCAACCCAGCATGAAGTCTGTCTAATTAGTCATATGAACGGAAAGCTTTCCCTCCACTTCCTCAAGGAGCACATGCCTGTCAGATCTTATATGGTAGAGGCTGCTTTCTCCCATAAGGCCAAGGAGGCTGAGAACAGGTAATGCTTGTTAAAGAATTTCATTAAACTTTTCCTTGGCATAGAATTCGGCTACTGGCTTCTGGTGCACTCCTCATCCTTGCTTTATAAATAAGGTACAGTAGGGCAGAGAATGACAAATTTGAAAAATAAGCATTCCTCTATATCACAACTTCTCTAAGTAACCCTTTGTGTATTAACAGACAAAAGGAATAGATGAATTATTGAAGATGAAAGCTGTGCCAGATCACATAATTTCCATCTCAGTTCAAGAAAGCTTATGCATATCTCTTTTCTGAGAGAGAGAGACAGAGAGAAAGCGAGTGAGATTAGCATGACAGTAGGAATAACTAACACACTTCCCAGAACTTAGAAAATTTCCATTTTCACCTTTGGAGATCACATTTTACAAATTGTGCCTATATAATTCTGGCTAAAAGCTTTGCTACAAACAACAGCATAGCTGGAGAGGCAAAGATATCATGTGTGGATTGTTTAAGAAGCCATTTCTTTCAGAGACAAAATACAAGCAACATAGCACTCCTTGAGATGTTTGACATCTTTGAACGTATTATTTTACTCATTGAATGCACATTCCATGCCTCTGCCCAAAAATTAGGCATGGCACGCAGGTTATTATTTGATCACCTGTGAAACAGTTGAGTTAGGCTAGGTTGAAAGGAAGTGACTTCCCTAAGCCTGGCAGGAAAACATCAAGTGGAGTTGGGCAGCTGATAAATTTGAATAAAATCATCATCATCATTCATATCATCATCATTATCTTGGCAGAGCTTAAAGGAGAAACCTTGTGACCCAAATCATTAATTTCTGAAGTTTTTTCAGAGCACCCTGTTTAAAGCAGGGCATTTTTACTATTTCATTCATAATTAAATTATCCCTGATGTCCTGCCAAACTCCAGCATCATGTTTAGCCTCATCACTGTTGTGTTATACATTACCCAATGTGCAATGATATATATTTTGCACACTAGATTTTTAACAGGGGGGAAAGTATTAGTTGATAGCCTATGGAGAACATTACCAAAGTAATGATATTCCGTCCAATCAGTAAGCGGTTGATAACTACTTCTGTGCTGGGCAACAGTTATCTGTGGTGATTCTTATGGCAGAGATAAATTCTGAGGTAACATATGCATAAACATTGATAATTTAATCAGTCTTGTGAGAACTGTGAGATTTGTGCTCCTGTCCATAAAAAAATACATGAAGAGAAAAATGTCTTACTGCTTTAAATTGCAATTAACCTGAACAATTGGTAGTTTTCTTTGTACCATAGTAAATGATTTAAAAGTTTGCACTGATACAGCAAAAAATAATCTGGGCCCACTTAAATTGCTGCCCATGAAGAGTTCACTGTATGTGAGTATTGTATCCGTGCTGTGATTTCAATATGTATGCCAGCTGAAAACTTTCCAATGGATAACATATAAAGGGTAAATATAAATAATGAAGAAATATAAGCACAATCAGAGCTTACTGTAGGCTTTATAATGGTATTGGGCACATGCATCAAACTAATAATCAGTTTCCAATGAAAAAAGTAATTTATCAGTTCAATTATCCATTCACAGTTAATTAGAAAAAAAAACTATATAAAAAATCAGCAAGGAATGACATTCCTAGCAAATTTGCTGCTGAAAAGGCAGCTGTCTAGATTGTCACTGGCTTTGTAGCTGTTCAGGATCCAGGCTTAAATGTGATGATAAGGATGCCTTATCTCAACGCTCATGTGGTTTGGGAGACACTGGTGTTTTCTGCCGGCATCAGCAGTTCAAAGCAAAGCAAAGTGAGATACAGACATTGATGGCTATATATGGAGTGAATTAAAATGGAATGAAAGACCAAGAGCAGTTGAGCAATATAAAGACTTGCTGAGATTTATGGAGATTCTTTGGAATAATATAACCCACTGATCATTGAGGAAAGAACTTCAAAATAAGGAACTTATTTTATTTCAGTATCCACTGGGTTCCCCATTGTTCTGATCAATACCAGTGTTAGTATCTGTCAGTGGCACACCGTTAATGGAGTTTTTTCCCCAGCCTTTCCACAAGAGGTTCAGGGCAATATACAGTACTCAGCACTCTGCATTAGAGTTATCCAATAGAAGCCACAATGATGTCATGTGTCATATTGTTATCATTCAAAGGACACAAATTATATAATTTGTATCAATTGCATCATTTCTCATTTGTGTCATTTGCCCTGTGATATCACTTCCCCCATCCTCCATAGATACCCAGGATCCCAACAGCAAAAGGCAAATGATCATTTTGGTATAAATGGGACAATATGTAGCATCAGTCCCACAGTGAAGGGAGACAGAATGCTATATAAGACACAGTAGGTTTGTGGATATTGTATGTTGTATGTATGTCTCTTGTATGTATGTAAACATATGTTGTCATACATGTACATGATTATACAAAGAGACAAATGGTTAAGTTGTGGTGGGTTGTGCTCAAAATTAGTTATAGTAGGCCTGATATACATCCTCCTATACAAAAAAATAGGGACGCGGTGGCGCTGCGGGTTAAACCGCTGAGCTGTCGATCGGAAGGTCGGCGGTTCGAAACCGCGCGGCGGGGTGAGCTCCCGTTGCTCGTCCCAGCTTCTGCACACCAAGCAGTTCGAAAACATGCAAATGTGAGTAGATTAATTGGTACCGCTTCGGCGGGAAGGTAACGGCGTTCCGTGAGTCATGCTGGCCACATGACCCGGAAGTGTCCTATGGACAACGCCGGCTCCAAGGCTTTGAAACGGAGATGAGCACCGCCCCCTAGAGTCGGACTCGACTGGACTTTACATCAAGGGAAACCTTTACCTTTACCTATACAAAAAAATGCTCATCAGTAGATCTGTAGGAAAATCATTTTTGGCTCAGTTTTCTAAAGCACAGGTTCCCAAACCTATAGAGCACAACATCATAAGGTCCTGTAGTAGCCTACAAAAGAATTAGGCATGATGCTATAGCAGTGATCCACAGTTCCTAGAAGACAAGTACCGATCTCTTCCAAATAACTTTTTCTTTATTCTTTATTTCTTTCCTATCCTGCAACTCTTTTTCCTATCTTTGGAATCCTTCTTTTTGCTTTTCTGACTTCAGGCATGAATTCTGCAAGCAGCAACAGCAAAGCCAGGGTGCAATGTACATAAATAACAGAGCTTTACTTGCACTGTAGTGGCTACCACCTTGACTTGTTTTGACCATACCCTGTGGACACCCCCAAATGGGAGCCAAGAGCAACTAGGTGAGATTCATGACCAAATGCCAGAGTTTTGTTTTGAGACTTTTATACTAGAATTCCCTGGCATAGGCCATGAAAGATTATTCTTGTGAATAATTTAGTGAAGAAAAAAATGGTTTTATTTTTATTTATTTATTTGTCATATTTTTATCACCGCCCATCTCCCCCACACAGGGGACCCTGGACGGTTCACAATAATCACAGATCAGAGGATTAAAGGAAAATGTAGAGCTGTACTCTAAATGAAGCTGGATGTAAACAAAAAAATCAATATCCAAGCATTTCTGTAAGATTTGAATAGTCCAAAACCCACAAAAAAGGCAATGCCTTTATTAGAATCAATGCAAGAGTCACAAAATAGTTGGACAGTTGGAAAGTTGTTATATTTCAGCAACAATGTTCAAGAAGAGATTCTAGCACATAAAACCTTGATACCTGGATTCAACAGGAACAGGTAAACCTGATACCTGGATTCAACAAGAACACTGTCTAGTTCACTATTCATCTTGTGATAAAACATACTGTTCATCCTGCTTTGCCAATTTGTTATCAGTATAGAGAAGACCCATATGTTCTTTTGACTGGATCTTAGTTTTATTTATTTTCTGCATAGCAATATCACAGGCTGTTTGGCTTTTTGGACTCAACATGCAAACACATCTCCTCTTTCTTCTGTCTGTATTCAATGTATACAGATATATACTTGTATACACTTCTGGGGGTTTCTGGGAGATATATGTAGACAGCTGGAGGGCCATATGTACAGTAGCTGTCAGCCTTTGACTTAAACACCAAAGTTATGAATACTAAAACTACTTTTATTATTGGGTTAACTCTGAATGTGCCTACCCCCTCCCTGCCTTTATCCTAAAGAGAACTATGGAGAATCAACTCTGAGACACTTACTCAAATTACATTTCTCCTTTGGACTCAGATTTCTCTTATCTGACCGTTGCCTTGGCTGTGGTTCTTCCTCTTGTTCCTCAAGGTTATTCTCACAGCCCATTACAATAGCCCTGTAGACTACTACATATCTTTGATAGGATTATATCTGGACTGCAATGGTAGCCCTACCTCTGGTATAAAAGATATACCTATTTACCAAATTTACCACTTCATGCATATAAAACAGTCTTCCCCAGCTTGATGCCTTCCTGATGTTTTCAGACTACTATACCAGAATTCCCTGGCATAGGCTCTGGTCCATGAAAGATTATTCTTGTGAATAATTTAGTGAAGAAAAAAATGGTTTTATTTTTATTTATTTATTTATCATATTTTTATCACTGCCCATCTCCCCCACACAGGGGACCCTGGACAGTTCACAATAAAAACAATTTAAAATTCAATAAAATTATAAATTACACCATAAATATAAATAAATTTTGTTTTTAAAGTGCCACAAAAACTTGTTTTTGCTATAATAAATAGTAGTCGTCCACATTTGTGGACCTCACTTCCCAGAACTCTCAATAATTACCATGTTTACTTATTGGCTGGGAAGGGTCTGTTGGAAAAAGTTGCTCTAGACATTTTCATTTCTGTTAAATTTTATTTCAGATCCATATAATATAAACTGGATGAAACTGTAATATCAACATTGTGCCAGGAAGAAGTATCGCATATACAATAACAAAAATATGGGTCATAGTGGTGATAGGAAGGGCAGCCATATAAATATGTTAAATAAATTAATTAATAAAGGAGGAGGAAGAGGAAGAGGAGAACAAGCATATAGGAAATTGTCACCCACCAAAACTGAGGAAGCAACTAAGTTGTCAAAGTTAGAGTAAATTCAGATGGGAAGACTGCATTCTGAAAAAAATATTACTAGACACCCCCCACCCACCCAAAATATGGCTGTGATTACATTTGTCACTTATCTTATTTAGTTTGGATTTTTGAGTGAAATAAATAAAGTGAAGATGGAGTTTGTGCAAGCAACAGATAGGCTTATCACTGAGATTTACTATTAAATCCTGCTTGCCTAGCACTGCATTTCCCCCTTTCTTTACCTTGGATTTCCAGTGTAAAGTTGCTTGGGAATTGGAATTCTGCCTATTTTGGGGACTCTTGGGATAAAAATACTGTTATCTAGCTTTTAAAGGGCTTGTTCCACTTTTACCATGTGTTTCAGAAATCCACATAATTTATTTGAGCAAAGCTAATGAAATTTTCCATTTCTTGTACTCAGGAAGTTTTTAAGCTAGAAACACTAATTGGCACTACGCTTTGTAAAAACGGTATACCCCTGCTGCTGAAAAAGTTTTCGGCCAGCCCTAACGTTGCCAATGTTAATTGTGAGCGATCTGTCCCCATTGCAGGCAATAATAGTGACCCAAATAGACTGCTGTCAAAGGATGCAACTGCAAAACTAAAACTCGGGAATAAAAGTACTGTAAATAATTGCAGAGGATTGGAGCTTCCTTTGATAAACTTGAACATTAACTCATCTATGTTGGTCCTGTTAGTCCGTTTTAATTATAAGTAGTTAACATATTAATCAGCACAAGCCTTGCATAAATTGTGTTTATGACCCAGTATTATGATGTCATTCATATAAATGGACTACTCAGGAACGGCTGTATGCATCAAGTGACAGTGAATACTATGGCTATTGTTCCATATACACATAATGTTTACAGAAGGAAGTGTATTTAAAGAAGAAACCAGATTGCAGATTCAAATTTGCCTTCTTTAAAAGATGTGTGTGTTTGTGTGTGTACCATGCAATGTTGTCCTTGCCTGGGATTCTTGATGGGCTTGATAAAACTTTGCTTTGGTGAAATGCATGTAGATACAAGCTTTAAAAAAACGAACTGGATCTTTCTCAGTATTCAGGGAGCTTGGATTTCATAAGTCAGTTTCAAAACATATTTACTTCCAAGCTGGAATGAAGAACTGTTCATGTACCCAAACCTGGTACACAAACATTGGTTTTCATTCTAGTCAGATATTAAAGCTGTTTCACTAAATTGTTAAGTGATCTCTCCCAGAAGAGAAATTGTCTTATGGAAGCCTTGCCTTCACTCAAGATTTTGCCATGTGTAATTTACTCAATGAATTACTCTTTGAAAAGCCAGACAGTGAACTGTCTGAAATTTTAATCAATTGATGGCCTTAATTGCAAGACAGATTAATTTAAAATTTGTTTATCCTATACAGATTATGGGAGTGGAGGCTATAAGATCTGAAAAAGTTCCCCTCTTGCCATCTACATTACAATTTTAAAACTTGTTCATAGACGATAAAAGTATACTTCCTAATGGGGCTTTTTTTTTTTTGCAACATTATATTTGCAGTCCACCTCAGTGAAATTAACTGCCAAAATCCCATTCAATGTAGTGGTCCTGCATACTTAAATTATCTTAAATTTCTGCAAAATCAAAGATATACAGTATATGACCATGAGTGAAGGGCCCCAACTCAGCATCAGAGAGCATGCTCAGAAAACAAATGCTTTAGATTTAATTCTTCCTATCTTCAAGCAGGGATCAGAAAAGATCCTGCTTGAAATCATGTACAAACCAACCTTCTCCACTGGACTCTAACTCCAATCACACCCATCAGTATGGCCACTAGCTGGAGAAAATGGGAATATAATCCAATCCAACATATGCAGAGACTGATCATGACCAAGTCTGGAGTGCTCAGCTAGATGCACCAATGATCTGAGTAAAAGGTAGCAGTTACAAGCAAGGTATGACCAGGTAGCTGGCAAAGCCCAGCCAATATTGGCTGACCTTGAAAAGCTAAGCAGGGTCAACTGTGGTTAGTAGTAAAGTGGGAAACCATCAAGAAATATCAACGATTGTAGACTGGACTGGGAATTCAAAAAGACAATGGCAAATCATGTTTTCTATCTGCTAAGAAAGCTATTTGAAGATATTCATGAATTCACCAGGTTTTAACTTCAATTTAGTCTTTATCTTTCTCTGCCTATAAGCTTCTAGGAGTAAGTCTCCGCATCAGGGTTTCTCATCCATGGAACCCTAGGGTTCTGCGAAAGGTTACTAGGGGTTCCCTGGGAGATCGCAGTTTATTTAAAAAACTGTTTCAAATTCAGGCAACTTCCCATTAAAGAGGTTTCATTCAGTTTAAGAACACTGTTAATGCACATATATACAGGCCTACATGTGAAACAAAATATATTAATTTTGTAACTTCTGGCCTATATTTGAGCCTGAATCTGCGGGAGTTCCCTGAGGCCTGAAAAATATTTCAAGGGTTCCTCCAAGGTCAAAAGATTGAGGAAAGCTGCTCTGGAGATTTTAAGCAGATCTAGCTATGGGCTGGCTCCTCTACCCTGTCCTATACTGGCTGCAAAGACTCGGACGACCACTAGTTGGCAGGAAAGCCACACAGAAAAGTCCCTTTGCTGCCATCTAGTTGCCATTTAGAAATTTTTGCAACCCAGGAATAGAAGTAACCCTAGGCGCATGGCGACCCAACTGGCTCTGCAGCGCACTTCCAGCAAACAGCAGCAGCTAGCCTGAGCAGCAGCGACTTTCGGAGGTTACAAGGGAGCACGCCGGGAAAACTGTCTGCCTGTTTGGGCCCTGGGTTCGGACTTCCTAATGGGAGTAAAGCTCCTCTGGCGCCATCCTCCAAGCCCGTCCTGATAATGAGACTGATTAAACAACACAGTCAATGGGAAGGAAGGAGGAGGGAGGAAGTACGCGCTCCACACGCTGACAATGCAGCTGCCCAATCGCCCTTCTCAACAAGCCAGACGGGAACTCTGGGCGCTACTGCGGCTGCGCCACCAAATGAAAGGCGGCAGCCTGCTCCCCGCGTGCTGATTGGCTGAGGGTACTCCCACACACAATAGAAGGCACCGGCCTTCGGATGGAGTGGCGCTTGTAACCGTGTGGGCGTGGAGTAGAGTTGTGGGGTGTTTGGTGCTGCGGCTAAAATATTTTATTTCGAAGAATAAGAAGGGGAGAAGCTGATATCCCCGCAGGTCTTTTTCCACGAATGAAGCTGCTTCGGATTTTCACAGAAAGCAGGAGGACACAAAGCTCCTTTTCTCCACCCCCAAATCTTTGGAAAGGCGAGCGTGTAAAAGCTTGGTCGCTCAACCTCCGATCGAGCGCAGTCGAACATTGCGACCGCCGCTTTGCGTGAGAATAAACGCCTCGGTGGTCTCGTCTTTGCTAGCGGCAGGACCTGTTGCTTAAGAATCGGTACGTCTCTTGTCGCCGTGGGATAAACTTAGGTTTATGCAGTTTTAAGCAGCCAATGTCGGTGAACTACCTGCTTTTAAAAATAAAACCTCCGATAAGTAGTTGCTACGAATCCTAATTCTCCTTTTGTAATCCTGCCTTTCCCAACCCGATGGCCTTCAGAAGCATTGGATTGCAACTTCCCTTAATCCCCAACTGAGATAGACTAGATGGGTTGAAGGTTCAATTTGACAAAAGCAAATGTCAGAGTATTTTGCTTCCAAATAACTAGCAGTGATTGCACCTTCCTTAAAAAACACATAGGCCATCGGAATAAAGATAATTTGCTTGGTTTCCCGGGTGTATAGATCCTCATCCATACATTCCTATTACATTCCCCAGGATTGGGCAGAAAGTGGATCTCTGGGGGACAAATGAGAGATCACCAAAGACTTCTGACTTCCAACTGTAACAAAGTTTCCCCCGCCCCCAAAATTAGATTGCTGAAAAATGAGGCCTGGCACCAGGAATCAGTTTTGATGGGAAAGGTTTTCGGAATGTGTAGAGTACCAGGCACCAACTTACACTGGCACCTGAGGTAGTAGCGTAAAATATGGTAAAAAAATGACCAATTTTCCTCCATCATGCAATGATAGCTGCTCCCTTCCTGAGATGGCGACCACTGCATCTGCAAGGATAGAGAAACCAATCACTGGCTGCTCAACTATCTGATCCTGGAGCACCTGTGAGCTGATGCGCCATGTGGATAAATGTGTATTAAGCATTGGCCAGTGCCAACATTAACCCAGAACTCGAAAAGGGCCTTGACGTTTCCAGAGGTGCTGGTGCTGTCACATAAATTAAATGTTATTTATCATATATTATATAGCCACCCAGAGTCACTTCTATGTGAGATGGGTGGCTATATAATATATGATAGATAAAAAAAATAGATCCATGCCACAGGCCCCACATGAAATGATGGTGGCCAAAATGAATCACGACTTTTATGGTTTTTGGCAACCTGCTTTTAAATATTGCTGTCAAGATACATAATGTTCTGTTCAGAATTTCTCATTTAGCCCCTAATTTAGAAGATGGTTCACCTACAGCAGTACAACTCGAAGGACAGTGACTGCAGTCCAGAACCCTAATAGACTGCAGTCCAGAACCCAGTAAGTAAATTTGAAAAAGCTATTCAGGAGCCCAGCAGAACTTAGCCATCCAAAAATCAACCCAGAGACCAGCCATTAACTCCTACAAAACCAGGTACAAATAAATTGTGCAAAATGCACTTACACAAACAGAGCCATTGGAAAATGAAGTCAATCCCCGCTCCCCTCTCCCACCCCAACAGAACAAGGGGGAGGAATCCATTAGAAGATTTGAACTGTAACTCCATGCCAGCAGAATGGGCAGAACGGGAGGGAAGAATCCATTCAGGATAAATCCTTTGAAAATAGAGAAATTAAAACTGGGGGAAGCAAGGTACCCAGGAAGGAATTCTTCCTAAACCCTTTTTTAAGAGCAAAGGCTAGCTAGGCCCATGAATTTAAAAAAAAAAACTGCCCTATGCATGCATACCCCACCCATCCCTCATCCCAAAAGAACAGGTTCCAAATCTGGGAGAAAACCTAGTACAAACCAAGTAGGAGAGTTAACACTGGAAGAAGCAAAACACACAAAAGCAATCTCCCCCACAGCCCTGGCTACTTTTTTTGCTAGCAAAGACAAGCTAGGCCCATGAATTTGAAAAAGCCTCACAGACTGCTCAGGGTTCTCCCCTTCACCTTCCTTGGCTGGCTGGCTGGCTGGCTGGAGCCCCCAGGAAATGGCAAAGTGTGAATAACTTTCATGGTGGCATTTAGCCTGTGCAGAAGCTTTTAGCACGATACCCACTGGCAATTGCGCTATAATCTAGTTGTCAGCCTTCAAGTTTTAATCGAGCTTTTTCTTTTCCCAGCTTTTTCCTTTTCCCACCCTCAGATTTGCATTGGAGAGATGCTTAATGGGTTTTAGCAATGCTTCTCTTTCTGCTGCAAGGGGAAGTGACATTGAAGATGGGTTGGGGGTGGAGGTGGACAGAGAATCACCAAGGATCCTCTATCGAAGGCAATCTTTCAGAACCAGCATGGAGTCTGGATCTCTCTCAGATTCCAGAGAAGATAATGCTTCAGGCAAGAGAGACGCTTCTGTGCAAATCCCACTGAAAGCAATGGAAGCCATGCTGGAAAGTTACTGCTGCTTTGCCATTGGGGAGCTTGCATGTCACTGTCCCTCCTCAGGGCATGAGTAAATGAAGTTGTACTTCTCATCATGCACATCCAAGTCAAACTGAACGCACACTGGGGCTATCTACAGGTAGTATAACAAGTGGGACCTGCAAAAAATGTTGGCACATATTTCCACCTCTTTGCAGGAGTATCCCTCTTCTGGGTGCCAGCCAGCTGGCCATGCCCTCCTCCAGCAAGCCATCCCATCCCCTCCCCAGTGATTATCTCCCAACTATCTCTCAGGATTCTTTGGCTACCAAGCAAGGTGGGCCTTCCTTTCTTCCATTGCCTCATTAATTTAATTGTTAAGTGATATGTTGCTTGCCTTTTTATTTCCATCTGTAATCATTTTATTAGCCCTTTAAGTCACATTTTTCTAGAAAACCAGGAAAAGAAACAAAATCTGAAAAATGAAAGTCTTGCATCTACCTAACCCTAACCCTACAGATGTGTCCTTTTTCAGTGAAATCCCCATTTGAAATAAAACACTTGTTTGCAGCTGATAGTGC
Source organism: Candoia aspera (assembly GCF_035149785.1). Taxonomy (NCBI): domain Eukaryota; kingdom Metazoa; phylum Chordata; class Lepidosauria; order Squamata; family Candoiidae; genus Candoia; species Candoia aspera. Next base: position 47,834,740 of record NC_086156.1, read on the forward strand.
ACACAGTTATAAGGGGAGCAGATATAAGGGGAGGGGCATGTTTCTCTTCTCTCTCCTTTACAATACAAGCTCAGGGCAGGAGCAAGGTGAAAAGGGGGGGAGGGGGAAGTCTAGAAGTCTAGTTTCCCCAGGGTGCTGAGCCCTGGCAGATAACAGAATTGGAGGACAGAATGCTAGGAAACCCCAAAAGATGCATCTTGCTTCCAAAGGGAGGAAAGAAAAATATTTCAAGGACAGCCTTGTTTTCTTCTGCTAATGCAGCCAGCTGTATCAGCCAACAGCTTCCATCATCCCTAGCCATGCATGCTTGAGGATGATGGGAGTTGCTGCCTAACGATACAGGTTGGGAACCTAATACGGAACAGATACCAATGCTCTTCCTTGTGGGGCAGATTGTTCTCTGTGACTGGCCAGGTAGATTTGCAGCCAAGCGACTGGTCTTCTCTTCTTGCTTCTACCCTCAAATTGGTCTTCTCTTCTTGCAAAAGTGCTGCAGGAAAAGTCAGGTGAAGCCGAGCCCTGGGTGTTTTCCTGAAGATGGCCATCCAGGGATCGACTCACAAGCAGGAGGAAGCTCCAGCCAGACCCTCCCCCCAGTTTTTTCCCTGCAATGTATCAGTGGAAGCAAATCTACCTTGAATGGGTCAGTTGGAAAAATCCCATTTAAAGAAGAAGACACACGTCTCAGTTTCTATGACCTCTGGCCAGTTATTGGGGTTGATGGAACTTGTCCAGCTCTATCTAGTAGAGCTTGGATGAGGTGCACTTCAACTCCCAGACTTCCTGGCTAGCATGGAGGGAGAGAAAAGTGGGAGATACTTTTCATCTGTTTGTTTCAAGGCCTATAAAAGGAGGACGTGGGTATGATTTGAAACCATTCACGAAAATATGTCTCTAACCTTTTTGGTTTTTCAGATCCCAAAGTTTAACATCTTGATAAGAAAATAGGGTCTCAAGACACTTCCAGCAGATTCTCGGTAATCCTGTTTCTTTGCTTTCATTCTGCGATAATGGATATCACCAGACAAACAGTCATGGTTGAATAACAGGAGGTAACTGGATGGTTGGCAATAATGAAAAAGTGGAATGGGCATCCAGTCAATAAATCAAGAATCAGATCCTGTGAAGTGCAGAATAGTAAAACTGGAAAAACACTTAATAGGAGAAAAGGAGGATTATCATTGCGCTGGTTTATGCTTCACCTTGGTGTGCTCACCTATTCCCCATCTGCTCCTTGCTATCCATGTTTAACATAAAGAACATGGACATACTCCCTGGACACCTTTACCTGGTTTATTCAGCCTGATCTTTTGTGTTCCCAATGAGCATTAGCTAACCACAAGACTGGGCTGGATTCTCACAACAGCCTAGGTTAAAATGGCAATTTGTTGTTCAGTATGCAGTCAGAAACCAGACAATGCCTTGGAAATTGCAGACATATAAAAATCCTAATGGGAATGTAAAGGGGCAAAAAAATTGAGAGTTCCTTCCTGTTTAATGTGTAGAGCCAGGTGTAAGGATGGTGGGTGGGAAGGTGGGAAGCTCAGCATAGGTGCAGCGTTTCCAGTGGCATCCAAACTGGTATTCCTCCAAGATGTTTAGATGATAGTTGCAACATGATCGGTTGCTGGCTGGGGATCCTGGGAACTGTAGTCCAAACACATAGGGAAGTTTCCAGGCTTGGGAAAGCAAGATACCTTTTGTGCACCTATTCAAAGGCTGAAGCCTGCTGCTCAGTGGCATTTGGTGATCCAGCCCAAACAGCTGTTTTCAGAATAGCAAAGGTAGCATTTGTCCGATTAGTTCTGTCCATGTAATGGATTAAATGCAGGTCCAGAAACATCCCCATTTGGGACCCAATAATTTTGAGTTAAGTATTACAGTCTGCCACAATATTGATCACAACCAGACTTCATTGGAGAATGCGGTTCTCACTCTGAACAGGGCATACCAGGCATCCCTGAAGAACTCCTGCCACCCAGATGAACTAACTCCTCCAACTAGCTGGGTTCAAGGCATGGACATGCACAATTTGCCAAAGACCTTCTGTTTCTGCCAAGGAGCTCTTCAAAGGATTGGGGATGAAGTGCAAGAGGCTGGCTGGCTGCAATTCTTCCTGAAGGGGGCAAGGGTGGCTTTATCCTTGTTTTCCTCCTCCAGAGGCCTTCCTGCCCATATAAGGAAAGTCAGCGATGCCTGAACAAGGGGAGTTCTGGCAGATCCTGCTTCATACCAGAATTTAACTTTTGGTGATCTGTTTACTAAAGCCAGTAAGCCTGGCATTATTCTGACAGGTGAGGTCCGCCTCCTGCTTGGCTCTGAGAGGGAAGCTCCATTGTAAGGTCTGTGTGATCTGAAAGGAACCACCTCCACCAGGCTGAATTAAGACTGCAGTCATCTACCGGTGCAGGGGGACTTTGTGCAACTCTTAAAGGCCAGCCTGATGCATTTTGTTGCCTGAGGCAGAGCAATAAATAGCTCATCCACCAACTCAGTGCATTGTATCCAAAGGTGGCACCCTACTTTGGCTAGGTGAAGTGCCAAGCCTGATGATCTGTAAATCTTGCAAGGGCTTTCACCCAAACCTGGTGGTAAAGTATAAAATGAATAACAATGCATGTGCCTTTCATTGCATGCAAAGTCTGAGCTGCCCTATGCTATTCAAAGCACGGCCCACTCATTTCAGTGGGTGAGATTTGCAGGATTTTAGCCCTATTTCACTGCAAAAAAAAAAAAATCATTGGTGGGTTCATACCACCATAACGTGGTTCAGCAGGTTCTGCCTTAGGATGCTGGTTGAACTCAGCCTTTGTATCTTACAAACCATAATTTTAGGGCTTATTATATGTAGACCTAGTCAAATGTTTAGGCAACTAACCAGGGTTAAAGGAAATCATTGGTTACAATGATGTATGAACACAGTTAATATGTTTGATGGATTTCCTATACGGTATGCATTGGCTTGTAGTCATAAAACACATACTTCCTATTTAGATAAATACGTAGGACTTTTAATAATGGCTTTAACTGAGATAGATCCATTCGTGGAAGCCAGTTTCCCTGAGAGTGCGCAGGGTGAAGTGCATCATCAAGACATTTATAATTGGCAAGGGTGGGTTTCCCTTAAAGGGAATGTGGCCCTCAAAGTCTCTAAGCTTTCTTGCTAGGTCTTTCAATCCCCTCTATTGGAGACTGAACACCCTGGAAGTACGCACCTTGAGAGAGTGATTCCTGTGGAAGTCAAAACGACAAAGATTTGAGGCCCACGGTTCATCCCTGGGAACCGCTAGTTCCTCCTGGGAAAAAGGAACAACTGGTCGATTTCACTCCGTGTCTCCTTTCCTCTCTTCCAAGGGCTAAATAGCAAGCCTCATTCATGGCAGTTAAAGCATTTTGCTTTTAGATTTCATTCTACAGGTAGAGGATTCCCCTCTTTCCAGTATCCAGGCACACTTCGCAAAGAATGGCAGTACCTGTGGCTGCACATGTCCCATTACGGAAGACGGAGCGATTTCGAGGAGTCCGGTTGAGGCTGAAGTCCCATTACAAGCGCTGTTTAGGAAGCAGTCTTTATAAGCCTTTAATGCTGGAATTTTCGGGAGTAATTTAGCGCTCCAAGACTAACGGGCTAATTCATGCCCTGAAAGGGTCGGACTGGAAAGTGCGAAGTGGGAAAGAAGGACAGTGTGGCAGTTGAGAACACAGCTTTAATCCCTTGAAAGCCGAGGCAATTAAGTGCTGTGTGGATCCCTTTAGCACAGAGAGACTCGGGGAGCTGCAACTCACTGGATCTCGGGGCAAAAGAGAGTTGTTCACATTTCCCAGATACATTCCGAGGCATGCAGTTCAGGAAGGTAGTCGCGCTGTTGTTCGTTGAAGGTGGCGGGGGAGAGGGCGGCTGAAGGCGAGAGGGAGCGCTTTCATTCTGTCGGATGCAACGCATCGGGCTCATTAGCAATTATTCTTAGCAAGGGAAGTATTCGAGTCAGCTGGGAATAGACTCAACGCTCGCAGAGGGACAACCCAGGCAGCGAAATTATCTTGGTGGCCGTTGTACTTTCAAGCAATACCGCAATCCTAAAACAGGCATGGGACCCGTCCCAGCGAAATTTATGGAAGGGGAACCCATTGGCTGGGCTCCGTTGCTCATGATTAATTGAACTAGGGTTCACTCGACTCATTTTTCTGCGCTTGTAAGATACACCGTCCCTCTGTAGCGTATCGCAGGCAAAAAAGCGGTGTGTTCGTTTGAGATTCAAGGTGTCCTGAGTTCTTCTAAACCGCCTGCATACGATTTCCCTGCAATTTAAACAGCCCATTTTCCCATTCTCTCCTTAGAAGTAAGTCTGCTGAATTCATTGGGTTGCTAATTCGAATAATGCGCAAAGGACTGCAATTTAAACAGCTTGGGATTTAGGACTGGAGTTACCTATAACTTTAGAAGTTGGTTAGGTTAATACTAAAGGTGCTTGAAAGTAGTGTATTATACCAAATAAAACACGTTTAGCTGTTTTAGAAATCGCAGAATAACACCCTCTTCTAACTGATTTAGGAATAAGAGCCTTCTATGAAAGAAGATCCATATCCTGTCTATTAGTTCCTTTCCGGAACATGAGTGTTGATCATCTAAAAAGCACTTTTTTGTTTTTGTTTAACTAATTTATGAGATCGTTAAAAATAAAAAAAAATGTGGTGAGGAACAATTGGCTCTCTCAACAGTCACTCGTTGCATTTTTTTTCCTAATAAAAAAAGGCGACCGTTCAACTGTACCTTAAATATTACTTCTGAGTATGCTGAATATGATGGCCACGCAATTGTGGTGAGGATTGAACAGAAAACACGGAATGTTTACTGACTCTTCCAGACTCGTGAAATCGTATAACTCCCCCCCCCCCAAAAAAAAAAATTCTACAGGAGAATATTGAAGCCGTTTTTCTCTTTTGAAGCCAAGGACAGTACATACTTCAGAAAATGCTTTCATTCCAATTTGGACAGGAGTCGGGACACCGCCTTGGGCAGTTACTCCTGGGGTGAGTTTGTGATGGTTATATCTGTACACACCGTAGCTAACTTAACCGTGGTACCAACATAATCTGGGCGTCCGTATGATTGACTTCATTCCCCTCCATGGCTGGCTTCTCACAACAGTATAGGCTATGCATGGTTGTTCAGTTGGCCTAATGTGTGCTGCAAACTCCAGGATTGGTTAATTCCATAAATCGCGGCCAGCATGTGTGTTGGGTCAAAGGCATCTCAGGCTGAAATCTTGGTTACTTCTTAGGCAGGAGTGGGGCGCCCTTAGTTTCCATGGAAGGAGATGCAGTTTAGATCTGGCCTACGAAGTCCCGGCTTTAGGGTATGCGCGGGGTAGCAAGATCAGCTGAGAAGATGGCGTTGACTCTGCAGACCCCGAGCCCAGGCGCGCTTGGGCTGAAGCACACTGGCGGGGCTGGTTTGCACGAACAAGTTGGTTGCTGGCGCTTTAGTCAATGGAGTTCGTTCAACGGGATCCAGAGGGGGTTTGCTTCGAAGCAAGTCCCAAGAGGTAAATTATAGTGCAGAGTAGATTGCAGTCTTGTTGGGGAAGAGGGCACTGAACTGCAAAGCCCGTCCTTGCAGGAAGTCAAGTAGATTTCTGTAAAACTGCTCCGCAACAGCAGATCCACCTCTTGTCTCCAATTGCCGGACGTGGCTGACCTGACACTCGGGTCCAAAAGACCTTGCCCCACAAGCCAGTTTCGTTGCAACCGGAGCCGAGCTGAGAGCGTTCCGGCCCTCTCCCCCTCCCCTCCTGGTGGGATCAGGGAGCCCTGACGTGGCCGGGCGCTGATTGGCTGGCAGCCGATAGGATCTAGGCGGCCAGCAAATTAAGCCCGAGGAGCGAGGGGGGCGCCCGCACTGGCTGACCCGCTGAGTTGTCTCCAGCGTTCTTCGCCGCCGCCTCGATCCCACTCTCCGGGGCAGGGAAAAGATGAACACGGCGTAACCTGCCCGGCCCTCGAGGCTCGCCCCTTCGAGTGTCGCCTTTTCCGCCGGCCGGCTTTGCTCTCCTCCCTCTTGCCGGGGCTGACGCCGCACCGTCGGGAGAGAAAGGAGGAACGCTGGGGCGGGAGCTTGGCTGGGTTTTGTGATCCTAGGCACCCCGGCCTCGGAGAGATGGAGTACACCGTGTCACCCAAACCTCAGCTCTCCTCCCGGGCGAACGCCTTCTCCATCGCGGCGCTCATGTCAAGCGGGAACCCCAAAGAGAAAGAAAGCCCCGAGAACACCATCAAGCCTCTGGGTAAGTCCAGCTTCGGGATCGCCCGGCAGTCAGGGAGGGAGCGATGTGCGAGGGATTTCTGCGGGATCCAGAGGGGCTTGCTGCTGCAGACCCCGCGGTTCTGACTGAGACCAGGGGGACATCTACTGGGGTTGGTAGATAGCTTGGCTTTTAAAGAGGGAGGATCAGAACTCAGACTGGCATCCTTATCCTGGGTATGTTTGGAGCAGAGTTAGAGAACCCGTGCCCCTTAAAGACGGTCTGGGACTCACTCCCATTAGACGGAGTGATGGGAGGGCTGCTTCGGTTTCTTCCCCTAATTTAGAATTTCAGATCCCTACCAACAAGCAGAAGTTTAACGACCAGCTATTGATCCTAGCACAAACTTTCCTGAGTTACATTCAAAAGGTACAGGTTGAGGAAAATTGCCCTTTAGAGTAAATCCTATTGAACTGAAGAATTCACCTGCCCTTGATTTTAATTGTGCCTGGTACACGCAAAGGAATTTCAGTTTTAAAGGCAGCATTCATTCAAATAAAATCAAAACAAAAGTTTTTATCTTTCAAAACCCAACCTAATCCTAATCCTGCGGGGACCTCCCTAATGACTCACACTGATGGGAAATGAGCCTCATTTACACTATGCGAAGGGACTCCCAAGTCCATACAGCCACCGCGGCAGCCAAAGAAAATAGGGTGAAAATCAGTTTTCTTTGTCCACCTCCTTTGTAGTTCCTGCCAAAAGTCCTTATAAAATTAACCGAAGTTGGTTAATTTTGTTCTGTCCTACTGAGACTCACTGCTTATAGCATCTTGTGAACTGGGAGGATAATGGGGAAAGACACACTGATTCAATAGAAATGTACAAGGCTGCAGTTCCGGGATCGGCGACTCCCCCATAGAAATGGCACAATGCTATCCATACTTGTCTGGAATACAGTTTGACGTGCCTTGGTCACCTGGTGGTGTGGGGACATAGATGACACTGTGAGTCCCATTTAAAGTAGTGGATCTTGTTTCCAAATATGTAGGCACAGGATCGGACCATAATTTGACATTCGGAATAAACAAGGTTTGTCTCCAGTCACTGCAGTGACAACAAGCATCCTTGATTTCAATGGGACTGATTTATAGCTAATTTCTGGAGTTCCATTTGCGCTCTGTGTTGGTGATGGAGGAACTCAGCCCCATAGAACGAATCGGCGCATTCAATTCTCTTGAGGCAGTGAAACTAAGATAATTGGACTGATTCTAAACTGCAAACAATCCTGGCTGAATTCAAGGGGATTTCCTACCTAATAAACAGGTCTGGATTGGAGTTTTATATTCACCAGTAACTGCCAGATCCTTAAAGTTTTCATTTGGAAATGCCCTCATGATTTTCAAGAGAAGTTGCTGTCCGTCTTGAAACTTGGTGTGCAAAACCAAGGGACAAACTTTTAAAGCGTGGCTGAAGCTGAGCCGCAGTTGGGTTATTTTTCATAGCCAATGTACAGAGTGTTATGCATTTGCAACCTTTAATAGATCCCTGCCTCTAATAGATCCCTGCCCCAGAGGGATTATCTAAAGAAAAGCATTTCCTCGAGTTATTTCCTTTAAACAATTCTTCATCATTGTCTTTTTGAAAACTTGCAAAAAAGAAAGCAGTTTTCTGACACAGCAACCTTAACAGTTTATTTAGAGCTGTTCAAAAACACTGACGAGCAAAGAAATGATTCCTAATCTTTATCAGAAATTCTTTCCTTTGTTCGTTAGCCACCTTCTTAACCCTTACTGGAAATAATGCATTTTAGACAAATATATACACATTTTTCCAAAGAGAAACAGAAAAAAAACTTCTCTAAATCTTGTGTTTAAAAACCGATCATATAAACTAAACCTCTTCCCCCCATTATTTTAAATGAATACTACAGAAGAAAAAAACCGCCCTAAGCTGCTGTTCTTTTGCATTCTTGGAGATGAAGTTTTGGGAAAGTTTCTTTTCTTTTGAGGTCTGAGCTCTAACAAGTGCAGGACGGACAGGAAACTTCGTAGTTCTTTTAGCTTTAGTGCAATCGCACAGCTGTCTTTTCTCCTGGCTCATAAGAGAAGAGTGGGTTTCTTCCTTTCATCCCAGTTTTCAAATGAAAAATCAGTCGGAAAAGCCTCATTAAAGTCAAGTTATTCAGATTTGCTTTAAGATCTACTACTAGACTCCATAAATGGGTCACTGAGAAATGAGGTGGGGGGGGGGGCTTTCTGCTTTATTTGGGGAAGAAGCCTGAGTACCGTTGGGACTCTTGTCTGTATCTCACCGGGCTTGATCTGGATGTGCACGATCCTCTTTTAGCTGCCAGCTTCCTCTTGTTAAAGAATTAGGCTCCACTCAGTCGTGCTTGGTCCCTTTCCCAAGCTGGAGTCATCCGGGGAATCTTGTTTGGCCAGCAGCTGTTAATAGCCCAATGCTAAGATATATTGGGCCCCGCTTCGAAACTAGCTCCGTTGACATCAGTGGGATGCCCGCTTGAATCCATCCAAGTTGCTCCTGTCCTATTAAGCCAAATAGACTTCCAGGGCTTTGTCACATTTATCTGATGAGCATAAAGTACATTATTTGCCGCATTTCTTTAATGGGGCAACTAACAGTTTCTGTCATTTGCATCTGGGCTAAGTGGTTCGATGGCCCGATCCAGTTCCTTCAATTGCTACCAAGAGCGCTTGACTGCTGAATGTCTTCAGGGCGGCACACCCGCGCAGATGCAGGCCCAATGCTGCCAAATTTTATTTAGTTGTACAATTGCTTGGGCTACCTGCAGCAGCTTTCTAGTGTAACTTTGGGATAGAAATGGATTTCTGCTTTTCAGACTCCTCGAGCAGTCGTAATTTAAAAAAATTGCAATTAAGGCTGAGCTGCAGGCTTAAGGTCAGGAAGGTCCTATTGGCTGAATTGGGAGTGGAACTGCGGATCAAATGAAGAATGTAATTTTCTTTTAACAATCGGCCATGGTAGCTTGCTAGAGTTCCAGAAAAATGGGTTCGGGTCATGTATTACCTTTAATTTCCTTCTGGGAGATGAGAATTATTTTTTGTTCCTGGTACATAATAATATGGAGGGAATATAATTTCACGCTGGATTATTGAGGCATGGTGATTTCAGACTGTCAAAGGTGGGTTCTACGATATCGGAGGAATCCCAACCGAGGTCAAATCCTGCACAAATAGATCTGCTCAATAGCGGGGAGGCTCTGTTGCCCAGGGAAAATTGCCGCTGCTTCTCTCCTCCCTTTCAAAGCTACTCTGCCATTAAACAGTCCCGTCCCCAGGGAATGAATCTATTCCTTTTACATGGACTTGGCCAGTAAAGCGGATTCGAATTCCAGCCGCCTGGAATTCAGGGGGCAGTTTACTCCCCAGGAGCCCAGCCCTGCGGAAATCCCAGTAGGAGTTCAGGATTGCCTTCAATCTTGAGGACTCCAGAAAAATCAGCCAGTCTGTTAGTCATTGGTCTGCTTAATCTGTGTCGCGGCCTCTCTAGAAGCCCTTTACAGCGGGCCTGGCGTTTTGTGGGCACTGGACGTTTCCAAATTGCAGCCTGATGCACTTCTACTTGGGAAAAAGTCCCCTCAGCCTCAGCTAAATTTGACGGGAGCTGAGAGCTGGTCGCGATTTATAGCGTCACCCAACCATTGAGACCAGTTGAAGCTGTAAATCACTCGCGAGAAAATGCTGAGGATTGTCTTGCCCATTTCATCCATTTGCTTCTCTGATTCCCATGATCTGGAAACCAACGCATCTCAAGTAATGTGTTGTTGCCGGCGTGGATCCCATTAGTTCAGGAGCCACCCCCGCCCCCCGCGCTGCTACTGCGGGATCCCCTTCTCAGGTCCTTGCCATCCCGGGGAGCCCTCAAGAGATTTCTAGCTTTAAGGGTGACGCGCATCTGATAAGTGGGCGGGTTTCGGTTTCCGAAGCTCTGAATTAGGTGGCCGCCTTCCCAACATCTTTACAATTGTTGTTGTGCTTGTGTTGATTAGCTCTCTCCCCCCCACTCCGCCCCAATTCTTTTTCTTTTTCTATTAAATCGCATTTGTAGCCTACCTTTCCTTCATGAACCTAAAGGCGAAGTACTGGTTCTCTCTGTGTTTTCCCTTTTTATCTTGGCAATTTCGAAAGATAGGCTGAAAACTAAGACTGGCCTCCAGGTCGACTTCTGGAATTCGTGGCTGAACCAGGATTTGAACCTGGGTTTCTCCAGACCCGGTCCTCCATGAAGTCTCCTCTTCCTGATGAGGGGGGAGTGAGATCAGATGAAGCGAAATAAGGTTTTTGCCAGTTCACTTTGACCAGAAGAACGTGTCTTGTCTGTTTTACTGGGGTTTGATTCTTTTCTTTTGGAAAACTCAAGGTTCTTTCACCTGTATTCTGTGGATTTTTCTTTAACAGTTCAAAGTGCTGGGCAGTGTTTTCCATTCTGCTTCTCTTCTCCTAACAATCCTGTATGTGAAATCAGTGACTAGGTGTGTTATGTGCACCTACCCACCCTGATTAGTTTATGTTTGGGCAGAGTTCCCAGAAAATTGGTCAACTGATGGTTAAGTTATCCATGAATAAGCCTCTTCTGCAAACAGCCACTTTTGGAGGAAAGTTGATTACAAATTTGACAGGGCAATCTTCACCATCCATTGGAATTAAATGCCATTGAGTTCAATAGGACTGAACTTTAGAAAAGTGTGTTTAAAATGAGAGTATAAATATCCCATTGAACTCTAAAGGTTGTTAAAATGCTTTGGTTTGGGCTTGGTTGGGTCTGATGACAGGGCTGTCTCGGCCCTGTAAAAACCTCTGGCCAAATAAACCAGATTTGCAACATGTTTCCAACAAGAGTTTCCTGAAGCCAAATCCCACTGAATTCAATGAGACTTCTAGCCAAGGTTCTGAGGATCCCTAAGACATTATTTAACACCCCCGTACTCGATCAATGAAGGATGAATGATGGCTTATTCTCCCTGTTCAGTTGTTTCTCATAAGAGAAGTGGCTGCACGCTGCAACTATTTATGTGTGATCTAAAACCTTTCTGGGCAATTCGTATAGAGAAACCTTCATCCTCAAAAGGATAAAACGCTGAAATTGAATCATATCGAACAGCCACCTTCCCCCTTGGGATGATTCTGAGCTCCCACCGTTTTGTGAGGTGCTCAAACTGCTCTGGGATTTTGTTACTGAATGCTGACCTGAGTGAATGCTCCTCTTTTTAAGTAGAAAAATGGGTACAGTAGCTCCTCTGACAGTCTAGCTTTCTCTGTGCAAGGATAAAAACCAAGCAGGAATTGCATCCATGTGTGAATGCTTCTACCTAAAGAGTAAGTGAATAAACCCAGGTTCCTGGATTTTCTTCCAGATTTTGCCTATTGTACTTTATTACTGGGGGAAAACCATCTTGAATCCTTCGATTCACTGGCCTGGCGTTGGCACTTTGCTGTTCAGGGGAACACTGTAAATTGGCCTGTTCTGGAGAAATGGGCAGAATCCCTGAGAGTAAACTGATGATAGGCACGGATATATCTGGAGAATAGGCTCACTTTCTCATGAATTAAAATCTTGAGGAATCAAGAATATAGAAAAAGAGAGGCAGAAGAGGGGGACAGGGAAAGCCCTCCAGATGACTCTTTCTTTTCTTTTTCTCCCCTCCCCACCCCTTCGATCACTTTTGATTCCCATTGTAGGAGGACAGACGTGTTAGTCTATGGTGGCAAAAAATCAGGAGTCGCAGCACCTTTTCCAACTAACACATTTTACTAAAAGCTATGCTCACGGAAGCTTATGCTTTTCAATAAAATTTGTTAGTCGGAAAAGGTGCTGCGATTAAAAGACGTGGAAGAGGGTATTTGTTTGTTGCAATGCTCCGGACCCCCTTCGTTTCCTGCAGAAGGTTAATGCAAAACCCATTTCTTTTAGTTGGAGAGATTCAAATCTAAAATTTGGGAGCGCTGAATTTCTGCTGGAGTTCCAGCCCTGGCTTTCTGAAAGCTCTGTTAATGGTCTCTCAGAAGGGAGGAAAGGAGCAGGGGGGGAGGGGGACAACATCCAAAGCTGAAGCCTTGATGCCCCATCAAAACAAACTCATCATTTTATAATTTGTCAGTTTCATTTCTGGGGCTTGAAAGTCATTCCGGGTGCTTGTTGGCTTCACTTCCAGTTATTGGCTTTATACTGGAATCAGTCAGTTTAATTTCAATCTCTCCGGCCACATTCTGGGCTATTTGTTTTGGCTTTATTTAATTAAAAATATGTAGCTTGATTCAAGGGGACTACATGGGAGCACACTGCCATTGGTTTCTTACAGTAGTTTTAGTCACCTTCACAGTCACCTTCACAGTCCAGCTCAGTATTTCTGAACTGCAGCAACTTGAAAATGTGTGGACTTCAATTCCCAGAATTCCCCAGTGAGCATGGGGTCTAGCCACACTGGTCCAGCCTATAGCCCTGGGATTGCACCTTTATGTGCAACCAGTGGGATCAGCTACTTGCAGCCATTCTACCACCCAAAATCATGGCTGATCTTCTCACCAGCCTCTTGCTTTTCTTTCTGTCTTCCTTTCAGAGCAATTTGTGGAGAAGTCCTCTTGTTCTCAGCCTCTGAGTGATTTGCCAAGCTTGGACACCCATGGGGATTTCAGCAGCAGTAGCAACCCATCCTCCCTCTGCACAGAGCCACTAATCCCCACCACCCCAGTTATCCCCAGTGAGGAGATGGCTAAGATCTCCTGCAGTCTGGAAACCAAGGAGCTTTGGGACAAATTCCACGATCTAGGGACTGAGATGATCATCACAAAATCAGGAAGGTAAGACTTTGGAATATTATTAGACAGGGTTTGGGGCAACCTACCCACAGCTGGTACCCTTCAGATGTGTGGATCATTTCCTAGAATTATCTAGCTAGAATGGCCATTGCTGGGATTTCTGGAATTTGTAGTTTCAGCACAGCTTCAGCTAGGACAGGTTGCTATACAATAAATAGTGTATTCTGTTTATTTTTCTGATGGTCTTGACACCATGGAATATGCTGCCCCAGAGCTATGCTTAACCCCCTCACTCCTGGCATTCAGAAGAGCACTGCCTTTTTTTGTAAATGGGGCTGTTAGTGTTGGGCAATTAGATTGTTTTTTTATAATGACCTTGATCTGTACACTGCCCAGAATCATGTGTTTGGAGCAGTAAAAAATATGGGAACAAATACATTTTTTTGAAGTATTATAATCTAGTTCCAAGGGGCAGCACAGGCTGATATGTATCAGCTCCAAGGGAAGCATCATCAGGCAAATGGCTAAAGGAAGTCAGCTTTGAGTTGAATTTTAATGAAAATTGGACTGGCTTGATTTTGTAGAAGAAAACGTATGCTGAGTTAGAAGTTTGAAAAAGAGTAAATTGACTATGAACAAGCCTGCAAGGGCAGCTGGGGATTCACCCTTCCCATATTTTAAACATCCAGCCCATGCCAGAAATCTTCCCAGGCAATGAAGTGGTGCTGATTTGTTCACCTTGTCATTGCTCTGTTACACCACAGCACTGAGTGACACATGGCTGAATGGGTGAATTGCCACCACAGACAAGTGTTGCCTTTGAGGTGTTGTCAGATAACATGTTTTTTTGGTCTGTTTTTGATCTGTGATGGCTGTTTCACACAAGCACTAATAGTCAGTTGATGTCAAAGTCTCACAGCGATAAACATGCATTGGATATTTGCCCTTATAACCCACAGTAGACTCTGAAAAGTTACCATGTCTCATTAATGTATAATGCAAGCCATCAGAAATCGTCTCCCGCTACTTCCTGTTTCAGTATGAGGAGAGAGGTGGAATCTATACTAAATTGGTATATTAATATGTAAACGTTCACTTGAATTTTTATTTGGGGAATTTTTTTTTAAATAAGAGATTTGAGGTAGAAGAAAAGTACATTGCAACTAAAGCATCAGAGTGACTAAAATGAAAATCTTTGTAAAACAAGCCATAATTTTAATAGAACAAATCTAATTTATGAATAAATGCCCTTGTTAAAATGGAGAAGGGGAGACTGAGAGAACTTTACCAGAAGAAATGGCCACAGTAGCTTTTTCAGTTTCTCGCAATCAGAACAACAAAGAGAATTGAGGTGCTTTTGAAGACCAAAACAGCCACCTCAGACCTTAGATATGTTGACCTATTGGTTCTCTCAGCCCCAGCTGGTGAGTTGGTAATAACAATCTGTTGCTTTTAGGATGCATGGGACTAAATAGATAAGTTGTCTGTGAGTGATGGGAATTGTAGTTCAGTACATACTGTATTTACCAGCTAGGAAAGCAAGGCCAACATTACATTTTGGAAAAATAAATTCATCTGAGTAAAGAATCCTCTGGGTTCTGTGCTGAATCATATCCAAAATGTTAATTAAATATTGGCCCATGCAGGAGACTCCGCAACAGTGCTTCGACTTTGCCAATACTTATACCCCCCATCTGTATATAAATGGAACAGTTGTGACATTGTTTAGGCCAAAACCTTTAACATTAAAAAGAATGTTCAGCTGTTTTGTTCGACTGTTTTCTTGTTTCTGTTCTTAGCATCTGCTTCATATAGGAGTCCTGTCCAGACCTAAATGAAATTGGCAGGACAACTTAACGTACTTGTTTATTTCTCACTAGTTCTTCTGCATTGGCTCAATTTGTAACCCTGCTGAGTAGCTAAATACTAGCCACGGTCTCAAATATGGTGGTTAAAAACCATAAGGGTTACTTTCTTTATAGTGGCCTTGCAAAAAAATAAAATAAAATAAACCCATTCTAAATTAGAGGCTGGTATGAGAGAATAGAGACATTCTTGGTCTTGGCTGTGTTATTTTCATGCTGCTTTATGGTACAGTCATCCTTGCAAATCTGTGGGACTGACTAAAGAAAGGCAGTCTGGTGCTTTCACCTGATGTTATTAATACCCCATTTTTCCTCCAAGGACTCAGACTAATAATTAATTCTTTCCTTTTCATTTTATCCTCACAATGAGTCTCCTGTAGATCACTTTCCTAATGTTCAATACTTTTAGGGGGAAAACTCCATTTTTCAATAATTGCTCTATTTTAAAAGACATTTATAGTAGTCATTAAGCCAGACTAAGTTAAAGGTGCAGATGCAAAGGATTTATTTGGTTTATTTTTTAAAACATTTGGAGGAGTTTGATTGAAAGATTCTTGCAAAATATTCTGGCATCACATCCAAGCCTAACCTTGGTCACAAGTTGTTTGAAACAAATGCACCAAGTTTTAGATACTAATTATGGTAGTTCTTCACAGAGTTGTCTGGCAGACATTCTTACGGTCTGCAAAAGTCACAAGATATGTTGGCACTGCCTGTTGGTAATGGCATAATTCATAATAGACATGAGAACTGCAAGGAAGCCTAAAAGCTAATTAATGAAAAAGGAAGGTAAAGAAATGGGGTGTGTTGTCACCCTGATCATAAACCCTTGAATGTCATCGTTTCTAAAGGGGGAACTGAGTTGGTATGTTAAAACAACAGCGCTGAACATTATTGTTTGGATTGCACTTCATCAATGCATCAGGTGATGAAGAATGTGGAAGAGAGAATTATAAGCCGTGATATCAAATTGGATGTAAATAAAATGAAGAAATTGCAGACACAGATAACCACCTTATTAATGGTGGCTGCTCTCAAAGTAGTTTGGGGAAGATAATTCAAATATCTGCAAATATCTGGTAATGACTGTTGTACTTTTTGCATTTCATATTTCTCGAATCCAACTGCTTACAATTTCCTGCCGCACCGTGTGTGTGTGTGTATGTTTGTGTGCGCTTGTGTGCACACCTAGAACTCAGGACAATATTTTCTGCTTCTGGTAATGTGGGCTCATATTTACCTCCCGTTCCTAGGGCATCTCCAGAATTTGGTAAGACTATTTCACACACTGCAATTTGGTAAGACTATTTCAGAGTATCCAAACTCCTTGGAACACACAGCCAGGCAACTCTCTCTGACAGATGTCACATGCTACAAGAATTCCAGTATTCATACTGTAAAAAAATATGACGGATGAAATGACATTAGTGCAAGATAGGCTGAATTGTTGCACAATAGATATATGAAATTCAGATAGCTCTTTTGAAATTTCCATCTCTGAAGCGGGGAAAATGGCACTTTTTCAGCATTTAAAGAACGATACAGTGTATTCAGAAAATTCTGGGTTTCTCAAACAGCATCTCTGTCTACTGCTTTCATTGAGGGAATGCACTTTGTGTTAATACGAGTTGGAAGAGTGTTATCAGTACCCAGGAAATGGTGCACTGAAGTTGCAAGTCTCCAATTCCACTTCATTTTACCTTTTTTGAAATCTTTATTAAACGATTTCTCTGTTTTCTCCCCTTAAAATGCTGAAGTTTGGTCTAGTGGTTAAGGTGCTGGGCTAGAAACCAGGAGACTGTGAGTTCTAGTCCCATCTTAGGCATGAAAGCCCGTTGGGTGACCTTGGACCAGTCACACACTCTCAGCCCAACTCACCTCACAGGGTTGCTGTTGTAAGAATTATTAGGTATGTTCGCTGCCTTGAGTTATTTATAAAAATAATAAAGGCAGGATAAAAATAAAATAAATAAAATAAAATAAATAAAAAGTAGCAGGGATACACACCAAGAAGGCTGCAGTTATGGGAAAATTAGCAAGATATAAATCAAAACCAATCAATCAGATCAATAAAACACTTTTTTTGCTTCCCCTTTCCTTTCTTGTTAGAATTCAGCTGTTCATTCATGTTGAAGGTATGCTCTTCCTCAATATTGAGACATTTTCTCCTGTTTTTTTAAATGTCTAGTGCAAGTATGCTGACTCCCATCCACCTCCTGCTGTAGAAATCCTCCCTTTCATTTCTGAAGTGGAAATCAAGATAATGGGCTACTGGCACCAGATTGTTCCTCACACGTGTGCAATACTGAGAGGATAGAATAATTATTTGCTTCAGATGCGATGTGTTGTGGAAGCTTAAATGACTTATGCTTCTGCAGTTTCTCCAAGGCTCAGAGCTACAACCATATTGTAAGGCTAGATGTGTAGGGAAATGCACACATTTGATGGCAATGTTAGGCTTTGTGCCTACAAGTTGCTCTCTCACCAATAGCACGCTCTGTGTTTGCATACTCTCTGTTCAGTTGATTGCTATATTACCCCTTTTTTGAAAGTAGCTGTGATCCCTGATGATCCCCATTGTCTTCTGAGATGTTTACCTGCCTCCCCTCTTTTCCTTTTGTGCAGCTGGCATGCCAGGAAGGCTGGACAGGCAGACATATGTGTCAATCAGAACCCACAGCCTGAGCCCAATCTCCTTATATGAATTCAAAATGTTTACAATGAATGGAATGCCTTCAGTCAGTGTATACTGTATGGCGATATGGCTTATTTTAAACATCCCCAAACAGAAAGATTACAGGCATGGTTGGAATTTCCCTCACTCTCCCTCTCCAATGGCCATGCTACAAGGCCTGTTTTCTTATCAGTTTTAAGGGGGTTCTCTTTTTCTTAAGTTTCTTCTTTATATATTCATTTTCGCATTGGCTTCTTTGTGTTTCAGAAGAATGTTTCCAACCATTAGGGTTTCCTTTTCTGGCGTGGATCCAGAAGCCAAGTTCATTGTGCTCATGGATATAGTTCCAGTGGACAATAAGAGATACAGATACGCCTACCATAGATCTTCCTGGCTGGTTGCTGGCAAAGCAGATCCCCCGCTGCCTGCAAGGTTAGTTCACCTGCAAGTACCGTACATCACAGCAGGAGCTCAAGAAGCAAGAAAAAAGTGTCTCTGGATACTAAATGTGTTTCCACTGACATGGAAGCAGATTTTAATGGGACAGCTGTGTATACTCTTCTGTCCCTCCTCATCCGTCGAAGTACTTAAAATCTCTAGGCATGAGTTGACCAACAAGAAAAGGTCTTGCACCTAATATGTAAAGTGATGTAACACATTGTTCAACCACTCTGTCCTTTCCTTAATATTTTTGTTGTATTAAAAAAAGTGACCAGAAGCAGCAGCAGAAAAAATGATAAATGCTGTTCTTCCTAGATATCCTCCGGACTGCACTTCTTAGTTATCCTTCTATTACTGTTATTTTTCAGTCTCAGTTGATACGAATAACTGAGAAGGTGTTGTTTGTGTCCATTACTAAGGAGTAATCTTTACAGAACAAGGCAGGACTTCATTGTGGAGAAAGTTGCCAGGAACAAGATGTATTTCACAAATGTCAAAATCTTAAGAAACTCTTAACACCTTTTCCCAGTTTTTGGAGCTCCATTAATCACAGGCTCCATCATAAATATCATGGACCATTTAGAGCAGTGTTTCTCAACCCTGGCAACTTGAAGATGTGTGGACTTTAGTTGAAGTCTACACATCTTCTAGCTGCCAAGGCCGAGAAACACTGATTTAGAGGGAAGAATGTTTAGGTATGCGTGCTTCTAAAAAAAAAATCTTAGAAATAGTGCCTTCAGATTGCCCTCTGATTGCACTAGTCTTGACTGGCTTTAGTGTGATGTGTTTGTCCCTTCTAAACTTGAGCTTCTTGCAGATTAAACTGAAATTCTCAGTGGCTTAAATTGAAGGAATGTGGCTCTGTCCTTAAGCCCTGGTGGTTTTAAATTCATCTTTTCATGATCACCATCTGGGTTCTGAAGCTCTGACTCTAAAGCTGTTACCTCCAAATGTATGTTTAAAAGTGTTGAAATAGTGGTGAGTGTGGTTTGCAAGTTGGTGAAATTAAATTGATTTGTTGATCTCAGAAAGACCTGTGCATTCATTTCTTCCATAAGGGGTGCTCAGAAAGAAGAAAAAGTCACTGAAATAGGTAAGCTTTGGTGACATTCATACCCTTGAGCATTCCCTGCATTGTCTACACAGAAATAACTTTCAGCACTACGACTGCCAACTCTGTAAAGAATAAGGATTATCCAGCATCATTTGAAAGCATTCCCATTCATAAAACTTCATCACAAATGACCATTAAATCCTTCTTTTCCTGCTGTCAACATGTGAAACAACTTTGTGTGTGTGTGTGTGCGCGCATGCGCTTTGCAGGCACGAGTTTAAAATTCCTTCAGGGAAAACACATCTATTGTGAGTCATTGCTTAAATGGCTTTAATAACCCAACCAAATGTTTGAAAGATACCAGCCTTATGAGTTCTAGCTTGCAGGTACCTCTTCTATCCTTTGTGAGGTTTTGTGTTGTAGCTTGAATGCAAGTACAGAGTGTTTACTTTTTGCCTGAATGAAACAAGCAACCCTTTGCTCATAACAACTCATGATAAGAGTTGTACAGGTTGAGCTACTGCTCTATCAAATAATTATTAGTCAACAGTCTATAGTACTCACTACACCTTACTCCATTTGTTTATGCACTGACTGTATTGCCTATGGTTCTTGCTAGATTGGCCCCCACCCTGCCATTTTCATCCAACTTTTCTTCCAGTGAGTGAAAGACAACATTCATGGCTGCCCCCAATTCGATCTTCATAAAAACCTGTGAGGTTTAGGGCAAAAGTAAGCTTCATAGGCTGAGTCTCCCTTGTCTTTTTCCAGTGCTTCACCCAATCTTCTTCAACCTATTTTCTTCAAGGGTGACTGGATATTATAGGTCATAATTGGAAGGCACTTGGAGAAGGCCACTTTAACTTCTGCATCAAGTGGGAAATGCTTATGTGACCTATGCGTTGTTATTTCAAGCCCTGGTCAGAATAGCTGCAGGGACAGAGAAACAGTATAATCTATTTGGACAAAAAGATACAGAAACATTAAGCATTCATGATGAGATAAAAATATGTCTGAGCTTCCTAAAGACCCAGGAAATAATAGCCTGAAATAGAAACATTTATTTGTGATGCAGACCAGTAGATGAAGTACTTGGTGAGTCTGTTTTATGTTGGTCATATTTATTTAGAGTTTCCTGTTGATTTCAGTGGAATTCACTGGAGGTTGCTGCTCTGCAGCTTGGTTTTATCCACAGTGTGCTTGTAAGCAAGCCATGTTGTGTTCAGTGAGGCTTCCTCACTTGTATACAGATATGGACCTAGAATTTTACCAGAGCAAAGATGTGGAATGATGTCTTCTCTACAACCTGACCAGGATCAAAACTATGCAAGTAGAAAATACTATACTATTTTATTTCATGAACCCTGTTTCAATTTATATTATTTCTTCTGGCTGAAAAATCTTGAACTTTATGCAAAAAGGCCATCTTTCAGTCAGGGTCATAATAACCAGTGGTATTTGGTTTCATAATGTTTTTATGAATAATAATGTATTGATGTTTTACTGTGGATGTTTTAATTTATGTGGGCTTTGAATCAATATTTTTGGAAATGCAAGTGCCGAGAGTCCATTGTGAATCTGGTGTATATAAACTCAACCAATCAACCAATCACTGCTGGGGTTGTTGGTAAAAGAAGTCTCCTTGGATCATCTAATATGAAATTAGTCTTCTATGATCATTTCATGAGATTGATGCATAAAGGCCACAGAGCCTATGTCTTAATTATCAAGTTAATGGAAAAACCATAGTAGAATGAGACTATAACAGAATCAGATAATTCGTTCCTCTGACGTAGTGCTACCTACCTACACACTGCTAGGTTTCCAGATTTATAGCAGGAATCTTTCCTGGAGATTTACTCTGATATATTAGAAGTCAACTTTGGCATCTTGAGTATAAAAAGAATGTGCTTTAACACTGAGCAGTGGCTGTAATCATTGTTGGAAGCGCGTTGGAGGGAAATGTCTTTAATTTCATGAAACCCAGGTAACTTCCCCTCTTTTTAAACTATAATATCAGCATGCTGCAAAAAAGATTTATCTTTTCAAGTTTCCACCTACCCCCAGAGTTCAAAGTGTGAAACTAGTATTTCCTATCCAGATTAGACCAATCATCAGTTGAAATTATTAAAGGATTAGGAAAGATGAGCCGCAATGGAAAAGAGTAAGAAAAAGTTATAAGCAGAATGAAAAAACCCAAAGAGCCAATTTTCAGAAAACTAAACCTCTAGGAATAAAAATAAGGTTACCAGTTCTTTTGTTTTTATTTGGTTCACTTGTTTGGGGCAAATATCTTGAAAATCCAGTGGTTGAATCTTTTTCCTCAGTCCCAACATGTTTCTCCATCTAAAACTAAGCGCCACTTAGATTTATATCTGTTCTTTGGCTATTTTCTTTCTTTTATATGGGTTTAGAGAAGAGTCCAAACCTAGTTAGGAGGCTGAATTAAAGTTTTGAGGGTGATACCTACTAGTTTAAGCACTGATGTTTTATGGAATGAATCTACCTATCTCTCTGTCTCTCTGTCTGCTTGCTGGACCTTGATGGGCTCTGTTGTTTGGCTTCTCAGGCTGTATGTGCATCCAGATTCTCCATTTACAGGGGAACAATTGCTGAAGCAGATGGTATCCTTTGAAAAAGTGAAGCTAACAAACAATGAGCTGGATCAGCATGGTCATGTGAGTGCCTGGTCTTGTGGGAAGGGAAAACAATGCTACACCCTCAGGCTCCTGCTACTACACCTGTTGGAAATGCCAAAACTGGCAATGGTTGCTCCTATGATTATTAAATAACCTTTAAAGGCTGTGAAATTTCATGGGCTGAGAGGAGCGGATGGAGCATGGAACTGTATCTTATACCACAGAAAAGATTCTAGCATTTATTGCTCTGCTCTGAAACCCCATTTTTAGACTTTCTGCAACTCCTAACTCATCAGTTTTCCTCCGATTTAAGAGTTTCTTTCCTGAAGATAAATTTCCTGTCTCCTTTTTGTTTGATCTGTTTTGAAGGGTGATAAAACAAGTCTAAATGTTGGAACCTGCTATTATGTAAAGCTTGAGAATGCAGCCTGCATTTGGACCACCATAGCCTTGGGTGACAAGCAAGAAAGTGTTAAATATATTGGGAGCAGTCGTATTACATTCAGTTGAGTTTCCATATTTAATTACACTCAACCATAGTTGTCCTGATCCTGCCCACATGTTGGAGCAGGTCCCCAGCATGCCATATGCGACCCTTAGTCAAAAAGTTTTTGCATCTCTGATGTAAAGTGCCAATTCCCATATTTTAAGTCCAGGATAAACACTGTACGTCTGGTTATATCTAGACTAAATATGAGAAAATGTGAATTTATTCTTCTAATTTATTTCAATGGGAACTTAAGTATAAATAATTTTACCTTTCGTTTTGAAGCATTCTGACACTGGTACCTCTGAGACCTCCAGAACCCTGTTGGGAATCTGCTAGAATGACAAAAACTAAAGGGGAGAAACATGTCTGTTTTTGGCTGTTTTAAAATCCTTTGGCATCCTTCCTCTTATTGAACCTAGTGGGATGGAATTAATCTGTGGCAACTGGCATAGGTTAGGAGCCAGCCTAAGACCCAACTGATCCATGGTCTTTCCTGATACTAGCCAGTTATCCGGCATGCCTTCTTTCTCCTGTTCTGATGTAGCAGTTATGATAGATGAGATAAGATAATTTGCTGACGGAAAGTGACTCTGACTGTGCTTTCTCTCCTTCTCTCCTCTAGATAATATTGAATTCAATGCACAAATATCAACCTAGGGTGCATATCATCAAAAAGAAGGATCATACTGCTTCCTTGCTTAACCTGAAATCTGAAGAATTCAGGACATTTATATTCCCAGAGACAGTGTTTACAGCTGTCACTGCCTACCAAAACCAATTGGTGAGTGTTTTCACCCAGTCCACTAACGATTGTCAATGTTGTTCTCTTCTAAATTCTACCTGGCTGAAATACAGAAAGAGGGGCTAAGTCATGCAAACACACTCAGAGTGCGGCAGAAAGGCAAAACAATCCCTATTCCTTTACCCACATATAAACAGAGGACTTGAGTGAGGTCTAATTTAACTAAAAATAGGCTTGTAGGCTAATTTAAGGATAGTTCTAGCTTCTATCCTTCTCCTCTTCTTGGTCCCACGTGCCTGACAAAAATAACACATAAAAATACTTGGCCAGTGCCGTTTCAATTCTGAGGGTTAAACTAAACATGATAGCATTAATGCTTTTTTGAAAAATTGTTATCAACAAGGCCTTACTCCAGAATATGCTGCTGCTGAGCTGAATCAGAACACTATTACCAATTTCTTGTAAAAAAAAAAAAAAAAAAAACCCTCTCCCCTGCATTTGCAGTAATATTTGGAGACATAACTTTGTGGGAAAAACTGATATAGATCTCTTAGACAAATCTGGAGCATGTGTCACATTAGGATATCATTTTTTTTCCTTTAGAATTAAAGTTGGGGTTTGTCAGTCTGCTACTGGAACCAAATAACATAGGTGATCGTGGAGGTCAACACAAAACGTTGATCATAACAAAGGCACTCGAGAAACAGAACAGAAGCTCAGCTTTGGATGGTTATATGTCTCAGCCCTTAGAATTTCTAACGATCTTGGACTGAAGTTTATGTGTGCATGTGTGTGTTTGTGTTTGTGTGTGTGTGTGTGTGTTAACCACTCCATTTCTGCCAATTCTAGGAGACGAGGAACAGGCCTGGTTTATAAAAACCAGCATGTTGTCCAGTTGACTGAAAAGGTCAGTCACTTCTGATTGTATGCCATACTTGCTCACTTTCAAAGAAGATGCCTGCAGTAATCTTCCTGGATCACTTTTTGAACTATTCCCTTCCAATCAGGAGACATACCAAATTAGTAACTCCTGCAAGAACACACTAAAGTCTGCTGAAGACAGGTTTAACATGCATTAAAAAACGGGGATGGAAGTCTCTGGTCCTCTTAATTTTGTTAAAATGCAACTCTAATCAACACCTACCAGGCTAACCAATGGCCAGGGATGAACTTGTAGCAACATCTGGAGGCTCACAGGTTGCCCATACATGAATTAAAACTAAACAGTTTTTTAGATACTGGATTGAAGAGTGTGCCTCTCATTGCAATCTGAAATGTGCATTTTTTAAAATGGAAAACTTTCTAATTCACATATATTGGCAGTGCCCATATATCAGTTCCTCCAATGAGCACATTTCCTCCGTGGGCACTTTCAAGATGTTGGGCTGCAACTTTCAGAATTCTTAACTAGCTGGCAGGGAAATTGGAGAGTTACAGTCCTGACCTATTTGGAAATCGCCCAGTTGTTGAAGGATACTGAAGAAGACAGTGTTGAAAGGTTGAAATGTGTGTAATATATTGTTTATTTTCTTGCAAATATAGAACTTTAATAACAGTTTACAGCATCTGAAGGTAAAAATGAACGCTTTGTTGTTGTTGTTGTTGTTGTCTGTGAGTCAGTTTTTGACTCCTGGCAACTGCCCTGCAGTTTTCTTGGCAAGGGTTTTTGGAAGTGGTTTGCCACTGCCTCCTTCCTAGGGCTGAGGGAGAGTGACTGGCCCAAGGTCATCCAGCTGGCTTCGTGCCTAAGAAGGGACTAGAACTCACAGTCTCCCGGTTTCTAGCCTGGTGCCTTAACCACTACACCAGACTGGCTCTCCCTTATATTATTATACTCCTCAAAAGACCAGCGTAAGGCACCAAAGGTAGAATGTTGGAGAATCTCTGGTCAGCCACCAAGTTTATTAGAGGTAACTTTACTTTTGGGCCACTCACCAGCTCTCAGGGTGCTTCCACACCACAACTGCTTCATCTCCTTCTCTCTAAATAGCATAATGAAGCTGATTAGCAATCACGGAAAACATTGAAATGTTCCCTCAATTTGTACAATATAAAAATGAGAATCAGTATCTAGTGCTGAATCACTGCCATCCTGGAGCTATAAAATTCCCGTGATCCACAAAAGCAGAATAAGATACTGTACATTTTGCTATTGCTGTTTCCTCTCCATGCCTTTTTGTTCATGAAACTTGCTGGTTTCCTTGGCGGAAAGCTGCAAAACTAACCCATCCCTCTGCTGTATTTAAAAGAAACAATAGCATCTTGTTGTGAATATGCAGCAGCTGATTGTGTTTTTCTACAGAGTGGAGGAGGCTGATTTGTGTTCATAAATCAAAAATTCTCTCCAGTGGGAAAATGGACCACCCAGAAACTCAACAGAGCTAGGGCATTGCAAAGAAAACATCAGCTTTACTCTGGCTTCAAATAAGCTGCATTGCAGCACGAAAAATCAATTCAGCTTTCAAAACTAGCCTATATTGTGTGTTTCGAGAGGCTGTAGCTGGTTCTCAACCAGCACAAATGCTATCCATCTAACTTATCAATGCCATACAGATTGTTGTGAAACTAAAAGGGAGATGGCCTAAGATAAAGTATTATAATTAAATGAAGAGCCCAGTAAAATTAAAATTAAAACTATGGGCTCTCCCTAGATTCCAGATTGCTGAAATCTTCATTTTTATAAATACCATTTTTCAAAGCCTATTTAGAATTCTCTTCGTTTTCATTAACATTTTGAATAATTTTCTAGATTGGCCCAGGAAGCATTTTATCAACAAATATGGTGAACACCTTCCTCCTGAGCTAATTTAGCTGAAACACTCCAGAGGCAGGCTTGGAATCAGGGATGTTTTTTTCCTCCCCTCTATTTTGCAAAATCTCAAAATAGATTTCTGACATACTTCCTAAGCTATGTCAGAATAACCCTTCTCTGATCCTGGATGCACTTGCAACCTAGTCATTTGGGGAGGTGTTATTGGAGAATCACAAGACCACTGCTTATATCTGAAAGAGGCAGACTTTTCCAACACCTTGCTAATATAGACAAGTCTGAGCTTCCTGATTACACAGTGAGACAGCATGCGTGATCCAGCTGAAGGGAGAGGCAATACCCTGGATTGCCCCAGACCTAAGCCTGCCCTGTTGGTGCAGGTAAATAGCATTAGTGAGCATTATGGGAAGTGGGAAGCTGTTCTAGGTCCTTTCTATATTCTGGGCCTGGCACTCCTCAATATTTTCATTAATGGGTCAGAAGGAATGCTTATCAAATTTGCCACAACTGAGTGAGATGCCTTAATTCTTTACTTAGGGAAAAGAAATCAGATGCACAAATATAGGATGGAGATACAAGGTTTGGGAATAGTACATGTGAATATGTTCCTGGAACTGAAGTTGATCACAAACTGAGTATGAGTTAGCAATGTGACATGGCTATTAAAAAAATGCATATGTAATGTTTACTATATCAATAGAGATATTGTTTCCAAATCATCAAAAGTAACAGTCCCTCTCTTTTCTACACTGGCCAGAACTCAAATTAATATTAGTCCTAGGATTCATACTATAAAAAAGGATTTAGAGAAACTGGTGCAAAGAAGAACGTAAGGATGCTCGTGGGAATAAAAACCAAATCTTAATGATAAAACCAAGAAGCATCTGTTATTTCTGAAGTAGGGATAGCGACCTGACTATGAATTGTCCTTGGGTGATTCCTATGCTCTTTTCCCCACCTGATTTTAATTATTTTTAAATATAAAAGGTAAAGCTTTCCCTTGACCTTAAGTCCAGTCGTGTCCAACTCTAGGGGGCGGTGCTCATCTCCGTTTCAAAGCCGAAGAGCCGGCGTTTGTCTGTAGACCCTTCCGTGGTCATGTGGCCGGGATGACTACACGGAACGCCGTTACCTGCCCGCCGAAGCGGTACCTATTAATCTACTCACATTTGCATGTTTTCGAACTGCTAGGTTGGCAGGAGCTGGGACTAGCAACGGGAGCTCACCCCATCACGCGGATTCGAACCGCCGACCTTCCGATCGGCAAGCTCAGCAGCTCAGTGGTTTAACCCGCAGCGCCACCACGTCCCTTTCATTTTTTTTTTAAATATACATACTTATCATTTAAACAATATAATGGAAGTTAGCATGTAGTGAAGCAATGCACCAGCTTGTAGCACTAGTTTTCTTTCCAAGAACAGATGTTAGTCTTACATTGACCTAATAGCCATTATTTAAACTACTAAAACTGCAACCAGCTGCATATGGACAGGTGCCCACCTGTCCAGAAAAAAGACAAAGAGAAACTGGGGCCATATTTGGGATCCTGGGGGATGATAGAGTGCAGTTTTTAGGGCTAATAGATTTACATTGCAAAAATGCTAAAACCACTATGCAGGGACAAAGAGTTTGAGTGTCCTGGATTTCTTTGCTATCCTCTAGTGGTCACCCAGATTTTTGCACCAGGTCTGGTAACCCTGCTATTGGACAGGAATGTTGTCCTATCCCAGTTTCAACACTCCTATCAAATCCCCTGAATACATTCCTGTTTCCACTCCTTATTCCTGAGGTATCATCAATTTTTGTTCTATTTATTCACAGTTAAATCTCTTTTTATTAAGTACATATATAATTTCTGCTTCTTTGAATGCCAGAAGGCATCAGGATATGGACTACAAGGTGATAGAGCCTCTCCTGCAAATCGTGTCTCTTCAAGGCACTGCCCATTGAAACCAACCCATGTCCTCATTAGTGGCCTTTAGGAAGGCCTTCAAGATTCATTTCTTTTCTGTGGCGTTGGCTTTCCCTTGAGTTGTGTTTTTACAAAATTGCTGAAGACTTGGATTGCATGTTTCATATTTTAGTGATTTGGGTTGAAATATGTGCTGTTGCTACTGAATTTTGTATGTATGTATGTATGTATGTATGATTTCAACTTGTCGGGTTTTGTAGCTTAAGCATAAATGTTTGAGATTAAGAGGTGCCTATTCTAGGATGGTATCTGAGTTTTTGTTGTTTTTATTGAAAAAAACATGCATTACTCCAGTTAAAAATGATGTAGTCAACCACTGCTGATGCATATACTGGTTCTGCAGAACAGTAGGCAGTTGCCTTGATATAGCAGTTTTTAAAAGTGCTGTTTTGATTCTGAAGTACATAATGTAAATACTGTTGAATTTCCCAGCGGAACTTCTCTGAAAATCCTGGAGATTGATGCTGTCATAATATCTATGACTAATGAAGATGGAACCTCTCTTATTTTTACCATTTCTTTCAGTGCTGGTTTTAAAGGGGATGATTACATTTCTGCAGGTTATTAGATAAGGGCTAAATACATTACACTTTCAACAAACTATCTCACATTTAAGATTTAAAGGTCAGGCATTTGTTTAAACAGTCAAGCCACTGCAAGAGAGTTGAATTGTAGGTCAACTTTCATTTTGACAAGCTTTCTTGGAGATGCTTTCATCATTCATTTGGGAACTGATTCTTTTCCCTTTTTCTTTTACATGTGGCTTCATAAAATTGTCTGTACATTATCCAACAGCATTAACCAAACTGCTTCTTTTTCTAAAGGCAAACTGAATTTTACTATAGGAGAGAACTGTTAATTTTCCCCAGTAAGTGAACAGGAATTTTTTATTTGGCAATAGCTCATTTACCATCTCCTTTATAGAAATCTCTTAATTTGTACAACAGTTGTCAAATAACTAACAGTACTGAATTCTTGACAGGAATACAAGCCCATTTTTCATATTATCCCCACATGGGTGGCTTTTAGAACATTCTAGAGTAAGGTCAATGATTTGCTATTGTATGGCCAGATATTATGTTAGGAAAATTACATCTTTACCCCCAAGGGGCTGAGAAATTCCTTCTGTGTATAGTGGCCTTTAAGTGCAGTATATTCCAGGCATTTCCATTCTGTTTTTGTTTAACAAGGTATCTCAATCCACCATTTTGCTGACATTCTCTATATGCAAGAGAACAGTTGGTTAGATCAATTAACTCGATCTGGTTTCTGGGGCATTCTCGCTATTGATAACTGTACCGAGTTCCAGTTATGTTACGCTGATTTTCAGTGGCACAAGAAAGCATACCAAGCCTTTTTTACAAACCCTTACTGAAAGTTGGGGAGGACTAGACTTATTGAACTTTTAGCTTCTGTGAAATAGCTTGAATGTTTTTTCCTAAACAAAGCCTGCCTTGTATGTTTGCTTTGAATAAAAGTAATTTGGATAGTTTAAGCACATGCAGCATTTCACTAAAATACTTTGCATAAGGGTTGTACATGCTTTGAAAATAATTTAAAGGAAGAACTTTCAAACTTGTGCAAGCACAGCACAGTGTTTTAGGAACTGCATTAAGAGTGGATTCTTTAAAGCAGCAGTGTGTTTTCAGCCTTCTTCAAAGAGCTACTTTAATAATCGCAGAGGGGTGTTGTACTCATGGAAGATCCAGAAATCATCTTCCAGATAATTCTCAAACTGTGCACAGTTTGTTTCAAAATTTGCTTTAAAAACCATATTTCTGTATTAAATACTACCCTATTCCATAAGACTCCAGGTGGTTAACAATCATAAAAACAGATTAAACAAGTAAAACAGAAGAAAAACTACAAAACAGTTAAAAGCCCGATTCCCTCAAAAACAAGTAAAATCAAAAGAGGAAGACCTCAGCAGAAAATAATCAACTTACAGTCTTCATCTTTATCAAGACAACAACCTATTATTTTCCAAAGAATAAAACAATTTTCTTGCCTTCCTGAATGACTTAGAAATAGACACAGTGAAATGCAGATTGCTTCAATCAGGATGAGTAATCATAATTGTTTCAAGGGGCTAACTCTAAACAGAATTAAATAAGAATATATCCCTAACTAGCAGCAGTTTTAGTCCAGAGCGGTGAACCAAATGAACAAGTTTGTAATTGTAAGTTTCCTTACAATTCTAGCATGAATGAAGATATAATCTGTCAATCAGTCTCTGTGATGAAATACATTATGTCACAATTCAGCTGTAGATGGTTTAGTTTAAGTAACATGCTGTAAACTCTAAGATTTTTTCATCTCTTTCTGTTTCTAGATAACCAAGCTGAAAATTGACAGCAACCCTTTTGCTAAAGGATTCAGGGATTCTTCCAGACTCACAGATATTGAGAGGTAATGATTTTATGTATATTCGACTGAGATAAGTTCCTAGAGTGATGAGTGTGTGATGGAGAGTTGGCTTGGAAAATATATTTCTAGTTCCCCTGAAGCTGAGCATTTGAAAGGTGCTTTGCATTTAAGAAGCCTTGGAGTCTCTATAAACAGTGCAAAAATGGAGCTACTTTGAATCTGCATTACTCTCTCCAGTGTCTATGGTTCTTGGACCTCACCACTTGGACCTCACCACTGTACAATCATATCTTGGCAACATCTTTTTCTGCTGCATCCCCATGGTATTGCTTTCATCAGATCTCCGGTCCTCAAGTGAAGCAGCCTCAAGTTACCTTTGGCTCTGTTGGCGTTAAACTAGGGTTTTGCCCTAAGCTGATGGTATTTGATGGTGGCTGCAAGAGATATAAAATCAGTTAAACTTGACCACTAGCAAAGGGATCAGAGTGATGCTAATTCACTGTTTAAAGTTCATGTGGGCATACATCCTCCCCTGAAGTCCTTGCCCTGGTCAGCTTTGTCTGCCATCCCCCCTAAAGGACAGTTGTTGTCGTTGTTGTTGTTTTATCCTGCCTTTTTTATTTACAACTCAAGGTGGCAAACATACCAATACTCCTTCCTCCTCCTATTTTCCCCACAAAAACAACCCTGTCAGGTGAGTTGGATGGAGAGAGAATGACTGGCCCAAAGTCACTCAGCCGGCTTTCATGCCTAAGGGAGGCCTACAACTCATATCCTCCTGCTTTCTAGGCCAGCACCAAAGTGGCTCTTAACAATAGCATGTCAGTGGCCTATCAGAATTGCTCTATAGCTCTAGATGGCTCAGCTGCAGTACTGTAAGTGCTTTAACTCTACAGCCCTTATTAGATTAGCACAAGACTGAAATAGTGGAATAACTGGACCTTCCCCTCCCCATTGACTCCTGCACAGCAGAATCTGGTAATTGGCATTTGTAGCCCATAAAAAGAAAGTGTTAGAAAGGGGGAGAAACTCTAAGTAAACGGATTGTGAGTCTTTGTAAGTTGGGTCACTTATTACTGTTCAGTAATAAGTCAGAAGAGACTTCATAGTGGCAGGATAAGAATCAGTAATGTGGGCAATACATTTCATGCTGGTATAGTTTTGTGCTACTCAAGGATGGGTAGATAACACTTTAACTCAGCAGTGCAGAAAACCTCTGATTATCTCCCATTGTTCATCATGCCTTTGGTTGTTTCTATCTACTGGCAGATAATTATGGGGACTGTAGTCCAGCACAAGGCTCAGGGCTGGGAAAGACTGCTCTAGATCTGCAACCATACATAGGCCTGATTTTGTAGAAAAAACAGTATTATTTTGGCTATATTTGAACCTCTGATATGTCTGTTATTTCAATCCATTTGGCCCAAGCCAAAAAAAATCATGTAACGCAGTCTTCATGAGGTACTGCAGACTCAAAATGTGTCTCATACTGTAAAGTTTTCATGCACATGGAAAGGTTCTAAAGGGGATGCTAAGTTGTCCCTATGTATCATTTTTGGTCTTAGCCTGCCAATTCCTGTAGGTGTAAACCTTCCAGGTTTTCTCAGGAAACATTTTCAAAGAAGTGACACATCAATAAATGTGCTCAATAGGTTATGAGAGAAAGTCACTGGCAATAGGTGTTCGCTGTAATGGGACCCTCCGCAGTTAGATCAAAGTAATGAGAATGTGTCCACTGATGCATTTTGCTTGACTGTTTTTATGCAACGTGTTAACTGTATGTATGAATAAAGGGCAGGTGAGAGCAAGCAATTTAATCACATATTTTATGTGATCAGACTGCTGATTTGTGGTGCTGTGTAAGGTGACTTGGCTTTGATTCGATAAGGTGTTTTATGTCAATGAGGAAACAGGATTTTCCTCACTGAAATAAGGAGGCAACAAGGCAGCTTGTTATTTTGCATCTTCTTGCCTTTCCAAGAGTTGGAAGAAGCTTCCAGTCTTCCACTCATATGTTGTACGTGTGCAGCCTTTTCTGGTAGCCAACTAGAAGCACTGGGAGAAGATACTGTGTATGTATAGCACCTGCCCAAAAATGTCAAGCTACTGAACTGCCAGAAGATGCCTTGCAAAGAAGCAATACAGTGGCTTTCTTTAAGAATTAAAGTGTTGCTTTCGTTCATGCAGCAGCTTTTCTTTTTAGACTTTTTATCCCACTTTTTTATTTTTATAAATAACTCAAGGTGGCAAACATACCTAAGACTCCTTCCTCCTCCTATTTTCCCACAACAACAACCCTGTGAGGTGAGTTGGGCTGAGAGAGATGGTCTGGCCCAAGGTCACCCAGCCGACTTTCATGCCTAAGGCGGCGCTAGAACTCCCGGTCTCCTGGTTTCTAGACTGGTGCCTTAACCACTAGACATTCCGGAGACCTTCTGCAATGTGCACATTGATAAAAAGTTCATAATTCTTGGTGTCTTAATCAATTCCTAAGAAGCTAAGGACACCAAGCTAAGACACCAAGCTAAGAAGTAGTGATTGCTCTTCTTATTATATAGATTTTAGACTAAAACATGACAATGGTAGAACAAATCCAGATCATATAAGGTAATATTCTAATTTCTCAGTTGCATCCCCAAAAGTAAGATAATCACAAAACCTTGTACTGAGCATTCTTTAAAATGTACGGTATATATAAAACACAATCTTTTTTTTTTATTAGCCACATTTTAGGGTCATCGGAGAGTAGCTTCAATTCTTTAAAATAACTGTTGCTGGTTTACAGCTATAGAACAGTCAAGGTCTTTATTTC